>NC_089987.1:17042500-17675000 GCF_036417845.1 Apteryx mantelli | reverse complement strand
CAACAATAGTATTACAAGCAGTAACAGCTCCACAATGGGTACCTCAGCTGTAACAACCTCTCTACCTCACATAGGGGATCTGACAACATTAGGCAACTTTTCAGTGATAAATAGTAATGTAATAATTGAAAACCTTCAAAGTACAAAAGTGGCAGTAGCACAGTTCTCACAGGAAGCAAGATGTAACGGTGCATCGAACAATAAGCTTGCTGTACCTGCCCTAATGGAGCAACTGTTGGCTTTACAGCAGCAGCAGATCCACCAGTTGCAACTGATTGAACAAATTCGCCACCAAATATTATTGTTGGCTTCCCAAAATACAGACATGCCAACATCTTCTAGCCCTTCTCAAGGTACTTTACGAACATCTGCCAACCCCTTGTCCACATTAAGTTCCCATTTATCCCAGCAGCTGGCTGCAGCAGCTGGATTAGCACAAAGCCTTGCTAGTCAATCTGCCAGCATCAGTGGTGTGAAACAGCTACCCCCTATACAGCTACCTCAGAGCAACCCTGGCAACACTATAATTCCATCCAGTAGTGGCTCTTCTCCAAATATTAACATATTGGCAGCAGCAGTTACAACACCGTCCTCAGAAAAAGTGGCTTCAAGTATTGGTGGCTCACAGCTCAGCAACCCACCAGTATCAGCATCATCTTCACCAGCTTTTGCAATAAGCAGTTTATTAAGTCCTGCATCTAATCCACTTCTACCTCAGCCCACACCTAGTAACTCTGTTTTCTCCAATCCCTTGTCCAATATTGGAACACCTGCAGAGGATTTAAACTCCTTGACTGCCTTGGCACAGCAAAGAAAAAGCAAGCCACCAAATGTAACTGCTTTTGAAGCAAAAAGTAATTCAGATGAGGCGTTCTTTAAGCATAAATGCAGGTTCTGTGCTAAAGTGTTTGGGAGTGACAGTGCCTTGCAGATTCATTTACGATCTCACACTGGCGAGAGGCCATTTAAATGCAACATATGTGGAAACAGGTTCTCCACAAAAGGAAACTTAAAAGTTCACTTTCAGCGTCATAAAGAAAAGTACCCTCATATTCAGATGAATCCATACCCGGTGCCAGAGCACTTGGACAATATTCCTACGAGCACAGGTATTCCTTATGGAATGTCTATACCGCCGGAGAAGCCTGTCACGAGCTGGCTGGACAGCAAGCCAGTCCTCTCCACCCTGACGACGTCTGTTGGCCTGCCACTCCCACCCACGATTCCAAGCTTGACCCCATTCATCAAAACTGAGGAGCCTCAACCTATTCCCATTAGCCATCCTTCCGCTAGCCCTCCGCGCTCTGTCAAGAGTGACTCGGGAACAGCTGATCCCACATCAAAAATTTCCAATGGACTTTCTGATGAGGTAGAGGCTGGTGCTTTGCCTACCTCAAATGGCAAAATGGAAGAAAACCCTCAAAACACAAACTCCATCACTAACATGAGCAGCTCTGTGAGCTCGCCGGCAGCAGACTCGGGCTCCAGCGGCGTTGCCACTTTTACAAATCCACTGATGCCTCTAATGTCAGAGCAATTTAAGGCAAAGTTTCCATTTGGAGGACTATTGGATTCAACGCCAGCATCTGAAACATCAAAATTGCAGCAACTGGTAGAAAACATTGACAAAAAGGCAACCGATCCTAACGAGTGTATCATTTGCCATCGAGTTCTCAGTTGCCAGAGCGCACTGAAAATGCATTATCGCACACATACCGGTGAAAGGCCATTTAAATGTAAAATCTGTGGTCGTGCTTTCACTACTAAAGGCAACTTAAAGACTCATTATAGTGTCCACCGTGCCATGCCCCCGCTGAGAGTACAACACTCATGCCCAATCTGCCAGAAAAAATTCACCAACGCTGTTGTGCTTCAGCAGCATATCCGAATGCATATGGGAGGGCAGATTCCCAACACCCCAGTCACGGAAAACTATCCAGAGTCAATGGAATCAGATACGGGATCTTTTGATGAAAAGAATTTTGATGATATAGACAACTTCTCAGATGAGAACATGGAAGACTGTCCTGACAGCAGTGTGCCAGATACTCCTAAATCTGCAGATGCATCACAAGACAGCTTGTCTTCTTCCCCGCTGCCCCTGGAAATGTCAAGTATTGCTGCTTTGGAAAATCAGATGAAGATGATCAATGCAGGACTTGCTGAACAACTTCAGGCAAGCTTAAAGTCAGTTGAAAATGGGTCAGTGGAAGGGGACGTTTTGACTAACGATTCATCATCTGTTGGTGGTGATATGGAAAGCCAAAGTGCTGGAAGTCCTGCTGTCTCAGAGTCTACCTCTTCCATGCAGGCCTTGTCCCCATCTAACAGCACTAATGATTACCACAAGTCACCAAGTATCGAAGAGAAACAAGTAAGAGCTTTACCGAATGAGTTTGCCAACGGTTTGTCTCCAACCCCTGCTAACAGTGGTGCTTTGGACTTGACGTCTAGTAACACTGATAAAATGATTAAAGAAGAGTCTTTGAGTATGCTCTTTCCTTTCAGAGATAGAGGTAAATTTAAAAACACCGCATGTGACATTTGTGGCAAAACATTTGCTTGTCAGAGTGCCTTGGACATTCATTACAGAAGTCATACCAAAGAGAGACCATTTATTTGCACAGTTTGCAATCGTGGCTTTTCCACAAAGGGTAATTTGAAGCAGCATATGTTGACACATCAAATGCGAGATCTACCATCACAACTTTTTGAGCCCAATTCCAGTATCGGCCCTAATCAGAACTCTTCGGTTATGCCTGCTAGTTCACTGTCATCGCTCATAAAGACTGAGGTTAACGGCTTTGTGCATGGCTCTCCTCAGGACAGCAAAGAAACACCCTCTGGTCTGGTTGCTTCAGGGCCGCTGCCCTCCTCCGCCACATCGCCTGTCCTGCTCCCAGCTCTCCCCCGAAGAACCCCCAAACAGCACTACTGCAACACGTGTGGGAAAACGTTTTCTTCCTCCAGTGCTCTGCAGATCCACGAAAGGACACACACTGGTGAGAAACCCTTTGCCTGCACTATATGTGGAAGAGCATTCACAACAAAAGGCAATCTGAAGGTACTTTTCCTTCTTGCTGTTCTTAGGTTTCACTTTTGGCTTGTTGCAGGGGGGAAAGGAGGTGGATTTTTTACATCTGCTAATGTTGTTAGCAGTGCTACCTCGGGGTATCTGTGGTACAAAAAATGTACCACAGATTTTCTTCTGTCATCTCTGGTAGTACTAGATGGGCTCTTGCTGATGAGTGCTTGTGTTTGGAGCAGGTCTGAAGGGTGAGGTGGTTTTGATGCTTGATAAAATTCACCCACCAGCAAAAACTGTCTGTGTAGAGTATGAAATTGAATAGCCCAATGTTGGTAAGGAGTATTAATTCATAGAGAAATGCATTTAGTAACTTAAATGCCTCTTTAAGAAGTGAAAGGCTCTTGAATGTGCTGTTTTTCATAACTATCATGTAAAATGATGACTGTTTAAAAAAACTATTAACATAATTCTGGAACTAACGGGCATTACTTTAATTGATTATATAACTAACATTTCCTACTGATATGTGTTTGAAAAAGCAAATATACTTATGTTTTAGAACACCAGTTGAGCACTTTAGTGTGTACATTTTTCTGTTGACAGAGTATTTCTCTAGAGGTTGCTGCCAGTAATGTGAGATGAATAATTACTTTCAGGCCATTCTGTCTATACACGAGGCTCTCCGATGAGCAATCAGTAAAGGATACTTTCTGCCTGTCTGAAAAGGACGTTTATAGGGTAAAGGGTGTCAAATACAATACTTACCATTACAATGAAAGTGGACATAGCAATTCTAGCCCTGAAAGCAGCTATCTGCAATTGACTGAATAACGTGAAGTCATTATAAACTAAATACATGTAATAAAAAAAGAGTAACAAGCAATGTATTGTTCAGGAGGAAAACAGGGTATTCTGGGTAATGGTGATGGGCTGATCTAGAAGAAGCTTATTTACTAAACCAGATGGGAAATGGAGTACCGCATCCTTTACCTTTAGTGCCGTTCATTACGTAACAAGACCGGACGTGTTTGTGGACCTCTCTCCCCTCTGTGGTCAAAATAAGTTTGAAATTCAGTGCCAACCACAATTTTTTGTTTGTTTCTTCCTTTCTTTCTCTTCAGGTTCACATGGGCACTCACATGTGGAACAGTACTCCTGCAAGACGAGGCAGACGACTTTCCGTAGATGGCCCCATGACATTTCTAGGAGGCAATCCTGTAAAGTTCCCAGAAATGTTTCAGAAGGATTTGGCTGCGCGGTCGGGGAACGGAGACCCCTCCAGCTTCTGGAACCAGTACGCAGCAGCGCTCTCCAATGGCTTGGCCATGAAGACCAATGAGATCTCCGTCATCCAGAACGGCGGTATCCCGCCTGCGCCGGGGGGCCTGGGCAACGGCGGCAGCTCGCCCATCAGCGGCTTGACGGGAAGCCTGGAGAAGCTCCCGAATTCAGAACCCAATGCACCTCTAGCTGGTCTGGAGAAAATGGCAAGCAATGAAAATGGGACAAACTTCCGATTCACGCGTTTTGTGGAAGACAACAAAGAAATTGTAACAAATTAGAAAAAACTCCATAAATAACATTCCTGCAAATAGTGCAACCTAGGGTTGCTTTTCTCAAACTGCAAGCTACAACATTACAAAGACTTTCTTTTGTACCATGTTCTACTTCTAGAGTTCTAAGAGAGCTTATTTATTAGTGATATAACCTTGCTTTGCAAACAAATGCAAGCATTAACTTTGGTCTCCTGTATTTTGAACTAAATACTAATCGACTAGAGTGCTGTAAACTTGCTGTAACATTTATGGCAGTTGCAAGTCTGTTCTGCTAGGTGATCTTATTCTGGCATTAACTTATTTTCTATATCCAGTTTAACATGAACTCTGGTATTGATGCAATGCCTCAGTGATGCATTAGATCTCTAATAAAAATCTGTATATAAATGTACACTTTGATCCTGCTGGAAATTTTATCAGCAAACACATTGTTTAATTTTTCCAAACAGAATTAAGAAAAGGACTGAAAGAATATAGACTGAACAGTGTGGGTCCTTTACACAGCTCAGTTTTTGATTTTTATTATAAAATTAAAACTGCTTTAATTTTTGTAGGTTTAACATTTTCCGTTTTGAACTGTTATTTGTATTGTGCTTTTTACTTGAGTCGTCTTAAATGTTAATACATTTCTGTACAGTAATAAGCACGCAGATTATTAGAGAAGATACTGAAGTGTTGTTTTGGTAGTTGAAACTGAGACGTAACATTTTGCCTTGTAGGTATATTCATTATAGAAAATGTGCTGGACTTTCACAATGCTGCTAAGTATAGCATCTTGAGCATCTTCCGTGGACAACTGTAGATGCTCCTGTATATACAATAAGACATCACGTTCATTAAAATGTACATACGTTCCTTACGAGACCCAAGCCCTACTCTTCGACCAAGGGAACAAGTATAGTGTTTGTTTATTTTGTATTAGGTATGGGGGGTGGGTAGGGGGAACCTTGGACTGTTACATGCACTTTCTCGGAAAGTTGAAAAGAAAAGAGGTCCAGTTTCTTTAACATTTAATACTTACTAACAGCAGAGATACTGTAATTTTACTCGAGTAATCAAATACATTTTTGCAACAGATAAAATTTGCTGTCTCTGTGTTTTTAAAGTGTACCTGTATTTAGTAATGCCTTTGAATGTATTATTTAACCTTTCCCTTGGTTAACATGAACTGTCCAGGTTGTATGTGCGTGTTTATATTTGTATGTATGGGTATACATATATGTATTGCATATTAATTGCTAGTATATTTTTCATACCCTTTAATAGTGGGAACTTTCTTCTTAACTATTCAACTACTCCTCATAAAATTGTAGATATTTTGGCATTTTTCATTTCTTTATAAAAAAAAATGCTGCTAGCAAAGACCTTATTGAGCCTAGGTAAGTTTCCTTTGAAGGAAATAATATATCAGATTTAAGGCTTGATTTGGTTCAAATGTTTTATATTTGATATTAATTTTATTCTATGAGATTGTATGTTTGTGGCATGCTTACGCTGCTATATCTGTGTTAAGATGTCCACTTGCAAGCCTCCATATGTTATATGGGGTTTATAACTTGATTGTAAAAAAAAAAAAAATTGCTTTGGCCTTGCACATGATCTGGCTTCCCTTATGCATCTGCAATGATCATTAACCTCGATGGGAGTTTTGGGACACAAAATTCAGCCCAATATTTTCACCCAGTAGAGTTTTATCTCCTCACATTATTATGATTTATGAAAAATAAATCGGCTTGGCTGCCTTTAAATTATGGATGCTTCAAAAGACCCACAAATGACCAATTTTATGTTCATTGTATATATATTTTTTTACAATTCCAAAAATCCAGGTATTCTGCTTTATGGGATTTTTTTTAGTACCAGTTTGGGGGGGGGGGGTGGTGCTTGCCTTTTTAAACAAGAAATAGCCTCTCTGCTCTTCTGCCCTAGTATATCAAGTTGTAAATTGGGGATAATAGAAAATTTAATACTGAACAGCTGGGATGAGAAATACTTTTCTTGAGGAATTATACCTCTTGTCCTTAATATGATTATGAATCCATAGTAAAGTATAAACGCTGTAGTCTGAATACCTCTTGGACTTCATATCTTTAGATCTTTTTTCCTGTTCAAATGTGATGATTCATCTGGTTCATGATATGCGTTTTTGTTAATATGTAAGTTGTACACTAGAGCCAGCTGGCTTGTCAATGTGAATATTTAAGAATTTTGAGTCACCTTTTGGTCTCCAGGAAAAAAAAAAGGTAAATTAAACAGACTTTAATGATTTTACCAACGAAATACTAATTCTCCTTTTAGCGTAAGTTTAGCGTGGTGCCCCAGAGAAGCGAGGAAGGTGCCGCCGGCGCCAGCGCCCGGAGGGTCCTTCAGGCCGCCGCAGGAGTTCCGCGAATGGCTAAATCCGCTCGCACGTGGAGGCAGGGCGCTGCGGCCCCCGCCCGCGTCGGGTCACGCACGCGGCCCGCGCTCCGCAGCGTGCAGAAGAAACACTGGCTTTCTTTTTTAGGGCTTTAGGGTTTTTTCCCCCGTTCTTCCTGTTGCTGGGTGTCACGTTCCCCGCTGTCCCGGCTCCCGCTCCGCTCGGCGCCGACGGCTTCGCCCCGACGGGCGGCGCGGGGTCCCCGCCGCGCCCCTCCCCCCTCCGCGGGGCGACCGTTGGGGGCGACCGTTGGGGGCGACCGTTGGGAGCGGAGCGGCCGCTGGGGGCGGCTGAGGTAAATTCTACCCCCTTCCCCCAGGGCGCGCCGCACCTGCGGCCGCGGAGGGAGCGCACCGCCGCGCCGGGGGCCTCGTCTCCTCGCGCGAGGTCAGACGCGGCGGGGCGGCGGACCCCCGCCTGCCCCTGCGCCTGCCCTAGGGGAGCGTTCACCCGAGGCCGCGGGGACCGCCCGCGCGGGGGGCAGCGGGGCCTGCCCGCCGGGACGCCCTCCTCCCCGGCCCCCCTCCGCCGCCCGACTGCAAGTGATTGAGGGCAGCTGGGCGGAGGGCGGTTTCCCTGATGAGCCCAGCGCGCTGCCTTGCTCTAGGGCTGCTCTCCCCCGTCTCTCCCTGCTGCCGTCCGCGAAGGTGGGTGCTGGGCGTGAGGGGGGCCGTGCCCCTCAGTGCCGCCCCGCCGGGCTCGCGGGAGGGTGCCCGGAGCCGGGCCGGGCTCGCACCCGTTTTCCCCGCGCTGCACAGGGGCTCTTCAGCCCTTCCCTCCTGCTGCTGCTTTCCCGGCCGGAGCTGCCGCCCGCCTGCCTGCGGCAGCCGGGGCTCTCGCTGTGCCGCCCCGGGGGCGCCTCGGCCCCGCGGGGTGCGGGGCAGAGCCGGCCCGCGGCTCTCCGCCTCGTCCCGCCCCGTCGGGCGGGGCGCCCGGCTCGCCTCAGCCTGCGGGCTGCCGGGGGGGCGTAAAATAATTTGCTCTCGAAATGCGGACTGTGAAATTCCCCGTCACTCGACACCAGACCGTGGGGGCCGGGGGAAGTTACCTCTCCCCAGGGCTGTCTTCTGGCAAGCGCACAAAGGTGCCCGCGTCGCCTCGCAGCTGGGCGCCGCGCTACCTCGCCGCAGTTACCCAGCGCAGGATTTCCTATTCACAGACACTGAATTAATCCTTATTCAATAATAGGATTTTTTTTTCTTTACAGTTTTGTTTGCGCGGCCGCGTTTTTCTCATTAGCAACAAAGTTTTCCTCCCCTGCTTCCCCCTACTCCTTCCCGCCCATCACAATTTTATGATCCATTAAAGTAAAGCACAGCTTTTTTCTTTCTTTCTTTCTTTCTTTTTTTTTAACGCCAACGATCTTTCAGCGGATTCGTTTAATCAGCTCAAGTAATTTTCTTCACCCAGAAAAAGACGTGATTTATTTAGAAAATGGGCTGATAACGTGTGAAACTTGCCTGTTTGGGGAGGGCCCGGCGGCCGGAGCCGCCTGTCCAGGGCCCGTTGCCCTGGTGGTGCCGCCTGGGTAAACCGCGGGGCTCCTGCCAAGCCCTCCAGTGAGACCTAGTGAATTTGGGGATTTCCTCGGGCCCCGCGGGAGAGACCCCCTTTTAGCGCAGGTGCCGCGGGCAGGGGAGGAGGTGGTTGGGAGAGGAGCGGAGGCGCGCCGTCCGCCCGCGGCCGCGGAGAGGGGCGCGCCGTCCGCCCGCGGGAGCCGCCGGCGCTGCCCGCCGGCCCTGGAGCAGCCCGGCGGGTGGTCGCTTCACTTTCACGGGGCAAGTCGGGGAGATGCAGCGGGGGAGGCACAATAAAAGGCTGACAAGGCGGTGGAAGGCTGCTCAAAAAGGCCTGGAGTCACAGCGGGATGGAGAGAGAGAAAAGCTAGAGCTGCGTTTGGGATGGGCAGGGATGAGGTTTCTCTATTGCTGAGGCAGGGGTGAGGGGATAAGGGGAGCAGCAAATTGTGGGCTTATTCCCGTTGCAGATGACAGCAAAATCTCAAGACTCTTTCTCAGGAAATAGTCACATGGATTTTGGTGTTGCCTCCCCTGCTGGGCTGTGGTTTCATACTCTCTTTAGAGACAAGTTGCAAGGCTTCCCTCTCCCAAACACTCCTTTGGAAAGAATATTTGCTCCCCACCAAAATACAACATTGTTGTTTGGTTCGACCTTTTTTTTTTGGGGGGGGGGGGAGGCAAATTCCTGCTTTGGGGAATTCTGAAGTCACAAGCTACCTTGTTTCACCTTTGAGGGAGGCCAGTTTTACTTTGCAATAGAAGGTGTGACTTTATAGGGTGACACTTCTTTGCTGTCTCCCTGCCACAGTCATCAATACTTCTCCATTTTTTTTAAATCAAAATACTAGATTTTACCTCTGTTTTTCTTCTCTCATGAATATGAATTGACATAAGTTAAAATAATGTTTCGCAGATAAGTGCACACAGTTACTTATACAAGCCAGAAGCAATGTGTCTCTTTATTTGCTGAGCTGAAATATGATGATTTAAAAGTTTCACATACAGTACAGTCACTTGTATAAAAAACCTGCCTCTAGACAAAATGTTGGAGGAATAGAGTCTTGGAAATATTCATGGGAAAGAAGGGGAAAGCTGGAAAAAATATGTAACTTCAGCTGAGAACAGAGTTACTGATAGGTGCATTTATGTTCAGTTTTGTGATTCTGGTATTTCTGTCTTTTACATCCAGGTTATAGTTAATATCAGAACAACTACCCTGAGCTAATCCCTGTGTCACCCGCTGACAGTGGCCTAGCAGGTGCCTGGGGAAGATGGCAAGTACACGGTGATTTCTTCTTGGGAAGATCCCCTTGTTGCACATACCTGGGAAACTGGGAATCCCTGAAACACATGCAGTGACTGGAATTTTTTCCAAGTAAGTGAGGTGTAAACATGGATGTAATTAACGTTAAGTCTCAGGCTCAAATTATATTATAATTTTGTCCTACCATGACTGTCTTTTGTTTCCATTTTATCTTCTCTTTTCTTTAAACACATATTTCTGAATCTACAGTCTAAATCTCTTTTCTCAAGAGGCAAAATCCCTCAGTGACAAGGGAAGAGGACCAATGAGTGAGAATGGGAGAGGAGGAAATAGAAATCTTTAATCTAGCACTGAGGGAGAAGGCAGTGAATAACGTACACTCAAGGACTGAAGACATATTCTGCAATGCTCTGCATCCTGGCTGAGGCCAGCTACTTGTATGCAGCTGACTGATCGTATGGTATATGTATAACAGTACCTATTGGAGAGTTGCAGAGTAAGGAAGCGATGGCATCTCCCTTTTTTTTAGCAGTTAACTGATCTAACCCAAATTGCAGGCTCTTCTTAGCTTTTGGAAGTTATAGTCACTTTTGGAAAATGGTTTAAATCAGGTTAAAGTGGGACCAAAAGCATGTTCATGCCCATGTTAGACTCGGTCACCAGCGCTAGTAAGGAAGGTCCTTACTGGAATGATCAGCCCTGGAACTTTTAGTGTCATTTCATTTCAGAAGCAAGAAATATCTCCGTGTCACCAGGCATGCACATCATCTGTACAGACAGCTCTCCTGAGCAGGGCAGTGCTGAAGTGCAAAGGTCTATTTTCATTATTTAAAGATCTTAAAAACGCAGCATCATGCTGTCAGGTGGGTCTAGCTGAAGCCCTGCAGCTACACTAGGATCCTGGCATCAGGTGTTGTGACACAAGTGGTATTCGGGATTGAATGTGGAAAGAAAGAAGTGGAGTGGTCTAGCACAGTATCATGAATTTAACCCTGCTGGCCACCACTTTCTGTTTCTCTTTTCCATTTCTTCCCCATGAAAAATAGTTTCAAAGCTGAGTGAGTGAGACTATCAGATGAATAATATTAAGATTTTTTTCAAAGTGGTGCCTGTTTTGAAAATGAGCCATCTTTAGAGGTGAATAATTATGAATTACTTTCTTTGCAACAGGATTTTAAAATATCAATTAATATATCAACTAATACTCCCCATGCACCATGAATACATAGTTAGTGAAGCTAGAATTTGTTTTGTATGCAGAGTAACTAAGAGACTAATTGTCTTAAATACTAAGTGTGCATTCATATGAGTTCCTATCTTTCTGCTGGTTGGAGGATTCAGAGAATAGTAAATTATATCTAGAAAGAACAGATTTCAAAGTAGGTTTGTAGGTGCGTCTAGTTGTCTAGGCTGAATACTGAGTCCTCCTGGCAAGTTGTGTCAAAGCTGCTGATGAGAATGGGGACGTTTTGTGCTGGTTAGATTGCTAGTTAGCTCTGTTGTGGGAATCCCTTAATATCAGCATAGACCTCTGGTGCTGATACCCTTAGCCCTCTGCTTAACTTGCCTTGGCTTCTAACATTGATGGGTGTCTGAGGCTATGCATGGACAATTTCTTTAAAAGTGGCTGTGGCAGTTTGGGATGTTACTGTCTTTCCTTTTCAGTTCAGATGTTTATTTCTCTCCACTGAGATTTCTTTTCTCCTTCCCCATCTGAATGGGTGAAATAGATCACATAGGCATTCTTTATTCATATCACTGCCAATCAGAGTGATTTTCTACATGGTGAATAAGACCTTAAGATACAAGGTGTCAAAAATGTACTGAACAAGTTTACAAACCTTAAGGAAAAGTTAACAAAGGTGGAGGTAGACCCTATGTATCTGTGAGTCAGGCAGAAAACAACTGATAAAGCTACAACTTGTTTGTGCCAGAATTTCATGAGATGTTACCTTCCAATCCAAGCCTCATAAAGGGCCATCTGCCTTCAAAATGACTTAGCTTTTGAGGCTTCCTAAGGCCTTTTAAGATAGTATGTCTAACTTTGGACTGAAGCGGAGGAAGAACCCTCCATAATTTGTCCGGCTTTGGCAGAGCGTAGCAGTAACAGCTTAAAACAACAAGGCTGTTTCTGCAGCAGTCTCCTTACTGACATTAGATACTATCCTAGAGTCACTTTTTTTGCTTGACCTATATAAAGCAGTAGATTGTGCTTCTGTGTTCTCTCCTGGATTTGAAGAAGTTATTAAACTGATTCTGTCTTTCCAAACCTGTATGCATTCATGCTGGCATCCTCAATAAAGCTGGGACACAAACAAAAAAGCAAACAAAACAGTCACAATAGCATTCAATGCACTTAAACTTGGAGGAAATGAAAATCAATATTTGTCAAATGGAGGGAAAAGGTAAAATGGGCTGAGGAAAAATGTCCAGCTTTCCTAAAAGCCATTAGTGAAAAAGAAAAGTTGATGGCAATATTGAAATTTAATTCCTGCATTGGTGGTGTTTGAACAGATGATCTTTCTTTTTCTCCCTCTACCCACTGATACATGCTTGATGCACATATTTTTGTATTGTAAATGTTGTTGAACTTAGTTTATTACATTTTAATTGTGCATGTCTGTGGTTTGGAACCTTAAAGGCTCATGTAAAGGTTTCTCTTGTGGTTAAAGCATGAGGGCCTAACTTAGGAAATGTGAGTTTCATCCGTCACTCTGGGCATGTGTGACCTTGGGCAAGTTGCTCTAATTTCTTGATATGCTCTGTAAAATGGTGCTAACAATACTTCCTTATCTTTCTTTTTTATCTTCTTTGGATATTTAGATAGGAAACTGTTCAGATTAGTCTTTTACAATGTGTATATACCATACATGGCTACTCTTTTGGAACATAAATGTTATAAAATCTCTGTTAAAAAACAGGTGCTTTGAATTTCAGCTCCTACCAGAACACTTGGCAGTGCTCTGCTAGTACCTCAGTGTAACATTTGTCACTTATCAGATGAAGTTTAAAAGTTAACATCATTTTATACGTGCTTACATTTTTACTGTATTTGTAAGAACAAATTTAATCGTCAAGTTTTGCAAAAAGGTTCAAGAGATTACTATATTTCTTGCTGAACTGTTGGATGTAGCCATAATCTGATACAAAATTTTCCATGGAGATAAAATATCCCTTTATCAGGCACAATACAGGGAAATATTAATTGCATTTGCTGCTTTGCAAACGAATGCCTATAGTCAATTGCCAGTTTCAGTCATCTTTATCACTGATAACTTTCAACTTGGGTTTCAGGTGTTACATTCTCTTTCTTCCCCAAGTATGTATCATCTTACCAACAGAACAGTAAAACAAAGTATATAGAATTGGAAAAGTCATGTTTAATCGGGAGAAAAATGCTGGATAGTGTAGAGTATGACAATTTAGGGTCAGACCTGTGGCTTCAGTGTCTCCCTTGTTGGTTCGAGTGTAGCATGTGAGAGAAGAAGGAGGAAGTGAAGGGTCTAGTGCCACTGTGATGTAGTGAAGAGCACATCGAAATGGGGTGTGCAAACTGGGGTTCTCTGCAACTGATCTGCTGGTGGTGCAAGTCTCTGTCATATTGCCTGATACTGTTTTTTCCCAGACCATGCATATCTTTTTTACTAGCAAGAAATGGTACAAGCACAGCAGTGCAGCCATTTCTCGAAATGGAGCTATTTTTATTTACATGGTCTTCTTTACTATTGAGCAGTAGGAATGTAGAAAAAGAAAGGTAACTATTTCAGATCCTGTGAGGGACTTTGTCTATTCTGTTGAACCAATTGTCTTGTTCTAACCTTTAATGTGGCAGTGACAACCTTTGCTTTTGAAAGGGTGACTCCCATGTTTTGAAACTTTGGTCATGTGTGATGCAAGTCAACAAATTATGTGTATGTTTAGATCTTTCTCCCCTTCCTGAAAATCAGAGGAACAAAACAGAATGGGTATCATATCATTGGGAGCCTGAAGTAACTGTCAACTAAAGCCTGAAGTCCTGACTTTATAAACTACTCATCTCAAAGTGCTTTCTTTTTATCTCAAAACTGGATATTGGCAACAGTAATAAGAATAAAAGCAGAAAGAAATCAAGAATCTGGGCAGTGAAAAAAAAAACAAACAAAACCCCCCAAACTTCACCTAAATTTGAAGCTCAATCAATGCTTTATTTTGCTAACTCAATTTCTATAATGTGCAATTTAAACCATCCCAAAGAGTTGTGATTTTTAGAAAGTGCTGAGCCTATTCCAGCTGAAAAACCAGGCTTTTAAAAAGTGTTTACATACAGAGTCACCTAAAATCAATAGTGTTCTTTGGAAACGGATGGCCCAGATCCCATGGCAGTGGACAGTTACCAGCTGACATGCAAGACTAACACACTGAGATCATCCTAATGCTTGCCCCCTCTTGCTAGCAGTTCTACAAAAAAAAAAAAAAAAAAAAAAAAAAAAGCTTGTTATTGTTAGTAACAGCAGAGCAATTAGTTTGTTGTAGGAGCAGGCTTTCTGTGTGCGAGTGGGAGCAATGTGCTGATAGCCTCAGAGCTGTGATGCATTCAGGCACATGTAGCTGACATGGGGATGTGACTGCAGGGAGCTGCGTCCAGTAGATTCTTTGCCTTTCAGATACTCCTCTAGGCTGGTGCATGTCCAAATCAGTTTTTGAGGAGATCTGACCTTAAGCAGACAAAGTTTCTCTATAATTACCAACTATAGAAGGCTCTGAAAATAGCAGGGAATCTTATGGTGATGTGATATGTCTCTCTTTCTTCAGAATGAGTAATTGTCTCTCTCTCTCTCCCTCTACCCTCTCTCTCCCTCTCCCCCTTCCTCTCTCTCTTCTCACTCTCCCTTCCTCTCTCGCTCTCCCCCTTTCCCTCTCTCTCCCCCCTTTCCCTCTCTCTCCCCCTTTCCCTCTCTCTCCCCCTTTCCCTCTCTCTCTCCCCCTTTCCCTCTCTCTCTCCCCCCTTTCCCTCTCTCTCTCCCCCTTTCCCTCTCTCTCTCCCCCTTTCCCTCTCTCTCTCCCCCTTTCCCTCTCTCTCCCCCCCTTTCCCTCTCTCTCCCCCCCTTTCCCTCTCTCCCCCCCTTTCCCTCTCTCTCCCCCCTTTCCCTCTCTCTCCCCCCTTTCCCTCTCTCTCCCCCCTTTCCCTCTCTCTCCCCCCTTTCCCTCTCTCTCCCCCCTTTCCCTCTCTCTCCCCCTTTCCCTCTCTCTCCCCCTTTCCCTCTCTCTCTCCCCCTTTCCCTCTCTCTCCCCCCTTCCCTCTCTCTCCCCCCCTTTCCCTCTCTCTCCCCCCCTTTCCCTCTCTCTCCCCCCCTTTCTCTCTCTCCCCCCCTTTCCCTCTCTCTCCCCCTTTCCCTCTCTCTCCCCCTTTCCCTCTCTCTCCCCCTTTCCCTCTCTCTCCCCCTTTCCCTCTCTCTCCCCCTTTCCCTCTCTCTCCCCCCTTCCCTCTCTCTCCCCCCTTCCCTCTCTCTCCCCCCCTTCCCTCTCTCTCCCCCCTTCCCTCTCTCTCCCCCCCTTCCCTCTCTCTCCCCCTTTCCCTCTCTCTCCCCCTTTCCCTCTCTCTCCCCCTTTCCCTCTCTCTCCCCCTTTCCCTCTCTCTCCCCCTTTCCCTCTCTCTCCCCCTTTCCCTCTCTCTCCCCCCTTCCCTCTCTCTCCCCCTTTCCCTCTCTCTCCCCCCTTCCCTCTCTCTCCCCCTTTCCCTCTCTCTCCCCCTTTCCCTCTCTCTCCCCCTTTCCCTCTCTCTCCCCCTTTCCCTCTCTCTCCCCCTTTCCCTCTCTCTCCCCCTTTCCCTCTCTCTCCCCCTTTCCCTCTCTCTCCCCCTTTCCCTCTCTCTCCCCCTTTCCCTCTCTCTCCCCCTTTCCCTCTCTCTCCCCCCTTCCCTCTCTCTCCCCCCCTTCCCTCTCTCTCCCCCCCTTCCCTCTCTCTCCCCCCCTTCCCTCTCTCTCCCCCCCTTCCCTCTCTCTCCCCCCCTTTCCCTCTCTCTCACCCCCTTCCCTCTCTCTCCCCCCCTTCCCTCTCTCCCCCCCTTCCCTCTCTCTCCCCCCCTTCCCTCTCTCTCCCCCCCTTCCCTCTCTCTCCCCCCCTTCCCTCTCCCCCCCTTCCCTCTCTCTCACCCCCTTCCCTCTCTCTCACCCCCTTCCCTCTCTCTCACCCCCTTCCCTCTCTCTCACCCCCTTTCCCTCTCTCTCACCCCCTTTCCCTCTCTCTCACCCCCTTTCCCTCTCTCTCACCCCCTTTCCCTCTCTCTCACCCCCTTTCCCTCTCTCTCACCCCCTTTCCCTCTCTCTCACCCCCTTTCCCTCTCTCTCACCCCCTTTCCCTCTCTCTCACCCCCTTTCCCTCTCTCTCACCCCCTTTCCCTCTCTCTCACCCCCTTTCCCTCTCTCTCACCCCCTTTCCCTCTCTCTCACCCCCTTTCCCTCTCTCTCCCCCCCTTTCCCTCTCTCTCCCCCCCTTTCCCTCTCTCTCCCCCCCTTTCCCTCTCTCTCCCCCCCTTTCCCTCTCTCTCCCCCCCTTTCCCTCTCTCTCCCCCCCTTTCCCTCTCTCTCCCCCCCTTTCCCTCTCTCTCCCCCCCTTTCCCTCTCTCTCCCCCCCTTTCCCTCTCTCTCCCCCCCTTTCCCTCTCTCTCCCCCCTTTCCCTCTCTCTCCCCCCCTTTCCCTCTCTCTCCCCCCCTTTCCCTCTCTCTCCCCCCCTTTCCCTCTCTCTCCCCCCCTTTCCCTCTCTCTCACCCCCTTTCCCTCTCTCTCACCCCCTTTCCCTCTCTCTCCCCCCCTTTCCCTCTCTCTCCCCCCCTTTCCCTCTCTCTCCCCCCCTTTCCCTCTCTCTCCCCCCCTTTCCCTCTCTCTCCCCCCCTTTCCCTCTCTCTCCCCCCCTTTCCCTCTCTCTCCCCCCCTTTCCCTCTCTCTCCCCCCCTTTCCCTCTCTCTCCCCCCCTTTCCCTCTCTCTCCCCCCCTTTCCCTCTCTCTCCCCCCCTTTCCCTCTCTCTCCCCCCCTTTCCCTCTCTCTCCCCCCCTTTCCCTCTCTCTCCCCCCCTTTCCCTCTCTCTCCCCCCCTTTCCCTCTCTCTCCCCCCCTTTCCCTCTCTCTCCCCCCCTTTCCCTCTCTCTCCCCCCCTTTCCCTCTCTCTCCCCCCTTTCCCTCTCTCTCCCCCCCTTTCCCTCTCTCTCCCCCCCTTTCCCTCTCTCTCCCCCCCTTTCCCTCTCTCTCCCCCCCTTTCCCTCTCTCTCACCCCCTTTCCCTCTCTCTCCCCCCCTTTCCCTCTCTCTCCCCCCCTTTCCCTCTCTCTCCCCCCCTTTCCCTCTCTCTCACCCCCTTTCCCTCTCTCTCCCCCCCTTTCCCTCTCTCTCCCCCCCTTTCCCTCTCTCTCACCCCCTTTCCCTCTCTCTCCCCCCCTTTCCCTCTCTCTCCCCCCCTTTCCCTCTCTCTCCCCCCCTTTCCCTCTCTCTCCCCCCCTTTCCCTCTCTCTCCCCCCCTTTCCCTCTCTCTCTCTCAGGAGGAGTGGGAGGTGTTAAGGCTCTGTGTAATGTTAACAATTAATGGAAGAGGTCCCAACAGCAGTAGAACTGGCAAAAGACATGAGTATTTATAGAAAACAATAAAGTAAAAATAAATTCAAGATTAAATATCAAGAGCTAGCAGCTATTAGCTAATAGCTTTTCTCTCTCTCCTTTTAAGTAATCAAAGCATTATTTGGAAGGGATCCCTGCTGGGTTTGGAGAGGCCAATCCATCATGCATGCCATGGGAAGTCGAGATGTTTGTTTACAGCATGGCATTTCCTCAGAGTTCCTGCAGAACCAGCACCCACCTGGGGTTAGTAGGGTGGGAGGTGAGATTTTTCCGTTGAGGTGTAAAACGAAGCTTTTGATTGCTGTTGGTCATTGGAGATCCTGTTTTTTTCCAGTGTTACCATAGCAACCTAAAGATGATGGGACACACAAATATCTATTAGAACAGGCCTCCAGTACAGGAGACTCTGGAATGGCTGAAGTCCAGCAAAATGGCTCTATCTACTCTGTCAAAGTTCATAGTATAAGAAGTGATGTGCAGAGAAGTTTTTGTCTACACCAGTGGAAATTATGGAAATTTCTTGGATGACTTTATCCTAATTTAAGGGTTGATCTCATCTTGTCTCTTTTCAGCAAATCAGAGGTACAAAGGTCTCAAGTTACTCTCTGTATTCCTTTCTTCCCAGGGTCTAGCTTGGGCTCTGTTTAATACTATCTAGTTTCTTTTTCAGTGGAAACAGTTAATCCAAGTGCTCTGAGCAAGTCTTAAAAACTGCTCTTAATTCCCTCCAACAATTGCCTTTTGGTTTTCTTCTTTATTTCTTCTCAAATGACGTGTGTGGATATAGCACTGTCCTTTTAAAAGAGCTATTAAATTCCACTGTAGGTATGGATGAATTTCAGTATGTGAAGTTTTTGCTATCTTCTGATAAAACTACAAAAGGAGGTTGGAAGGTATGGGCAGCTTGGGCAGATTTGGGGTTGTCTTTTATTTCTGTGGGTGAGAGCATGCTGACTGCAAGTAGCTGCTGAGCCTTTTGCTGGAATCTCAATTACTCACCATTCAATGTCTTCTTTCTTCTGTTCTTCAGTGTTTCCAGGTGTTTATGGTTGATTTTTCTTGAGAAAGATATCAATAACGAAACTTTTGTTGTTTGTATGTGTATGTGAGGTGATGTGAGAGGAGGGAGGTATATTCTTCCTGGCTTTTGTTTGATATAAATTCACGATACGGTTCATGGGTGAGAAACCCACATTTCCGTCTGGGAAAACCAAAGAATTTAAGCCCTTTCATCAGTGTTTCCTTCCCTTTCCTTCATCTCACACTGTTCAATGATTGTTTTTTAATGCTATTATTGCCACTTGCCTGTGCTAAAACATTTCTAAACAACAAATTTCTCTAGATTTACCTGGAGAACGATAACGCCAATTTAAAGTAAATAAAAAACAATTCTAAATAATATTCCAGAGGATTATTTGCAGCAGAGGGAGCGTTAATTCTGGAAGCATTTAGGTAATGCAGCTGAAAAGCAGAACAAGTCATTGCAAAAGACTTTAGATGGAGAGTTAAAGTATTTAATAGTGGTCAAATGCTGCTATCAAAATTAGTCTTTATTAACATGAGAAATGTTACATGCTTCTAGTCTGGTAATAAACCTACAGTGACTCATCAGGGTGATGTGGCTTTTTCCTTTGCTCTTATGGAGTAGGGTATTGATTAGGCTGTGAAATAATACAACAGCTGAAGCTCAGGTAGCAAATATGTGTTGAACTGGTCTCTCTTTACAAAGCCACCTGCATCCCCACATTATTTATAGCAGAAGGATTGACTTTGGAAAATAACTTTGATAAATACCACCTTGTAGCACCTGTTTAACTGATGGGGAAGAAAGAATTCCCTAGTTTGTTAACTTTAAGTATTGGGAGTAGAAGTGATGTGCACATAATAATATTATGATTCATACAAACCACTTTTCAGCCAACTCAATACATTTCATTACCTCCTTTCCAGCAGAAGTATTGATTTTTGTTTTGTGGTTTTATAACACAATTTCAGGGCTGTTGTAGTTTAATGAGGCATGTTCTTACGATGTTTAAAAAGATTTGAAGCAGTTGTTGAAATAAATATTATGGATTGCCCATCTCCTGTCACCTCTTCTTTCTCTTACCCGTATAAACTCGGTATAAGAATGAAGAGGGCACCCAGCTATGCAGCTTTTTGTGTTTGAGATCAAAGTGCTACTGGAGGACAATAGCAGGCCACACTTCTGTGTTCATGACCACACACAGCAGCACCTGCAGAGCAGTAAAATGTCATTGTTTCTTCTGCAGTTTGAGCACAGAGGAAGCACCACTGAGGTGGCAGATGATTCTAATAATACTTGATGTGAATTGATGGGGAAGGAGGACCATAACACAGAGGGCTTTTTATTATAAGCCCTGACTTACCAAGCTGTGAAAAACAGAATACTGCACCTGTGGACTTTCTTCAAATCAACCATTATGGAAAGTGACAGATTTTATTAACTTAAGGAAGAACTTTTCAACAAGGAAAGATTTGTAGTTTATTTTGGAGTCATATGAAGAAAAAAAAAAGATATATTTACATATTTCCTACTGCTCATATTTTTATAGTTGAATCTTTGTGTTCTGCTTTTTGAACTGTGTTCAAATAATAGAATTGCAGGAGCATTATTAGAAAGACTTTTATCTAAAAAAAAGAACTAAAAAACTCTTTGGAATATTTTTCTGACTATTTTTATCCAATGTTTCATGTCTTAGATGGTTGATGAACATTGGGAAGAGACTGAAATTAGGGAATAAACATACTGCTTGAAGAGAGACATCTGATATTTTTAATAGATATTCAGGATATCTGAGGCTTGAAAAAAGCTGCTGGAAAAGACTCTTAAATTGCCCCAAATGAAACTTGTTTGTACTAGGCACTGTCTTTGTGCAGTCAGCTCCTCCCTTGTGGGAGGAACCATCTTTGGGATGGTTCTGGGAGGGTAGGGGCTGGGCATAATGACACTATGATTATTGAAGGCACGTGCAGGTACAAAGGAGCTAATGTGCTTCTGATTTGGACAATACATAGTTTACTTTCTACTCCAAACAGGTTGGTTTATCCACTTTATTTACAACAGTAAAACATCACTGCTTGAAGGCAACCTTTGATACTTCTGTTCTGGGATTGTCACAGCACTGTACTGGTTTCTAGAATGAATTAGAAGAGACTCAGTATTTCTTTGTTCAGGTGGCTATCCTGTGTCCTGTAGTGCCGGTAGCACAGAGCTATTGCAAAAGTTGGGAAGATGCTCCAATATTAGAGCAATTCCTACCTAGAGCAGAAATGAAAAGAGCACAGGATCTGATTTATCTTGAGTTTTCCGTTATCTCTATTCAACAAAATGTTTGACCATATCTTGACTTTATTCTGGATGGACCTACAATGATTTTGCTAGGTTTAGAGACAGGCCCCTGGAACCCATATGAATCCAAACACATCAAAACCTTTGTGTAGGTGCCGTTGAAATACCCAAATAATGATACATTTCAGATTGCCTTAAAAACAGAATCATACATAAAAAGGGAACTCTGGGTAAAAGCACTTTCTTCTCTTACTATGTGTATATATATCTATGTATAGCTTTTACAGTCAGTTTTGAAGGAATCATGAAAGTTGTAATTCATGTAATATTAATGGCTAAGAATTGACAAATCAAGCATAAAGTTGACTGGGTCATGATTATTAGCTAAAAGCATAGTGCTTTCTGGTGATTCTTTTTGTTCTAAAAATAAGCTCTGGATGTACTGGAAATCATTTTACAGGAAACCCTGAAGTAAAGAGGTCATGCAGAGTAGTTGGTGGAATATTACACTTTTCATTTGCACAAACAGATGGTAAGCTTGGCCTCAGATTTAATCAGGGGATGACACACAGGTAGCACTTTTGTATATTTCAGATGGAGACTTTCTTTTTAGAGACATAGAAACTCCTTAATATTCAATAGCTTCTGTATTAGTAGAGAGAAATATTTGTCAGATATTTATGTTATCGTTAGTGTTGCTTTAACTTATTATTAGAATTAATTCATACAAGAAAACTGCTGGCTTATTTAGTTAACTGAAAAGCTTTGGTTTGATGTATTCTCTCCTCCTCCTCCTTTTCCATTTTGGCAATGTATGTAGCAATCCAGAACACGCAGAAATGTGCCTGTGAATAAGCTTGTGAGCAGATATCCGCCTTAACAATTCAGGATTCATGAATATCTGACCATATTCTTTTTAGCTAGTCTTTTAGATAAGATTTTGATATCAGTTGTTTCTCCTTCCCCTCCCAAGACATAATACCTGGTAACCTAAGTACATACAATCTGTTTCAGAAGAGGGATTCAGGCAAGTGCAGCCACTGGTGTGTTTTAATGTCACTGCAGAGATTATATTACCTTCCTAGAAACAAAATCTTTTTTTCTCCCCTTCAAATGGAAGTCCCCTGATACCCCTGTCAGAGACCATTTGTTATGCAGAGTTTTGTGAAGCAATCAAAATTAATTCAGAGTGATCTTTTCACCCAGAACCCCCAGCTTCAAATAATGGGCTTTCTCAACAGGTGCTCATTGTGGCAGTTTGACTCCAACTTGCCAGACTAAAGATTTTATTCTTTAGCCATATTTAAGAAAAAAAAAATCCTCAACTTGTAATTTACTAATCTTTAGCAGCTGCCCAGGAAGGCACACCTGCCTAAAAGAATGATGTCTTGTATCTTTGAAATATAAAACCTAAAAATGTTTCCATATTTGTTTATTTCTCTACTTAATAAAATCTCATTTACAAGTCACTGGGAAACCTGTCCAAAAACAATGTCATGCAATGTTGCAGTCTTATGAAGAATCTAATTGTGCAGTTTCATTTTAGAGGGGATAAAAATATCTCTGAAGGCAAAACAAGGTGTTTTGATTTTTCCTGGGTTAGGCTTTATAGTAGGTTTCATTCTGAAATGAAACAGAAGTAAAGTAAAATAAAACAAGTGTTTTAAAGGTAGAACTAATAAGCTATGCTCATTTTGACTGTTGAGTATTTGACAAATGTTTGGTCATGCCTTGCATATCTTTCATATGAGTTTCTTTCATTTTCTCTTAAATATCTTTCATATGACCTTTAAAAGTAAAAATGAAAACCAGACAAAACCATACAGGTTTTTACATTGAACATCCTTGGTGGGACAGCAGGGTTGAAAAAAAAGATGGTAATTTGATTCAGTAGAAGTACTACAGAATGTGGCATCACAAATACTTGCACTGCTGCTGCTACCACTATACCACAATATACTCAGTCCTTTAATTACCTGGCAATGTACAGTTAATGAAGTTCATTGCCAGTAGAAAGGTATTCCTGTGGTAGGTAGAAGAAGCCATACCAGTCAAAGCACCTTTACACTGAAATAATTATAGTAGGAGATACTATTGTCATAGTTATTAAGGTAAAAAGTAGTTTAAAAAGCTATAACCATGTTCAAGATATGGTACCTATACAAAACAACCTGTAGAACTGGCCTCACCATTTTGGATTTATCTCAGGGTGAGAACTTCTGGGAACATCAGTTCTAGAACTATCAGAACTGGAAGTGGAGCTATCAGAAACTAGGAAGTGTCTACAAAGGAGGAAAAAACAGAATTAAAACAATTGCTAAAAATGTATTTCTGGACTGTATGATTGCCACTTATATGGTATTTAAGGAAGGAAATCCTTGCCTGAATGTGTTTTGCTTTGTATGCTACCTTTTAGATTAGACTTGCTTAAGAACAGCCAGGAAATGTTTGCTTTTGTGTAGCTATTGTTAGTCATTGATTGTATTGATAATACTGCTGTGGGTTGAAACTGAGGCTTTAGACATTGTCGCCCATTTTAGAAAGTTTGTAAGAAGTCATTAACCCCCTTTATTGAACCAGGTATCTGAAACGGTGGGGGCCTCCAACAACCACATACACGTGACACTGCCCAAAACAAAGACACACGTGAGGCCTCTCAGGCAGTTGCAGACAGAGAGGCTTTATTGGGCATTGCTTTAGCATAGCTCTTTGAGGAAGAGAAGCAAGAAAAACAGTTTGTAAGGAGAAAGAAGCAGCAGTAAAAAAGCATCAGCCAGAACTACATGAACACTGGTAGCATTTACTTGAGAAAAAGAATGCCAGAGCTTTTTGAGTTAAGTACTGAGAAAAGAAAGCTTAGAATTAAAAGTAAAGAAACTGTCTCCAGCTGTTTAATTCCTCTTATGTTCAGGGAAACAAGACTTTGTTTGTCTTAAAGAAGGAGCTGAAGCTATCATCAATTTCTCCTAATGAAAACAAACAGAGCACCCTACATTTTGGCTTGCTGTTCAACTCAAAAGGGGGTGACGTTACTTTTTATTTCAATAGCACCATTTATTCAAGACTCTCAAAATATTCTATAAACGTAGATATTAGGCAACACGAGTTGTACAGTGGGCAGGTGTCATTTTATCTCTCTAACAAAGCAACTGAAGTAAGGAGTAGTCAAGCAGTTTGCCCAAATCAGGCAGTGACTTGGTCACAGAGCTAGGAAGAAAATCCAGGGACCTGATTCCCTGTTTATTTATGCTGGTGTAAACCAGATGTAAGCAGGAGAAGAATTGTGTCTCAGTAACTGTGACACCTGGTTCCTACTATAATTATGAATGTAATCGGATTCCTTCTGGAGCTGAGGGAAGTACAGAAGTCCTGATGCTAGGTCCCTTGCTCTCAATACACCGTCTCACTGTCTCCTTAGTACATACTTATTTGTGTGAAAGCTGGAATATGCTGCCTTTTATATGTTCTACCACAATATTTCCATAGCTTTACAGAAAACAATGAAGGTAAAAACCTTGGCCTATTATCATTAACATTGTTAAGGGCCATAAGGAGTATGCTGTCAGCATCTAGTTGCCACCTTGTTGCTTACTTGCTTTCTAATTATAATAATATATATAGCATTGACATACAAAAGACAAAGGGTTAATTAATAAAATTACAAATTGGGGTTTCAACCATTCCAGATTCACAGTTTCCACAGATTGGGGCAGGTGGTCCCGTGCAATGATGCAACTTGTGCAGAGTTGTCTGGCAGAAGGGAACTTGCATCTCCTGAGTCCTAGTGTAATACATGTTTCAGAAGAGCATCCAATGTAGATAGAGAATTGGGAGAGTTGTAGGTGATAAAGACTTTCCTCTCTTTAATACTAGTTAATGTTAATAGATAGTTTGGTATAAATTTTAAAGCTCTGGTTGAAATGTATGCAGAATATTTATAAAATATCACACACTAGCACTTCTCTTTACAAAGTCTCATCTGAAAAAAATATATAGGCCAAAACTGAGATCTAAGAAGCTAGTTTACCCCTGCAAACCTCTCACATTTGCTCTATACTTAATTTTAAAATTTTGTTCTCTAGAAAGCAGTTCTATTTTTTTTTCTTCTTCCAGAAATCAAACAAATCAGCCCTAATGCTGTTAACTGTTTTAGTTTAGTGACTCTTTTAATTTTATGCTGTATCAGGAGTAAAATTTGATCAAAGTTGAATATGGCTATTAAATTATGTCTGAAACACAGTCTTTTTAAAAGAACAACATCGCATCAAAAATGCAGGGTACATAGTTATTGCAAATGTGAACTCTGATCTACAGTGGACCTTATGTGGTATTATCAAGACAAAACTATTTGCTATTTCACTCTTTAGAATTCAGCACAATTCAGCTTGCTGTGCTTTTGCAACATCAAACTCTTGTGCATTCTGTAAAGTATGTAACTGATTAGCCACCAGTGTTTCCTAGTACTTTATATTTATATATGGGTAATTTAATTCAGCTTGTTTAATGAGTTCTTACAGAATTTTTCAAAGGAGGAAGGGATTGTTTAGGCTACCAAACTAAACACCAAAACATTTTAGGACTTATACTTTTGTCCATATAAGGAAAATATTACTAATCTGTAAACCACATGAAACAATCCTACAGAATTTGATAAAGCATTTTCACCAGTGGAGAATGATCCATTTATATTCAGATTCTCAACCAAATTAGGACTAGGATTTTCATACGTTTAGTCTAAAAGTATACCAAGTAAATTTTGGAAACATGAATGTGGGTGAGCAAAATGAAATACCAGATAAATGCTTATAGATAGCTTACAGAAGCACAGAAAACTATGCTGTAGCAGCATATCCATGTGCGGATAGAATGGCATTTTGAAACTGGATAAGCTTTGTATAATCTCTTATCTTCACATTAAAAAATCATATTGCTGAAGACTTAAAAATAAGCTCAAAATATAAACAAACAATACAATAATTTCCTTCTAAATCTGCTAGCAGTATGACTTACCAGCTGTTAGATGTATGTATTCTTTCCAATGGAATATTTAACTTGAATATAGCCAAGTGGTTTACTGTTTATTGTTGTTGATGGTGTGACTGATTACTTTGTTACTATTCATTTTGATAATGTACTTATCTATTACTCTTATCCATTTTGAAGTCGGGGTAATGAAGATGCTAACTGCTGTCAAGCATTGCTGAGGTACAAGTGAAAAATATAACTCTTCCTACTTCCAGAATTAGTCACTTACTGTTCTTCCTCTTCTCTCTCCTCTTGCACGAGACTATACTATCACCTGGCTTCAAAACAAAATATATTTCCCACAAACTGTGCCACCTTAGGTGCCATCCTTCTCCATTCTTCTAAATTCCTACCTTTCTCTGTTTCTTTCTTGCTACAGCTTCTGTAGAGCAGCTTCTTTTACCACAGAGAAAACTAAAGTCAATCCCTATGAACAGCATAGGGGATATTGTGGTTTTAGATGGGTTGGGGAGAACTGAGGAAGAGTTGGAGGACATCCATTGGGTCAGTCCCCCTGAGACTTATGGTTAATTTCTGGCTCCTGAAGTGTAGAGGGTTTTTGTTCACTGGCATCAAGATTGCATCTGCAAGGGGAAGTGAGCATACATTTGATTTCAACTGAAGCGTGGTATTTTCACGATACTTAAGGAACATTTTATGAACTTTTATGGCTGTGTGGCTTTTTCTGAGACAATAATTTGTACATCTCATGAACCTGCTGCTAGATACATCCTGATCTGAAGACAGGGGTGACCCTAGCCACCACATCAAGTTGTGTGAGAAGTGTGTTACTTCTCTGGCAGCCCTGACTCCCCCTCCTTAGCCATGGCCTTGGGGCCAGACAAAGCCCAGCCTGGCTGGAGCAGACAGGATGCAAGAAGATTTGTGGTGCAGTATGGAGAGTGTGAGAAATCCCTTTGCAGGGGCAGCGGGTAGGGGAAAAAGGCGTGAAGCCAGGCTGGTCTCAGCACACATGCCTTCAGAGTGTGGGTATGAGGATGTCTTCTTCCACATGCATCTTCTCATGACCCTACACACAGAAACCCTGTCATGTCGCTGGCTGCTAACAACATAACCACTCGCTGTAGAACATTATTCAACGTTTGAGTTCACATCTCCTGTTTTATGAATATATACAAACACAAAATTATAACTATCTTTAATAAAAATGTGATTTATCTCATGAAGACTACCCAATATGTCAATTATGCTGCATTAAATTACACACAATTGTGTTGACATGGCCCTGTTTCATTTCTTGAATAAAATGTAATGGGAAGATTATTCTGTCAAACTACTTGGATACTATGAGCTGAGTTGGCAAGTTCTAAGTATTTACCAGGTACCAAGTCATTTTGTTAAGATAACATTCCAATTAAGGTCTCTGGCATGCCTTCTCATAAGTATGCTTAGTGTTTGTGATGTCAGGGTGTGTGAACTCTTTGCAAATAAGATAAAGCAGTTTAGATCTGAATTGTTTTTATGTAGCTTGTTGTTATTTGAGGCTTATGTTTCTTTTTTCTCTTACTTTTTAGTACCAATTTTGATGATTGAAAATAGAAATACTGCTCTTTCTTTTGATAACAATTTAGATTATTTACTTTACAACTCTCAGGGTATTCCAAGACAAAGATATTACAGTACAAATAAAATAAGAAAATACCTGAATTTATTGACTGGGAATATATCTATAATTCTGAAATTCCAAGATACTGAATTAAGTGAATTCAGTTCCTAGTCTACTACCACCCATAATATATGAGGTAGAAATATGTTGTAGCGGTTTATACTTTGGTAAGGTCACTCCACCCAAGAACTTCAGATCTTCAGATCCCAGCCAGATCAATGGAGATGCATTCAAATTCTCTGCTTCAGTTTTACATTTCTGTAAAATTCTGGCAGTAGTTTCCTGCCGAGGGAATTGTACAGTTACTGGTACAAAAGGCCAAAGGTGCAGTAAAATGTAAGTTAGGACAGCTTCACTGAAGTCTAATGTAGTGGGGAACCTGGACAAGTCTTATGATATAAATAAATAAATATATATATATGGGGTCCTTTGCAGGCCTTCATTTGAGCAGGTGGTCTAACTGAAATTTCTCTGTGATTTGAAGTATATGGGTAGAAGCAATGCTAAATATATACAAGATAATTACAACATAAATGTTTCAGGAATTAGGCTATTTAAGGCCAGGAAAAAAGAAGTGTCTAGGCAAGCAGGTTTGTTTTCCTTTTGAATTTTTTGTGAAGTACAGCAACGCAGCCTGAAGTAATAGGTTGTAAAGTGCCTTATGAAAATCTGACAGCAGTACAAGGCTCTTTGAGATGGCAGAGGAAGGAGGAAAAGAACAATGGCCCTTGTCTGGGCACATTACAATAGGACAGTCGATAACATTGTAATTTCTAGGAATTTTTTCTTCAAATGATGAAAATAACTGTGATTGTATAGTAAGAAGACAACTCTTCTGTTTCTTAACAGAGCAGCTATGTTCCCTTCCTTCCTTTCTGTTACCACTGTTTAATCCCTTCTTTCAGTGAGTATACGATGTACAAGCCTGATGGGGGATAGGCAGAGGAGCTAGGCTTCTGCAAAGGCAGATGGGATGGTGCCGAGCACTGTTCTCTGAGGGATGTGTCAGGAATACAGTGCAAAGGACATGTGAATTACATGGTGTGTATTTTTAAGACAGAAGTGTCATGTTCTAATGAGTGCAGAGATCGTGGCTGATCAACAGGAACCACTTTTATTCTCTAATTGTAGAGAGTGATTCATTAGCTGAAGCTCTTGAAAGTCAGCTGTAAAATGGCGGCTGAAATTGCTGGAGAAGACTCAGATTTTGTTGTTTCTCGTATCTACTTTTACATCCCAATATCTGTAGGTTTTTGTTCTAACTGTTGTCCCTTCAGCTGAGCCAGAGTTGCCTTCCTGTCTGTCCAGTTTTCTGAAATAGTTTAACTACCTTTCCTGTACAGGGAAGGTAATATTGTAGACGGAGGTGCTGCTGTAATGTAGTAACTCCCATTTACCACTGGATGGTGTTTGAGCCAGTCTTCAGTTCTGGATTAAGTCTCTATGCCAAGACAATAAATAGCTTGTTGTGCAACTAAAAGCAAGAATCCCAAGGCCATTTTAGTGATCCGAGATGAGACTTTTTGTTCTTGTTTATTAAAGATTGTCAGAAATTAGAAATGTTTAAAATAATAAACTCAAAAAATATGTTAAAACACAATCATTCAGGATGGTAAATGGAAGGTTTCCCGAACCTGTGTTAATTCAGCCTTACCATTATCGCCTAAGGCAAACTTTAATTCCATTCTTGTTTTTTTTTTTCATTAAAATGGGTGGGTTACTGTGGAATAGATTCTCCTGTTTTCTCCTACTGAGCAATACTTCACACTGTTGGTGGTCACTGAAACATAAGTAGGGCCAGATTTACTGAGTTATTGTTTGGTAACACAGGCCCAGATTCCGCTACTTTTTCCTGTGTATAATGGAGTTATATGCTTATTTTAAGCCAATGATGTCCCAGAACTGGAATATCATATTCAGATACTTATTCTGAAGTTAAGAAGATTCACCTCCACACCAGGATCCAAATTTTGTACCCCAATTACCTCTCTGCATAAAACAGATGCAATATTTAATTTGTCTAAATCAGCTCTTGGAATCTTGTCCTCTGGGTTTTTATGAGAGTGAGTTGTGTAATCTTCCAAGATTCATAAACCGTCTTTTCCAATTAATTTTAATTGCTTAAAAGATATGCCCTGGGTGGTAGTGGTGGCTGTGTGTCATTATGTTGTTAAAGGATTGCGGAACAAGTCTGATACTATGTTCTATGTCTCTCTCTTAACTGCTAGTTGAAAACTTTGAATGATAAAGTTTAGTCTGCCTGTCAAAAGTAAAAAAAAAAAGTGTTGCACCCCTTAATACCATCTAATTATTCCTTGAATAATCTTTGGCCTCATCTTCCTTTGTGTTATAATTTTTTTAGCATGTTTTGAAAAGTTACCCCCACAGCTAAGGTGACGTCACTTACTGTGTAAGTACTGCTATCCCCACAGCAAAGAGGAATAGAACAAATAACCCATTTGATCTCTTTATCCATTATGAGTTATCCTTTGTACTCCATATAGCAAAGAACTGGAAAACACCTTAAAGTGTACTAACTTTGCTAAATAAGGCCATTTTAAAAATGTCTTACATTCTTAGTGTCATTACACTTCATGAAAAGACTCACATGCAATGTCAGATAACATGGGGAATTTGCAGTGATAGTTAAGTTCATATCTGCAACTCTGGTTTCACCCACCCAAACTTCAGGGTTGATTTTTTTGTTTGTTTGTTTGTTTTACCAACAAAACAGCAGTTAGATGACCATGCTTATAGGTCTGCTGTTTAGTTGACCAATGTCTTTGGGGCAATGTACAGCTATCAAAAGAAAGCTTCCAGAATAATAGCATAAGGTTAGTGGCTGCCAACCTTAATAACATCAAGGGCCCATACTTGTTTCCTCTCTTGTCCTACTTCACTATTGAAAGAACTGGGAAAAAAGATCAGGAATTGTATTTGGCTAAGCATGCTAAGAAATTTTTATAGGAATACAAGATGAGGCAGGAATTTTTGCAATGTCTTTTTCTCTCCAGCTCAAAGAAAAGTTCTTTCCTCTTTAAAGACAAAGAAAAGTAGAAATTTACACTCAGCAACCAAAGCTAAAGGAGTAGTCTGAAAGACTAATTGTGAGATCTGACTCTGTATGAGCTTTGCTGCGTATGCTCTGACTTGGAATTGCTGTCTCACTAGGACTTGATAAAAAGGACATAGAAGTCAATGGAAACAAACCTGTTGACTCTCCTGGGCTTTGTATCTCACCCAGAAAGTGTATCACAGAACAATTTTAAAAGTAGCGAACAGCGCAAAGTCACCTTGGATCCTGAGCCGTTCCAAAAGCTTTCAGCCAACACTATTTTCCAGCTGTGTCACTCTCCCTAACTATTGGTGTCACAAAGCATTACACCAAAGGTGTCAGCTGTAATTCGTTTTCTTAAATATCTAACTTTAAAATGTGTGTCAGGCAATTTGTATTATCTGTCAAACAACTGTCAGAGAGGGCCAAGAGGGGAACACCTGAGAGCAGTGTGGTGCTGAAAGATCTGTGCGTGGGAGTGCTGCGTCCAGTATGAACAGCTACTTGAGCAAACCCTGGAAAATTCATTCGTGCCACATTTCTAGCCTGCGCAGATGCAGGAAGTTTGGACAATCTTGGATCAGATTCTCTGGCTGCTGGCTGGTCTCTGGTGGCCTTGTATAGTTGGCTACTGCTTACAACAGCTTTAGACTTGCCTTAAAGGGGCTCATAACACTTTACATCAGGAGCTGGAGTGTTAACCCTGACATTTTGACCAAATTCTAATTATAGTTTATCTATCAGAAATTCTTTCAGGGTTTCAGTTAATTATTCTTTGTAGAACAGTCCTCTGACTTTCTAAAAAGAAGCTTTAAACCAGTATTCCTTTAGCTGTTAGTTCTCTACTACAGTGCATGAGGAGATATTCTCTCTGAAAAAAATAAACCTGAGCTGCTTTGAAATCTGGTTTAATTCTATAGGAGTTTTCTATAGAGTGTGATGAGAATTTTTCTTTGCCTCCTTCCCTGAATTTGTGTGTGGCTTTTCTCCACTCTTGAAGAGTAGCCACATTTCATTCAAGTATTGGATGTGTTTCATTGATGTCAGTATTAAGTCCCTAGAAATAAATGTGATTGTATAATGAATTCAGTAGTGGCACAGAGGGGTGGAGCCTTTCCAAGATTAGGATTTCAGTTTGAAGATTATAGGAGTTTAAATCTAGTTTGTAAAATATATAGGGATTTGTTTGTTAAAAGAGAGTATATACTTCTACTATAATGATTTTTTGGATTGCATAATTGTGACTTGTAATAAACTCAGTCCTTATCGGTGCTGTTAGTTGTTGTTAAAATGAGTTTGGCCATATGCAGTAGTGTAGAAAATCATCTTTTAAGTATTTGTTCTAAAAATTATGGGCTTCTGTCATGGCATGAAAAGCTATGGAGGCATTAATTGTCTCTTCTGTTACTTTGCTAAACGAATCCATATAAAAAGAGCAGATTAAATTGACTGACCCTCATATATTTAATGATTGCTGCTATTCAACTAAGAAACATTTCTCAGGAAGCCGCTTGTCACAGACTATCAATATTCTTTTAATCCCATGTTAGTTATTGGTGCACTTTGTTACTCTCCAAGATGGCCTGTCTCAAGTGGTTCTTCAGCTTCCACAGCAAGAAAATGAGATGCTAAATGGTTGCACAAACAATTTGATTATAGTGTTTTAATTCCTGCCCTATGGATCACTGATCCTTTTTCTTCTTTAGTTATTATTATTGTCCTTCTCACTGATTTTTTTGTTGACAGAAGTATTTTATTTCTTTTTGTCAAATCGCATTTTGGTCTGATTTACCTTCCTGCAGGAAATGTTGGACTTCTACACAGTTTTGCTTTAATAACTATTCATGTCAGAATATTACTATATGTGTTATTATTTACTTGTTGTTCACAGTTAGTGTTATGATCTTTGGGCATCTGAGAATACACAGAGAAAGATGTAAGATATTTCAGGCTTTTTTCACATTTTGTATCTTCTACAAAATTGAATTTCATATAGGGCATGAATGTTGAGAACGAGATGATGACTTTGTCAAGGTGTCTATCTTTAATATGGTGGTTATTGGCTGTGTCTAGGCTCTTGTTTTATTTTTAAGCAATACAGATTCCTGTGATATTAGTCTGATAAGTGTCCCCTTAAGTCAGTAAAAAGAGCATAGTAACCTTTGTTTACTTACTTAGACCGCATATTTATTCCACCCTGGTCACCTTAGTAAACACGGTTAAGGACTGATCTTGCAAAATACTGAACACTCTGACCCAGATTCAGAAAATAATTTAAGTGAATGCAGAGTCATTTAGTAATCAAAAGAGTATGTACTTGCTAAAAATTAAGCATGCTCATTCATTTTATTGGAGTTGGGGATCAAGTTTGTTGTGACAGAAACTACTGAAGTGGCTTCAGATGGAATGGGATTAGTCCCTGCAACTGTCATTTATTTCCTTTTGGTCCAAGAAGAGCTGTGTTTTGGTTGTTCAGTTTCATTTGTTTTTACTCCCATAATTTCTTCTATTACATAGGGAATTGTTTTTCTTTTTATCAAGAATGGGAGAAAAGTCTTTTAAACTTGTTGTAATTTAAATGCATTTAGCCTTTAAATATAATTAAGAATTGAGCATGATAGTGAATGACCATGTTTCAGCATGAAATACTCTGCAGAAAGCATTTTTGAGTTTTAAAGCCTGTCACAAAAATACAAAAGTATTATACAGAACTTCTGTTCCAAGATGTACCCATTCAAACCTTGAAAATTTAAAATAGTGAGGCAAAATTCTTTTCAAAAATGCTTGCTTGAAACTCTTAAGGCTCTGATGGAGTGTTGTATGTATACACCCAAGGAGAGAAAAGGGAATTTTACCCCAAGTTACTTCTACAAAAAGGTTAGATGGGAAATATGAAGCAAACAAGGTCTTTCACACCGTTGCATGTTTAAGGAGCCAGACAAGTTTTTAATTCAGTCAGGCCATAGTATGCATCTGATAGGATGAAGTTTACTTAGGTATTTTCTATTTTTAAAGCTTCATTCCTCCTAGATTACAATCCATCATTTCTTTGTTTCTCTCATGTATGTTCTTGTTGTGAGTGCTTGATCATTCTTTCTATAAGAAATGTATAGACATGCCAAGTTTACTGGAAAAAAGATCTTAGATTTGGCTAGATGTCATCCAAAAGCAAGAAATGCATACAGGCCTTGTATTGTGACTCCAGTGTATAAAAATGCTTAAGAAAAAGGCTCTCCTGAGACTAAATCTTAAATAAGCATGATTTGGAACATTATGAATCAAACTGCTCTTTCAACTGTAGACGTGTCATGGAAATTCTTTGGTTTCTCTTTTTATTTAGACTTCAAAATCTCAAACCTACAATTAACTTGTTTAAAAAGGAAAAAAACCAACAGTTCTAATTTGATTTAAACTCTTGAAAGCATGGGAGTTCACAGGCACAATCCTACTCTGGGTCAGCAAGGCCTTGCTGCAGTGTGCTGCTGCTGTTGGTGCATTCAGCCTTCTGTCCACAGAGGCTTGTCATTTTAAAACTAGTTTAAAACTATTGTTTAAAACTATTTTGTCAAAGAAACAGATTGGAGGGAGCTACTTGATGTAACAATCTACAGTGCTGTGTAAATATGCTGTAGCTGAATGTTGTAAAATACTGTCAGCTTTGCAGAACAGCAGAGGCCCAGACTGTGGAGCAAGACTCATTAATAATGCTGGAGTGCCTATATAGTGCTTTGAAAATGAGAATTTTGCCCTCTTTTTCTAGGAGTAAATTGGGTCAGAGTGTTTCCAGAATTTACATTTCAATTAAAAATCCCCATAATAACACATTGTGCTTATAGTGAATGATTCCCACTCAGCGAAAGATGATATCTCCTGTTACTTTGTTAAAGAAAAGCCCCTTCATTCCAAAAGGCCACACATTAGTGGTAAGAACTCTTCTTCCTTGTTTATCGTCTTCAGATAATTTAAACCTGTGTAAAAGTAATACACTGTAATCAGACCTCAGGCTTTCATTGTCTATGTTAGATATGTTTAAGTCTGTATATTTTGGTCTTTAGAGGTTTTTGGAAATAAAAAAGAAAACAAAACTTTTCTTTGTTTTCTTTTAAACTTACCCACACCTGAAAAATTAGACAAATGATCCTTTTTCCTTTAAGGGAATTGTTCTTTTTGTGTGGGGAGGAATTGCTCTAAATTATGCCATACAGAGCAGCTCATGCTTACAGTCTCCTTTTTTTTCACAAAGGTTTGCAAATTCTTAATTAAAATGCTATTATCTCTGGCCACCAAAGCCTCTTTTCCTGTCGACCCCAAAAGAAGAATAATGTCAATCACAAATTTTATTAGTTACACTTCTCTTCATGTACACTGTTTTATTTGCAGAATGGCCACATTCACCATATGCGGTCATTTCTCTTAGTTAAAGTGCAGTAAATGTTTTTAACAAACTTTTCAAAGTAATCACTGGGTATAGAGATTCAAACAGTAGCTCGCTACATGTGTAAGTAGCATCTGTGAAGCTGAACGTTAATGTATAGAAATCAGGTTAGATTAAGCTGACCATTGTCATCTCAAATTGTGGTGAAATACAGTGGTAGTTATTCTGTTATTCTCTGTCGAGATATCCAAGTGAAAGGTAAAATAGGTAAAGGAAGCAGAGGTATGCTATGACACGTCGTAAGTCTGTTAATACCCACAATGGACAAGGAAATCAATATTCCTCTATTTATTGCAGCAAACAGGCTTGAGATTCTAGATTTATTCTGGTATTCTGATTTTTTGGGGGGCAATGCCATATTAATACTTGCAAATATTCCTTGGTGATCAGCAAAGGTAGACCTCGAGCAATATTATTTCTTGTTGGTAGTTTTTGATTTGGTTATTTATGAAGAGATGGCAAGAACTGGAGAGCTGTTTTTACTTTTTTTTTTTTTTTTTTTTTACCTTTTACCCTTGTGCAAAGGATCCTAAGGATCCTGTCATAAGGTGTTACTCAGTATGACCGTCCTGGTTCCTGCAAGTAGTTGTATTAATTCTGTGGGATCCATTCTACAAGAATAATAAGAATATGGCTGTCAGTAAGTGTATTTTAGCCTAGTCCTGTTTAAATTCAGGCATGTAACATTATTCATGCTCACGATGATTTTGCTGTATTAAATTGATTCTTTCTCATTTTTAGAATTATGCTGTTAAGTAGCCTGCTCATTATATATGAACTGAGAAACATAATTACTCTGGAATTTGAATTTATGTTATTCTTCTTTTGGGTTTCTTTTAGTACATAAATGATTTGATGTGAATATATCTTTAAACTTTATATGAAGGGTTTCACTATTTGCTTAGCTTACTCTCCTGGCTGGTGTTAGTCCTTGTTGTAGCTTCTGTCTGGGTAATTTCTTCTATCTGTCCTCATTAGGTTAAATCAATCAGACTTTGAGGTAATAGGAAGTTAGAGGAGAATTATGTTAACATTTACGATCAGTGCTATAAATAATGTGAAAGTATGTTTATTACCTTGTCTTAAGAAAATTCAGCATTCCTGATAATGTTGCCTCAAAGAGTTCAGTACTTTGAGCAAGACAACATGTGGGGTAGTCTTCTTTTTAATGTAAGTAGTAACACAAGAATATACCTCATGATTCTTCTGATTAAAAGAATAAAATCAATTTTTTTCTCCCAGCATTCAGGGACGAAGAGTCTTTAACACACGCTTACATGCAGGACCATATGCACAGTCAATGCTGGAATATTTTGTATTTCTTGTGTAAAGTGATGAGTACACCTAAAAAATCTGAGTTTGTATTTGGATAGAGTAAGCATTTCATTTTCAGGTGCATGCCTGAACCATTAGTCTGGAAAATAAATCAAGCAATGTACATGCTAAAATACAAAGAAAGAATATAAGAAAGTGTATCTGAATTAGATATTATCAATGAAGTATTTGGTTCAGGTCAAGTCCCTCAGAAATTTTGGGGTAGAATTCTTTCCCAACCTTCCTTTTTTTTCCTCCCCTTCAAAATTGTCTCTGGCTGTGAATTTCCTAAACTGGCTGAAGAGATTCCCCATTTCAGAAGAAAACCAACTAACATAACTTAATCCTGTCCTTCTACCTGTCCTGCTGCTTCCACCTCTGGAAAATTCTAGTTCAGACTTGTATAGTCCGATTGATCCTTTTGTTTCTTGGACAGTTCGGTGAAGTACAGAAATACGTAAAGATACTGATGTTTTAAAGTATCACATTCAGCAGCAGCTCTTAAAGCTCTTAAAAAATAAACATATTCTTGGTGGGCTCAAACATCACTGAGTCTGGAGAGCAGCTGGCACATCTTTCTTTACTTCTCCTTACCCTTTCTCTCCTGGTTCTGCTGGGACTTTCAGGGCACTGTTGGCTAAAATAGCTGGAGATCTTCTTAATTTCTTTCCATCTTTGGTATAGTTTTTCTGGGTAAAATCTTGGCTTCACTGAAGTTGACTGACTTCACTTAGGCCAAGACTTCATGGAGGTTATTTGTTTAGCCATCACTGCATCCACTGACATCCTTTTTCTGTTTGTTTTTACCAGATTTACTTTTCTTTTTTTCTATGTTTTCAGTCCTTCCCACTGAATCACACTTCTGACTCACTGAATTGTTTAGGGAATTTTCAATTTGGGTGTTGGCATCTAAGATTTAAACTATCTTCTAATAGCATTCATCTCTTGTACACTAACTTGTAAGCTTCTTGAGCACCTTTAAAAATATTGCCATTTTTTTCATTCTTTGTAAGAATTAGGAGGAAAAATCTACTTTGAATAGCTTTTCATGTGACAATGCGTAATTGTTTATGCATGTAAACGGGTCAACGGTTGGATAACATGTTCAACGTTGCAAAGCACTCAAGTAGGTTGCTTGAGTCAGTTGTATATGCAACATGTAATATATGTGTGCAAGTGTGTGTGTGCATACGTGTATATATGATTTATGATTAGATGGAATAAAAGGGCTAAGAACCCATGAATGTCACCGGCACCCATAAATCCTCTTCATGGACAGGCTCATGTGAAACAAAACATAACTGAAAAGTGTACAGAGACTGTGTGGATCACAGTGGGAACGTGTCTGTCTTCTTCATTTAAAACAAGTAATAAATGTTTCTCTAAAATATTGCTCCCTTGTTATCCATGTAATTCAGTCTGGCTCCAGGTTTCAGACTCTTCTCTGATGGTCTAATGTACAACAGGAAAGTTGTAGTGCCTCATCAGAAGGTCACAGCCATTGTGACTTATTACACATCTAGGTCCTAAGCAGTAGATTATAAGAAGGGATGGCTCTGGGGACAGTTGTGGATGGATTCAGGAGAGAAAGTTATTTCACAGTTTCATGCAAGGTAGGCTAGACAGAAGACCTACAAAACCCAAAGTGCGTAGGAGGGGTGAGTGGAAGGAGGATAATCTTCTACAGATTTTTTTTTTTTTCTATTGGAGTTTTGAAATAATGGTACAAACTGCAAACTATTGGGAGAATTCAGGCAAATGTATTTGCCTTCTGGTTAAAACAACTAATCTAGAGCTGGTTCAGAAAATTCTGGTTTTAAAGTGTTCTATAAAAACTGCATCTGGTTCATATTTCAGATTCATGGTTGGCCCACTTTAATAAATGGGAGAAAAACAGATCTGGTTTTAAAAGAAAAATAAAATATTTCATTTTGTACTTTTTAAGATAAGATTCTTAATGAATGATATATCTAAGATTTCAGCCCTCAAGAATATCTGTTATTTGGACAAAGTTTAGCTTTTCATCAAAATATATTTATTTCTCAGAATTAATCAGATTTGTGCATTGGTCTTTAAAAAGATTAGTAGGCAGTTTATTCTGAACTTAAGTTGGAGCTATGATCTTTGTAACTCATTGTGTGTGTGCCTGTTCCAGTTGCCTTACTGAGTTATGGAGTGCAGTATTTTACCACCAGTATGGTATCCTTTCCTATACAGCAGTGATTTATTTTATGTTCAGCTTTACTGGAAATGACAGGACTACAAACCTTAAGGAAGATACAGAGTGGCGATTTCCATGGCAGCAGTTTCTGAGCTAATGCTGCTGGGAGACCTGTAAGTCCATGCCTGTAGGAGGCAGTACAATCAAGTGTGCAAGTGGAGAGAAGTACAGAGCTGGCCCCCGTATGGGTGTATAACTCCCTGGCCTTTTTGGAGAGAGGCAATTTGCTAAATATTCCTTAAGAAAGGATCTTTTTCATATCAATAGGGGAGAAGCAGAGTCAGAACGGAACACAGCAAAGTTAGTGCAGAGCTGAGTGACTGGGACTTTGGGGAAATTATCCAGTATGCTATCTAAGGTGATATACTACTCTTTGCCATCTTGTATGTAAACAATTCACTAGAATTGCCACATGCTCTTCGTTCTCCCTGTAGGTCCGCAACATTATTCAAAGGAGGATGACAATTGTAATTATACAGAGATAGTTATACTCTTACAAGTTTGTTGTCCTTCAGTCAGGGTGGATACAGAGAGTGGAAGTTTCAAAACAGTGAGTTCTGGGGAGTTTTGCATGTGTTGCTTAGTTGGGAATTTTTTGTCTTCGGTGAATTTTTCATGTTTAGAGCTGAAAAGAACCCCTTATCTCCTCATGAGTCTTTTATCTTTAAGAAGACTTGCGTGCAAACCTGTGATCCTACAGTGTTCAAATTTTTCATAGCTAGTTAGTAGCCAAGAGCTGGAATTTTTAGACTACCACAAGAAAAATTGTTGCAATATTTCTAGTTGTGATCGTCTACAGAATCCCCCAAAGCTCATGCTTATATCAGTTTTGTACATTTGAGGAATCTGAGAAGTTTGCCTGAAAATATTGCAGTGCTTATCTTGACCTCTGAACTATCTTAAATTTTTCGGCTGTATCTCGAAGTTGTCTGCATATAAAAATCAACTTAATTTTACCAAGACATTTGTATATAATTGTCTGGATAACAGTAACCATGCTTTTTCTGGTCAGACAATAAATTTAATTTTTTTTACTGTGAGACAATACACAAACTTATCAAAACCCTGTAAACTACACAATATTTCCTAAAAGACATTTCTGATGTCTTATGTGCAATAGAATTGTAATCACCTGTATTTAAAACTAATGGATTTGAAATAACCTACAGGCTTCCAGTTTAATGAGAGCTAGATTAATGAAAAAAGACCTTTTGCCTCAGATTGCATGACAACATTTTCAAATTACATTCCTGAAACAGAGAATTCACTTATTCCGAGTAATTGGATGCTGACTAGGGTTAATATGTACAATGTCCTTAAATGAAAATGTTCTATTGTAAGTGGGACTGTATGATACCTGAGGCATTCTCAATAGATTTGGTTGGGCTCTGAGTTAATTATACTGCTTGCTATTTTTTGAATGAATTCAAGCATGAATTCTACACAGTAAAGATTGGGATAATTATATGCAATTCTGCTTGGTGCCCCGCTGAATGAATTGACCTTTTAGATAAAACTAGTCTCTTGAGCAGGAAACCTGAAGAAAGCCTGCACAAAGCGGCCAGATGCAGCTGGGGGTTGGGGGGCTGGGGAAAAGCTTTAAATAAATTTTAAAAAACGCTGAAGGAGTAGGAGCATCAGAAAGATTGATTTTTTAGTCATGGAAAAAGTATTCCTGTTTTGGTGGTTTTGTATATGCAGTACATAACGTTATAATTTAAAGACATTGATTTTTCTAAGCTGTTTTCTCATCAGTAATATGACTAAAAGGAAGCAGTGGTAAAGCACTAGAAAAGTTCAGTGTATGCAGGTGTCCCACACTTCAGCAAGGTACTGTAATCACAAGCTGTGACCACAGACATGGTGCCAATAATGCTGACAGCACGACTAGCTGTCTCGTTGCACATGCAAGACTAAAAGAGGACTGTTAGGAAAGACAGTATTTTCAAAGGGATTGCTTCAAAAGAAAAAGAGGGGGAGGACTCCCAAGGACCAACAGAGCAGTTGTTGTGAATGCAAACCTGCAGAGTGCCCTTTGAGGGCAGAGTGCTGTATTAATTTGTCACCTGTTGCATTCCCATGCGTTCTGGAGGGATCCAAAATTATCATGAAACACTCTTTTTTTTTCCTTTCTGCCAAACTGGTTTTGCTTATTGTAAAGTGACCATGACATAAAATTAGCTAAAGTCCTCTTTTGTTTAGATAGCTTATTTTCTGTCATGGTGATAAGTCCTACATAAGTGCATAGAATGGCAATGTTCTGTGTTTACAAAGGGTGATGGGAAGGAGACAGATTTTTGAAAATTTTTGTAGTCTACACATTTTTCTCTGAGGATGTCTACAGCCAGCATGAAGTACTTCTGTAACTGCAGTGTGTACATTTTTGAAATAACTTTCGCTGTGAAACGGAGGATGACAGTGAAGTTTATAGGGTGGTGTAATTTTTTATGCAAAACCAAAAATATATTTGTTTATTTGTATTATTGAAGCAAAAATAATCCAGAAGTTTAGTCTCTCAAAACTTCATGTAAATAATTCTTCCTCTTGTACATAGTTTCCTGTTGGTGAGATGTCAGTAAGGCAGCAGGATTTAGCCCATGATGTTAGCTGGATTTATGATAAGGGCAAGCATTTGTAACAATGTTTTTGATGGGGTTCCAGTCTCTTAACTGTGTACATTATCTGCTACTGATACATCATTTATGTAGAGAATACAGTTGTCAGTCACTTCATTTAATTAGATTATGGATGCTAAATTATCTACTAACATAAAATGTGTTTTTATACTGCAGATTACAAAGGTTTTAAGAAGTTTAATATGCCACTTTTTAATTGGTGAACAGTACCCTAAAGGATTCATCTTTTTTTCTTTTAACTGCAGTAGCATGCAAACACACCACAATATTACTAAAGATGGTTAGTTGAAAATGGGATTTGGGTCAGTGAAGCTGGCTATGATTTATTTTGCATAAAACAGATCTAGGAGGTATAAAATGGTAACTATAGTAATCAAAGGCTTGTATTTTGGCAGTGAGATCACTGAGTTGAAAACTGAATATCTTCTGGTCTTTACACTCCAGTTAGCTACAGTCATTTAGGTAGACGAACAGTGTATTTATTGCATATGGTTCCAAGTTTGTAATGACTATTAATGTAGAATAGCCTATTTTCTGCTCTGTTTTCCAATCCATTAAATGTATAATCTTCTATGTATAGGGTGCTGCCACACCTTACTGCATAAATTCTTTGCCTTATTTATGTCTGCACTTAGTTGTACAGCTGGTAAGTCATTTGTTCAGAAGAAGTAAATGGTTGGTTTTGATCCTTAGACTGTGAAACAGGGATTCACAAAATGGTTATGGTCCTAATAAATTACTCTGAAATATTGGGAACAACTTCAAGGATCTGATGTGAGCATCTAAATTAATGCTAAATACTTGTTTTTTTCTACAGTCTTGGTAGTATTTTATTGTTGAAAGCTAAAGAGCTTTAGAAAGGTTTAGTTATTTATAAGAATACCTAGGAACACCTTTCCCACCTCACAGTGGCCTCTCCGCTTGTTAAAGGTAGAAGGCTACACATGCAAATTTGATACTTAACTTTAAGACTCCTAAAAACAGCATTTGAATATCCTGTATTCTCACAGTTCTTCTCCCAGATCCACTGAGAGTTCACCTAAGACACTTTAATTGCAAGATCTGCAGATGCTTTTGCTGTTCATAGGATTACTCCAGTATAAATGAGTTATGTCAGCCCTTCTAATTATCTATCATGCATAAAATACCTGCTAGATGATTCCTAGCAGGTGTAAGGCCAGATCCGGAGACTTGATTCAGACTACTGCTTGCGTTGAGATCAGCTACACTAGTTAATTATTACCCATTGGAGCAAGAGCTGCAGTCCTGGATGCAGTTTGCAGATGGGCTTCTGGCACTGCTAAATGTGTTTTCCAAAATAATGATTCCCTCATCATTCCTTGAATCAATGGGAGAGGAGTGGTTTGCACTCACTGAATTGGGTTCTGTTTAAGCCAGGCCCTTGTGAACAATGTAGACCTATATTGATAGCTGATAGGGGTGAATGGGATAGTTTTCAAACAGCAGTTAGCAGAAGAACATATGAGAAGGGGACTGGCAGTGAAGAAAAACAAAGCCACTTAACATCCTTCTAAGAGAAGTACTGGAGTTTCAGACTGATGAGAGCTCTTGTTCTCCTCTTCCTGTTTCCTTCCATTCCCTTGTAGCTGACTTTGATTATAATTATTTGCATGTCTGCCTAAGCCTATGGCATCTTCTAGCATAAAGACCGAGTTGTTTAATTCTGTTTAAAAGCTGATAATAGAAAGGAGATAAAATAAAATACTTTCTGCTACCGTGAATGAAAGTATAATGCCAAAGATTAACAATGATTTTAACAATGATTTCTGCCCTTGTCTAGTAGCTTTACCATATGTACTGAGCTGGATAACATAGGCTACGTAGAAGAGAAGCATTAAGATCTGGGAAAGAAGCAATCAATCTTTTTAAGCTTTAAGACATCAATAATGCCAATGGGTGCCATATTTTTGGCTTTTTACTTGGCAAGTTGTGACCAATGAGCTAAATGGCTGTTGACTGATCAGTCCTACCTATACCTTCTTTTACCTTTTATGCTATAACAATAGATATTGTAGTGCATATGCAGTAGTCCTTCATTATGTACATTTAGCTGATAAATTTCTATTGTAATCCTATGTTGTATGTCAAGTGTCAAATTAGATGTTGGTGATCTGGACTGATCTTGCTTACTCAATATTGGATATTGCTTCCACAGAATGATCTCAGGGAGAAATGTAGATCACCTATTCCAGCTTTTATTTGAAGCTCAAGGCCCATTTTCCTCAGGGGTGTACTAACCTCAGGAGGTAATCGTTAGGTGGTCATGACAGAAAGGCAGGGTTAGATGCAGGATTGGTATGTATGTAGCCTGGTCAATACATTTGGTGTGCTGCAAAGCTGCAGTCTGTTGCTGTTGTGGAAGGAAACAGGACTTTTTTCTCCTACTTTTCACTGTCCAGCTAGACTGCTTTACTCCTGCAGCAGCTTTCAGATATTTTTGGTAACAAATTACAGCTTTCTGTGCCCTATCCTGTTCTGCACACCACTGTACTGTGATTTCTAGTATTGCGATCTGTGTTCTCACTGCCTAAATAATTTCTTCCAAAGCCTGTCTAAATAATATTTGGCAGAATATATACATACAGATAATTCAGTCCATCCATCTTTCTTCTGTAAAATCATCCAAAGGAATCCTCCCCTCAACCAAACTGCTATTCTATAGAAATCCACAGTGACCCTTGAGGAACACACATGACTTAAATTGCATGGGAAATGGTGTGACACAAATAGAGCAACTACCTGCATGCTCCTGAAAATTGGGAAAATAAGTCTTGTTTTGATCTGTATTTTGTGTTGCCTGAAGTTAGATTTGGGGGCAAATCCCTGGAGGGATTCACAGTCCAACATCTTCCTGTTTGAAGGAAGTACAGCTAACGCAGAGAGGAGTGCATGTGTTACTGCAGAATAGGATGGGGTAGGATTGTGACATTCATGGGAGAGGCTCTTACATGCCTGTTGCTATGGGAATGCTGACTTTTGCCTCTCTTTTAGCCCACAACTGCTGTCACAGCTGTCTGGCTTTCAGCAGTTGAGGTGAATTTGACCCCACACATGCTGTTCTATACAGCTGTCATTGACAGTATTCTGTCTTAAATAGGATGAAAAATTACCAGGAAACGTCACTAATTGGAAAGGGGGAAAGTCAGAAGCGTGTGCCATTCTGCTATTAGTACTTCTCCAAACAGTTTCTAAGTAGATACCTAAAAGGTCCCTGGGAAAAAACAGCAGGACATCTAAAAGGTACAGTCATCATTCAGTTTCTCACTAATCAAACCCAAAGAAGCTTCTCAACTGATCTAAGAAAGATCTTTTAGGCAACATTAGAAATACAGTTTCCCTTATCTCCAAATCTATTAATTTGTTGCCTCCTGGTCACTGATTGCTTAAACCTATCATGAAAAGAAATGGACCTTTGTGTGTATCACCAAGAGGAGGCAATCACAACACTAAGACATGGTACAAGGCTACCAGCCCATAGGTTGAGCAAATATATACAGCATAATGAAGAGCTTCTTTTGAAAGAGAAGAAATAGAAATATGACAAAGTTTGGAGCAGCATAAATGAAAACATGGGAAGAACAAAATGATATGATCTCAAAGAAAGCATTGATCCCTTTATTAAAACAGCAATTTAATTAACAATCTTGTATTTTATGCATATGTTATAGGTGATACTTTGATTTTAATGATGTATTGTACAATGTATAATGCTAGTCTAACAAACTCATCAGTCTAGAGATAAAATGCAGAATCTTTACATCTTCTGTAGCCTCTAGGCCTAAGTCAGTGGTGAGTGATATGCCCATTTAAGATACTACTAGCTGCTCTCCATTAAGCGAGCTGCTCTTCTGTTTCTTAAAATGTGAATAAAAATCCTCAGTGTGAACCACAACTACATGGGATACTTGTTAGTTGTCAAAGAACTGAACAAATAGGGCAAGCTGAGTAGATATAGCAACAGTCAGCCAGGCTCCTGTGGGGAAACTTGTACTGTTAACTGTAATCATAGTTTGTACTCTTAACCATGATCTATCTGATCTGCACATCTCTCAGGATATCAGTCTGGCACCAGTAATGAATGTTTAATTCTACTGTTATTTACAGAATTGTGCACAGAATGCAATGAAATGCAAAATATTTCATTAGCCAACAGAATACTGGTGTGGCAAACCAAGGGTGTCCAGGCAATAAGATGTTTCTAAAACAGTGTAGAACCTCTCTTTTCCACTGTTATACCAAGGGAATCCAACCTCACAGGGACTGTGAGGATAAGAGATAACGAGGATATTAACCTTGTATGACACAGAGCATATTCTCATATTAGAGAACGTTGCTGTGTGCTGAGATCTTTCAGGGTAAAGAAGGATCTTAACTATCATGTTGGGGCTGAGAAAACTTCCAGCCTCCGTGGGTCTTGCAGAGAGATGGAGTTGGAAGGCAGCAGTCTCTAACTGCTTCTTGGGTCCGTTATCCCTGGAGAGGGAGATTAGTAGAAAACCCTATGAGATCCACCTTGAAGAGTTTCTTGGTTCTTATACCCTCTTGAGGGTTTTCTGTGAGAAAGGCCTTTATTCTCTCAGAGTACAGTCCTTTTGTGCCAAAAGAACTTTCAATAAAATTAAAATAGGAAAAAAAAAAAAAAGAGATCCACTTACAAAAGAGTCAGGGAAGCATTTTGTTTATACTGAGAAAATGCATTCTACCCTTTTTATTATTTTAAATCTCAAAGAACACAAATGCATTCATGCAGAAATTGACAGAATAATTTTATATGGCTATTAAACATTCTGAAACAATGAAAAGGTTTAAGTAAGCACTTGAGAGTACTGTGCAACTAGCAGGGAATCAGTTTCATTACCAAATAAAATGCAGCCTGGAAATTGCACTTTATGCTATATATATCTCTATATGTATATATGTGTAGGTATATGTGTGAATACACACACGTGTATATATATAAACATAATATATTTGTATTGGCCCTTAATGTACTTTACCTTGTTGCTCTAAGTTTAGAAGGTTGCTTTTGCATTTGAACTAATTGTCACCCATTTCAGTTGAACTGAATCCATAAAAAGTTTTTTAAAACAAAATTAGATGAAATCTGCACATTAAAAAAGTGTTCTTGGGACTTTAAAAGGTTATAGACTGCTGACTGCAGGGATTGCAGCTGATGTTCAATAACATTTGAAGCTTGGAAGCCAGGTTTTTAATTTATTTTTTCTCTTTATCCCTTAGAAGCTGCTTGCTGTTCGGCTGCTAATGCATTTCCAACTGAAATTTTGTAAATTATATTGGGCAACATTCTCAGTGAGAATAGATTGTGTAAGTAACGGTAATGGCTTCCTCCTGCTGCTTCTGGCAATAGGGATATTCCCCCTCCCCCCTTATTTAAATTTCTTGGGCCAAAGAACTCTTCAGGGTTCAAAACATTAGTTACTCAGCTACTAAATTTCATAGATAATAATCTGGGAAACAGAACTGATGAGAGGATTTTTTGAAATAATCAGCTATTGCATCTCACAGATTTTCGTTTCTGACAAGAAAGGTCTTGTGTAAAACCAACTTTTTCATATCGGATTTTTGGCACCATGTTCTTTATCCTGAATCTTTATTAGAATTCCTTTTTTTCCTCCACTAAAATCTGGAAAACATAAGTTTCTTACTTCTTGGGTAAAGAAACAACCTGCTGTGGCCAATATTATCATTCCTGATTTTAACATTTCAGTGAGTGTACATTTCTTCTTGCCTTTTTGAAGGTGCCTTGTGCCAGCTCTGAGCTGAGGGCAGGAATCCATAAGAAGGAAACATTGCATTCTCACCAGTCTCACTGAGAGCAGATTGGTATAACAGAGTGTGGTTTGCACTTGACCACAAAAGAAAGTTTTTGCTGAATGCCATTCGGTTTGAACTTGCCTAGGTAAAAAGCCTGAGACTTAAGCTCAGAAAAATCAAAGTGATTTAACTGTCAATATGGAAATAAAAAAGGGAAAATACAAGTTTTTGCTCCATGAGAACAGCATGGAACACTCTGAATCAACTCTGCTTTGTATCAATGTTATCTCTGTTACTGAGGCATGAAAATGAATTTTTTTTACCTTTTGATTCATTCAATGTAAAGTTCAGATATTTGCTACCATGTATCTATTTCTGTTTGTAGGCTTTGCTTAAGTGTGATTCTGTAAAACATATGCATTCAGAAGGCTATGACTTCAGTTTGGTTCGCATTTTGTCTTTTAAAAAATGGAATCTAGAAACTTGTGAAAAATGTAACATCAGGTCCTACATTTAAAGAACATTTTTTTGTCTCTGCATGTTGACTTTTACAAATTTCAAGATGATCTGAAGTCTGTTTTAAACTATCAATGAATACTTTGGGTTTTACTGAGGTTAAGATGTGAGGAGAATGCAGCAATAGACTATTGCTATGTTATTTGGGACTTTCAGCAAGAACATCACAAATCTCTACAGTTGTTTTCTGTTGTTCGTCAGTGGGTGTTATAACAGGATATCTTCTTTGGTGGTATAGGGAAAAATAAGTGGTAGGCATTACATTCCTTCGCAAGCTTAGAAACTTCGATTTCCTTTTATTTGTTTTTTTATATACATTATACACACATATATACACATGTATATACATGTGTAGTACATATATATGTACTGTTGAACTGACAACTCTTGATAACTGAAATGATATTTAACACATGTCTAGGTGTAGATCAGCCCTCAGTCTGGGTTTTGGAAAAGGAATCCCTATGGTAGAAGCTGGAGAAGTTGATTTAGACACAGAAAACAGCTTTCCCTGGATTCTGTAGTAAGCGCTCCACTGGGACACATGGGAACAGAGCTAAGAACTGGAACAAAAGTGATTCTTTGCCAAGTGTTTCGTTTTTATAACTTCCTCTCACAAAATGGGGCCAATTTTTTTTTTTATTTATTTCTGTACACCAGTCTTATCGGTGTCTGCTTTTTAATATCGTGTAAAGCTTTGCTTCGTATTTGTATGTGTGTTTAATTTCAGTGAATATTATAGGGATTTACACGCAATCATCAAGAGAAATGGAACTCATCTAAACTTTGACTATTTTGATAGGGAATAAAACCATATAACTAGAGAGTCCAAAGCTTTAGTATCAGCATAGTTTATATATTTATACAAATAGATTCTCTGTTTTGCTTTTATGCTTCCTCACCTGTGCTAGTCTGACTGCTGCATGTGCATCTTTTTGTAAAGTAAAACTGAGTTATTTCAAAATGATGCTGCAATATATTTGCAAATGTAGACCTGTCATAATAGTAAGCACAAACCATTTTCAAGAAAATGTCATTGTGAAAGCCATAAAGAAGGTGTGGGTAAACTGTTAATTTAAGAAAGGAACTCCTTTACAGTTTCCTGGAAAAAATGATAAATGAATTATTGATGCATGTAAATTAAACAACAGTTTTCAAATTTGGGGGGATTTAAAGTTGGTGCTTTTGTCCTATTATATGAACTAATATTTTACCATAGCTATTTTTTGAAGAAAAGAAGTCTTCTCTGTACATGCCCTGAAGTAGAGTTGCTTTCATTGTAACAAAATCAATGTATGAAATTTCAAAAGGATAAGGACTGTGGACAGCTGAGTTTTAAAATGTATCCACTATTCTTTATTTATGGCAGCTTAAGGTGCCAGATGTTTGCTTAGCACAGAGGAACAAATGGCCACTGCTCCCAGTACAAATTGGATCTTACATCTCAATCAGGAGATGCATATTTACCCATTAAAAAAGTGTAATTTTCAAGAAAAAGACATAGTAATTTCCAAAAGCATTTTCATGTTAAAATTACAACATGTATACAATACCAAGCGAATCCTTCCAGGTGCTGACTGTTCTGGCTCTCAGGCATTAGCACAATATTTCTGTCTTTGCCTTGACTTTGTATGTGTGAGCAGTCCCTGTGACCAAAGGGTTCATCTCCATGTCCAAAGAGTTCCTCCTACAAACCTGATAGCTCATATGAGGCACTGGGTGCTCCCGTGTAGTTAGCAAGTTAAAAGGTATTGCTTGGAGCATGGTAAGGTATTTTTCTCCCTAGGCACATAGTACTCATGTTGATAATAGTTTTGCTGACAGTATGGGGTTGTCAGGGTAGCTTTCTTTAGGTGGAGTATACCTCCTTATCTAATATATTGAATAGTTGCTTCATACTTTTATGGACTTGCTGAGTTACAACTTTTAGGGGAAGGCCGTAGGTTAAGACCAAGTCCATACAATGCTCAGTCCTCAGGGCTATTTTGCCTGTGGTACTGTGCCTGACTCCTAGGATACGTAGCTGGGTGATGGAGAGCTACAGCAGCTGACAGTTAGTGGGAAGATGGAGAGGGTAGTTGTATCATATATGTTTATTAATTACTTATAATTCATTAAAACTATTAAGTGCTGGCACTCACCTGAATTAAAAAAAAAAAGTCCATGTGTTCCAAGGAATATATATTTTTTGTGTTTGATGCAACCTAGAGATTCCAGTCCTCAGAAGAAAACATGAAAACTATGTGAACGTTGTATCTGTGCAGGTGCGTATGAGTGCAGTTTCTTTCAACTGGACACAAGTAAAGAATCTGTGCTTCTGGACAGCAGTAACTTAAACATCTGTTGCATTACCTCAGAAGCAGTTTATGTAACACTACACAGTGTTTTAGAAGTTGTCTGCTAATCCTGTTCCTTTTTCACACTTGAACCTAATGAGCTCATAGGCTTTGAGGCTTATGGGGATGGATAGGTTCTGTTTAAATTTGTATGAAATCAAAATAATTTGGCAGTGAATGGTAGTGCAAAAGTAAACATCTTCAAAAGCAAAGTTAGGGACTGAGAGGGTGAGTATGGGGTGGGGGAGCAGGTTACAAAAGAAATGGATATGGTGAAGATGCTGAAGTGAATGAAAAAATGTTAGAAACAGGAAAACTTTGATCTCCACGCTGTAGGCAAGGGTTTTATCAGGATTGGTAACTCAAAATGGTGCAAAATTCCAGTGTTGCTAAAAGGTTGCTTGGGCTATTATAAAATGATAAATAAACCTTATAAGTAGCTTTGAGGTTGATCTCAACCAGCTACATTTAGAAATGTCTGCTACTGCTACCTGTGGTCTAGCAAGATTTTTCAGAAGTATCTACATTTTTGTTAAAAAGACAAAACAAGCCCCAACCCCCCCAAAACAACACATTGTTTCAGTCAACTCAGAGTGGTAATATAGGGGTATTATTATTTTTTTTAAGATCCAAGTGCAGATTTATTTAAAACTTTTATGATTCTCTGTCTCAGAATTAGTATTAAATTACGGTTAGAGGAAAAAAAAAACAAATTTTTTGGAAGAATGTGGATAGCATGACATCACAACTTAAAATACCTTCTCCCTTCCTTTTCCTCCCTTCTAAATACTTGCATTTCACCTCTGAAGCAGTTAATGCATCAGAAAAGTGATTTTTGTATACTGACCGTGTTCTTAGATTTTGAGGGTATTCTGCTTGGAGATACTGTTTTTGGAAAATTGTGTGAATTGGAGTAAATATTTGAACGTGTCCCAGGAACAAAAATGTAAGCATCCCATGCATTCTTGCTGAAAACTTATTGTGCATCTAGATATTACTCATGTTTTTAGCCTGTGTGAACTCCCAAGAGCTTTTTTAGACTCCATTAGGCAATTACGGAAAAGGAGTAATTTTTGCCATAAGACCAAAAAATAAATGCATAGCTTCACAGACAAAGTGAAGCTCAAGGAAGTAAGCTATTGTTTAGAGTTATAAGGCAGGGAGGATTAAGTGATGACATTCTTATTAAATGTTTGATAAATGAAATACAATAATGAATTTTCTTTTATTCTTACCTATGCAACACAATCGTTAATATATAACTAGCTATATAGAATTATACACATTAATCATTTTAAGCAAAACTTTTCAACAACTAAAAATAATACCTTGATGAAATTAAATGTCAATTCTTTACATCCTTCTTTTCTCATGTGTCAAACAACTTAAAAATGATTACTGGCAGTAGATGTCTTGACAGCAGTACTTGCAGAAGAGAATCAGTGTGGGCTATTCTTAGGCTTTGTCCACATTAGTAAGTGGTGTAACCCAAAAGGAATGGATCTGTGGAACAGAACAGCTTGTACTGAGGACACTATACATGTGTCAAGGCTTAATTTCAGCCTACCTCTGATTCCTTGGACTGGATGCCTGTTAGTGGGTGGAGTCCATCGTGTGCATTCCTGGAGCAAATCTTCCAGTTTGATTTTATCCAGTTTTTGATCTCTGAGCCTCTCTGTGATTGCTCACTTAAAGTGGTAAATGGGGCTGATTCACCTCAAAAGCACACTCTTGACCCAAACTTCTTACATCTTATATAGGAGGTTATACAAGATGATCAGTATGATCATCTTGATTTTTATTATTTGATTTTTATTTAGAATTTGTATTACAGTAATGTAGAGAGGTTTTTGGAAAGAGGCTAGGTAAGTCACACATATATTTGGGGTGAGAATGGGAAGGGAGGTAATATGGGCAAACATGATTCCAGCCTCTGCTTCTGATTGCTCTTAGCTCTTGCCTCATGCCTATGTGTGGGCGGAGAGAGGCTCACCTCACCCAATCTGCGTGTTAGCCTTGCCAGAGTGTAAGCGCACAGGGAGGAACAAGGAAATTTTATGAATCCGTAAGCGGTAATTTACCTACACAGGCAGCTGCAGCGGGCCTAGTATGTACCTCGATCAACCACCTACATATTCTGTGCTTTCTGATTGCACCAACAGAGTGGATTTGGTTCACAAGCGACACTTGAGTAGCCTTGTTTTGTCAACCAAGAATTTTAGTTCGAGAACAGGACTCCATTGTGGTAGGTGCAATTCAGTGGTCTCAGAAATGGTGATATGATAGATAAATAGAAAAGTGTATGACTTAAAAAAGACAGACCAAGATTAAAAAAAATAATAGTATCTTGAAGTTTGGCTCCTAGGTCTCTATATCTAGATGGGACTTTCAGGTGGCCTTGAAGAACAAAATTCCACTTAATTTCAATAGGATTTGCTTAGTTAACTGTTCAGATTCTTGGAAATCCTAGCCAATGTCCTTAAATATGTTATTTAATTTCTTTTTCCAGTTGAAAAATCTAAGTAAAACTTATTTCAAAGCCTAAATATGTACACAAACATATATGTTTTTAACTTTTTTTTGTTTTTTTTTTAAGATTTGGCACTCAGATCTGTGAGTAAAATCCAGGCTTCATAGAAACCAGTGGGAATTTTGCCATGGACTTAAATGGAACCAATATTTTTACCTGATACCTGATAGCATCTACAATTTTCACCAACTCTTCTATGATCTCAGATGCTTGGCACCTCCCAGGACGGTCCTGGAATATTATGAGGCCTTATTTTCTTTAGAAAATCTTTTTTCTGCTTGGTTTTGAGCTATGAAAGTCTGTTGTACCAAATCTGTACTAATTTTTTCAGAACTCCATAGAAAGTATCCTGCACCGAACTCCTAGAATGCTTATTGGAAGAAGCAGGGAGGAAGGGACAGAGGAATGAAGCACAGAGGTTAGAATATTTGCCTCTGATCATGCTCTTGTGTTCTAGGCTGGTTATTTAAACAAAACTAGGATGCAGCTTGCCCCTTATGAGAGCTGTGCTCTTACAACTTGTGAAGGAGATGGGCTACATACATTTTTGGGAAAATGGAAATGCTGTAAGAAAACACACTAAGTGAGTTTTGGTAATACAGATGCAAAGTTACTTTTATATGCAACTTAAAAGGGATAAATGTCCCCTACACTTCACTATTAGAAACACTTTCAATCTTCTTCAAAGTATATGATTTACTTCTTTTTACCTTCGAAGATTATGGTAAGGTATGCCATTGCCTGCCATGTCATTTATCAGGTTGTTCCTTTTTTAATGCATTTGGTCATCTTCTTGGTGTTATACAGTAATAAGACGCTGATTTTTCAATGCTTATTCTTTGGAACCAGAGCCTCTTATGAATTCTGTAACAAAGGTAGTATCAAAATACAGAGCAACTTTTTTGTTCATTGTTCTTTTCTTGTGCATTTTTTTCAAATGTTTCCAGTTCTTTGCAACTTTGCTGCTTCCAATGACAAAGAGTGTTTAGTGTAAACTGTTCTATCAGCTCAACAGTTGACCTGCGCTGGTTGTATGGAGCCTCTGTGTAAATGTCTCTAGTGCTGTGAATGCTGACCTGCCTTCTTGAATGTCATCAGTTGGAGGGCGGGAGATAGGAAGTGGAGAAAGAGTTTTCTGATGGTGGCAGTGAGGGGAAATCCCATCTGGATAAGGTAAGGGTAGTAGTTGTTGTTTCTAACGCAATGCTAATTTTGCATAACATGTAATCTTTCATTTTTAACTTGAAGACTTCATCACTTTAAAGTTTTCTCATTTATTTGTTTATCTATGGAATCGGTTATTTTTTAAGATTGCAGTGCATGCAGCTGTTAATTGCTGAGATCTTTGCTAGTAAAGTTTGCAAATTTGCAAACAATGGCAACTTCGGTTTTTTACACTGCTTTTCTAGTAGTCAGACATCTTGAAGTGCTTTACAGAGCATATAATTATGTGCTAGCACCAGAGTGAGTTTATGTAGACTAACTGGCAGCCACTCTGCTTTCAACCATATCCCACATACTGCTAGGAATGCTAGTTAGAGATCTGGAAGTACGAAGAGAGACAAATGATTAAGGGTGTTTCTTGGGTGAAAGAGCTACACAATAAATTGTATTTGAGTGTAGAGCAAAGCTTTTGATTTCTGAATTGCAAACAAAATGATGTATCTATCTGAAAGTTTGCAACTTCCTGGCTAGGTTTCTCAGCTCTCCAAGATGGTTTCTTCCAGATTTCTGCATGTAAATGGCTGGGGGTACACTTACTGCCTGCTGGATATTTGACTGTCCTTGCAACACAAGCAAACAACTTGGGAGTGCTTAACAATGACTGCAGGCAACCAAAAGACTCTTGTGGAAATATAAGGCCTTACTTATAAAGTAAAATACTCATCCTTGCTCTGACTCTAGCTATACTACAGTCCTCTGCTACTATGCTGGAAGAGCACCCCTTAGTGTAGGGGCAACTTGCGCTGATGGAGGGAGTTTTCCCACCAGCATCATTATACTATACCCAAAGAAAATGGAAGATAAATAAGAAAGAAGAAGCCAGTAAAAGCTGTCTTCTGTCAGAATATCTGCATCCGCAAAAGGGATTATGTGGGCATAGGAACATCAGCAAGGAGGTGTGACTTTTGCACACCTGAGGTGACATAGCTGCACTGGTAAAACTCTGTAGTGTAGGCTTACCTTGGGACAGCATTCCCATTGCACACTAAGAGTTCACTGTCCAGACATATTTCAGGATGAGGTACAAAGAGTAGTTTGGGGTTATTTTTCTGTTCCACCTCGAGGCAGAATCAAAGGACACTAAATCAGACATCCCAGTTTATTTAATATCTGTATGTGAGTTATACAGTGAAGCCAGCTGGGATCTGCCCCAGTGTCAGTCTAATGTGTTTGAGCAACTTAAAAACCCTAAAGTCGTGCATTCATGAACTTTCAAAGTACAAAATCAGATGTATTATCATAAAAGGTTTGTGACTTAGGATCTCTAGAATTGTTCTCTTTAGAACAAAAGTTAACCTTTATGATAGCTAGAGGAGAGACATCATTAGCCAAGAGACTGAGAGATTATTTCTAAACATCTGAATTATTACTGGAAGAACTGTTTTGTAAATTTAGACTGTATTTCATCTGTTTCTATTAGAAAAGCAAACTGAAATAGCCAAAAGAACTCCTGAATTAAGATCAGAAACAGCATTGGCATTTTCAAGATACAGGGGGCTTGAAAAGGTCAACTTTTTCTGAAAAGGCTGCATTCCTCTAAGTTTAGACTAATCTTGACAGCACACTTCATTTTTAGCCAAGGAGAAATTTGAACCAGTATTATTGGTAAACAATATTTCATGTTACTATAATTTTGTTAAAACCATAGTTGATGTGTTTTTTCATGATGACTGAGCTTTCCAAAATTATTTAAGCGATGTGGGAGTCCTAGTTCTTTGGAAAACCAGTCAGAGTTAGGCTCTTAATAAACCTGGGTGCTGGCTAGACTTCCAGAAGCATTTTCAAAAGCCAGGACAGTGGTATGATGACTAGTCCAGAATGTATTCTCTACCTTAGCCATCCTTTTCTTTCATTCTTTGGTGAAGAAAGTTTCTTCATTTAACTGTGTAATCTGGGTGTTGCTTACACTATGTATGTGTGTGAAATAATGCTGATGTATATTCCAGGCAATTTGGCATCTTTCCTTTATAGGGATGTACCTTCAACAGGAAATATGTGGAGTATCCCGCTCCAGTCTAGCCTCTCAGCTGGTGGTAAAAATACTCTCTAGAGAAGTAGAAGCCACAATTTTGAAATGCGTCAGGTTCAGAAGGACGTGAAGTTCGCGTTTTGCGCTACCACTGTGAGTGTTGGCAGATAGTTGTGTAAATGGTGAGCAGTAGTTTGCTCTCTGATGTTCTCTAAAAGACAGCTCTGAACGAGTTTTCTGAACCTAAGGGAGTGACTTGAGACCTGGAAGAGCTTTGAATGATGAATCCCAGGTTCACATTGATGCCTGATTCAGAGCTATGGGGAGGCATCTTAAAGTAGGGGAGACATGGGATCTGAGACAAACCCAATCTTTAGCATTTTGTATCAACTCATTTAGATGTCTGTCTGTTCAGCAGGTTTGCTGTTGTAAGACCCATTCTTGGGCATTGCACTTTCTCAACCTATATCTCTTTGTGTCCCTACATCTGTTAATTAGAGCTGTAGCAGGTGATTGTTCACTGAGATCAGTCACTGAATGGTAGAAAGACACGTTCTGCAATTTCTCTAAACATATATTGTTGATCAGCACAAATATGTAAGTATCTGCATGGGAACACAACAAATTGCTCCTTTAATAGAACAGGCTGATGTAATAAGAGAAGGATTTTGATGGTGGGAGGTTTCTCTTATAATTACATTTACTCTTTCAATTACTATATTCATTTCTCATTAATATAGGATTTCAAGGCCTTGTATTTTTGAAAGGGAAAAGGTTAGAATTATGGGCTAGCAGCTGGTTTTGATAGGGTGCAGTGAGCAAGTTAATGCTTACCAAACATTTGAAATTGCTTTTCAATTTCTGAAATCACTTTGCAGCTCTTCAGCTATTTTTTGGCTGGCTACTCTTTATCATATTAATATAATACTAGGCAGAAAAATATTGCATTTAAGTGTTATGATGAAATCAAGCTGTTATGCTGCATGTGTGTGGTACATAATATATTTTTAGCATTTTTTTAGCCTACAATTACATATGTCTCAGTGCCTTTCAGAAGCATACTTGTCAAAGGAAGAGGTTATGGCTATATAATGCCAGTTATTTTTGATAGGGTGAAATGCATTTTACAGGCATACTAAGTCTCTTTTGACTAAAATAAACCTCATTTTAGCTTCAGTTGAAGGTAAGGTTTAGTAAAAATAAATAGTGAAATTCTTTTCTAAGTATTAATTTGGGCAGTTCTCTTTTTCCTCAGTTTATCTAAATGACTGCTGAACTGAGGATCCATGAACCTAAGTTTCCAGCATGCCACATGTACAGTCCTGCCAAGGCCAGACGTAGATAATTCCAGATGTTTTAACACCAGGAAAGGTCAATCAGATTTAGAATTGTCTGTAGCGGGCATTTATGAGAGCACCACCAATAATGTTCTGGCAAGAGTTCTCAAAGTTTTCAACTGTTAACACAATTCAAAGAAAAAGAAAGAAATCATTTCCTGTGGGATCCCCAAAACAAACCTTAAAAGACAGAAACTGTCTTTGTCATGTGGCTGGAATCTATATCCATTGACTCCAGTATCTACTGGTTCTTACTTCTTTGATTTCTTTTTCCTTTTCATAAGCAAAACATATATATATAAAATATATATAAGCAATATATAAATATACATATAAATTTATTTGTGTATGTTTATATATATTATTATTCCATTTTGCCTATTTACTTCCGGATACTCTTTTGGGCTGTTCACATGACAATTTTTATTGTAAATTTCCTTCTAAAATAACTTTGTCTGATACTGAGCTAGATCAGTTGTCTGGACCTTGTACTTGTTGCATCTTGTCTGTGTTTGCATCTTGGATGTCCTCAAAAAATAAATATTTCAGGTCTAATAATAAAACCTGTTTCTTTTTCAGTACTTCTAAATTATTATTATTATGAATGGCTCTTGAATTGTGTTCTTTGCAATCTGCAACCTGTTCAGTGTAACACCATTGATTATTTTACTTCTGAATCCAGCAGGTCTTTTATTTTGTGAAAGCCTAGCAAAAGCTCATTGATTTATACCAGAGCTGGTTTGCTGTTTTCTTCAGTCAATATCGTCACATAATGAAAACCTTGACTTAGCCAGTCAGTCTCAGCGATGTCCTGATTAGTCTGAATATAACCCTGCAGCTTTGATTTAAATAAAAATATCACTTTCTTCATATTTTAGGATTTGATCACTGTATGGCTTCCTGGATGCATCAAAAACCCAACAAGCACATTAATAAATTGCTTCAGCCCTGGATAGCCTTGCCTCAATGATTCTGTGACAGACAGAAGTGACTACTGCTGTCTTCATTTTTATATTTTTAGACATTTACTCAAGGGACACAAATTAACTAAGAAGGTAAAAAATATTAATAAATATTAGTAGATGTTTTGAGATATATTCAAATGGCCTAAATCTAGGCCATAGTGAATCTAGTGTTTTTATTGTTTTGGTGCCTTTGAAGGCCTAGAGTCAAACACTAGGAAGCACTTGACATGAGGAGGTGGAATTTTGTTTGTCTCTATTCACCTAAGCATCCAAGTTTCACTGAATTTGAACTTCAAGACTGCTATGAAAAGCTCTCTGCAAACATTACAGACTGAACACTGAAAAAGGAACAATATCTGCTTTAGGAATGATGCAGAGGGGAGTTAGTCCAGCAGCACTGGTGTGCTCATTTAGCCCAGCTTCTAGAAGTACAGAGATAATTCATCTGCTTGTCATCTTCTCCCAGGAAAAGTGCAGTCGATCCCCGGCCACATATTGAGCAAGCATGTTTAACTAGCTTGAAAAAGAGGTGGGGGTGATGGCCTTCCTTTATTTTGGTAAAGTAGCATTAGTTTTAGGCTAGACGAGACCTATGGACTTAACTGAGAGATGGAATGGTTTGGTAGTCCACTATAAAGTTCATATTGAGATCAGTAAGTACAGAAATGGGAAAATTTCATCTGTAGTACAGGCTGACCTGAAGCTGCACATAAATGAATTCCAATATTTTCAGCTTTGGATTACAAAAATGTGGTTTGGATTAAAAAAAAATACCTATTTTTCTCCTAGCTGAATTTTTCTTTTTCAGGATACCTCAATTTGAATAGCTGATGCAAGTCATATAGCTGGTGAATTTATGTATACTCAGCAATTTCTTAATAGGTTATATTCAAATCCAAATTAAAAATCTGTGTTCTGTGAGCTCTGTTCTGTCAGTGAGATCCCTCTTGAATATGTGTTGCCTTGTAGAGTATTTCTACTAATGTATAACAACAGAACTGAACAGTTGGAACCAGCTTTGCTCACATGATTTGATGATAAATATTAGTATGTTTAAGTAACATAGTAAACAGTAAAACCTACTTTTTCTAATAGTTAGTGAGATTCACCCTCTTCATTTAAAGTCTGATCATTCTGACAACATGAGCAAAAGAGAAAATAGAGTTTCAGGTGTTCAGAGTACTACACACGCTCATTTAAAAGCAACTCAAAAAAACCTTGAGAAATGTCTGTAGCAATGATTAATCTACCACTCATGTAACATCATTACTGCAAATATTGCCTTTAGTCAAAGTTGCATCAATTTCAAAGGGTCTGTTATCAGAACAGCTGTGGCTCAGGTTCAGCAAGCCAATATGTGGGATTATGTAGCATTCAGGGTCCTAAAGTCTGTAGAGTTTTATATTCATTTTACATGAAGTAGAACAAAAACAGCTTTAAAAAGTGGTTCTTCCAATTTCCTCTATTTTATTTTATATTCATTCCCCTTGAAATAAGCTGAAATGATCACTGATTTCTGGTCCAAATTTTTCTGTGCAATAGTAGATGTGCAAAGAGCTTAGAAAGCTGAAGCATTTAGGAGTGGCTCAGACTGCCCTATTTCATTTTTTTCGTATAATTTTGTGTTTTATGCATTCTTTGCTTTTCTTTTTTTTGTGTATGTAATATAGAGATGTGCTTATGTAAGCATGCACAGATATAGATGGCTTAAAGTTGCAAAATTATAAATAGAAAGTTATGAAAGCTAGATGTTACTGAAGATTAGAAGAAATAGTTCTTGCATAGGAACAACAGAAAGATCACAAATGATATACTGACACTAGGACACTGATTATTACTAGCTAGAACTAATAATCAGAATTTGGGACAGTCAGGGCTATGCACAAGTTTGAGGATTCAGAGATGTGGTTTCATCATTCTTTTCTGCTGAGAACCTGTTGCAGATGCATATGGGATCTTGACATGATTTATTATTTCCAAAATACTAGATACTGATTTTATTTTCATGACAACGATTTTATTTTCAGCAAAAGTAATACGAAATGGTAAAGAACAGAGGAACTTCAATGTTAGCTTAGCTCGTGGTGGGTGAGATGCTTACTTGCATAAGGTATATGAAAACTGAAGTGGGTTAGCGTCTTTAGGGCCAAAATGTGCAAGTAAAATTAGCATGCACAAGAAACTCTTTCTTTTATTAACTTTTGACTTTACCATGTCCCTGTGCTACTTGTGAATTTCTAAGTCCACCTTTATTCCAATTTCTGTTTTGTGTTTTGAAGGTGTAGATACTAAATTTGAGAAACAATCCTAGCTAGAATTTCTGTCAATACAGGATGAACAAGAAAGTGAACATAAACTGATCATGAAATTCAGTGCCCTCATCCATGTGGTGACAATGTTTAGATAAAGACAATTAATAAAAGATTAAAGGACTGACATTTCAAGGACTTCTAACGTTTTTGGCTAGGTGAATGGGTAATTGAGTGTCATCATATGGTTAAGCCTTTCAAACCATACAGTAATTGAGATATTATAATGTCGACTGAATTCTCAAAAATATGGAAACCAAATGTGAACCTCACTGCTATGATCTAATTACATCCTCTTTCTCCGATGGTTTCCTTAATAAATTAAAGGTTTTTGATGCATTCCTCATATGCTGTAATGCTTATGTATGTAGGTCAAGTGTCTTGGTGCATTATTTTGGTGGTGGCTTCACTTTATCTGCTTCCTTTCAAAGTCTTCTCTCCCTCTGGAGAACTTGTTAAAGCAGGGAAGGAGAGAAATGGAGCATGCTTACATTATTCATGCATCACAGGGGCCAGGCTGCAAAGGTTTTCAATGTCCTGCCCAACGCAGCAGGCACCCTGGCTGAATAGTGTAGAACATCATCTCCTCTCAGACATGGTAGAAAATAAAAGGCAGTGTACATTAGTAGCCTTTAAGATGTGTAAACAGATTGCATATTTGCTTCAAAAATGTGAAAGCAGTTATTGATTCAATAGCATTAGAGTGCCCTTGGCTTTAAAAGACATTCAAAATAGGAGACAGTGCTCAAGATCAATAATAGATTTTATATTTCTGACCTAAAAAATTAGCAGCACCATGTAATTTAAAAGCAAATAGTTCCTGGTGATTCTTGCTCACATGTTAAGATTTCTTTTTGTATCCTTTACGCATCTGTTAAATCATCTGTGACCAGTTTCCCTTCTGCCAGAAGATGACAGAAATCTAAGAATTTTTTGGAATATAGCTTCATTTGTCTCACTGTGCATAGGTTTGGTTGGGCCAACTTATTCCCTCTATTCTACAAACAGACAGTAAGTGAAACACAGTGAAGATTTTGGCACAAATCAATGCAGGATGCTATATTCTGCTACACTCCTGGTGTAGTCACCTAAATTCTGGTTTAAGTAAAGCAAGGCTGATGCATTTCTCTTTTTCAAAACATTATTTGCACACAGCGAGTGCCCAGAATTTTTTTGCATAGCCTATAGCAGAAGAAGACCTGTTGGCTGCAGCTTGCTTACTGAAGAATAGTGTTTGACTGTTGTCTATTTTATATTGCCTAGAGCAAGGTACATTTTTTCACAGTTGAAGGTGTATGTGTTTGCTGGATTTCAGACTCAGTCTGCTGAAACTATCCATTCTTACGATTGCTTTGTTTACAAGTGTATGGAGTACAAAGGCTTTTCCTTTAATTTTGTCTCAGGGTAAAACAGCTAATCTGTTTTGACATGCTATCTAAATGGCACTCAAACCAGTATACGGACTAACTCATCCATAAGTCATTTCTTTTATACACATGTACTGGTGTGTCCAAGAAAAAGAGTTATATTGGCTGCAAGAGTTTGAATAATAATGGTCATTAATATGGCGAATTGAGGGTCACCACATTCATCCCACATATCAAATCCCCTTTGAATGAGATCAGTTCCATCAGCTGTCAGATTCCATTAAATATATCCCCCAGACCTACTGACCAGCTGACAGTAGAGAAACTCAAAACCATACACCCACTATTAGCATTATAAAATGTGAAATCAGCTGGAAGGAACGATAGCAGAACTGAAAACAAAATAGATGAAAATCTGTAATGCCCCTGTGTCGTCCTAAACAGAAACCCCAAAGAGTTAAAATGCCCCCATAAAATACGGAGGTAAAAACAAAGGTTGTCAGATTGTTTTCTTCATAACCCATAATGATTCTTTTACCTTTTGTTAATGCAAGATTTGCATAAATGTTTCATGAGGTTAATACAATGCATAAACTGAACAGTTTATTAAGCAACATCTGTGCTGTTTTCTCAGATAATGCAGTGTTGTTTCCAAGTCACTGGAATATAACCTATCATAAGGTTTTGGTTGTTAAAATACTTGTTTTGCAAGGGCTGTGATCACATCTGACATTTTTAGCAGATGCCACAGTAATACAAAAGAATTCCTTAATACCACAATATGTGTTAGCAAAGCACCCAGCAAGAAATGGATAGTATTCCACTGAGCTGGGATAGTTTAATACAACGCGTAAGACATGAGAGCATCTTGTTGTGTGTCTTCTTCCAGATAAATACCTGTCTATTTCTAAACTTATGCAGCTGTTGGTGATACTTTGTTCAAGTGAGATCTTTCTGTCATTGCTGACTGGTTTTGACTTTGTCGTAATGTCATTTTACAGTGTGTATATATATATATATTTTTTTAATGAAGTATTATTTGTGGAACAGAGGGGGAAAAGCTTTGGGCTGCCACAATTTTATCTTGATATTGGTGCCATATGGGACTCTTTAAGGCAAAAAAAAAAAAAAAAAGTTATGAGACCAATAATTTTTAATGAAACTTGGCTTAGCTCTTTAAGCAGGTCATGCAGATAAAAAGTAGGCACATGAATTCTGTAGCCATACTTTTTCTTTTTTCCTGGCAGGGATTAAAGAAATGTAGTTTCAATTAAATCGGAGCGTAATAGAGATATGTTTTGTATTTTTGATTCTGCAAGCAATAATTTGGGTATTTTCTTTTTTTGCCACATGTTTGACTTACGATTCACTAAGAACTATGGAAATTCTGGTCTTTAAAATTTGGATTTGTATCTGTCTTACTTCACAAGATCTTCACTTTCCTGGTTATTAATTTGAAATAATTTTATGTTTTAATTGCAAAATATCTTCACAATCAAAAGAGAGTATGCAAGCTCCTGTGATGTCTGAACGTTTTATCTTTGACTTACAGGTTTTAAGATGGCACTCAAAGTTAGGAAAATCATTTTTTGGGGAACTTTTTGATATGCTTGCAGCAATTCCTTTGCCTTTTATAAAACTGTACACTGAAGTTCATGCTTCTCTGTTTGTCCATGCTAAATGTCCACTGACCTGTTTGTGGTAGCAGAGAACTCCTAGTAATCTCTATGAGAGTAATTATGTTGATCAAGTATCCCACTTAAATTCCAGGTTGGGTAATATTAGTCCACCACCCAAATGGCTCCTTGCATTTCCATTTGAGTAGATACAATTATTTATTTCCTATCCTGTCCTGGATAATGTTAGTTTGCTTTTGAACAGTTGCCAGATACTGCAACATGTAAAGGAGAAAATTTCTCTGCTGCTGAAGTGTACTTGCCTCAGCAGGGAAATGTACCAAGGTGCTTAAAATCTCAGCACATCACAAAAAAATTGTGCAAAATTCTATGGCAAAACTCCTATTGAAGACTTTGGCTCAGTAGCAGAAGGTAAAATACTATATCCAAATGAAACAGGGGAAATTTAGGTAGGCATAATGACACAATTATCTGATTAGAATTTGGCTAGAATACTATTGTTAACACATAGTTAGTTTCAGTGTGAACTTGGGATGCACAAAGAGTACAAGATCAGACCCTATATAATGAAGGGATCATTTACACACATTATCCCCACAAAGAAATGCTGTCACCCCTTGGCTGAAAACACAGCTGCTTTATAAAAGCTGCTCTACTGTAATAAGTGTGTAACTATAGCTGGTTGAAAAACATAAAAATGATTTTGTTAAACATTTTGAATTTTCAAAGTTTCCATTTTGCAGGTTCAAAATAGACTATCCAGATTTTATAGACTATTTTGCTCATTATTTTAAAATATTTTGAATTTTAAAATATTTTTTCAAAAAGAGTGATTTTTCAAAAAACACATTACAGTAAAGTAAAATGGTTGTGATTTAAAAATGCCTTTAATAAAAATATCCAGCAAAGTGTAATTTAAAAACAACATGTTGCTAGTATATACTTCTATGTTTCAGAAAAAAAATACATTTTTTTAAAATAAAAAAGTAACTTGGCCAAAACATCAGATAAAAATGTAGACTGAATTTTGTGTGATCTTCAGGAGTCATTAGGAATTTCTTATATCCCAGGACCAAATGGCTATTAGTATTGCTATAATATGTAGAAGTCAAAGGCGTCAGCAGACTCTTGATGGTGTGTTGTTTAAATACAGAAAGATCCCAAAGAATTTCTAGTCTGGATATATGACTCAGAATGAAAACTAGTAAAAGAATGTAAGAAAATAATGTGATAATATTGGTCACCCAGAACAAAAATTAGTTCTTTCTGTCAAATGCAGAGATCATTACTTTTCTTACTCCTGTAGAAAGCATACTTTTATTTTCCAATTATAATGTGAGTAATAGCATATTAAGCACAGGCTAGCAGACAATAAGTATGTGAAAGTTAGAGATTTCCTGTTTAGAATAAACACCATTTGCCAAATGCCCCCGAGAACAATTTTTCTGATTTTTTACTGTCTCTAGCAATAAATGCTATGCTTCAGTTGTTATACTCTCTACTCAGGTCATCATTGTCACTGGCCTGTTCAGATGGTGATGTGGTTCTACCATTTGGAGCTGCAAATGTACCTCTTGGTACGTTTTGTTTGCCAGGAGTCTATTAGTCCTGTCGGGAAACAATGTTTTAGTTGCCATCAAAAATGCGGACACAGCATCGTTCTTGGCTTTTGTTTGGAAATCCTCTGCTCATAGTGACTCAGTTGGTTAGGCCACCTGGACAATGGTATTGATAACTTAACTGTTTGGTCTCCTTACATTGGACTTCTGTTATAGTTTCTTGGTGTACAGAAATCTTTCTCTGCCCAGGGGATAAGTTACGCTAGGCCAGATCAGCAGGACTGCAAATTCACCGGTACAGAAGAAAGGCAGTCCTGCTCTAGACCTTTGCCTGTACTCCTGCCACATGTTCCAGCTGCTTATTTGAGATACCTGGCAAAAAAGCAACTCCCCACCCAAAGGAGCTGATAGTTTCCTGAGTTGATCTGGCTCACAGAAAAGTCAGATGAGTGACAGAGAGGGGAGGAGTGTTGTCAGGCAGGAGAGAACACCTCTTCTCAGAAGCAGCAGATGGATCAGTTCAGCTGAATGTGAAGGTGTTGCCCCAAATTCTTTGGGGTAATTTGGAATAGGTTTGGTGATAGGTTGTAGAACCTTACTTTTTGCTTTTGCATTCTTATTTTCAGACCTTTGTTCTCTGTTTATTTATTTATTTGTATGGAGCAATATGTTTTTGCACAGTGAGTGCTTCTCTGACTCATCTAGCACTTGATGAACCTTTGAAAATAGTATCACACTGAAAGATATTTGTTGCTTCTTGAGGGTTTGTTTTCTGTCAGTTGAACTGCATGATCAGATAAATGCCAGTGCTGGAAAAAGCAAAGGGATGGCAATGTATGATCAAAGGAATGGATGAGTTAGATGTGACTGGGACTTTGGCAATACCTATTTAGATAAACTGCAAAGCAATCTATGTGAGTAAACTTTGTTCATGTGCATCACTTCCAGGATTAAATCCTGATGTGGCAAATTTTTGGATCAGAAGAAGCTGAGTTTTCTTCATTTGAAAGTTGAAGACAATAAAAGAAAAGAAACCCTCCAGCTCCTCTTTTTTTTTTTTCTTTTTTTTTGTTGCTATCTCAGCTCTGGAGTTCTTCTGTGTAAATACTGAGCACGCCGGGTCCAATTAGCAGGTGAATTGTAGAAGGAGATCCTCCCAAGAAGTTGTAGCTGAAAATATCAGGTGAAAGAAACGGGTCTGGGTATTAAACATTATGAACAGGTTATTAAGAAGTTCTAAGCACTATTCTAGCCCTGCCCTGACTAAAGTCAACTTGAGTTTTGATTTTGATTTCACTCAAAGTATGCTTAACATGTTAGCAGCCAACATTCTCAGGCTAATACTGGAGTCTGAAAATAATTTGAATTAATGATTAGAGGGCTCTGCATTATATAAAGTTCTGTTTATAAAATAAACCAAAAGCTTTTTACAGAAGTGGAAACCTTACAAGACTATTCCGTATTAACATGCCTAATTGCAGCTCTTTGATCTTTAATACTCCCTGGCCCTCTCTCCTCCTCTCCTAACTCCATTAATGGATGCTCTGGCCCTCATTTTAAAAGAGTGAATGAGTCTGGTTTAAATACTTAGAACCAGTTGTTGAATAGTCATCTGTTGCAAATGCGTACACACAGGGCTCTACTGAAGTCATTGCATTTTTAGATTGATTTCACTGGGCTTCAGGCCATACTTTCTGTAACAGGCTTTAAAACAGCGCCTGGTGTGCTGTTACCTAGCATGTATGTGTCCCAGCAGTAACTAACACACAAAAAGAAACATGCAGTCGTATGTGTAAAAGTGTCTTCAGGCTTCTGTTTCATTAATTAATTATAACACCATTGTCAAAAAGAATATTTTAGATTTTTACATTTAATGTGTTTCTAAAGCAGAAAACATGCATTCTGGTGGTTCCATAAGAATAGAAACAAATACTATGGCATTTATGTATGACAGATAAAAAATTAGTCCTGGTTCTTATTTATAAGCTGTAGGAAACCACACACAAGGACACAGAACTACATTTTTTTTCATAATAAATGTTATGATAACGGATGATGCTATAAAAACACTGCTAGCTTCATACAAACTGTTTAGACTTACAAACATTGTATTACCTTTCCACCTTCAGAAAAGGAGATTAGAAGAATGAAGGAGCCGTTAATGCATCCTATTTGTAAACTTGAGCCAAAGTCTAGTCAAAATTAATGGGAAGCTTTTCAGTAGATTTTTGGGCTTTGGTCAGACTCTGTACCTCAGTTAAACCTCAGTTGAAGCACAATATGTCTTACTGAAACATGGGGATTGCCTGAAAGATCCCTCATAAAAGTCCATTCTCTTGTGTGGTTTCTTTCTAGTTGCATTTCATTTCCATTTGTGCTCATCCCAACTTAAATCCATTCCATATTCCACAGGAAACCTTCTAATTCAGTTTGAGGAGCATATAGAATTTGTATCCGGTGTCACATATGAAGATTAGAGGAAAGAATGTGACCTGCCTATTTATAATTTATGGACAGTTCAGTTAAACTATATTTCTGGATTTTAAAGTAAATTCTGCAGTATAATAATTGTATCTATTCATGCTATTTGTAATTTCCAACTGGTAAATCATCATCTGTAAGAAATGCTCTCAATCAAGGAAGAAAAAGACATATAATTATGTCATTTATAATGAATTCGGAAGGAAACAAAGACTTTTAGAAGGAAAACTCTGGAGAAAACTAAGAAAGAAAATCCATCCAATAATACCAGTTGCTCCTAAAAAGATGCATAGCTGATCAAACATTTGCATTTATTATATGAAACTCAGCCTCAAATAATTCAGCAAGGGAACTGTCAAAACTCTGGAGTCTAGGCAAACAAGACCTGACTTTTATTAGATAAATTACGCACTCTTCTTCTTCTTCTTTCACAAGCATCAATAATATCAACTTTTTGACAAATAGCTATCTCCTGGGTGTGAGTTCTGAGGATTTCTGCTAATCTTCATCTTTTGAAGTGTCCAAAGGATTAAAGGCATATGTCAATAACAGTGGCCTATGACCTTTGTGTGGAAGGTACCACTGTGTCTTTGTAATAGCTAAGTCTGTGATGTGAGATGATATGTATAAATGCTTAGGAATCACTGAAGACCCCTTGCTGTGAAGGAATCTGTAGACTCAGGAAGGATGCTTTCATACTGTAGGGCTCTTGAGCTGCATATGTTGTCTGGGAGAATTAGACATAATCCATTTACATTTAATGACAGCTTTAACAAATAGCACTGATTGAAAAATCATATTTTCTTAAAATAAAGTAGACAGGGAGAGAAAGACAAAATCCTAGGTTTTCTACTGACATGTCTGTGTACTGTCTAGTTTTACTGAGCAAAGAATTAATTTTAGTGCAAGCAGCTTCAGTGAAAACACTAATTGGTCTTTATTCTCATCATGTAGATATTTATTAGGTCTGATTCTTCTCTTATGCTGGTATAGATCAGTATCTCAGTTGAAGACAGTGTGGTTAAATCAGCATAAACCTGATAAGAGAATAGCTTACTGGATGGGCGAGTACATAATAATAGTGGTAGTAATAATGAAGGAGAGGAAGCTCAGTGGTTGGGTTTTTTGTCTGTTGTGGATGTTGAAAACCTCAGTTTCCCCACTCATAGTGTGCAGGGCGTTACCAGTGCAGAAACTCAGAAATCCCTCTGAGGTTTTCAGATAATGTGGTAGAAGGCCTGCATATTTGTATGTAATAGTGAAGCTAAGTCTTAACATCTATTTTCCACTTGTGCTGCTAATATTGTTTTCAAAGGCATGCAATGCTTGGATAAAGACTAAAGATTTAATTCTGCCTGCCCTGTAGTCCCTGGGACAATAGGGAGAAGCTACTGGAAGTAGTAAAAACAATTTTTCAATTTGCTCTCCCTGAAGATAGAGGATTGAGCCATTCCTGCAAAGGAATAGGGAGAAAGTGTAGAAAGGGGCGTATCTGAGACAACCAGCTGGGAGATTTTGGTGGCAGCAAGTTTGACAGCTGCAACTGAAAATGACTCCTGCGGGTACCTGTAGCCTCCTCACAGATCCTGACCCTTCGCTTAGCAGTAACAGTTGCAAGCCCGTTTTTGCAGAGTTTGAGCACAGGCAAACCGGGCCATTGCACTGTTGTTACTTTATTGTCCCTTATCAGTTTGCTCCTTTAGCAATGGCCCGGTTTGCCTGTGCCTATGGCCAAATCCTATCCATGGGGTAAGGGGGTGGGTCTTGATATTTGTGGTGGCAAAACATTATAAAATCTCTCTGAAAACAATTTTAAATAGTATAAAGATAACTTCAGGATATTCAAACTAACACAACTCTAGTACACCTGTTATGCTGTTTTGGTTTCAGTGTAGTAAATTGCCATTAATTCAAAATTGGATAAAATGGAAGATCACAACAACAACAAAAGAAAAGCAACCTAGGTTGATGCTATGCATGCCTTTTACCCCAGTGTCATTCTCACCAGTGAATGCAAGTTCTTCAGGGCCATCATGCAAATCAGAGAGGAAAATGCTATCGTTACGAATGCTGTTGCTGCTGTTTTCCTAATGTCATTGTAGTCCTGTCTATCAAAATAATTCATCCTGAAAAATAGCATATTGTCAGTGTTGGCTGGTGTCCTGAGAAAGCAATTCAGATTGTCAAAGAAACTAACAGCCTGGTCCATCTTCATCTCCCATAGAACATAATTAAAAGCTGAAACAGAGCCACTGTAAAGAAAATGAGCACAAGCAGAGTGAATTGAAGAGGGCAACTGTTCAGGTGACTGTCTGTACTCTCAGTCCTATCATATCTCCACTACCCCCAAAATTCCTGAGATATGGTCTTCACAGTTCTTCTATTTGTTACAGATCTGAGAACTGGTTGATTTTTTTTTTCTCCCCTTCTTTTCAACTGCAAAATAGCATTAAAAGCAGTTAAAATATATTAAACAGAAATGTATTGCTCTGTGTAAGCAGATAGAAGGGGAGAGAGCTTATGCAGCTGTGCATAGGAGAGGACAGAATGTAAAAGAGATCTTGATGAGTGGGGAGGAAAGAGATTACAAAAGTGTAGCCTGGATCAGGGACTGAGGAATGTATAGGCATATGCTATAAGCTAAGTGACGTCTGTGCTGCTGGAACTTCATAAGCATCTTCTGAGTTCCATCTGAGAAACACCCTCAAACAGTGATGTTACGCATTTTCTACATAGTGGAATAGGTTGAGTGTGAAATTGCTTTCATCTCATTTTCATAGGTCTATGGTTGTCTCCCCTCTGATAGGAGATAGAATGGGATTGGTCACTCCAAAGAGTGATTCATGTCATTTTAAGATGCCCATACCTCTTCATGGAACAGCCAGAGGAGTCCAGTGGAGTAGAGAGCCAGTTCAAGGCTATAGCTCTACTACAGCCAAAGGCAGCAGAGGACTATCTAGCTACCTGAGAAATTTCTTTTCCTTAAGAAGAATAATCTTCCATTAGAGCTAAGTGGAAATGTGAGAGACAGATTAGAGGAAATTAGATTAGGAAATTAGAGAGACAGAATGCAGAACTTCACAGGACTTCCCTGTCCTTAAGAAATGCTGGTGGATTGTGAATGTGTGCCATGGCTCTAACAACTTTCAGAACAAAATGAAAACAATATTTTTTTGTGAATCAGATTCTCCTCAAATTAATATCTTCATCAATCCACAGCATACTCACTGTATCTTGAAGAAACACAAATCTTTTAGCACAAAAACCAGTCAGCTTCAGAAAAAAAAATTCGGAAACTAGAGGCGATTATTGGGGATTTAAGATTTTTGCAATGGAGAACTGCCGGAAGACAACTCCTTCCCTTTCTGTGTAATAGCAATGGTGGACTTCCCAAAGCATCTGGCTGCTGGCTGCCTGTCCTGAAAATACAGTCTGAAAAAGCTTTGGGTCAGATACATACAGCTGTGCTTGGGTTTGTTACTGTTGAACTATCTGTAGCATATGCCAAGTGCCAGGTTTTTTTGATTTCTGGATTCTATTAGAGGCATAAACTCCACTAAACAATACCAAAAAACTATTAGAGAATACTTGCCAACTTATTGTAACATTTAAAGAATGGTTGTGTGATTTACAGTTTATAGGGCATGGTTTACTTATTGCTTCTCATTGGTCACCTTCAGTGATTGCTCACTGCAAGCCTGTGGGAAGGTATCTGTCCATATGGACTGCTAGAAGGAAGTTCTCCTAAACAAAGAGGAGAGGCCTTAAGGCCAAGGTAGCATTTCCTTTTCCCACTCTTCCCAATTTTCATTCTTCCCAGTAGCCCCCTAAGTCTTGTAATGGAAAAATAGTATTGAGAGAAAATTTGATCCACCAAGAAATTATTTTCTTTTTTCTTTGTTGTTACCCTTCATATAAATGAAAACAATTGTACCTTCCTTGGCTGTTAACTTACCAAGCATTTGGTATTGATGCTTTTAACAATTCCACCAAAACCTTTTCTTTGCTGGATTCCCCTTGTTTTGGATTACACATTAGTATTCCAGCTTTCAAGGGTCACAGAATCAGAATTTAGTTCAGGGCAATTCAAGGCATAGTCTTAGCAATAAGGGGAGACCTCAGTTCTCAGTGCCACACGTTATCTATTCACTACTTGAAACTGTGGTAGAATTAAATCTCCCACTATTCTGTAAAAATTCATTAAGTTACTCCTTTAGATTACTAATTCTTTTGTCTCTCCCATTTTCCAAATATTTATTTAATATTAGTTTTCCACAAATTATGGTAGCTTTTATGTATTATATTTATTTAATCCTTCTTTATTTTCCTAAATACCTCTTCTAGCTCAGAAGAAAAGTTATTGTGATAGATCCTACTGGAGGATCTATATGTTGCCAAGTAAATATATCAACAGCTTGGAGGTATTAGTTTAGAGTTCTTTGTGTGACATATCATTTGTATTTGCTGCGTTCTTTGTTAGAAACCTGCTTTTTGCTACCTCTGGAGACAGTCACTGGGCTACATAGTCCTTTGGTCTAAACTAGTATGGACATTTTATATTCTTATGCCCTTAATAGGTTCCTCAAGCTACAATGTTTAATGGATATGCTAGAAAAAAAGATGTAAATAATACAATCCACAACATCCTGCTTGAAAGGTCTCGACATAAAGGACCAGAACCAGCACTCGCCAGCCTAGACCCTAAAGATAATCAGGCTCAGATCCACAATTAACTCATTTATCCTCAGGTCCCCTTTGTCTGTTTTTCTGCCCATAAACTTCTTGGTAGTAACAGTTGGTGCCTCACCAGCTCTCCAGCTGCAGGCTGTCCACCTATGGGTGCTGACTGTTACTTTTTATCTGGACTGTCCTGTGCTCTGTCCTGAACCTTCTGGGGAATAGGTCCCTGTAATGCTATCTTTAGAATGTTAAATAGGATCAGGCTTTAAATGTATGTACAGCCCCTCCTACTTCATCCAAGTGGTTCTTTTTGTTTGTTTGCTTGTTCTTTAAGGTCAGACAGCCAATTTTAAAACAGATAAAACTTGTGCAGCCTGTCTCAGATTTTTCAAACTATATTCTATTTTCATGTTTCAACACTTATTTCTTTTTGCAATTCCCAGTAAGCTTGGTCCACTGAAATTTCCTTTCTTTCATATGATACTTCTGTTCTTTCCTGTTCTAGGTATTGAGAAGAAAATGAATTTGTTTTGTATAATATTACAAAGATGTCCACCTATAGAAACCAGAGGTATCAGTGCAGCATGTGTCCAACTGGAGTCTAAGAAGCTTGATTACTGTTAGCTAGCAGGAAAGATGTAGCACTCATACTGATGGCTACTGCAGGTGGGTCCAGAGATTCAGTGGCTTTATGCAGCCACGCTTAGGTCAATGTTATCATGCTCTCATCATTACCAACATCCAAAGTAAGACTAACATGTATTTATTTTTTTTGTTGCCGCTGCAGTTCCAACAATGAGCAAAAACAGTTCTTTACAGTGAATTTTACTGCTCAGTTGCTTGCGCTGCATTTCCTTGTTACTACAAGGACCCTAATTCCTTTGCAACTTGCATGGTGAAACCTATGTGGTTTTGTTTCTGATCATAGGTTTCCTTATTTCCTAGGAATTATTCAGATGGTATTAGTTTTTTTGATATTGAGAACATTTTTGATAATTTAAATGCTTATGGAGTGCAACAGGGATGTTTTTTATTATTTCCCCTCTCTTCTTGGCCTATCTTATGTTTGCTTTAGTTTCTTGCATCCTGTTCCCAAACTGTATGTCACTGGGTTTTGTAAATACTTTACTTTTGGTCAGAAATTATCTGGTCTATATGCTTATAGCATTATACGGCAGGATTCTTTTTATTCATAGCTATGATAACTAGGCTGTGGAAGCTTCAAGTCTGTCAATTCAAAAATGGGCCTGTAAAGCACTGTGGAATGAACTGAAACCTAGTGTAAGTCAGCCAGTACTGACTGACTTGCAATGAAATTGTGTTTGCTCAGGGGCCATACCTGAATTTAGCTGTCATTCCCTTTCTAAAAACATAGTGTTTATAGCTTTTGTAATTGCTTAGTTGTCAACTGGGAAGGTTTAGCAGCTTTGGAATGACCTCTACTGGTTTTGATTTTACTGTATTTCTTCCTATTTCTTCCAAATTAGCTGTCAGCCTAGTATTACCAGCCTCTACAAGGCTTTGCCAAATTATTGGGGTTTTTTTTATGTAATAGTCCTTTGAGAATAAAATGCATTTTTATTTTTCCCAAAACCTTTATGCTCTTTGGGATGATTCGTTTCATAGACTCTCCTTTTTCTTAAACAGAGGTACATCTTTATAATGCAGTCTTTCCTAAGGTCTGCTGTTACCTTTTTCATACAAAAGGCAATTGTGCTGTAATTAATGAATATTCACCTTCCTGAAGGCCCAATGACTGAGATTATTTTGGAAAGAAAAGTAAGGAATCTAATAACCAGTTTAAGATGTGTTGCTTTTTCTTGTAGATGCTAAACTATTTTTCTAAGACTAGGTTATATTCTGTATATGAGGACCTGTTTCAACATTTATCACAAGCAAGCCAATGTGCTATTACAAACATGATATATTTCACTTTAGTTCTGCTGACTTCAGCTTACTAATTGCCTGACAGCATTTTCTTTGTTAAGCTTCAACTGTGATCATCACACTTTTGTTGTACTGACAGTAGAAATATTCAGTAACAGACAACCTAAATACATCATAAGCACAACTGTACTAATCTTTCATAGTGGTTGTGCTCTCGGAATTATATGGGACACGTGCATATAATCATTGTCAGGAGCTACATGCATTTAAGTCTCCAAAAGCATCAACTGAAAGCATTGTCTGACAAAGCATTCTGATTCTAAAAGTGCATGACTTACAAAAAAAGAAAAAAAAAAAGAAAAGCCAAACCCATAAAGATGCAGTTTTTTATTTTATAGCCAATTGAAGCCACTTATTAAATCAGAATCAGCAGGATGGACATATCATCACCTGCATATGGTCTGGATCAAACTAGTCAGTTCCTTTTGTGATGATGAGCCCACAGAATTCCACACACACTCTACTTGCTGAATTGACTAATGTGTCTGGTTTTTAGAAAAAAGGTAAACTGCATAAATGCACAACAGACGCTTGAAGAGATAATGTCCAGCAAAATCTAATTTTGCACACAAGAGTCCTGTAGCTTTGTTTAAAAAAAAAAAAAGAAAAAAAAAGGGCTCCTTCCATGACCAACTTTGGGTGAACGCACTTGACAAGTCTTTGTGTCTTTCTGCTTTAACCTCAGCTAATAATATGTCATTTTTGAAGACTGCCATAAACTTTTACTCATCAGTGAGAAAGTCTACATTATGTATCATGATGTAGTACAGAATTTTTAAGAGTCATTTAACAGTTATCTTGTGTAACAGCACAGAGTAGCGAAGAGGCAGGTCTGACCTGCTTCTCAGCAGAGTAGGTTAGCTCACTTGGTGCTCTGCATGGTGATGCCTACACAGCTGCTAAGCAAAAATCTTTGAAGCTAGGAAGGGCATCTCCATGCTTCTTTGTTTAACAGCTTGAGCCCTTTGTTAAAGGACCTGAGAGTGGCAGAACATGATACAAAAACTTCAAATATTTTTAATGTACATTAATTTCTCACTGTGGGAGTAAGTCTGCTCCAGCAGTCTTTCAAGCAGCATCTCAAGTTGGATTATATAAGCAACAGTGATTACAAGTCAGAGCCTTTAAATGTTCTGGCATTTGTTGTGTTCAGTCATACAGACAGGGATTTTCAAAAGCAGCTCCATGATTTAGGATTTGCCATTAAAGTTAAATTAGTCAGTTTGGAAAATCTCATTCAGTTAGCATACGGTGTAATCCTTGTATTACCTAACAATCTCTCAGAAATAGCTATGCGCAATATAAGATGTCAACTCTTCCTGTTTACTGGCAACATTTCCATAGGGAGTACCTTTGTGCTCACATGCATACTGTCTATACTAAGAATAAAGGGGCTCGAAGGATGTATTCTTTTCTGAGATGCTTGAGGAACTGGTTTTTTACTATACTTTGGTGCCAACAGAATGGATAAGAATAGTAATTTTCAAATCTGTGGTGTCGCTTTGTCAAGAATATTTATTTTTATAAGGCTTCAAGAATATTTTACATATGATATTCAATGTGTTGTGTGATAAAGATGTTTAACAGATCAGGCAGTGAGTTTAATCCAGGTGAATGCTAAAGGAACAAAGGAAAAATAAGATGGTTCTTTAAATGCAACTCATAGTCAAAATGAGGCAGAATGAAGTTCAAGAGATTAAGATGAATATGTGATAAGGTAAATAGTTTTGCATGTATGGCATCACAATATTTAAATGTACAAATTAAAACTACTTTTAAATATTTTTAGAACTATTATAGAAAAACAAAAGCTAATTTTGCATTTTAATATTGACATGGACACAAAATAAGAAATGATACTGAATGCAAGTTACTTATTTTCAGAAAAACATTAGATACACAGCTATACTTCTGATTTGTTCAGAGATACCTCATTTGCTACGAGTTTGTTAGCAGAACTGATGAATGACTTATTTCTCTTTCTGGACATTTATGCATGTAACTACTCTAATTAGTTGTGGATTTGTGCACATTTCATACTGCTGCCTTCTTTGAGAATAAATCCATGTATGTCTGTCTGGCTACATCTGTGAATCAGTTGTATTCTGGAATAAATTGGCAATAGATTTAAATTGTCATCGTATTCCAGGCTGGTTTGTCACACAAATCAAAGGCAGCTCTGGTTGAAATTTTTTTAATTTCTGCTTGTATTTTTAGTCAATTCTTAACATCTTGTTGTATTTCATATACAATAATTTAATTAATTGAATTATAACTACAGTTCTGCAAAGAAGTGGCATGATTACATTTAGGTTTGTACATAGTACCATTTACTTTAATTCTGCTTTCATGGGCAGAAAACACATAGGTATAAATGCTTGCAGAATTCATTTCAATTTTGGAAAAAAAGAGTCTCCACATTTATGTTGATGCTGGAAAAAATAGCAGTAATTTACCTTTTTTTTATGTAAGATTAATTATCAAGTGATATTTTTTAGTCTGTCAGTTCAATTTAATTATTGATTTTTTTTTTCACTTATGATTTACAATGACTGTTTTTCTTACTTTATATCCAAAGGTAAGCCTTCTTGTGATTTTCCTACGCACTGATCTTTTCATACAAAAATGAATAATAAGTTAATTTTAAAAATAACATCAGTAGTATATTTTTAAAGTTTACAGCTAGGTAACATTACACTGAAATGGAAGTTTGTGGTGATTGTTTTTGTGTAATGCATCATTATGGCATTGCTCCTCTTGCCAAGCGTATAGGGCGTATTTCAGTCTGTATGACTTTGAAGTATGTGTTCTCTTAAGGCTTAACAATGTCAAGCTTCATAACACAAGAGCTAGTTTGCTTACTTCCTACTTTAAATTGCTCGTAATTTGAAACACGCAAACATTTCCACTTTATCAAGCAAGGCTACTAAACATATTATTGCTGCAACCTGCATGTTTTATAGCCTCTGTATATTTAGAAAGCTGTGCTTTATGAAAATAAACTGTAAAGAGGCTTAACTCATTATGGAATCTACTAGTCTCTAAAATGAAATATCTTCAATTTATTATAGGGGTTTAGGAACCTTTGGATGAAGGAAGGATATGCTACTCTTGCTGCAGAAATAGAAGGTTAACTATTTTTTAGGCCTCTGATGTTTGTAGTTGGATGTGCAACTTATCATGGGATGGTTATGTCTACAGCTGGCCTGAAAAAACCACGATTTCATTTTGTGCTATCTTCAGAGCTTCAAAATGTGTTTTCATTATCCACTGGAACAGGAAAAAAAGTCCTTTAAAATACTTCCATAAAATAGGTTTATATAACATCAGCTAACATTAAGTTTATTGCTCAGTTTTCTCTTTCATCACTTTATCTCACTGGTCATGAGTCCATCCTGGAGGTAATAAATAAAATGTGCAACATTTGATGCAACAACATTTTGTAGCTTTTGCAAAGATACGTTTTGTTGAAAATGCATGCAGATTCTAGTCCTGTCTTAAACAGAAAAAATATACTATAGCTGTTGACTTGTTTTTATTATTATTTTGCTGAAATTCATATTTGGTTCAAAAATTTCATTCACTTTAGGGTCCAAGAGAGCTATTGATCAGAGAAGGTGATTCTAAAAGGGAAGAACGCTCATCTTTTTTTCCTGGCTAATTCGTGGTTTTCATGTTGTCTCCTTGGAAGTGACTAAGCTTGAACACATTTCCAAAGTTATTCATTATTGAAGCTTTCACAGGACTGAATCCTGATCTTTCAAGACAAAAATGCATGCAGGTGAAATATTTCTAGCCACCACTACAGCTTACAGATATAAGGGCAAGGATAATAAGCTCCTTGTGACAGGGATTATCCTTCATTTTTCCTGCAAAGTGCTTCTCGAGTGTCATATAAACTATAATAATAAAAGATCTGAAATAATAAAATAATCTAAAATAATTCTGAATGCACAATAGAGCTGTGAGGCAACATACCATAATTTGTATCAGATAAGGATCTTTACAAGAGATAAAGTTAGCTACTACTTATGTGTATTTGTGACCATCTGGAGATTCAGTCTATGTACAGTTTGTGCATTCTGGTTGAGAACCCATAATTCACTGAGATTAGAAGACTGTCACAGTGGTGAATGTACTCTGTGTCGATGTTTTTCAGAGCTGTTCTGAGACCAAGTACAAAATATTGTTGCTGGTTTTTGATAGCTCCTACTCATATAGGAGCACCTCAGAACAATGGGGTGGTCGCATCCCAGGAAAAAAAGGCATTTTCTTCAACTTTACAGTAGGAAACTTGGCTTTACAAAGCAGAAAATCCCTAATAGAAAAACAAAGAGCTCAGGTGTTAATGTCTGGCTGAATCAAAACTATTCAAAGTACTACTCAAGTATTACTACTAAGTACTACTCAAAACTACTGAGTCTGAGTAGGAGCAGGATTGGAAGGACTCTTAAAGATGCATGTAGTAAATTAGAAAAGGGAAGGGAACAGAGTTAGCACATTTTTGTAGCAGGGAAGTCTTCCCTCTTTCTTATCTAGCCTTCTGTTGCAGCTGATGGCACAGAACCAGCAGAGGTTATGAGGCTCTGAGACTGGGAGGGGGCATTTTTGAGTGTGTTATTTTGCTTAGATCCACATACTTTTTGTTCTAGCCAGAGTAAAAAGTGACTGGCTTTTAGAATCATTGCAAAATGTCTCCTTGCTTCAAATATTGTCTGTCCTAGCAGATACAGAGTGTAAATCCAGAGTGCTGTCAAAGTTGAAGCTCTGGAAGAGGGGTGAGGATAAAAGAGGGATCTGTTTTGTTCTTACGTGTCTATGGCAGCTAGACTACCACACCCCATCTGTGAAGAGATGGAAAGCCTGTTGCAAGAAAAGCTTTGGCCAGAGCCAGAGCTGGTGCACGCTCATACAAAAGAAGGTTTTGTCTTGTGTGAAGGAACCTAAGCAGCAGCCTAGCAATATGACAAGACTTAAATGAGGAGGAAACATTCAAAATCTTTATTTTAAATGGAATCCTAGAATGGTGACAATTTTAGAGAGACTGAAAGAAAATGGAAAGTACATGAAATATGTAGCTGATAGAAATTTTTGCTCCATTTTTGCTGCTGTTAACCTTTTACTCACATGCTTGATTTCAGGTAAATTGACCAGAAAGGCTACTCATATGCTGTGGAAGACAGATAAAATGCACTCACATTCACAAAAATATTTCAGAAGCAGAGTTTACCAATGAAGTAGAAATATTTCCATGGAAATTCTTAGCTGTTTTTTTTCAAGTAGGTATTTCCCATTTCCTTCTCCACCACACAGTTGAATCGTTCTCATTCCCTTATGAATATTGAACAAATCTCAGTAAATGAAGCATACTGAAGATAAGTAACTTGCAGGTCTCAGTCCAGTTTCTAGTGGGCATACCAAAAAACCCACCTGCCCAACTATCAGTACTCATGATATGATATTCACACTCATGTTTTAAACCACTCTTAACAGGATTTTTTTAGGGCTAAACTTTAGAACTAGCATATTTCTATAGCTTTGCTGTCAATAGCTTTTTCATGGATAAGCAATACTCTTACTTAAAGCAGATACCAAAATTGCAGTTGAGTACACACGTTACATGTTGTTCAATTTTAGATTTCCTGTTCCTTAAACTGATGGAGGCATCAACAAATCATCGTGTATGACATTAAAGGAAGGTAGAAACTGTTGCAAGACCATTTAGACTATTCTCAGAGAAGATGTTGACAAAAGTTATCAAATTTGTTGTTGTTATGCTTTTGCTTCCAGTTTAATAGTGAGCTACAGATTGCTCTGCCATGCATGTAGGAGCAAGACATAGACATAAGCTTTATTTTATTCAATGGGTTTAAATGACTTGGGGCAAAAGCTCCAGAGGAACTGCTGAATACCACTGTGCTTGAAATTTAGGTACCTCACTCTGTAAGTGAAATTCACAGCCATGAGAACCGTGAGAATCAAATGCCTCAGAACTGTCTCTGCAATGGTCACCACACTGAGTTATTGAATTACTGGGCTGGAGAATCATGTTCATCACTATCCTCTCTCTCTATCCCTGTAAACTTCTTCCCACCCACTGGTTCAGATCCTCTTAGGTCTTCACAGCCTGTGGATAGGTGTTTAGGGAACTGTCCTAGAAGACAAGAGAAACTCTTTTGGACTCTGTTAGGTTAAATAAGCCTTTGAGCAAGTGTTCTTTAACCTATTCAATAAAAATTGAGATGTCTCCCTCTCCTTTGATTACATTGTTGATTAAGAGCACTTGACCACTGTGATTTCTGTGGACTTTTTTCCTGTAGATATCCACTGGACATGCTCTGATGACATCTGCTGGACTGATATGCTTTGGGAACATTGGCTTCTTAGGGAACATAAGATGGCTATGTGTTTGGGGATCTTGTCAGTTTTAACTACTAGATAATCTCAAACTGCTTCCCTTTGCTGGGAAGAAGACAGTTTTTGGCAAGTGCAAAACAGACTGCTAAGTGCTTAGTAAACTTTATTAAGTAACATGGAAGCAATTACAGGCTTTAGAGATCTGTGGGGTCAGGCAGGAGTTTGGAGGATTGCTCTTGTGGGTGTAGAAGCCTACAGAATTCCTCTTAATCTCATTTTAAATACTTAAATCCTTTGTGTAGCTCTGAACATTACCATCCCAAGTATATGGAACACAGGTGCTTAAAAAATAATCCATAGATTATATTTTGTACTGTAGTTTATCCTGGAACACATCCATGTTCAGTTATCAATGAGAATTTTTTTAAAACTACAATTTTCTTATGCTTTGAAGTGGTGACAATGCCTTTTTTGACACTGCAGCTAACAGGCATAATTGAAAAAAGGTTATTACAACCAAAATGTTTAAGTAATGTTTCTTTGTTTTGTACTTGTAGCTCTCCAATAGCAGTTTTAATGAATGTCATATGTTAAGTGGTTAATTCTATAGTAATTTACACCCTTTTGTCATAAATCAACCAAAGCTCCGTGCTCTTCCCCCCCCCGCCCCGTTCTCAAACATCAAAGCCCACTTATTACAATTTTCCTACTCTTCTACCTATACCGCATAATGGGGTGCATAACCTGAATTATGGGCTCAGTTCTGCAAAAAATAATTAAATCTGTTACTTTTATTTGAAAGGGGATCTTGCACCTTCAGTGAATACCTGCCATCTAATCTGTAGCCCAACAGCGTCCATTTGACGATGAGTTCTCAAACATGGCTGGGTTCAGCCCAGTGTCACACAGTACATCCCTGTAATTGGGAGGGGGTTGATTCTGGCGCTGTAGGGATTGCAGTCCCTCCTCCTGTCTGGATGAGAGGCTCCAGCTTGGAGCGATACTCATGTAGCAAGAGGAACTGTTAGTAATAGTTTTCTCCAAGATGTGGAGTGACTGAGAGGGCAGATAGTTTGTCTAATGATGCAAGTAAATCCAGAACCTGTTATGAACCTTCTGTAGAGTAAAAAGACCTTGATTCTTGCTGCTAAGGTAGTTTGGGGCTAGTAGAAAACAGACTAATGACCATTGCTGCTTGTGTTGGAAAGAACTAGCCTTTTCTGTTCCCCCAGCCCAGATATCCTCACCTCCAACTCCAGATCCTTATCTATAGTTGTCTAAATTCCCTTTGCTTTCCCTTTCCCTTCAATGTTTAACACTGCAAGCAATATCAGAACAATTCTTCCTCTACTAGTCATCTTGCCAAATTAGAGATGACTTGATAAGCGTTTTGATGTGCCGGGGATTATGCGTTCCTGATATTTTCTAGTACACCTGAACGTGGTCATCCATACTTCAGTAGTGTGGTTCTGTTTGTTCAGCTTCCCTTGTTTAACTATTAGTTTTCTGTTCGTATGTATGCTTTTATCAGTTTTCATGTATGCTTCAATTTTTGTTAGTATGGTCATGAAGGGGTCAGAGAGGTGATTACAAGTTGTAAAATGACCTTACCAGTAACTGTTTAAGTATAAGTAATGTTCTGAAATTGCCTAAAGCAAAAACTGCCAATTCAGAGCTGATTGTAATGAATCAGGTTCTTCTATACGAAATAATGTGATCAATTTCTCATTTCACTGAATAAATAGGCTGGAAGATAGGGAACTGTCTATGACCTGCTGTTAACCTTTTCCCTCATTATTCATATCAAACCTATGACATGCATGTAAGAAATCTCTGGTTCAATTTTAGCTAATTATTTGTTAGAACTGAAGGCTCTGTGAAGTGTTACTGATTGTACAAGTACCCAGGGACCTTGTGACATCCAGTGAAAATAATCCCAAAGAAGCTACTCAGGCCTGTATGCTTTTTGTCTGGCTATCATTATAACTAGAAATACTCTGCTTTCTTAGGCTGCAAAACCTCTGTGTCTGTCTGTGCTTCTTCTCTCAGATGCAAGATGCTGCTATAATTTACTTTATCTCAGTTATTGTTAATTCGGCGTCTTGTTATTGGCTGATACCATCGGGAAAAAAATCTGGGGTGTGCATTTGAATGGATTCTGCATATTTATGCATATACTTTATTAATACTTATTTATTTAGCATCTCAGGTGCTTTTTACATAAAAAAATATTTTAGTTAATTGTCTGCTTTTATTTTTGTGGATAATTAGAAAAAGATACAAAAATATGATAGCGTCTTTTGAATACAGTTATTTCCACATGAGATTTTTGACATGACTTATTGTATTTTAGAGTCAACCTGATTTGCAGCGCAGTTCAAATCAGAACTGCAAATGAAGTGGTTGTGGAATATTAAGGGTAACTTTTTCAAAAACACAGAGCAGATTTAGAAATGTAGGTCTTTTTTAAGGTGTCATGGGAACATAGGATCCAGGTGAAATATAACACAGAGTTTGTCTCCCATTACCTCCAGGATTGCTGTGTATATATATGCAGCTTTTAGTGCATTAATTTATTCCTGCTGAGAAGTAGAAATTAGTACCTCAGGTACTGTGCTGCATGTGGATATAGGGTTTTCAGGATTGGGACTAATATCACCAATCTTGGTACAGGATCTCTGCGCCATACTCTACGCACAAACAATAATTTTCATCAATCTCCCTAAAAAAATTCCTGATACCCATCTTACAAGTGGGAAAGGGAAACCTGAGTCTTGCTGTAGCTAACACCACAGATATGTGAATGCCAGGAAGCCTCTAACTTTGCACTTAAATATAAGATTTTGTTCTCCTAGTTCAATGAGTGAAAATACACCTCAGGAATCTAACAACATTCACATCTGTAAAATAATTTTCAAGCTGAATTACTTCTGTTTAAAGAAACCCCTGGAAACTGCATCTGCACAAGAAACACGTGATGTAAAGAAGGAAATCTTGAAGGAAGTGTAGACTTAGAATGGAAAATCTGAGTAAAAATACATAAACCTGATATTTTTAATGTTTAAAACTGCAGAGCTGTTATATAATCAAGATGGATGTTGTTTATAAAAGATAGAAAAAGAATTGAAACTGAAGCAATATATTAGGATCTCACAGAAAAAAAAGTAGTAGAAGACTAACCTTGACAGATAAAGTATCTCTACTTAGTAATGGAGTAACTACCAGAAAAACACAGTTTAAAAAGAATTGCTAAAATATGAAGCATTTCATTAATAATTCCTGAATCTGTCTTCCTAGAAATTCAGCACATGTTGTAAAATGTGGTGCTGATGTGATACAACTTCTACATCATTTTCAATAGCTGTAGTTACTACTAGAACTACCACTAAACTGCTTTTAGAATTCTAATGAATGTCAATATCTTTAAATTAAAGTGAATCTAAAATAGGTGCAACTATAATGGAACGTAAATTTTCTGTATAATATGTGTTCATAATAATCTTGTCCATAGTTAGACTGGTCAATTTATATGTATAAAAATGCATCTTTTAGTTTATAAATTAAAAAATTAAAAGCATAAAAATGGCATAAAAATTAAAAGCAAAGTAATAACATTAAAATACAAAATAATTGGATGAATAAAGGACATGATATATGACAACTGCTGGCCAATAATCTCCCCCAAATCTATAAATTTCTAATATTAACTAAAGGTCAAGAAGACATTATGCTTCATGAAGATCATTGGCACAATCTGGGTGGAAACTGAATACATGTATTTTAATCTTTGTTGAATTTCTTTATGAGTAAATAAGCAAATTCAGGGTAAATAGGGCAAAGGAAAGGGTTTAAGGTTGTAATTTCTTCCTCTTTAATGTCCTGTTCAAGTGAGAATGTCAGTTCTGCTGTAGCAGACTTCAGGGATTGGCAGTTCAAACTCTCCTGGCAAGGACTGTTTTTAATTGAGATAGGATGCCTGTTGCTATCCCATGGGTGGCTACTGGCCTTCCTAACTTTAGAATAATAGTCCTAATCTAGTAGGAAAGTATCCTTGTTACTAGACTTAACTGTGCTAATACCCACCTATCACACCCCCCCCCCCCAGCAATAACTGAAAATTGTGAACCTGACTGAATAAAGAGAAGATTTCAGTTTTCAGGACTGTTATCTCCCCAACTTTTCTGTGTGCTACTTACCTACATGTGCTGGCAAGTCTGCCTTCGCAACAGCTTTTCTCTCCTTTCCTGACTCTGCTAGAAATGAAATAGAAAACTTCCTGGAGAGGAGGGTTCAACAATGTCCAGGGAAAGCTCTTCGGATTCTTATATATTTATGAAGTGCTTAAATACGACTAATTACGTTAGCTGTCAGTAGTAAGAAGTAGAGGTAATGTCGTGGATGATGCCCCAATGAGTTTAGCATTCTTCCAGAAGGATGAACAGTGTTTGATTCCAGATTTTCTATTGTCTCGCACAGGCGTAAATAACTTTACAAATCTTGAGGCAGTGGGGATTCAGGCCTACTAAATTATAGCCTTGAAGGAATTTTTATAGCTTAGTTAAGAGGCCCTCAGAACGTGGGTTTATCAAAAAAGTGATGGCAGACTCTTGGCTGCACCAGTGCCAGCAGACAGAGCTAAAATGAAGTTAGTGAGAAGACAAATGGAGGCTGCTCATTTTTCAGCTATCTTGGTCCATGGTCTTCCTTGACCCTGAGGCTACTGTTTGCTGACCAGAATCTCAATGGCTATTTTCTAGTGACAATTTCTGTGTCTGAGCTCATTAATCAATTTCTATTCAGCAGAATCAGTTTGTGGAAACTTTCAAAGGTTACTCCATCCAGAGGGAAAAGGTACTGTTAGAAGACTTTCTGGCCATAGTATTAAAATTTCCCAAATTTCTTTGCCTCACGTTTTCCATGACTTTAGCAATTACTGATAGCAAAGAACAAATCAGGCCTTTCACTACAACCAAATCATTCATATAATATTAGGAAAACATAATCTCTGCCTGCTTTCCTTAAGAAAAGGAGCCTTTCTGTATCATTACATCATAAAAATTGTCACATCCCTTAACCCCTTGGCTCCAGCAAGAAACAGGAAACAACAGTGCTGAAATGGTCAAATATGAATATGTGAGAGGCTTTTCTCTAACTCTACCCAGCAATATCAGTTACCATCCAGGCTAAGAACCGGATTTGAAAGCAATTTGTAGAAACCCCCGATTTGCTTAAGTCCTTGCAAGTTTAATCTTTACAAGCACCTGGCACAGGACTTGAGTGACTCGGAGGAATTCCCCAGACTTAGCAGCCTTGCACACATATGCACACGCACTATGGCAGGACACCCGGGAAGGAAAGCAGTTACAGTGGTGGCTTGTGGAAATGAGGAATGTTTTAATGTTGATGAAATTGGCTTAATGATTTCAGTATGAAAGAATAAAATACTGCTTTATTTTTTAAATATGGTAAAAATATTTTAAAAGCAAACCTTCAAATATTTGGTTTTAATCTCTGTTGCCCATTGTGTGTGGGCAATTATTAGCTGCCCATGGCAACCTCCTGGCAAACTGCCTCCCTGTAGGAGGCACGTTGCCAATGCTTGATATGATTCAAAAGCACAGTGTAGTTAGTGCAGTCATTTTGTGCTCAATGTATTTTTTTAGGATTTTTAAAATATTTTTCATTCTATTGTTTCCGTATGTTTTCTCCTGTGCTTAAAATGATATTGGCATATGGAACGTCTCCTGCTAGGGATGATGAACTACTATGTGATCTCTCTCACGTGCTGGGCCTGGCAGGGTAACTGTGGAAACTGTAGGAAACTGTATAGCATGTTTGTGCCCGTAGGATCAGACTCCAACCCAAGAGAGAGTAAATGGCACAGCCAAAGTCTCTTTCATGCAGGTATGATGGATTATATACTAGGACCAGCCTGGCTTTTAAATTCTTCTTCCTGAAGAAACAATTTTTTCTTCCTACTACATGAATTTTTCCTGGATTAAAATTTTTCTTGGAGCCTGATCAACTTTACTATCATTTTGCTGTTCTACAGATACTGACCGTTTGGGCATGGTATAGCTGATAAAGGAACTACTGCTAGAAATGAAAAAGAAAATGGTTAAAGTTAGTCCTCAGTTTTGCTCTCCCCACAAGGTGGTCAATTTATGCGTACAGGGTTGACGTGACTGATCCTGGGATCTGAATTGAGGCCACCTTCATCTAAGATTTTACGCTGAAGAAGTTAAAACCTGCCAAAGAAAGAAACTGTGAGGGTCCTTCAAAATTCTCTAGTGCAATATGGAAGTGTGAGGAGGGGCTTCTTGTTCCTATACCATGAATGAGGATGACTTTTATAAGGTATTTAAACCCTGGGATGAATAGTGGTGAATTTACAAAGAAGTCCAGGCACAAAAATGGAAGTCAGGCTGTGACTACCCAAGTGAAGAATCCTACCTGGAGTCATTAAAAACTTTTAATGCTTCCTCTTTTGATTTCCATGACCCTCTTCTTTTTCAGTCTGCTATTTTTTTTAATAACTGCCTAGGCAACAGTACAGTCATGAATGTTTTTCATCAAAAAAGTCATTTGTATTGTGAATTTTTGAAAGATGATAATGAGCTGTAGTGCTAAGCTCATTGTCAGGGATGTCTTTCTATTTATGCAATTTCCGTGTATACTTTCTGTTTCTGTAATGACCTGATCAAGTCTCTAAACAGTAATAACAATTAACCAGTATGGAAGCTGGCACACTGTAGTCTAGAAAGATATATTTTATATGACAAAGTTAGAAAAGGAAGAATATTCTACAGCACTTTGCACAGATATGCATGGTTGAGTGGATTGTAAGTGTTACTTCTACAATTGGTTCTGGAGGCATTAGCTAAGAGGGTGATTGTGACCCTTTCCCACACATGTTAGCAATGATCTTGTTGCATCAGCATTGCTGGAGATATTGAAATGAGCTGACTTTGTGAGAGTTTCCTGAGTTTAAATTCCTCAAGTGTAAAGCAATATCCTAACAGTTACGTGCTATTCAGTGACAGAGGGGAAGAAGGGAAAAGTGATTGAGAGATGCATAATAATTTTGATTTTTTGCCGCTATTTTGATAAGTAGCGAGTACATTCCGTGGCTGTATCTGTGCCATCTCTTCAGAAAGATCCTGTTTGTGATGCATATCACTGTTGCATTTTCTTGCATCCAATTGCTGCCCTATTTGCAAGAAAACAGTGCTTATATGGTGAACAGAAGTGGCATGAGTATGAAGTACTGGAACCTGCCTGTCTTTCTTTCAACAAGATTTTGCTGTAAGCATGCAGATTGATATACAATTCCACCCAGGTCCTTGTGAGCCCCTGCATCTTTAAAGCAACCCAATACCCTGCAAAATACCCTAGATCAGCTTTGCTGACTGCTACTAAGGGAATCAAGGCCACAGGTTCCCTCTGGCTCTCCATGTGCTGGCATCTGGCTAATGTTGTGGTCACAACAAGAAATTGAATGGGGAAAAAAGCAGTCTGCGGCACTCTTCCCCATATTATGTGTAAGACATACCAGAGGCATCCTGGAAATTAGCTTTGAATGATTGATATTGTCTGTGTGAAATGAGGGTAATTTTATGATAAAGGTGTTGTGCTGAATATGGAAATGCTGTCAGAGTGTCACTAGCAATGCCAGGCTATTACAGATGGATGCCATTGCTGCCAGTACTTTCTCCTTACTGAGAGCATAAGTTCTGGCATTCCATTCTCTTAGACATAGGTGCCACCATTGTTAGTGGCAATTTATAATAAATAACAGAAAAAGAAACAAAGAAATCAGATAAAAAGCAGTCTCTGTCTGTCAACTTATATTGACTTATATAGGTAGGAACTATAGTGTTCATTATTTTACCCTAAAAATGCTGTTAGCGGAGGTGAAGCCAAGTTGGTGCTTTACTGACAAGACTCACATGCTTTGACATACTAAATAGCGTATGGAGTTTGATAGCAGTATTAAAGATGTTTGCTCCATCAGTCATTAGAACTCTTTCCAAACACAACTATGTTAACAAATGTCAACCTTCAGATATCTGCTGATTTCTCTTTGCAAAGAGATTCTTTGTATGAAAGGGTGGCTTTGCTCTAGAAAGTGAGATGCACTGCAGAGCACTTTAGTGCTAGTGTGGTGCACTTGCCGAAAACAGAGTATTTCTTTTTAGGCTGCCCACCCTTATATAAATGGAACTAATTCTTTGCAAACAGGATTGTACCACAGAATTCAGAGCCAGACTGGGGATTTTGGAGGGGCAGTTAAATGCTGTCTTTGCAATATATGTCTAGAATAATTGTCTCTATTGCATGGAAATTATACATAGCTGTAGAGAGTTTCTTAAATTCCCATCCTAAACGTTGTACTGCAGAGGGGGAGCCAAATGCTTCATTCCTTTATCACAGGCTGACTTAAGATGTAAAGTTTTTTGAAGTTTCCCTATTAAAATCTAAGAACTGAGATTTTCCTGATTGCTTTTAGGTCCTGTGTCTCAGTGCAATCTGGAATGAATAAAAAACAAGAGACAAAAATTTGACACACAATATCGAGATGCCATGCAAAGCTCTAGAGGGCAGAACAAAAGAGGAGGAAAACCAAGCATTCCAGCCATGGGAACATCTGTACAAAACCACTTCTGCAGAGAATTGCCAGGTGGTGGTGTGGTCCACAAAGAGAGTGCTGGTCATGGACTGAGGGGCCAAGAGTGTGCTCATATGTCTGTAGTGACTTGCTGGATTACCTTGAACAAAGCTGCTCTGTTATGCCTCTGCTGTGGTTGTGCACTGACATGCAGTGGAATTGTAGGTTCTAACAAAGTATAAATTTTACCTGTGATTCTGCAAATGTACATGCAGATCAACTTCTGCTTTACTTACATATTATTTGTAGATTGACAGTCACATCTGTGTTTGAACACTAGTTCTCTGAAACTGCAGGTCTTGCGTATCTGTTCTTTGCCCTGCAGAGCACGTTTAATCTGGGATTATGAACCCCTTTCCTTCTATTTTCCTTAATTCTTTTGGAGAAAACTATCTCATCTCTGAAACGTATTGTCATTTTAGAACACAGCTATTATTTTAATTCTGAAAGTATGGTTTGCCACTGGCATTCCTGTATATAGTAAATTAGTGTCATACCCCAAACAAAATCCTGACTGTAATCTTGTTTCATAGGATTTCCAGGTAATTGCTACTGTCAGGAACTACAAGTTTCATAAAAAGCATGTAATTGGCCTGTTGGTCATTCTATTTACTCCAGCATTTTCCTGGCCTCTCCCTTGCCTGCTGCTGGAAGAGATGGTGCTTTTATGAAGTATTTCCTAGCCTTGCATATAATATAGTCATGAGCCCTAGAAGACATGAATTAAAATAGCAAGTGCTATTCCCGTTGAGAGAAAAAACTTGTCTAGACTGACAAAATGGCATATATAGCCTGGTTTCCTAAACAATACCTTGGGCAAGTAAGAGCGGTGATTTGCAAAATTGGAATTGATCTCTGAAATATAGTCTAACAGTGGAAAATGTGAACATAGAAGCTCTGGGTACTGTATGTCATGGATAGAGCTAGGTGAAGTAGCTCAGAGGAAACTATACTCAGCACAACTGGTTTCAGTTGACTAAAATTACTTGTAAATTCATCTTGACTTCAATATTGAGATGCCATGCAAAGCTTTAGAAGGTGGAACAAGAAGGAAGAAAAAGCTGAGAAAGTTTGGCTGAAACTGTTTGCAGGTTCTCAAATAAAGAATGTGATGTTTTCATCTGAAAACAGAGTTCTGAAATAAAAACTAGCTAACTTTAATTTTTAAAGGATAACTATCTTTGTTAATTTAAAAACATGAATTAAGGATTCCATATATCTGAGGTTTTGCAGTTTTTTGTTTTGTCAAGAAAACTGAAGTGCCTTTCATTAGGCCATTAACTAATGGGAAAAATCACATAACTGAGCCTGCAACAGTGAGATGTGACTATCAGTAGCAACAATTTCATAGTATTCAAAATAACCTTTGACAGCATCATGTTGTTTGATATTTTACCAAAAAAAAAGCCAAATATAAAGTGCATTTAAGTCTGTCCAATTGGTACATAATTCAAATTTCTGCTAACGTTTTAAATCCTGCTTCTGTGCTTCTCTTTGGTCCTGTAAAGAATGAAGGGAACAATAGCTGTCTACTATAGCTGAATGCTGTTATACGGGTGAACAATAATTCCTATGTACCTTCTAGATAGGAGAGATATTATAATCCTCTTAAGGCTAGGATTGTGTGATCTGTTTGTTTGCCATTTGTTACACAGACGGTAGCAACTGAATGTCAGTTTTCACAAAAGAAGCTCTGAAGCCTGGCTGTGTGATGTATCAGAAAAATGTAACCTAAATAATGTTTAATTGACAGAGCAGATTGTTTATTTTCAAATAATTGCACTAAATTGCAGTGCTTAAAATGTAGTTAGGCTTTGCCTGGCTTTATCAGCCTATCAGCAGCTGGAGAATCGTATGTTTTTCTGCAATAATAGGCAGATGTAAAAATTAACTGTGGCAAAGTAGCCTGAAACTATTTGTTCTAATGTAGTGAATGACTGACTCTCCAGCTCCAGATGTTTTTTTGCATTGATCACTGTTAAAGCAATGAGCCACAGCCCAGATTTGGGTCATAGATTTGCCTCTCTACAAGAATTCGTATTAGTGATGTGTGTATATATATATATATATATATGTATATATCAGATGGTGAATAAAAACTTGGGAAGAGGGAGTTGCATGCAGGAGCATCTCAGTTCTTTGATTAGGCGCTGAGCAGACAGTCATTAGAAGGGATTTATCAACTTAGAGCAGTTATTCTGGATTCATGCACTTTAACTTCACGTCTCCTGTATCATGGAAAGTGTTAAGTCATTGTTCTCTGAAAAGCAAGAATTTGAGCCTAGTTTAAAATGTCTAATGTTAAGCACCTACATCCGTATGTAGTCATCAGTCCTGCAAGCACAGCAGAGGATCAGGGGAGCATCTCCAGAGCACAGAAGTCTCCAGAGCTGCCAGCTGCAAGACAAGAAACTCAGTCATCTAACCAGCTGTATCCAATAGATGTGCTAAAAATGGGACATGTGGGTGGTCAGCTTAGCACAGTTATAGGTGCAAGTCAGGGGGAGTCAATCTGTTCAGTGTTGCTGTAAGCAAGGCTGGATGTTGACTTGCATATGGTGTAGGTATCTAGCTTTGGACAGTAGCATGCAAAAAACTGATCTTGTTCTCTAGATCCCATATCTTTCATAAAAATGTTATAAATATACTTGATAGATTTGAACTACATTTAATTTGCTAGTAGTATTTCGGTGACTACATTTCTGTCTAACTATTAACTGATTTTAGCTCAATTTAATATTTTCAAGGAAAACTGTCTGTACATATATTTTAATAGTAACACGCTGTGTTAAAACTCATAATAATTTTAAAGCAGTCCCTTATAATTTGACCTCTATGATTGCTCTGTCATTTCAATACCGTTTGTGCCTACCTTGTGCTCATACTTATTTTCAGTGATCTTTCCATCTATCATCTGCCCACAAATGTTTAAAAAAAACTCTGACAAAAACCAAACTATTGTACATGCTAAAATAAACAATCTCCACGCAAACTGCCCCTTTCTCCCCACACCTCTGAAATGTTTTTACCAGATGTGCTTTGGCTAAAGGGCCAAAACCAGTAGATGCTGATCACATGGTCGCAGCTGGAATTGACTTAAAAATCTCTATTCAGTGGAAATTACCATCTTGTTTTATTTTCCTTCAGCAACAAAATGGTAACATAGATGACATCTGTCTTTCCAGCTGTTCCTTGTGTTCAAAGAACCACTCCTCCTTCTCTGAAATTACCCAGTCATCCCCTTAAAAATAAGCAGCAAGAAAAATAAGATAAAGAAAAGAAACTGATGTGGAAATACGTACAAAAATAATCCAAAATGGGTAATATAATAAGGAGGTTAAATTTATATGTTCTGCTGTAGTTTCCCAATGTTGAAATAAATCCCAAAGCACTTCACAGGCTTCACCATCTGATTGTAATATATTTATAATAAAATAAAATCGCTGTTATTAAATTGTAGAAACATTTATCGAACACCTTTGAGTATCTAGCTCTTCTGCACTCTGCCCGTCAGTTGATCTGCAATGATATGTATGTAACTTTCTCAATAGCTCAAAATTTAGGAAAAGCAGCCATTAAGAATACCTCTAACAAACATTCCTTTCTTCATTTGTTCCCAATTCTGGACTTCTGTCGGTATTATAATAGCCTATACTATATTCCATTTTTGTAAAATTTGATCCTGAACAAATTATCAAATATGAAGTCTCCGTATCTGATGGATTTCTACTTCGCACAAGAGATTTTTCTGTGCTCCTGCTAGGGATTCTTTTTATCACGAATGTTGTTGCTGCTAGATTTGGATGTAAATAAACACCTACACTGTAGAAATAAAAAAAAGAGTTCTTTTAGTTAAAAGAACCTGCATGCATTTTGGTGATGAACATCTCAGGTTGGACTATAGCAACTGACCAGGCATTCAAAAGAATTGTGGTTTGGGAGGAATATATTCTACACTCATTTGTGACAGGAATTAGTAACCAGATGAAACTTCTGCTATGCATCCTAATAATTATAGCAAGAACGTGAAGCTGTAGGCCTAGCTGATACGCTGATACGCCCTAGATTTTATGCTTAAGTTCCATTGGCCTGTTAACAAAATCATTCATGTCCTCTGAGGAAGAGTGTCAAAAATTTTAAAAGCATTTGGTCTGCTCCCTCAATCAGTGTGGGTATTTCCATGCAGTACTTCCAACGCTAAAGCATTTCTCAAATGCTGCCGAAAATATAGATGGATGGATGGAATGGATGCTTATGTATATACCCACCTATATTTATCTATATACATATAATTTATTTCTGCTGTCATTATCATCCTTCATGCTTTTAGGAGATACGACCCTTTTATTTCTGCAGCTATGAGTTCTAATGTCCAGTATACTCCCTTTCAAAATAGGAATTTCAATTGTTAGATATGGAATACTCATATTTGTATTGCACATATTGGATAACATGCATTGGGGGAGGTATTGATTCCCTCTCCCCCTCCTTTTAGGTTTTTTTGCTTTTTTGGAGAGTGCCACAAATTCTTTGGAAAAAGAGGCTTCAGTTTAACCTGTTGGATTTAAACTATATTCATATTTGGAAAAACAAAGAGAGTTAATAAATCTTAATCATTGGAAAGTGCTTGTATTACCTGGATTTCCATTACAAGCCAAAATATAGGGCAATTACCAGTTTCTAAACATAGTTGTTTGTAGGAGTCTGCTGGCAAGAAGAAAAAAATGTTTGATTTAGTAGCTTGGTTTGACTTGAAACCCAGTCAAGCCCCTAATTTTAAACAAAAAACAGCTGTTTGTTTATAGTTTTGACTTGGATATTTCATATTGATGCCTGATATATTTTCCTCATTTTTCAGTTTTGAAAGTGCCAGTAGCTATGACATGAATGAAAGGCAGTTTACTGTATTCCCAAGCTATATTATTGCCCATAGACAACCAGGAATTTTATGTATTGCTGTGGAAGAAAATCACTTTGAATATGCCTTCCCAAACACAAATATTTACAGATGGAGATGGAGAGGGGAATGAGGGGAGATAGTAACTGATCTATAGCCTTGGTATGACAGAGTCAAATAGGGCAAGGTATTCTATTGCAAAGTCAGTCAAATGAAATGCTAGTTGATCTTTATCTGGGGTAAACCAGCATATTTTTAAAACAAATCTCATGTTCCAGAGTAGGCACAGAGTTCAGTACTTTCCTATGCTGGGCAAATACTTCCACACTGAAACTGCACATATCAAATAGCTGCACTGGTGCAGTATAAGGGACTCAAATGCTGCTTAAACTTGCTAATATATACGCTTGACTTTTTTCTTTTCTAGTGTAACGTCTAGTTCTGCATCTTGCTTCTGACTACTGTCTGAGATCGTGTTTCTGTGTTTATGCTTTGCTCATAGTTTTATTTTCAAATGTATTTTTTTCCAAGAATCTGCAGCCCTTACCAAAGAGAAGAATATTGATCATTTTTCATTTTGGCAAAATTCCAAATACTGGTGACTAGATTAATTTAAAATTGTATTTAACCCTAGGAAACTGTGGTCTTTTTCTAGGAGTTTTACTTTTCTTTTTTTGAATTTCAATCTATAAAAATACAGGTGTATTTATTTCTGTCTCCATACAACTGTGTCCTTAAAGCTGACCACCCACTCTTTGGCAAAGCAAAAATTTCAATAACACAACACAAAATATGTAATTCCAGAGATATTTAATGTCCATTTTAAAGACTGAAACCTAATTGAAAAAGCAGTAAGATCTGGGAGAGATTCTGCAGCTGCTAATACATTTTCCAGAGTAAATTCCAAAAGTAAATTAACTGAAATAAAAATGTTGACTCAAGGAGTAGGATATTTCTCAATGTGAGTAAGAAGGGCTATCCCACTTTTAGCTACTTTCCATAAATGGCTGTGCTGTAATTACAGCATGTGTTAAGTTAGAGGCTTGGCTGGATAGGAATATTTACAAAAGCTGACATTTCAATAAATTGACCTGGTTTACAAGATTCTAAAGAAACAGCAAGAAATAAGGAAAAGCCCACCTGACATGGCAAGTCAACTTGTTTTAAAACAAATCAAATAAGAAGTTCTGATTTGTGAGCCCACAAGTACTTTTATATAGTCAATGGAGAAAACAAATCAAATGCTTGTAAATGCTGTTTAAGGGCTTACACACAACTTGACTTGATTAGAAAACTAAATATGTAATTATTTGTGGTTTTGTTTTTATGAATGTTGCTTTCCTTTACTTGCACTCTCGAGATGTTTGTTGTCTAGGGAGAAACATTGTGGATAGCATTTCCATGTGTGGTGCCCATACAACAGATTTTGATCCTAATGCAGTGCTCACTTAGCCATCTTCACGCTGGAATCCCATCCATGTCCATGGGAGTTTCTTAATGAAGAATACAGAAACTGAACTCTGAGATTAGAATTTGGCCTGAGAGTTCAGTTCAGGTTCCTCCCTTCAGTCAGTATGATGCCATCATCATTTCAGTCCCCTGCTGCTTTGAAACAATGTAAGCTTAAAACAAACCCAGATTCCAGTGCTGTCTTGTCAGTGTGACTGCATTTGGAAGGTCCCTGTTAGTATTTTATTTCTTTCTTGTGCTCTCTCTCGCTCTTGCTCTCTCTCTTGCTCGCTTCTCTCTCTTTTTTTTTAATAGTTTGAATTGCACATGGGCTTGGTGGTAAGATTATCAACAAGATTTTTAAGACCCATTTACCACTGCAAGATTAATGGGTGTGCTTGATACTTTCAGAGCAATCAGACATGCTGGGCAAATGGCAAAAAAGTTATGAGATGCTGAAACGATTGTTGAGGCAGATTTGCTGTGTCTTTGGTTATCAGGTTCAGAGCTATACTACTATGAGGAAAACGCGTGCATCCTAATTGCTCTTTGTCTCGTCCACAAAGAAGCTCTCACTGAGGAGTTAAGGTATCCTTCTATGCAGAGAGCCCTGTGACTTTCTTGAAAACTGTCATGGCTTAAAGTTTTACAGTAACAGAGGCTTTGTTCTCATGGTGTTTGCAATGTGGGTGGCAAGGCAAAGGCAGAAGTGGTCTAAGGCTGTGGCATGGACTCTGAGTCTAAAAATGAGCGAACTATAGAAAAGCAAAGAAAAAGTGTGGTTGTATAATAGGAGCCTGGTGCTGTGGGAGAGAAAACTCTGAACAGGAGAGTGACTCGAGGGTCTTGGTGGGACACCCCTGGAGCCCATTGGAGGGGACAGAGCAGCATGGCGAGACTGCTTAGAAAGGACCTGCTTGTGGGAGTTGTTTGGAGTTTGCAGCTACTGAGATAAAATGTCCTCTCTGGCATTTTGTTCTCCTGCTGGTGTTGATAAAGACAATAATCCTTGATCCTCTCCCTCCCAGAAGTTACTGGTTTTGCTTTGTCTAACCCCTGTGTTTCTGTGTAAATATAATGAAACAAGTGTGACTTTGGTATTGCTCTAAATATGAATGAGTCTTAAGCTTCTGTTTGCTCTTCTACACTTGAGTAACACTTACAGGTGTTTTAAAAAACTGAAGATTGTACAAAGGCAAAATCTTTTGCATTGATATTTGTGCAAGAGATATCCTTGTGCAAGAGGAATTTCTAAAGATACAGTTTTGAATCTGCTCAGTGCTGACCACCCCATTGATTTCCCCTAAATCCAGTGGCTTCTGTGTTTCTCTGGTGCCGAATGGCTAAATAAACCAACCAGTAAGTCACACACAGGCAAGAGGTTGTAGATATTGCTACATGGATCCTCAAGTCCTGAAATGAGCTTAGGGACACAAAAAGCCATTCATATTACAAATTACCCTTTGCTTTTGAACTGTAAATTATCTTTATTATTAGGCTGGCCATGGTACTGCAATTATTAGGTGCCCTGTGTCTAAAGGTTTGAGCAATTAGAAGTCTGGGGTGACAGTCTCATGATACAGAGTGATAAAATATGTCCAGTCAAGACAAAGAGATGGTCTATATTCGTGTCTTCAGCATGTATCACAGGGAGCCTGGAAACTGTGTTGCTCTTAAACATTTCAATTAGCCCTGACATGGCCACTGTGAGCCCACAGATTATCTCTGTGTTGCTGTTAAGTTTTTATGAGGCTTTACCCTCAGATTACCCATTTCCACAGCAATCTATAAATCTGAAACTGCAACATCTGATTAATTCTCCCAGAAGAGAATAGTGAAGAAACAGATTTTTTCATTAATGAAGCATGTGCTCTTCTGAGGTCTCTCATATTTCAGCCATTGTTCTGCAGTTTTCCCCATTCTAGTCTCTTTCCTTAGGTACTAAGGAAGGCAAAATCACCCACTTCCTCTGGCCTAGCAATTTAGACCGATTTTTCTTGTAGCACCATTTTGTAAGCTGATGGCCATTCTTTGTTGTTTTCAGAGTGAAAAAAGCTGTATTGTACCATTATTGTTTCTTCATTACAAGCAATTGCTTGGCATCACTTTGCTATTGAGTATTGTGCAGTCTTTCTTTTATACACCATATTCCAAATTAAATGTCACGTGGCTTTGTATATTTTTGAGCTTTGAGATCAAATGAACCCAAAAATGTAAAATGAAACTGAGCTAAATCTGCTACATATTTTCTGGTCCCAGGTGGAAAATTTGAGAAACAAATTTCCCTTCACCCTTTGGAGAAAGGGAAGCTGAGGCACAGATGTCTATTTAAGGTACTCCATTGGCAGATGGAGAAATTTCCTCTGTGTCAATGTCTTATCTGGCGGAGAAAGCTGGATGATATTCTTGTGGTATTTTCTTCAACAAAGCAATTATTTCACTGCAGTATTAGATAAATTAGGTGAATGATGAAAAGGCGGATAAGAATCCAGATGTCATGTGTAGGAATATCCTTTTAATTTGCTTGTGAGCCCTTGAAGTAATGCTTGCCAGGTGCTGTGTTATAGAGACCTCCAAAAAGGTGTCAGAAGAGCAATGTGATTTGTATGTTTACATCTATAATTCTCATGCAAAGATCGAAAAGACGTAGCCTAGATAAATATTATCCGTGAACTGAAGTTCTCTGGATTTTTTCTTTCTTTTTTTTTTTTGGGGGGGGGGGGTGGATGGCAATAGCATGACAGTGGTGCTGAAATTCCTGGTGCCTGGAATTTTGTGAAGAAAGGACACTGTTCTCCAGCTGTCCTTTCCTGGCTTTAACCTGGGGCTACCGCTTCTTGAATTACCCAAACAACAAGATTAGGGGCCAGTTCAGCTAAGTCTGTTTAGTAATTTTAAACTTATCATCCTTTGTCCATTTCGTGGATACTGTACTTCTCTGCATGGAGACAGGGACAAGATTTGCCTTTGTGTTACCTCCTGTGTGATATCTGATCAACAACATACACAGGAACATGCTCCAAGCAAAGGAATGAACTAGGTCAATGAAATAGATCAAACTGTAGGTCACTGATAAGCCTCTAGAAAGGAAACACTGAAAATCCAGGAAAGTGCATCTAGAGCAATGGTCTGTGAAACATCTTTTGATTCTGTATAACAAGTTGCAATCCTCTGGGCAGAGGGCAATAACTCGTCTTGGTTTCTGTTTGAGTAAGGTCTATCCCCTCATGTTTTCGTGTTCTCCATGTGGATTTCCTCCGATATCTATCCTGGGACCAGTGAGATTTTATTCTGTCAGAATATCAAACATGAGGACATCAACTTGAGATGTAGGAGAGAGAGATGAACATTACTGCAGCTCAAGCAAAAAAAAAAAAAAAGTCAATTTTATCGCATTCTTGTACAACCTGATAACATTAAATGTAGACATTTTTCTGGACAGTTTGACAAATTTTGCATATAATTTATAAAGAAGAAAGGAGCATAGTTTTTCCATTTATGTAAGCTTTATAGGAATTCAGATGTTTTCCTTGCCTTTAGTATTTAGTGAAATAGTGTAGATGAATATAGGCATTTCCTTCACCTGTGCTGCAGACATTTAGAGGTTTTTATTTCTTCTTTGATTATATATGCTTATATATGTGGTATTTCCCAAATAGTCTATTCAGCAGTTGAGAGCCTGAAGCAACCTGCCATATTTTTTCAACCATGTTATACATATTGGTAGGAATGCCTGTCATCCCATGTCTCATGCCACATCTGCTTCATTTACACTCTGCATCCATTTGTTGTTCCTTAATATTCCATAGAAATCCATGCTACTAATGCATGTATTTTGAAACTGTGTTTGCTCTTGATTGGTTAGAGCTACAGGAAATAGCATGAATTATTTAGAGAGGGCTTGTAAAATGATCTATGAAAATAGGAGTTGGTTTTGAATGTATATTATTGATGAATTTTAGTTAATTCTTTAATATTAAAGGTGGAGGCATTGAGTATTTCAAAAAACAAAGTTATTGACTGCTCTGTTGGATAAAACCTGTGGTGACAATGCCTTCTAGTAATTATACTGTAACTGTCCCCAGGCATGTCAGGTTATCTTAAACAAAATATTTCATTGTAAACTACAGAAGTAAAGTTTGTCTTCTTTTTAGTCCAACTGCCATCTCACGTAATGAACATTATCCCTTCCACCTGCACTTTCCTGTTTGAACAAAGGTTTTAGTGCTAATAAACTCTCCTTCATCCTTCCTGGCCTCAGTGCTTCCATCCCAGTTTATTTTAGAAAGGTATTTCTTCTTGAGGCTCTTCTTTTTCTTGCCTGCAGTGATATGAGCTGTCAGTCACCAGATTTCTAGCAGTGATACCAGCAGAGTCATTGTAATTGTGGTGTTTCCAATTCAAAAAAAAATTTTTAGTAGTTTCTGTTTGCATTACACCTCAGCAGATACCTATGATGGGACAATCCATTTCCTTTACTTCTGTTAATGCAAAGGAAACACATCAGCTGACGCATGTGCCAGCACAGTAAAGCATGTGCTCCTCATATGACTCATCTCTGCCATCTCCCACTATTAGCATCAACATTAAGGCATGTGCAAAGCATTCCTATGATCCCCCTTTGGCAGCAAGGATCATACATCTGACTAAGGGATGTAGGTTATACACCCAAGTAAACAGACCATCACATCGTTATAGTTGCAGAACCAGTGTTTCACAGTGCCATTAGCCATCACAGCTGTACTCTTCAGCTAGTTAATCGATAGATGTCCCAGAGGAAGAGCCACTGCATCTTCACCAGGCCTGATTGCCCATGTTCTAACTCATGGCTGTGAATGTTCCCTTCCCACAAGGGATGTATATGTTGAAAGTTGTCTTGTCTTTAAGGTAGTACACTGCAGGATGTAAACATGGGCATATGAATGTTCATCTATCAGATCAGCCACCTAATAGGCATAATGAGAGTATACCCAGTACATGGAATTTAGAATGTGAAATATATATCAGTGTATTGTGATGAATCAATGTTTTGTGCATACCCCATCTTTTCCTTACTCCTTAGTCTTCCACAACTATGAACATTCCCCTCTTCTCTCTGTCTGGCAGGGGCTAATGCCGTTATCACTCCCTTCCTTGTTAATATCCCCCTCTGTTCTGCAGATTCAAACTACCCATTTCTCTCAAATTACCTAACAGATTAACAGAATGAAGCTAAATCACAGCATTTGTTTCCAATCTATATTTAGCTTCAAGTCTGTTGCTTCTGTTTCAGGTGTGAAGATACTCTTTTATGCCTGAAAGCTTATCCGTTTTTTCTCAAATATAGCAGTTAGTCTAATAAAATATATTCCTCTTCCCTGCAAACTTTGCCTCTCCTTATGATGTCTGAGATTGTCAGGATCATGCTAGACTGCTCTGTAGTAAAGCAGTAGAAGTGTTGTGTGACCATGATTATCTCAGCAAATCAGCACTGCCTCAACTCTAGAAATGTCTGCATTGCGAATTGTATCATTGTTAGAAAATTCTTCCTTTGATAAAGAGACAAAAAACCCAGCCCAGCTCATGCAAGAGGTGGAAGTGGAATCTGCATCATTAGAAAGCTCCAGAGGGCCCTAGGTTTTGTGGCAGACTTAATGTAGCCCCTCTAAAAGGGCTAGCGTGTTCCTCTGCCCCTTCCTCATTGCTGTTTAATTCAACAAATCTTTTTTCTTTTCCCCTTTATTTCTTTATCCTTCTACAATCCATTGCTCCTTTCCCCTGCCAGCTGGCTCCCTCAGCTGCTCCATTGATCTCTCAGCCACTCTGGCACTCCTGATATCAGACTCAGTGGGAGGCAGAGTAGCTCAGAGATCAGCAGACTGGCTGACAGACCAATATAGGAGTGAATCCCAAAGCCCCAGAAAAAAACCCTGAATTTGTTCTCTGGCTCTCTCTCTCCCATAGCAACCCTTTTTGAAATGGTAGGTTGGCATTCAAGAGTCTGATGCTTTTAGTAATAATAACAGTAATAGCTCTAATGTTTCACCCCTGTGCCAATCACAGAGTTTGCAAAAGTTAGTACTTTTAATTTGAGAGGTAATCAGGAATCAGTATAGGCTGGAGCAGGAAGGTTCTAAGAACAGGTTTTGAATATAGTTATGATAAGTTACGTCTCCTTTTTTTCCTTTTTGTTGACTGCTTGTTATTTGTGCTGTGTAAAACAAATGGCATGGCCAGAATGAATTCAGATGTGTCAGAATGATTTTACATAACATATGCACACTTTCCATCCCCTGGAACATGGAAGGAAAAGGTGACTGAGATAAGCTGCAGCTATTTAGCAGATATATCTGCATTTATTTCTAGTGTCATTTATAGTTAGGTACTGCAGGTCCACATTCTAGCAAAAGATCGGGATGTCAGTAGCTCTCATTTTGACAGCTCTTTAGAGCAGCAGCTGAATTTATTTTTAAATTTTGATTTTAATGTTCAATGCCAGTGGAGATACACTACAGTGCCTGTTTATTCAAAGCAGGTCTAGGAAGCATTCTTCAAAGCCTTTACAGCCAGTGATGAATTTCGTTGCCCAGAAGTACCAGTCTGTATTCACTCTCCTCTTCCCCCGCCTTCCCTCACATGCCTACACCAGAATGTCAGAGACAAGCTGGATAAAACACTTTATTTAGTAAAGAAATTGGAAGTAATAAAAGATCAGTTGTTATTTGACATCTCCTTGTTTACAGTGAAAACAGATCACAGTAATATTCTTGTTGTTCTTTTCACGGAAAGATCTCAGAGTGCTTTTACAAAGGTTATTTTTATCATTGCCATATTCTACAGATGTAGAATATTGCTTAAGTCCACCCAGCAGGTCTGTGACAGAATCAGAAATATCTGAGTCACCATCCAGTACTCTATCCATTAGTTAGAAAATTCTGAGCCAAAGATCCCCAGGCTTTGGGAGTTCAAAATCTGAATGTGAATTAAAATTTCACATGTGATTCCTTTTCCTTTTTCAGTGTCAGCTGAGCTGAAATAGCAGGTCTTAAAACACCCATCTAGGTCATCAGCATCTGAATATAATGATTTCACTGAGCTTATAAAAACACATTTATTTTCTGAATAAAGATACTCTCAGAGGGGCAGGAAAAAGAGTCCCTTTAGAGTAAGACACTTATGCATAAAGATCTGTAGGAATGGAGGAGCTAAAAGGGGGAGGAAAGAAGTAGTACACAGTTATAAATGGCTTTAAAATAATCATGAATATTGCATAAGTGGTGTTGGTAACAGCTTAAGTATATTTCCATAGGTGTTTTTCTATATTTACATATCAGTTAATGGATACTTAAGATATTATGTTACTAGAATGTCCGTGATGTTCATGTTTTATTGACAGACTATTCTGTCCAAGAAAAGTTGCCAGACATTATGGAAAATTAATTTGTACAGGCTTAGTAGAATGCAGAGTTTCTTAACTTGCCAAATGTTGTTTCTCCTTACAGCCCTGAAACTGCTAAGTGTGCAGTGCCAGAGTAACCATGCAGTTTATGTGCAGAAACACCTTGTTCCCTAGCAGTCACGGGCCCTTCCCTCTCCACCTGCAAAGGAAGTTTTGCAGTCTCCGTATGTGGTCTTTGTATGTTGTGTATGCCTATCCCTTCTGAAGTCTTCTGCGATCCTCGCAGAGCTCAAATAGGGCAGATGAGTCAGTAACCTAAATGCCAGGGTTTCATATGTGCACCACTGTGTTTGAGTCTTTCCTCCGTTGCCTGTTTTGTACGCCCTTCCAAAACACAGACCTTAGGCAGCCAGTTCACCATTCCTTTGCTTCTAGCTCCTCTCACCAGTCAGTCACCTGTTTTTATGCTGAACTGTAGGAACGTCTGGTTTCTAATATGCAAGGGGCTGCTGCATGAAGTGTATCAAGCAGAGCGAAGGATGAATGGTCGGCCTTTTGGAAGTTGCTTTCCTGGCCCTCCATACCCTGTGTTCAAATCTGAAATCTACTGATCTTTGCTAATAGCAGATCTGAATTCTTGAGTTCAGATCTAAATCTTGAGTGCAGCCCCAGCATAAAATTTTTTTCACAGTTATGCAGAACAGTGTTTTTTAATTAGGTTTTCTTGCAATGAATTTATATAAAAATTTAGGCCAAGATCTTTGCATTTAGAAAAGGCCCCTGAAATTTAATTGTTCTTAAGATTGAAAATGTTTGAAGCCATAGATGATAATAAATGATAAATGGAAGGCACAGTGTTGTTTTTTCTGAATCTTGATTAAGATTTCTTATATCTGCTCTTGCACTTCAAAAGGGTTCAAAAGGTTTGATTAATTAGTGGTGGCTTGGACCTATCTTAAAATTATATTGCTAAATTCAGCACATTCAGAAACCTATTACACAGAATATTGGCATAGTGGGTTTGATTCAGTTGCCTAATCATAGGTGCCTGGAGCCCTTGAAATCCCTTATGTTATCCAAGAAATCTTTTCATGGCAGGCAGCTATGAGACTGTGCTGTTTTGAACCAGCCACTGGAGAAGCAGTTGAATCCCCAGCTGTGTCTCTAATGGCGCTAGGCATCTGTAGGGGCAACACCATCAAGTTCAACTTGTCTGAAATTAGACTACGAGTGTTGCCCAAGAAACTGTCCATTAGGTCTATTTGGCAAAATTCAGGGCAAGGAATCCTCTCAGCTGTGCTGTTGACTCAGTTGTTTCTCTTTCCTCATATGAATGGAAATAATAATTCTTATCATATTTTCATGCTCAGTTTAATATTTGCATAGTGCTTTAAAGATGTAAAATGCATTATAAATATTATATGTACACACTAAATTACAACAATTTGATAACATAGCACTATGAAATTGTCTGATATTCCAACCAAAGCATAGAATTAGCGTGAGTGATTCATTGCTGGGGGACTCTGTGCTCTGCATCAGCTCTTAACCAACAGTGTTAAAGGGGCACTGTGCTGCTGGAGGCGAACTGTCTTCGTGGAGATGTAAAATGAGAGTCCTGATCACTGTTATTAAAGAAGGGGTGGTGCTTCTAGTTAACACTAGTGTTCAGGCCATTTCCAGCTGAGACAATTTGTTATTTCTGTACACCTATTTTCTCTGGGGAAGTGTTAATTGTATAGCTGGTCAAATGAAAGTTATCAAAAATCAGGTGACATATTTAATGATTTAGATATGTTCCAAAATATAATTTTGTGTTATATGTGTTAGATAAAATAATTATTCCTCATTATCCCTTGTGAATTGTTTCTGTGCACAGTTGAACAGCTTCAGTGTTCAACTAAAAGAAAGCTAATTCCAAAAGCAGTTTAAGTGGTACACTTATAATCATCTTGAAAGATGTTCTGGAAGGAAGGGGCAAGCTTTTCAGCATCCAAAGAGTAGAGCATAACTCTGAATTCGGCACATCCTTGTCCTTGCATGCCAGGACCAGAATAATTAGTCTGAATGCTCAAAAGTTGGAGCCCTTTTTTGGAAAAGTCTTTTTAAAAGAGAAGTAGTTAAAAGGTCCTCTATTTGTTTAATTTCCATATGAGAATATAAGAAAGATCATTTTGAACTGGCTGCCAGTGAGTTTGGTGATTTTCCTTCTCTCAACTGCATCTTTGATCTTCTACTTATTCAAAAAAATATTGAAAATGAAAACTGGCATAACAAAATATATAGGAAATTATTTATGTCTTAATACATTGGAGATATTTTAGGAGCAACTGACAGTAATTGTACAGGTTGGCCCATGTCATTGCTGAGGTCAGAATCATCTGATGCTATAGACTGTAAATATTTGGTCTCCCAAGCTAACACAGACAGATACGGTTTTTGGCTTTGTACCCTTAACTGATCCAGCTGTTTTCTAATGGCAAGATCCTTAGCTAGGGTGCCTGATATAGCTCGACAAAAGTTATTAGCAAGCTTTTCAGATTTGCACCAATTAATGTTTAGTCCTTCGGACTCAAGATCTAATTTGCTACTAGATAATATTCATTTAGTTTGCTTTCCTTGGTAGATCCATCTTTTTTTACTGTCTTCTACCATATTTTTATGTGATAAATTGGGGAAAATACACATTTTAGACAACCATCTTATTTTACAGAAGTAAGGAATATTATTTTTTTGCTTTTGAGGTCTTTTTTTTCTTTAGTTATGTAAAAGTCATCAGCTACAAATACATCATGCTGTAACCCAGAAAACAAAACTGTATATTTCCATTTTCATTATAAATTAAACAGTCTGGAAGAATTCGATTGGAAGCCCTATTCGTAATAAAGAAACCACATAGCTCTCATCACAGGTCTTTGGATTGCAGAGGTCTTTGGATTTGGTTTAGGGAAGGCCAGGAGAATATCATCTGAATGGTTTTGAGCTTGACCTTGAATGCTTGGGCTTTTTCCATGGCACGCTATGGCTTTTGATATCTTTTGACTTCTGGGAGAAGGGAGTCAGGCTTGCTGTAGGAGACTCGCATGGAGTGGATGTTTTCTAGATTTTTGTCCAGGCATCTGCCACAGGAGATGTCTGGAGACCCAGGTTGATCCTTTTGGCCCTTTTAATGCAGTTTCTGCTTCCATTTGCTATAAGCACCTGAATCTCCAAATGAAATGCAGTTAGTGTATTGTTAGTATTACAGCTAATGTTACAAAGGGAGGTTTTCCAGAAAGCTGGCTATGCTTTCAAAAATTAGCCTCTCTTTGCAAGCAGTGTTTGCAGACTTCTTGTTTTTCTTGGGTTCAGCTGTTGTTTGTTTAAAAAAAACCAGAAATGGGAATCATACAATTTACTCTATTCTCTGCTCTCAGTAAGCTTCAAAGAGTCTTAAAATGGGAATTACTAATGATGATCTGTTCAGTGACAGCTTAAACTGTCCACATACACTGTTGAAATTCTGTACATCTAAAGACATGGAAAGGTCTGATCTTCTAAAATAATGCTTTGAAATGCTTAGAATCCTATATTTTAAAACCAGAGCTACAGAGAGGATTTTCAAAACATAATCTAGTACAGATGCTTTTCTTAAAACTATCCAAATCCAAAACTTTTGACTCCAAATCTTGCTATTATTTTAAATGTCTACAAGAGGATCAGCTTTTGAAGGAAATGGAGGTAAAACCTAAGTGTTCACTTAAAAATACAGATTTTTTGAAAATCTGTAAGAGTAAAGATATGAATTTTCACAGTCAAAGATCAATACAGATTATATCCTGTGAGCCACATAAACTGATTTTTCTAAGTTAGAATCCAGAGATCCTAACTTAATTTTTTCAGAAATTAAAAAAAGATCACTTTAGCATTGGTTCTGCAGTGAGGGAAAGAATATTCTGCAGAGGGTACCCTCCTCAAACTAGTAGGATATTAAAACACTGAAAACAGTCAAGAGTCTGATCATTCATACAGCAAACCTTTTATGTAACAATCTCAGCCTGAAACCATACCAAAATAAATGAATAAGTATGAGGCTTTTTCTGCTGTTATTTTGTGGTTAATATTTGTCCTTATCCCTTTTCTAGCTGAAATCCAGTATATTTTCTATTGCTTGGTACATAAGAAATATATGAAAATGTCACTTTAAAATCCAAGTAATATGTTATAAATAAGTATGAGACATTACAGTATTTCACAGTTAAAACAAGCAACATAGCAAACATGGTGACGATCTTCACACAGCTTTTGGAGCATGGTCTGCTTTTGTGACCTTAGCCTGAGTAACATTTCTGCAAAACACAAGTGCTCTGGAGGGACAAGGCTGATGGTTTGCTTTACAGTCTTTTGGTTTATTTAGCAAAGTACAATAACAGTTGCTTTGTAGTCAACTTTGCTGGACAGATAAACAATAGTGACAATTTCATATGATGTATATAGACAGACTATGTTAGCTGCAACCCCTGAGTGATGGAGCTTGTCATATTCCCTTCTCTAGTAATGCACAAGGTTAGAAATCAATGTCTTAATCATGGGCAGCTCTGGGCAATTCAGATATATCACACACAAACAGGCTTCTAATTACATTTAAGAAATACATATCATACATATATAAACTGACATAAATATCAGAGTGGTGTTGCTAGCTGTCAAAATGGATAAGTATAATTCCCTCAGTGGCCCTTGACAGGTTCAATACCTGCTACGGAGGTGCTATGAACAGCATTATACGGCTGATTGAGTTATGACAGCTCTAACCCAACAGGGAAGCAAGGCAGGAAGGAATAGCCTGGGCTGCAGACAAATGATGATAAAGTGATCACTTTAAAGAACAATCTCCATAATATTTCATGCTCACTGCACGGTGTAAAGGCAGCCTTGACTGCGGGGCTAACTGCTCTATCAATTGATTTGATTCACTGCTGCAGCTACTCCCAGTCATAATATTTCAAATAAATGGTACCGTGGATAGAAATAATATCTGCATCAATATTAACCCTGAAAGGACTAATGGACACAAGCTATAATTTCCTGGACACCATAATAATGCATTTTGACTAGGCCTGGCATGGGATGATTTTTCTTTTTCTTTTTTTTTTTTTTTTTAATAAAAACAGTGTATTGTTTACTTAAACTTTCCATTTATGGCCATGAAGAAGCTTTGCATCTCAGGCTTCATTCACAGCTTCAAGTCTAATTCTAAAGAAATTTTTTTTAAATATTATTTTCAACTGCTTGCTTATATTGAACATCTTGTATTAAAATTATATTAATTATCTGAGCGAAAAGGCATGAAGGCCATATAGATGAACACTTTTGGTTTTTGGGATGTGTGTATTATATATCATTTGTGTGTGCATATGTGTACATACAGAAAGAGGTTTTATCGCTCAAATTATTTACTAAGATGCATTTAAAACAAACAGTAAAGGAGCTTAAAATTAATTATAAATGAGAATGGAGGCAACAATGTGTATTCTGGAAACACAAGGAACCAGTAAATTCTAATAATTATACAGGATGTTAGGGTTTTTTTTCCTTCAGAAATAATAATAAGTACTATATGAGACAGCCTGAACATGTAAGAAGTACAAGTGAATTTATGGGTTCATAACCTTAAATCAAACCTGATTTCTATTTTCTATGCAGTTTTTCACATACTCTGTAACATAATGGATGTTTATTCTGTCCTTTCATTCATAACACCCTGTCAACATTTAAGTCCCTTTTAAAGATCTCCTGTGCTTATTATGAATCAAGTTGACAGGTATAAATTGTATAATTTTATTATTGTTATTCTTTTTCCAGTAATCACTGCCTACTTTACTGTCTTTGGATTGTGAGTTCCTTAGGGTCAGCACCATCCCTAAGTATTTAGAAAACATGTAAATAAATATTATTAATGCATGTTGACAAGAAATAGTCTTAATGGGTTTAGAAAAACTCTTTCTCTGAGATAAAGATTGTCCTATCAGAATGTCTCTCTCTCTTTTTTTTTTTCTTTTTTCTTACTTGTCTGTTAAACAGTTGTGGTAAATCAGAGGGGGAAATAGTTAGGTTTGAATCTCATGTGGTTTCATGAGGTTTATTCCTTGATGAATGCACTGGCTGCAGCACCTCACCTACCCCTGAAGTAGTCCTAAACAAGTTTCAAAAGACACCAATTCATAGTTTCCCAACAGACCTGGGCAATATTTCTTTATCTCAGGATGCAGAATAAAACCTGAGGGTTTCAGCTGGATTTGCTAGGGTGGCTTGAATCTAAAATTGAAATTGAAAATTGTGGAAGGGTTGGCATTTACCTAACTCAGCTGTTCGTACAAGCTTAATATGCCACAGAAGCACGGTGTTTTCCCTAGTTCTAGACCTGAGTAACAGGCACGTTCTGTCATGTTTGCTGCTTGTTCTCAATCAATATCAAATCAATATCAGATTTTACCAGATATGAAAGCACATAGCTTTCATAAAGCGCGTTTTGTTGTTCTGCATTTTATTAGGAGCCTATGCCAACAGACGAAGTCACTGTTCTATGATCTTTTGAGTCATTATTCAAAATCCTGTCTGAGTTCATATTTTCCCAAGGAAGACTGAAACCACCTCTTTGCCTTCGTTGCTTACTTTCTCTCTTCTTCCCCTAAATTTTCTTCTTCCTCTCTCAAAGTGCATGACAATTTTTTTCTTTATTTTATTCCACTTCCTCTAACTTTGTCCCTGTCTGCTGATTTTTTTCGTACTTGTCCATATTCCAACCATGTTTCTCCTGTATCTATTGCTATACTGGGTTAACCCTTCACCATACAAACATGATTTAACTTTGTCTATCTAGAAAATGTTATTGGCCTCACTTCTAGGACTTCGACTCTCGTTTTCCTTCTCTGTCTCTACTCAAGATTTGTTGAACTACTTTCTGAAGTTCTTCTCTAATTCCATTTCAGGCTCTGTCCTATCTGCTTTTGTAATTCTGTCCAGATTTTCATGGCCTCTTCCTAGCCAGAGCTCAGACCCCATGGCAATCCTTCTTGAGTTGTCCTCCATCAAGCCATGTTCTTCTCTTTTTTTGAATGGGCATCCTTCTTTGGTTCCTGTGAATTTGTCCTCTCCTGGCTCTTTGTCCTCATTCCCTTCCAGGAAGGAATCCTTTGCCCCCACTTTGCTATTTTTTGTATACATTGTATCTGAGGCATACAGATAATTCACAAATGCAAACTCAGCAACTATGCCTAGTCAGAAACCTCACAGACCTGCTTCCCCCTTCTTTAAAGTAAAATACTGCCCTATCACCATCTAACATTTCTTCATGAATATTCAACACGTCACAGGTAAAGCAGAGCTTTAAACCTTTGCTGACAGCTGTTTACAATAACCAAACTTCTTTTCAGCATCTCTGTTGTTGATTGCAGTGTCCAGCGTCATGGTTCTGTCACTTACTGTAACTGTTACAAAACCCACTATTTGACTTTGGCTAAGACCTTTTCTGAGTCTTGACATCTAGGCCATGTCTTGGGCTTGTTGATTCTTTTGGAAAATCATTTCTGAAAGAGATCCTGCCCTGTCCACTTGTGCATCATAAACTCTCTTCCAGGTTCTCATCATCCTCTGTTACTTACTGCAAAATAAACTTTGCTTGAAATATACAGTCTTGCTTCACATTTTCAGAGTCCTTTTGCAAAGCCTATTTACCTAGGCTATTTCTTTTTCTCCTCCCTTGTTTTTCATCCATTAGCTCCATCACATTAATAATAAAATACTATTAATGTTCACCCTTTCCTATCCTCTGTCATTCTCCACCCAATATCACATCATATGCCTCACCAGTTTTGATGAGTGACCATCTCTACCTCCCTCATTACTTTTTGCTCTGAGCATTTTTCTTCTGTGCTTCCCCTTATGCTTACAAGTAGCTTGCCATTAACATCCACATTGTTGTTGTTCAAAGTCCTATCAAAATTTCTTCTTGGCTATAGGTCCAAAAATTCAGAATCAAGCCCCCGCCTTGAAATCTTGCCAAAGTCAAGTCTGCTATATATGGGTATTTTATTTCTTGTCACTCCCATCAGTATTGACTTTTTTTCTCTTGTACTCTCCAGTCTGCCTGTATCTTTTTTTATTCTTGGATGATAAGTTATTTGGGGTGAGGGCTGTCTTTTTTCAGTGTTTTCTCACTAGCACACACAATAGTGCTGTAGCAATACAAATAATTAATACAGTAATAATAATAGTAAAAGTAACTTCTACACCAGAAATAGCTGCAAAACAGTCTCATGTAATTAACACAGCCAAACCAAACTCAAGCAGAAAGAAAAAAATATAATTTATTTCTTTTCAAAATATGAATTATTTAGGGCATCTGAGTAACTTCCACAATAGGAGCTGAGACTGAATACCAATTTTAGTTCTTTCATGTGACAGCACAAAACACAGCTTCTGGACTGGGCCAGCAATGTGCTTTTTAAGACTGATAAATTATGGAGTTGCATCCATTTTCCAGCTAATATATTTGAAGTATAAATACATGATGATAACTGAAATGCCTCCCTTTACAGTATCGTAAATGGGGAGGTGGAAAGACCCTGGATATTTTAAGGGCCAAAGAGAATCACAGGAGCTGCTTCAAAGATTAATTCCTTGTGTCTAGTTTAAAACAAGATTAAATTAGCTTGTGTGAGCTGCTGTTAGCAGATGCACTATTACATTATGCATGATTCTTGACTGCTCATAGCATGAACAAACTGCACAGTGTTCTATTAGTGATTTTCAATGCTGTGCTAAGCTTTAAGTCACATAGACAGGCCATTGTATTGGGTTTACTTTGTGGATGTGTTTTCCAGGCAATTTCACAACCTACCTGATCACTGTTATTGATTTGACTGGGTTTGAAATGGATAAAAGAATTAACCTGTGTAAGGGTAGCAGAATGGGGTATATACAGTATCCTATATACTTAGGAAAATCAATAATACTCTAATGTAGAAAACTTAACCAGACAAGGCAAAACCTTCTTGCCCGTGTGCATCAATCTTCATGCTCCCTCCAGTGTGTACCACTATACTTGCACTGTACGCATATGCTTATATGCTTTTAATGTGTTTTTTCCTTTGGCACCCCTCCTTGTACTATCCTCTATAACCTTGCACTTGTATTCAAATGCATACTCCAAACAAATTTCTGAACAATGCATTTTTCTTCTTTCATGCCCGCTTTTGGAGTGAGAAACACAGGGAGCTACTGACATAGAGAAAGTCTCACATCCCATCTGTAAAGGTACAGATACACTCCTACTTTCTGTCGCTTGCATTCTGACCATCTCGTGTCCTTCCACTAGTTCTACTGCATTAATAGGAAATTTCTTGCTTTCATGTTCACTGTGTCCTGTCCTACCCCGTATACTTCAGTCACATGTTAAGCCTCAGCAATTTTCACCTCCTACTTATGACATTTTCACTGTACATTAGGAAGAGATGCATATACACACATTCTTGGTGCCTTTAGCTTATCACACTTATTTCTCATGCTCACCAAATTGACAAGTCTGCCTTTTTTACTCCAATTAATCTTGCCAGTATTGGCTAATTAAGTGTTTATCACTGAAAATTTAGTAAGTCCAAGCTTGTAAAAAATAATTTTGTGGAAAAAACCAACAATATTATGAATATTTGAAACCTTTGCCAGAAATACTATTGAAGCTATCATCAGAGCTGTTATTTATCCTCAAAATCCAGGTAGTGGGTTTTTATGTTTTACCTTTGTCATATAATTAGGTTCAGGAAATCAGCTTTAGTACAGCTTCAGTTGTATTATGCTTGTATTATGCTTGTTCCCTCTAGCATCAAGAGAACATTAAACAACTGCCCATACCAAACCTCTGGCCTTCTGGGAATTCCTGCCTTCTTGGCCAACTCCTCTTCCTTCTTGGCTAACCTTCCCTATTCACAATCTCCTCTAAAGAAAAAGCCACCCAGAATGGCATTTCTGCATTTTCTTTCAAGAATCCCAGGAAACTTTAGGAAGAAAAAAATGAGAAGCAACAATGCTGCTCAGCTTTTGCTTACTCCATCAGATGGGAGAGGAAAAAGAGAAAGAAATGGACCTGCAATGCAAAGTTTTAGAATATATTTCTGGTCTACTACTTCCAGGATGAAATTTTAACAGAATCAATATTTTTATATTAATTTCAAATACAGGGTTTTTTAATACTTCTAAGAGCTAGAGATCTCAAAATTTTGTTCTGTTTTGGAATTAATATTGCTTTGAATCATTTGCTGGAATATGCAATAATTTCATCAGTGAACTGCATTAGGAGGTAGGTTAGAAGGAATTATATCCTGGGCTGGTGCAGTCTATCTTTTGCCTAGAGCTGTGTCCAAGTCACAGTCTAGCTCTTGGTAAATTTTATGTCATATATTTTTGCAGTGATTTCCCCCATATTCTATAGGTATTTTATTTTCTGTAGCTGTCTGAGTCAACAGCTTGGAGCTGGGAAATTCTTTATAATAATTTCAGCACTGATGGTCATTCTTGCTATGCCCTTTTCTTCCTAAGCCCTTGTTCACTGCAGAGTGTCCTTGTAAAATGGACGTTAGAGTGGTCATTCACTGAGTTAATGTTGTGTTAGCTAATGGCTTAATACGGACTATTAAAATTACACAAAACCGGTAACATTTCTTGGAGGTAACAACCTTGGACTGCAAAGTTACTACATGATTTCGCAGTGCTATTATTATTGTTTAAAGGAGCCAAAAATTCAAGATCTGTTTTTCACTCATGCCAAAGGATGGTGAAATTAGAAAAGCCAGATCAATCCCATTGCTTTATATATGAACTCTTTTTGCTCAACTTTCTGCCCAGACAGAATCAACTTGGGTGGTAAGGGCAGGGTGACAGAGCTGGCTAGCGGTGTCACTCCTTTACCAACACATGTTGTCCAAGTACTGGGAATTGCTGCCAAATCCCCAGTGTGATGGCGACAGTACCGACAGAGGAGTTTGCAGTATGCTTCCTCTCAAAGGCTAGTATTGCAAAAAGGGAAAACAATATTCTAGCTCACAGGAGCTGAGGAGACCTGTGCAATTTCAAAGCAGTCGATGTAAATAAATAGAAGATTCCCACAGAAAGCAAATACTTAGTAAAACAACTCACTCTCCACATTAAGCAGTTTCAAGGCAGTGTAATAGATACTGAATCAAAGACTGCTGAAGTTCTTTATTGCTGGGGGGAAAAGGTCCAAATATCGCTTGGCAAATTACTGTTTGCTAGGGGCACTATTACCAGTTGACACAATCATTGGTCAGCAAATTGGTCACATTATCGGTTAGTAAATTTGAGAGTGCAGAATTATTTATTGGTGAATTAGAGATGGCAGAATTATTGGTTGGTAAGAAAAGAATTGCAGTGATTGGTTAGCAAATTAGAGGTGCTTGTTTTTGTCTGTGGATAAATCAAGGTTGGTCAGATATTGGAGGCCAAATTATGGATGGCTATATTATTTATGGTTGCTCTGGTGGATGTTGAAATTCTGCTTTATGAATTACAGACAGGTAAACATTGGGAGGGTTTGCTTGGTTATTTTTTGGTTTTACTTTTTTCTGATTTAGATTTACATTTACAATTCACACTTTAAGAATTGTTGCAGCTATTAATATGGAAAGTAGACAAATACACATATTTTTGCTCTCTTTTCTTAATTCCTAATAACATTATATATTAGCTGGACTTGTTTAGAATGCTAGGGGACTTTTCTGAAATTGTTTGTATGAGGTTAATATTAAAGACAGGTGTTAGACTGAGAGCACTAAAAACTGAAGCCTTTGCAATTCCAGCATCAAGCTGGTGCACTTTAGATAGTATGTACAGTAAGCTGCTGCTTAATGGCCCATACTCAGCTGGCACCAGGAGGAGCAGGTGATGTGGATCCCTTTCCTGAGAGGCTGCATCACTGCCAGCTAAGAGCTGCTGCCCTACTTGATTGGGCTTTGAACTGAGATCGGCAAGGATGTGGAGCAGTAGTGCCTTCACAGCAATAATTTCTGTGAATTGGGATTTCTGTGGGCAATGGCCCCCATCCATGTTGCCTGCTGCACAAAAGCTAAACCACCACACCAAGGTCAATGACCAACCATTGTTACCATATAATGCTGGTTTTTTGCTGCAGCTGAAACCATCCTGTTCTTGCAAAACAGCTATGAAAGCAGCATTTTTTATCTCATTGAAATCACAAATGATACAAACTTTCAGTAGAGTACTGCAGTGGAAGCGCTATGTTTTCTGGCATTTTTGTGTTCTTATTTGTGTCCAGTTTTTCTGCTTTATTTCATCCCTTTATATGCAGAATTCCCACTTAAAAACAATCTTGCTTGTGTAGTGTGTTAGAGCAATTCTGAAGAAAAAGTGTGTTTCAGTATCCTTCTAGAACACTGAAAGGAAAATTCTTTTTATTTGACAAACCTTCCAGACGATGCAAGGAACAATGGTTAAACAATTAAATCATTTTAGGTTTTAACAATGCTGAAAGCCATAATAGAATACTTATTAAGAAAAGTCCATGATTGTTTACATAGCTGTTGAATTCTACAATGGAGACTGATGCTAGTTAATCAGATTTACTTTTCCAATGGGACACTTCATAATGGTTTTGACAATAGTACAGATGGAGTCAAGGAGGATGTATTTTAAAACTTGAGGAAAGTCTTAAATTTTGAAACATTAAAATTTGCTTTTTATATGAACTCCTGTAACAACAGTGCCCCTACCTTTCCTGTCTACTAATTCTGCCAAAAATGAAGTGTTTATTTGGAAGCAGTAAAGTGTGTTTGACATTTTTAAGACAGAGCTAGGGGGAATTTTGCAAAACTGAAGGGGATGGAAAGGAATTTTTATTCTGCTAAAGTAGCAATACGATAACAAGATATCTGTGTTGTATAAATCTCCTGGATTGAGATAACATATGCTGCACATTTTTGTTATTTTCATGAAACAAAAAGTTAGGACTTAGAATACACCAGAGTATTTCAGTAACACAATGATTGTTCAGTGCTGAGTCCAGCTTGAACAACTCATCTGGAAAGTTTTAGCTGAAACCATTATAATTAATTAGAGATGGTTTAACCAGTTCAGAAAAACATAATTGTAGGGCTCCCCCTTACCCTGGGTAGATGCCTACATGATCTGTTCTCCAGAGATAAAATAATCCCATTGGTGCCAACCACATTCTGCTCTCAACTCTCAAGAGCAAGTGGGCTCACACTATAAGGTATCTCAGCCTGGACTGTCACATATTTGGGGGGTTTGACGCTGGTGGTTTGCTTCAGCCAGTTATGAACCTCTGGATCTGCATTCAGACTTCCTCAAAATCTGGAGTATTGAATTGGGACAAGTTGTCTTCTGCGGCTACTCGAAGGTAGTGTGAGACAGGAAACCCAAAGGAGCAAAAAGAAACAATAGCAAAGTAAAATGGAGAAGGAGTGAAGAAGGTAGGAAAATGAAGCAGGACAGGGTAGATGGCATTTTTTCCCCTCCGAACAGAGCCTAATGACTTGTAACAAAAAACAGCTTAATGTAGGAAGGTGGGAAGCTGGCAGTTAAATGCCATTAGAAAAGACCAGGCTTTGGGCTGCTCTCTGTTTCAAATATTGATGAGCATAGGGTTTTATGAGAAATCATTGGTCACGCTTTTAGCTGGGGAAATAAAATTCAGTAGGTTGATTTCTCAAGCAGTTTATCTGAAATCTCCTTATGCAGAAGCTGGGATAACTCAATCTGCTTTGGCTAATGGGTCTACCTTTCCATCTGACTTTTTATAACAGAGTCGTACTTCTTATTTAAATCTGTTCAAAACCAGATGTTTATTGTTAACTCATATCAGCAATGATATGTATCAGCCACTCTTCATTAATATAATTAGTGAAAAGCTTAATAGTGGGAGTCTTTATAAAATGTAAAACTTAAAATGGCAAGTTTGACTGCTTGTATGCAGGAAATTTTTTTCTGATTGTAACATTCTGAATTTGCATTTTGCTGATATTTACTCAGGACAGCATAAACTGAGAACTCTGTTTGTAAAGGTAAATATTCCTAACCAAATCTGCACCTCTACAGTTAGGTTAGATGTGTCGTGTGATATTGTTTGTGTCCTTTGATTAAAGAATTTATATAATTACCTCCATTTGAAACTTCTCTGTGCTAAATGTCAATTTTACCTTTTACAGTTCAGTTTGTGCTGTGTTGACTGATTTGCATAATACATCTAATAAAGGATTAGAAATATAACACTTCATTTACATGACCAACCAGCATCATACAAATTCTCTCTTTTAGTCTGCAAGCATTTGCCCTTTGTAATTCCAAATTATCTGCAATTCAAGGATTATATTTCGCATGTAGTTTTTGAACATATTTGAGGATTTTGCAAATGATTCCAAGACATTTCATAGAATGGAAAGGTGGGGGTCACTGAATACCATACCATTATTAATTTGGCCAAATCTTTGTCAATTGTATATATTCATTTAGACCTTTAGATGTTGATAAATTCCACTGGCAGTTTTTTTTTTTTTTTTTTTTTTTTTTTACCAGTTGCAGTTTTTTGTACTTCACACTACACAAGTAATGACTAAAAATAAGAGACAACAAGTCAAAGCGTAGAATGTATTATCATTGCAATATTAGCCAAAAAGCAGATCTAAGTGCCTGAGATACTTAAGAAATTTTGACTTCCTCATTTGAATGAAATGACGTGAAATATTCTATTCTGACATACATACTGTGATCATAAAATAAAATTCTAAAAATAAAAATAAATGTAAATAGATGTGAATGATCCTTTTTGCCAGTTGCAGATATTTGAAAAGCTAAAGGCTATTTAGATTTTGTTGTGAATGGACCATTTTCCACTGTAGGAAGAACAGGATCTTCCTAGGATTCAGATACAATATTTTTCATCTTCACTATGAAAAGCTTTTGTCTTTATAGGAATAAAAAGGTTTTCTGTGCTTTCCCTCTAGCAACCTCTGCCTTTTAGGGGGAAATGAAGTTTATGCTCCATTCACCCATCACCACCACCCGGCAGTTCTGCAGGTTCTGTGTCTGATCCAGGTCTACAATTGGCAAAGGGGCTGAGAAGAAAGAAAAGAGAAGCGCACACACACACTCACACTTTTTCATGAAAGAAGACAGGAAGCTTGATGACCATAAGAAAAACAACTTAAACATCTCTCAGGTAGAAAGGGGGACAATTTCTACTCTAGCTATGTGATCAGGATGGAATATGAAAGCTTACATCTAAATGTCTTAGGCAGCTTTGATGTTACAAGCCAAGTAGATACACTTTTTGCATTCAAATATGCAATTTAGTCTGAACATACAGTCTGCAGTATCCTTCACAGTCCATTTATGTGATTTTGTCACACTGCAGGATGTTAGAATTTCACTAAACTGTCTCAACAAGTCTGGACACAGTGTCCTCAAATATTTTGCCATATGTTCAAATAACATTCCTTAGGTGCGTTCTTCAAGCTTTTCTGGACAGCCTTTGATGGGTTTGAATTTTGAAATTGCAGACTTGAGGATCTAGGGTCTAGAAACTGTGTAGTTGAAGGGCTGGTAAAGAGAGAGAGCCTTTCAGCATGAGGTCACTCTGGGCAAAATCTAGCCCAGCTGATTGTGATTCATTGGCAGTTGAAGACTGTTTCATGGCATATGTGAAATTAAGGGTAAGTGTCCACACTGCCAGTATCATCAGTACTGTACCTTTTTATTGTCCCATGTTAAAATATATGGATAAGCAAACTTGAAAGGAATCAGGAATTGAAGAGATTCATACAAATAAGTATTCCTTCACCTTTAACAAATTCTTCCATATTAGTCGTTAAATAAATCCCACGTCTCATTTACTCTATGAATTTCAGTCTCTGTGATTAGATACCTGGCATCCTTCATATGTATTGTATAGGCTGTGTTTTGCTTATGTTTAAATATATCTGTCAATACTAAGTTTTCAAAAAGTTTTAAGATACATATGCATTATTTCAAAAATATGCAAATATATTCCATTTATCCTTTAAAAAAACATTTGGCTAATGAATTTCCTTCAAGCAGTGATGTACTTATGTGCATGCAATCTGTGTTTTTTTTATTTAAATGAAATTACTTTCATTTTGTAAAGTAATAAATAAAATAAAAGGGGAGCCTTGTTAGGCTACTGTTTTTATGATGTCCTAACCTTGAGTAAAAAGAAAGCTGGGCCAACTAGTTGTTCTTGCCTTTATTAAAGTTCCTGTTGGCAGCGCACTGATGGGACACATTAATCTTAGTATTAATACAGAGGTAAAGGGGCTTAGAAGCCTAGGATGAATAAATCATTCTAGAGTCCATTTGGATCTGTTGGCACCTTACCTCTTACATTGTTGCTGGATAAAAAGGCTACTCTAAGTGTTAAAGTGCTGGATAACACAATTGACCAATTGCACAATTACCCACAATAATTTGTGGGTGTTCTGATGGGGTAGGAAGCAATGGGGCAGGCTGGTTTGAGCACCTGTAGTTGTTCAGAAAAATAACATCCTCATGAACATGCATGGCAAACTTGTGAGTTGGTGCTAATGAAAGGAAAGGGACCTATTTGCTTCTTTCCCCCAGTGTCCTGTGCAGTCTTTGTCACAGAGATCAGCTAGTGGTGGTGTCTGTCTAGTTCTGAGGTATTTTCTGACACTATAAAGGAAGAAGAGTGGTTGAAAAGCTGCTGCTTTGTGCTGTATGGGACTGTCTCCAATTACTTCATTAAAATCTTTGGAGGCTTGGGGATGAGCCACATATTTTTTTCAATTGAAAAGGATTGAAAGTAGGTTTTTCTATTTCTCCCTTGACAATTTTCTCTGAATATGCTGCGAAATAAAATCATCATGCTGCAAGAGTAACTCTTTGTTTCAGTTCCTTCACATGTTTTGCTGCTTTCTGGGCAGTCCATTCACGCCTGGAACATGCCGGTGCATGTGCGAGTGGCTAGGCAGCCTCTCACCACTCTGTTTTGCCAAAGTGCTGTGCTCTCAAAGTCCTCCTCCATGACATATTTTCATGTGCCTCAGAAATAATTATTGGCAACCAGCATCCTTGGCCCCTTCTCAGTTGAGTTCACACCTAGTTCTGTGCCTGTTGAAGGTAGGATGCAGCCAAAATATGGCTCTGTGCTAGTGGGGGACGGAGGTTACGGTGGGAGTGGAGGTGAAGGAGCAGAAGGAAAGACCAGGAGTGAGCTATGCTATGCATTGCTGTGGGGCTGGGGGGATTACAGCCCTTTCACCGCCCGTCTCCTGCCCTTGATGAATCCATGACTAATATGATTTCTTCTCACTGACTCAGACTGGGCCTGCCTGTACTCTGGAGTACTTCACACACTTAAAAATAGACAGGATGGGGTTGCTCTCTGGGTGGGTTTTTCCTGAGTCCCACAGCTTTAATTGCTGTTACATGATAAAGTGGCTGCTGACATCAGAGGAAGATTGTCATACAGTAGTAGCTAAGCATTTTCAATGGCAGTCAGTGAACAATTATATGCTACAATTTACACTATCTTCTACAGTCTGTTCTCTGCCTGAAGAAGCACCTATTATTAGCCAGGCAATAATCAAGTGCTTAAAATAGGCATATAAAAGAAGATTTGGAGAATAATGTATGCTACCATTTAATAAGCATTTCACTCCCTCATGAGAGGCACTGAAGTGTAGAATTTCTAGCTATATCACTGTATTTTTAACAGACAAAATTGCTGTTGAGACAGCTATATTTCCTCAAAGCATTTTATTCATAAAACAATCTAGTTTTATAAACACAGAGATCATCTTTAATGTAATGGATGTAATATACAACAATTATTTGGGGTAACTTTTAGTTAGATGGCACAAATCAAAGTTAAAAGAATATTGAAACAGAAGGAAGATGAAAAACGAAGTGAAATGTCTCAATACATTTTATTTTCAGTGAAATAATAGGATATCATTTTACTGCTTCTTATATAAGTGGGATCATTTGAAAGCTATCAACCTGTACAGAAACTGACTTTTTCAAGTTAGCCAGTTTTCTGTGAACTTGGGAGGGAAACATTGTTTTCCTGTATATATATTCCTTGTAAATCTGTTGGTTAGCAACAGTTTACAGTCTGAAAACTCAAGTAATGAGCAATATGTGGTAATGCAACACCAACAACAGAAAGGAAGGGGTAAAAGTCACTGGGTTGTATTTGTTCAATTCAAAATATGAATCTTCCAAGAAAGCACTAATAACTTGGCTCATTTCTTAAGCAGGCAAACAAATCCCTATATTTGTAGCTTGACACAGGGTCTTTTTTCCCTTCCACCTCCTTTCTGTGCCTTCTGTCTCTGGCCCAGAGCTGTGCTTGAGTACAGTGGTTTGTGCAATGACCTAATGATTGGTTCAGCTTGTTCAGGACAGATGAATGGTACAGTATATCTAGTTCCATTCAAATGCTTCCAAATTGAGTAGTCTAGATTAAAATTACTATTTTTAAAGCAACAGTTAAAAAAAAATCTGCTCCTGTTAGTTTGCACCATTAGAGCATATCTTTACCAGATGCTGAATTTAAACTTCACTTACCAGTATTTTTATAGTCCTCTTATATCTTTGAGCTTCTCACTTGAGTATTATAATAAAAAAATTAGAAAAGTACATAATATAATGATTGATATAAAAGCACAGCTTCTATCACGTAGGGTATCTGACTAGCACTCATTATATATTTACTACTTGGTATTTAGGGAATGTAAAAGCTGAGTTGTAGGAAGGGGGTAATGTCTGTCAAACTGTTAATTTTGTACTATGGCATATGCTGATTACCTCTCTGTTCTTCCTTGAGGTCTAAGCTGTGATTCTCCATTTCTGAAAAAATGACAAGGATGTTCAACTGCAGAGAAGTAAAGACTGCTGGCTAGGACATCCACTTGGAAAGCACCCCAGAAGCAGACCCATTTCATGAAGCGTGGGTCGGTGCTGCTGTCCCCAAGAAGGTCTGGGGCTTTTGGGTTTGAAAAAATGGTAAAAAAAATGGGAGTCCGAACAAAGACCAAAGCTCCATTCTGTGCAGCATGCTGAGCCAGAAAACAGCAGGCAAAGTTCTGCCTGGTCTAAAGCTATGACAAGCCTTGAACTCACAAGAAAAGGTAAGTTCAAACCATAGAAGAGAAAGTGGCTCATGACTTCTGATGTTAACAAAAAATCTATAATTCTTAAGTGATTTGCAAGTATTGTTGAATAATTTTTTTTTCTAAATTCCTCACTTTCCTTCCACATTTTCATGATGAATTCCCTCCCATAGTGTCATTTAACTTACCTGTGAGCAGTGAGCGTAGCAGTGGCCTGCGTGCCTTACGTATCATGACAGACAAAGGATATGAGCCTGGGACCCTGTGGAAGGGCCCAGGCTTAATACAATCACCTTTTAGCTTAGAAGTATGTTATATCTGGTGCTTGGTTCCACTTGCTATCAATTGGTAAAGCAGAAGACTGGCCCAGTTTGTAACATCAATTATTATTAAATTGTGTGGTAGGCCTGAGTCTAATTTTATCCTGGTTTTATAGAGCCATTGACTTTAATGGACTTATTCCAAATTTTCACTGGCATAACTGCAAGTAGAAATAGGCCCAATAACTGTCATGTGAAACAAAATCATTCCATCTTGTAAACCAGAATGCAGGTTACATAGTAATTAAGTTTAGGCCCACTAAGTTCATCTTTCAGATGATGTGTTACATGGCAACCTTGGATACCCAGTCAATTAAAATTTCCTGGCACTTCCCTGAATAGGGGTGTTTGTTGCTAATAGTGTCCAAAAGAAATTCTAGCTAGTATAATTGTATTTGACTTAGCTAAAATTGCCTACATGCGCATAGTTAGGTAGTTATTCTTCACTCTGCCTTCTTAAAAACCCGACCAATTGTGTAGTGATTTTGGTGCAGGTGACAGCTGTGTTATCTCCAGAAGCAGCATGCAGTAGAGTTTCTCTTACCCTATACCATTTAACAGCAAGGCATCTTTAAAGTCTAGAAACAAAAAGTATCAGGACTGTTGTTCTAATATTTAAGGACAAATACTCAGCTAATGAAAATGTCTGTATATTGATTGAAATATCATCTAAATTTATTTGCCTTTTATTTCTTAAAATAATGTACTATTTTAATTGGTCATGCCCCTTAGGTTTTATTGTTCCTGTCTATTTATTTAAAATATTCTGTGACACTTAGGCCTTAAATAAGAAAGCAAGGTACAGGCTATTATGTTTCTTTTGGATCTTTCTCCTTTCATTAGTCCTGAATTCATTACAAATCTATTCTAAGTAACTCTGAAACATTTTCAGATTAGTTACCGTAACAATGAATATTGTTTGGAAATACCTGTCTTTCTGCCTGTCTCTTTGGGCAAACAAAGCTGCATTTAGGACCACGTCAACTAACACTCAGCAGCTGCCATATCCAGGAAGAAGTTGTGGATTTTGTGAGCTTGTGGGAAGGAGGGACAGTGCAACCATGGTGGAGGAATTCCTATTCCTGCAGGATTAAAAATATCCATATGGATCCTCCAAAGAAGATACCGCATATAGGCCTCTAGCCTGTATGTGGAGAGCAATGTATTTCTTGTGTTCCCTGTGGGAAAACCTACCAGACCTATGGGCACATGACAGATTTACTGAGGAGAGAGTTTGAGGGTAACCAGGACAGTCAACCCTAACAGATGCAGAGGGGCTCAAGTAAGTATGATTGTCCCATTAATAGATTGCCTGTTGTTTATATATTATCCATAGCCTGTAAAACTTCATCATTTCTCCCTTTCAAAATGGTGACTGAGTATGTGCAAGCACAGAGCAGTGAAATTTTTTCTTACAGTAGCTGATTTGTTTTATGAGAATGTATTGGCAATAGTAGGCAAAATGTGTCAGCAAACTCCTCCTGTAATCAAAAGCATTCTAAGTGCATCCATGGGCAGAAGCACTCACTGCACTCTGTTAAACAAAGTCTGGTGGTAGTTCTGAAAAGCTGTGAACAGGTTTGTAATGGAGTGAAAAGAGCCAAAGAAGTGAATATGAAACAATACCTGAGCATTTAAATTAAATACATCAGGATACAAAAAAGTGCTATGACCAAGCTAGAAAATGGAATGAAAGCAAGAATAATGGTGCCAGCTTACCAGTTGCAGGTCTCCTAATCTGAAATATAATATTTTTTTGGATTTCAATTCCATAATACTATATTTGGCTTTTCCAGTTCAAGCACATAACAAATTACTCGCATGCTGTGCTGAGATTCCAAAAAAAAAAAAAAAAGGTAGAAACAGCTGCTGTTGGCTTTGACTGATTCCCAAACTCAGCCAACGAACACAGTCCTCCTCCACTTGTAAAGCTTCTGGTTTATCTTGGCCTACACAGCCCTTTGTCCTCTCGCAAAATTTCACTGGAAACCTCAAGCAAATACTGTTTGATCTTTACCAACACATCTCAAGGAAGAGTACCCTCTTTCAGCTTCCCTTCCTTCTTTGCAGTGAGGAAGGGAGGAAGGTGGAAATTTTATGTGAGGAATCAGCTGTGTACAGGTCTAGTTTCAAGAGCTGCAAGTTATCTTGAGCAGCTGTGACTCCCAGGCTTTCCATACTCTCTTCAGTGATGTATTTGCCAGGATAACCAGTGACTGGAATAAGCATAATGGTGTCTTACTATATTTTCCATGCAGTTTACCCAGCTCTCTTACCCTCTCCAGAGCTATAGGACTGTGAAGACCTCCTCTCTATTAAGTTCAATACACCATCTTATAGGAGTAGTAGCCAGGATAGATTTACATGGGGAAAAAAAGTGGGGGACTATGGCACTTACCTTCTGATGACTGCCACCCTTGCAGATGGCAGCTTTTCTGTGATCAAATACTCTGTAACCCCTTTGGAAATTCTAATCAGATTATTTAATTTCTGAGTCCAGAGCCCTGAGACTGAAGAATGGAGTAAATGAATGCCAGAGAAAACAGAGAAAGACCAAAAGGCCAAAAAGACAGGAAAGATTCATGCAGAAGAGTTGTAGGAGGAATGCAAAAGAATGCAGTGGCCTTGCATGTTTAGCTGATGGCTCCCTTCTCTGCCTTTCTTCTTTTCCTGCTGCCCTTGCCTCCAACAGATTTAAATTGGCTGCTTGGCTTTGGGTTGCAGTTTGCTGTCTGTATTCAGCTGGTCAATGAGTACCTGCGCTGATTTGCTCTCCACAGCATCCTCCCTTTCTCATTATTCTCACTTTTGCTGCTTGCACATGCTGAGGTTCTGAAAATACTAAATTAATCACCCTGTCTCTAAACCAGAGAAATCTGAATATCTAGTCAACCTAAGTTCTGACAGCAAGATGGCAGAGCCATTAAAATCAACACCAAGAAGAGCAGAGAGGTAGATTACAGGAGCAATGGCCATTTTTGATAGGTGCATGAGAAGGAGAAGAGTGATGAAATGAAAGAGATTGTGGTAACTTAACCCCTTGACTGCTGGGAGGAGTGCTGCATCCCCAACAGCGTGACAGGGCAGATGATACAAAGGTACTTATCCATAGTACCACACCTCATTTCTTGAGATACACTGGCACCAGAAGGGTGCCATCAGGTGGATGCTGCAAAACTGCATTTTGGAGTGTTTTTGCCTGTCTTGCAACCTGCAGCACATAACTGGGAGGTGCTGATTTGAAGTGAAGGAGACTACAGTTTGCTGAACCCCCAAGTTAAATTATCAATGTCAGCATCTGCATGTCAGCAAAACTTTTGCTGGTAAAACTCCATAATATAGATATGGTTTCTAGATCAGTTCTGATGGCTCTCTGCTAACTTGTTATTTGACTGAAGTTCATTCGCTTTAATTGTATGCACATATTAGACACCCAATTTTACATGCCTATTTGTGCACTTATAATTCTGAATGTAACCTAAAGAAATACTGTTGATTTCTGCATATATAAATTCAGTTATGTGCAAGGTTAGGATAACAGTTCACCTACACAGAAGCGACATCAAAAATGGTTTTTGCTTCTTCAATAAGAAACTAATAAATTCCTGGTACAATACAAGAGCATTCAAAAACCTACTATTAATTATTAATAGAAATGAATAAATACACAGTGAGGTCTAATTGCCAGCTCTATCCTGAATTCATCTTTGTTTAGGCTTTGGAGGGTCTGACTCAGAAACAAACGCATTCTGTTAGTAATTCATGCTATTTTTAACGACTCTGCTGAGTTGCTTCAAAAAGTTAATTTTAAAAATCATTTTGATTTCAAATATCTTTGACTATATGTGTATCTTACACTATCTGATCTGTGTGGGAAACACTTATGTTCTACCTTATGCAATGTTTTCAGAAGACGACATAAAACTTATGAGAAGTTTGGATATACCAAAGGAGTATCTGGAGTCAACCAATCAGAAGTACTCTCTTATTTCAGAGTCTGGGGTTAAAGTGAAAAATTGTCATGGTCAGGTTGAAAAATAAGTCACTTGCTTTTTGTTCATTTACTGTGAAAAAGTAGTTAAATAAAAATGTTTTTCAATATTCATTTTCAGATAAAATTGATTTTTGTTCAGTTACATTGGGAAAAGTTGAAAAGTTCCTATAAAAATATTATTTTGGTTGCCAAAGCTGCTTTTTGTTAAAATATTTTTACAACCAAACTAATTCAGCAGCTCTGCTGCAGTCACACTGGTGGCATCTTTATTCATTTTCTGGGTGGGAGGAGCAATCAGATGCTCCTCTGAAGATACTCCTACCATAAGTGTGTGGGATGGGACCTTATCATGGGGCAAATGGCAGGGTAGGCTCAGGCAGTCAAGTGAAAACCTTGTGAACCATCTGAACTCTCCTTCAACTGCCTGATTAAGTGCCCCTCCTTTTTCTGGTTTAAGTAGGTATAATGTCAGCAATAGTGGGACAGAAAAGAAATGCAGGAAATGCATGTGATTTGGGGCTTGGGCAATCCGGTTAGTGGAGAAAAAGACGTGCAGCAATCATTTGTTCCTGTCATAAACAAGTTATTTGTTCTTCCTGTATCATTGCTTGTTCATTTGGACTATTACCAGGCTTTTTTAAACTGTTAAAGCCTCGCCACTCACCTTCAAAACTGCCTCTAGGCATCTTTGATTTGTATGGCCAGCATTTACTCCCTAAGGTCTTATCGACCTTGGCAGTGTTACAAATCATATTTTCACATGCATGAATTGCCCTTGACTAATTTCTCAAGTACAATTTGAACATAAATAACCTTTCCTTTGGCAGTTGCATTTTTTTACTTTTTACCCATTTATTTTTAATAATTATGGTGTGAATGTGGTATAGTTATATGGAGTACTACAAAGTAAATCCATTTCAAAACTTAATTAAGAATGTGTCTTCTTGTTTTCCTTGACTATATAATGCTAGATGAGAGAATTTTTCTGTTCCCTTTTTTTTTCTGTGAGTCTCTTCTCTGGTCTCTTGTTCGGAATCGTACAGTTTAGAATGTCTTTTGATATTGTTCTCCCCTGCAGTAGTTATGAATTTCCAAGAACAAAGTGAAATTAACTTTCTCATTGTGACTTGTGACATGTACTCCCTTATAGCCCTCCCTACTTATTTTTATGTAAGTAGCAGAAAAGATACCGGTTCAGAAAGTCTTGGGGTCTGCAAAAGTTGACTTCCAATAAAAAAGCAAGCCTGGGCCACTGAAAATAAGAGACCAAACACATTATTGTAAGTAGCAACATAAACAGCACCTCAGCAAAGAAATGCAAGAACTCTACTATCAGCATCCAAGCATCAAGAAAATACTTTAGGCTGAATCACCTGGTAGCTCCCTGCCCAGTATATGAGCACTGCACAGTGTCAGGGGCAGGGGATGGAGCAGTTGCAGTTTGTTGCAGAAGCTGGATATGACCTCTCAAGCTATGTAGCTTGGCCTCAACAGGGAAGGTAATAAGAGCTGGGAAGCAAGATTTCTCAATCCAAATTAAGACTCTACAGCTGAGCCACTATAGCCTGGTCTGTGTTAAGGAAAAGTACTGTATTGGAACATGCTTAAATAGCCACAGTGCTGAATGCTGTTCCTAGAAAACTGATGTGTTTTTGGTACTTTCTGAGACATGTTCAAAATTCTAGTAGAAAGTCCATAGCTTTGTTTTTAACTTACTTGGTCAAGGTAAACCCTACATTGCTGTAAATAAACAGATGACAGTAGGATGAATCCAGGAGCAAATAATTATTATGCAGTACTTCAGCTTTTTGATGAAAGTACAAATCTGTAGCTATTCACAGCCTGTTAAAAATACACGGAATAATTTTCCTGGAGTCTCAGATACAACGCATGCAATCATCTGTTTGCAGATACAGTGATGCAACTAGAAATAACATGCATGAAGGTGCTACAGGATAGTCCATCACACTGGATACAGCATTAGCTGACAGACAACTCTATAAAGTGTTTTCTACACATCATCCTTGGCTTGGAATAGGAATTTTCCATACATGGCTCCATATGGAAAATATGGAGCCATGTATTTTCAGTTCCTTTTACAATGTCCTCCTCAGACATTTTCCTGACCTTTCACCAAAACTTTCTTGACAGCAGTATGATTTTCATTGTCTGATTTTTAAATTGTTGTGTTTGAAATGGAAATGATACCTTAAGTTGCTGACACCATTTTCAGAAAACCTGATGGTGGTCCCAGCTCTGCCTCACCAGCTGACAGAACTGTGGCCATGAAGGGAAAAGGCACGAGTCCTATTTCCAGTTGGTATCAATGAGCACCACTCCACCCTTGGAACTAGAGCTCAGGAGTTCATGGACCTCTATGACTTAGTTATCTGAAAGATAAAGACATCTTCGTGACTTTCTCACAGTGTGTTGGATTAGCACCTCTGCAACACTGAAATTCCTTAAGGAGATACAGAAGCAATACTTAATATTATTGATGTGAGTGAAGCAGAAAAAGATCCTTTTAACCAGGAACCTTTAAAGAGCTGTTAGGTTTTCATGAGGACAATCCTCTTTTCCCTCTTTATGAAGAGTCTTGAACATTGAAGAGTTTTGTTACAGAATATTATTACATTTTTTCCTAAATTGTATCCTGTGGACTTTCTCCCAAATTCCCATCAGTTCACTGTATATCATTTCTGCTGATATTATCTTTCAGATACTTTACTTTGTAAAAAGTCTTTTCTGTGACAATCTAATGTGCAGAGTAATCACACAATGAGAGCCTAGAGGCAAAGGTCTCTTGTTAATATGCTTGTTACAGAAATACGATTTTCTATGAAGACTGAAGCCCTAGTCTATGGGTTTGGAACCTGGCTGGCCTTCAACACAAAGAGGAAAGGTTTCAGCCTAAGAAACAACTGTACCACTATGGTTTTCACTGTTAGTACTGTATAGTAAGTATTCAAAGGTTAACTGTTTCTTAAAAGGCTTAGCTTCAGCTACCATATTAGAAACTATCTAATATTTGTAATTTATTTTGAAGACTATGTTAAACTCTTGAGGGCATCTTGTATTAGCTGTCTGAAGTACTGTCAGTATGGTGTTTGTATTGTTCCTTTTAGAAAAGTCATATAGTAACAGAAAGTTTGCACTGGATAATTTTCTAATTATGTGGCTCGCTTCCCATTTCATAGGCTCACTGGCAGTTTCAGAGAAACAAGAGGACAAACATAAAACTGATCTTCCATTCATACAGTGACACCTTGGAGACTGAAAGATCTAGTCAAATCCATGTGCATTCAGATAAGGATTTTATGTGACTTTCCATTATGAAACACTGGTAGAAGAAATGTTTTAGACAGAGTAAGATGCTTTGATCACTGTGCTTTATTGAGTGAAATATTTTTAAAATTGGAAGTTTTAAGCATCAGGTAGTGGGGGAGAGTGGAACTGACTACCTCTCTATCTAAAAACAATTGCAATAATTGCAGGGAAATGAAGCCTGAGGGAGGAGGAGCACTAAATATTTTCAAAGACATAAAGAATTAGATCATTTTCTTTTATGAATAGGTTGCGTCATCAGTATTTTAATTCAAGCTAATGTTCTAAGCTCTTCTTTTATTTCATTCTGTTGTTATGTCAGAACAATAATTTACTACATTATTGTCAAGGCAGACAAGGTGACCTTTTGTTTTTGTATCGTTTGAATTCACTAGATAAGATTATTACACAAGCTTCCTTATATGCTTAATCTTAGTGCTAATCTCATATTTTTGAAGTTGTCATTGTCCATGTCTATTACAAAGAATTCAAGCAAAAATGACTCAGTATAGTTCAACTACCATGTATGTTAGTCTCTGTAGATTTATCTTTCATCACCTTGAGTATCCCCTCTCATAAGAAAAGTATAAACCAGAAAAGGTTTACTAAATGAAGCATATAATATCTTCATCATGCTCTCTTCTATGTTTTAACACTGATCCCTTGCCCTTCATCTGCTCTGTATCACTTAGCATGTTTGTCCCAAAGGAGGGACAGCCTAGACCCATGTTTGACAGAATGCAGTAAGTGGAAACCACTCCTAATTGCAATATTACCTTAGGATAAATAGTTGAAACTGTGACTTTTATTTAAAATATTTACTTATGTGACAATCTAGACTCTGCCAGAGAGTTGCAAATACATGCTACTGTTGCATACTGCTGATCTGTGAATCTCTGTGGGCTCATAAGGAGTCTTACTCACTGGAGGAATACCTTAATTACTAAATAGTTTGTTTACTGAGACAAATCCGTAAATCAGAATCCATATTTAAAAGAAAGCAAACTATCATAACTTAATACAGTTTCATCAGATTCATTTTGTTAGTCTGATTTATCCAACTTGGAGTGCTGGAATGAATTTATATGCCAACTTTTGAGAAGTGACTTGGGAAACTGGGTAAGTATTCAAAAAGAGTAATTTATACTTAGTGATCCTGACTTTGCTATAGTTAGCATAGAAAAAGAGCAAAAAATGGAATTAGGAATGCAGTTCAAATGAAAGACCTGACTTAGATGCTCTGAAACAGTGTCTGGAGGAGCTCCTAACTTCACAAGGTTAAACTTAACCCTTCTCTCATTTTCAAAGGTACTGCAGAAATTCAGATCCTCTCCAACGGAACGAGCACTGACAATACTTACAACAATTAGTGACAACAGTTATACTTACAATTACAGACAATACTGACAACACTGCAGAGCTGAGTACGTACTTTCTCGAGCTGTACTTCCTCAGATGAGGCCCATCTGAGAATTTTGTTCAGGCTCTCTAGGGACTAGAAATATAAGTGTGTGCCTAGTAATAGCAAGGAAGCACATGCAGGATTTTTGCAAACATACATATTTGTGATAGTGGGGGACAGAGTTCAATGTAAGTGCCAGTTTTGTTTATATGAAAAACTTGTGGCCATGGGGAGTTTTGTAGCTGTATACTTAGAACCATAATACTCATCTCTGTGCTATCCATCTGAAGGTTCCTTATATATATGTTGTCCTAGCACACCCAGCACAGGAAGGATTTTTAAACTATTTTACAGATGGGAAATTAAGTCATTTTCCCAGAGTCACATAGGAAGTCATAAGATTCAAGAGGTTTCATATCTTCTGTTCCATGCTCAAAAAAACACAAGACCATCTTTCCTCCCTGATTTTGTGTAGTTATCTGGAGTGAACCACAAAAACAATGTACTTGATTCCTCAGTGAAGTAGATTTCATAGATATACAATAATGGGCACACTAACAATCTTTCTACAGCTACACCTAATTACTCAGGCTCTTGAATATGCATTGCAGAAGTTTTCTCTCCCTCTGAATTCATCAGTCTCACTGCTCAGCTTTAATTACTTTACTTTTTCCTGTTTGATTAATTTGTATTGTTGTAGCATTGATGTACTCAGTGTTCTACTTAAAATAATTGAATAATGTAACCTTAAAATTCTTTGCATGTGCTGTCTGCAAATTTACACCTAACAAACCTTGAATGCAGTATTTCCAAGACCCTTAAAGAAGAGCAGCTCATACATGCCTATTCAAACACAATCCTACATGGTGTTTATTTTTGTAAACTAATTTTTTTTTTTCATTGGGCTACATGTTCTGAGCAAGATGCACAAGTGCATAAGGCAGGAGAGCCTGGGGCTGTATTTGATCACAAACTCCACACAACCTGACTGGGTCAATGATTTTTTCCAGACAATTTAGGCAATTTTCTCTCTGCAGTCAAAATCCCTGGTTCTCTTCTCAGTGTTTACACAGGTAAGCTCCACAAAGTGTTTCAGAAGTCTCCTTTTATTTATTTTTTTCAAAGTTGTACCCACCTTCTTCTGGTAAGAAGTAAAAGTATATTGATGCTAATTTAGGGCTGGTTTACACTTCTACAGATCTACCCTAACATGTTAGATCAGCGTTCTCACTACCACTGTATCTCATGTTCAAGCAAAATAAGGGGTCAGCAGAGGATTCGCTGTCCAGAAGTGTATGTCAACTGTCCAGGGGATCACATGTTATCTCTCCTGAATATAACTCCACGCAAAGCATGGGAGTGCAGAATATGCAGAAGGATGATTGCCAGCACCTTCTGCAAAGAAGCACAGCAACAGTTTTTCCAGTTGATGGAGACAACATGCCATAATGAAAACTAGCAGCGTGACTCTGCACTGTTGGAAAGGATTTCACTTTTTAAACCCTATCTTCTGGAAGTTCACCATCACAGTTCTTGATTAATCCACCTTTATGCTGCTGAAGTGTAGTTTGAATTTAGAACCTTCTAGTATTACACTTTTCCGTATTGCTCTGTTTCGGTACTATTTTTTTTAAGTACATAAATCTAGCCAGAATTTTTGTTGAGGGACTTGGCATTTTGGTACGGAACTATTAAATGTAATGAGGTTTGAAGCACAGTTTGGAAGGCACACATATTTGCAGGCCTGATTTGTACAGTGCATCAATTATTTGTGCCTCTGCAGTGACACAGAATTATGTGTGGAGGTTTTGTAGAGCATGAGGGTAAATTATGCTGTGTTTCCCCTTCTCACTGAAATAGTAATTTTTTAGTTCTGACATTTAGGTTGCAAAGTTTGTGAGCCTGAGCACAAGTAAGGCTTTGTAGTGACATTACTGGATTTATTTAGCAACATCACAATGCATCTGAAAAACCAGAAATAGTTCAACATAGGGCTTTGTTTGCTGGTAGTGGAGAAATCTGCTTAATCTTAGAGTCACTGGCTGTATGGTTTATATGACAAAAAGGGAAGTTGTTAAATTCTTTATGGTTTCCAAGAAAACTGACAGTGGATTGCCAGAGGCTATCAGAAAAACAGACTAAACTGCTGCTATTCTCAGTATTATTTTTATATATTATCTCAGCAGTATTATTTCATATGGAAAATCATAGCAATTGCATAGGGTATAGGAAAGATTAGTGTAAGTACTTATTAAAAAATATTTTTATTTTCTACTCTTAGGTACAGTTAGAAAAAAGCATATTTGGGAATTAATACTCACTTATTGAGTAGGTCCATATACTAAAATACAGTGATGCATTTAACGGAAGGTGCCAACAATTCTATATTGCAAGAAGGGAAATAATGCAATGACTGTTGAGATGTTTATGAAGAAGGGTCAGGACAAAGTTTGCACTGGTGACTCTAATACTGTCATTCTGTGTTTCTGGAAGGATTTAATCTGCAATCATAATGTTCTTTGAGTAGGATGAGAAGTCAGTATGATGTACATCTTACATATTCTTTTAATATGTTTGGTGTTTCTACTAACCAGGGTGGGGGGAAGCAACAAATAAACCTGTAGACCTTGTATCAGTAGTATCTAATTTTACATCGCATTTTACTGCATAAACAAAGCAAACCAACCCATAATAAAAATAAAAGAAACCAAAAAAGAACCCCCCCAAAAAGTAAACAGACCTAGGGAAATTGAAGGATTGAAGCATTAAGTGTGGTATAAATAAGAATTCTACTGGATTTATAGGAGGTGGTCTTGGACACAGTCCTTCCCCAAGCTAGTACTAGTCTATTATGTATATTTCCTGGTAGTACACAATATCCATAACAGAGACATAAGTTTTGGAAAGTGTCACTGTTGACCACTATTAAGCATTATAAATACTATTTAATAAAATCAGTAATCTTTCTTCATTTTTATTGCCCTTCTTTGTGGTCAAACTCCTCCCTTGAAGATCGTTTAAAAATGAAAAAAATGGTGCATTCTGTTCTCTTGAGTTACTTGGCTGCATTAAGATTTAACAAAAGCAAACAAACGATACAAAAATAATACATTCCCATCAGAGTCAGAAAACTGTAATGGGGATTTCACTGCATGCCATACAGAACCTAAAATAGGCTTCCACATATCAACCCAACAATTAGAGTATATCTAGCTCAATGGGTCTTACGGTATACAAGATATAATTTAGACATTTAATCAACGCTCCCAGGAAGGAGCTACTATTTGCAAAACCAATGCAGATATGAATAGCAGCATGTTGGCAAAAGTGTGCTTGGAAATGCCACCACTGGACTGTGGAAGATTTTAAAGGATTAACTAAGAAGGGTTTCAAATATTGGAACTGGATAATAAAAGACTTCAAGGTGCAAAAGCTAAAAGGACCATTTTAACAGTCATGCATAATAATAAAAATATCTCACTTACTGCCAGCATTTGAGAAATATGGGTCAAATGTGCTTGTCCAGTACAGTTGGGGGTAGATCAGAAGTTTTTTGGTCAAGTGTTTTTATTTCATGAGCAGCAATGAATTTATTTCCACAGTGTTAGATGCAGGGATATGTTTCATGCACAGAACTGCAAGGGAAAATTAAGGCCATAATCATCTTTAATTTGAAATGAGTAACAGTTAAAATGTAATATCTATTTCACAGGAAATGCCCAGTTCTGAAAAGAATGATGCGCTAAAGTTCCTCTTTTGCAGACAATTTAGCATTCTCTCTCTATTTAAATCACATATCATTTTTCCTTGGTGAGAAAAGTGAAGGAAAAAGGCAGAAATGCTAAAGGTTTAATTTTAGAATGCTTGCTCAAGGGAACATAATTGTTTGCTTTTGATATTTATTCTTTATTGTTAGCATTACCTATGCAGTCTATAGCCAGAGACCCAGAAAAGAGGAGTACAAGATTAGTGAGTGACTTCTTGTGAAAGTTGTATTTGGCAGGATTCTGCCTGTCCCTTGGTGGTAAGGGAAGAAAAAGGAACAAAGTTCTTACAGCATTGTAAAAAGGTTGTTGCCAAAGAGGGAGGGAAATGTAGTTTTCAGCAGTAGTGTTGAACTACAATGGTTGAACAGCCATGCTGAAAATCATGAGACTTTTCCACCGTCATTCACTGCAGATTTTCTAACTTCCACATCAAAGTTAGATGCCACCAGTATGACTGCAGCAGAGCTGCTGAATTAGTTTGGTTGTCATTGAAATACATCCCCAGGAAGGTCTACCACATGTAGGGAACAGGGTGGACATTGCAGGGAGAGAATATGTGACTTTGAATTTCATTATGCATTTACACAAAGCTGTCACAGAAAATTTTCATTTAGTAGATATTTTCCATTTCTTGATGCCCCTCTGACTGCTGCATTTTCAGTTTATTGGATTTTGGTTTTATCTCTTGCAGGTTTACCCTATCCTACTATGACTTTCAGTGGCATTCATTTCTGTAAAAGTGTCATGGTAAGTTATGCCAAGATAAATACTAGTAGAACTGTGTCCGTGCTAGGAAACTGCACCAGTGTAACTATAAACTGAGATAGTTAAATCAGCACTGTGAGTAGACCTAAGTGCTTTGCTGGATTTTGGTCAAAACACTTTAAAAGTAATGCTTAATTTTGTTTTTGTGCCAGCTGTGGATGAAACTCAGCCACCTGTATTCATGTCGTGCATGTAGCCATGAGTATGCCACAAGTATGTTCAAAACTTTAGACAAGAGGAAGTCCCACTGTAGTCATTTAGGACTTAAGGATATGCTTAAAGCTAGGCATCTGCTTAACCTCTTTCCTGACTCAGGAGGGACTTAAGCATATGCTTAGAAATAGTTATATGCTAAAGTTTTATGCTGAATAAGTACCTTTATTTCTTAAAAATGCAATGAAAAAAATCTTATTTTGAATGTAATAGGAAAATTCCTAGAATCAGTCAGCCAAAGATAATTGCTGTTTGGAGAGCTTTGAGTGCACACAGTAAGAAAAGTACATTTTATCCAAGGAAAAACACACCACTTTAAATCAGTACAACCTATGGGGCAATATTATTTTTATTCACACATATGCTGTAATGCTGAAAGTTGTTTTACATTTGAAGCTACATATTTGACAAAGTAACTCAATCCAATAATCACAAAATGCAAATGATATTCACATAAGAATATATTACACTGCAAATATTAATTAATCTGAAGGCTATTTTACATCATTCTTCAGGGCAAAAAGTATAATTTACTCTAAGGCTAAGGCCCCTTTACCTTGTCAGAGTACTTCAAAATAGTTTCTAAAATTCTTTTGTTGCAGGGCAAGGCAATAAATTATTCTACAGGACACATTAGGTAGTGCAAAATTCAGCCAGTAGACTGACTTCAGAAGTTATAAAATGCACAATAGACTCTTTCGGGGCCACAAACCCTCCAGTGATTATCCATTTCAGGTCAATTACACTAGAGAAGAATTTCACACTCATACTGCTCAGGTGAGTTTCATGGGGCCAGAATGATTACCTGGCTTCTCCTGAGGCTGAGGTAGTTCCATCCAGTGCCATGCCACCAGGAATATCCCTTCTCCATCTAATTTTTTTGTGTGTGTTTGAGCCCCTTGAGGTGTTAATTAAGCATTTAGAATCTGATTCATTCATGTTATTAAATAATTTTTAGTGTTCACCATATAATGCATTTATAGCTTTTCTGTGCAAAAAGAGTTCCCAAGAGGCTTCAGAAGATGTAGCTTTCTTTATGAAACCAGCTCTTGCGTTAAATTTTGGATGCTTGCAATTGCAGTCTCTCTCTTCCAAATTCAGAATGCAAGTTGTTTGCCCTGATGAACTCCCTATCAAATCATTAGACTTCATGCTCCAAGCTCTTTTGAAGGCTTTTGGGAAGAATATTTTGTAGTACTGAAGAAATTCATGTTACTGTATTTTCCTTTCTGTAGTGTGGATGCCTCAAAAGTTGCTTTTAGGTGCACTGAAATTTGTTTCTCCCTGCAGAATGTGTTTACAGAAACCTGTGTGAGATTTTTCCCTTTCTACACACAAGGCAAAATACTTTTCCTTTTAATCCCTTTTTCCCATCCTAAAGCTTTGTTGCCTCTCTTCTGTACTGAAAGCACATATTTAAGCAGTGCACAACATGACATTTTAGCATTAATCCTTAATGTTATTTTATTGGAATGTGTAAACATGTATATTTTTCACTGTCTCATATGCCATTATAATTTCTTTTACTCTGTTAAATTCAGATGTAATTTAGGATGGAAAAATACATTTTAGAATTACATCTGCAGCATGTAGTATTAGTATGACTTTTCCACAGCATGACAGTGATGTTTCAACAATCTATACATATTGATTTAGGCTGATAATAAACAATTTGATTAGGCTCTATCTATAGGCTGTCATTTCAATCACTGTCACTGGTCCAATAGAGTGGAAGGCAGCTAGCAGACACATATGGCAAGATTTCTCAAAATAAGAAACTCTGGCCTGATTAGAGCCCTAGGTTCAGTGAATTGGACAAGACAGCTCAGCTGCCAGGTTATTAACTCCCTCAGAAAATACTCTGCCTTTTCCCCGGGGCCAGCCTGAATATTCTGATCTGGATCGATAAGCAATCTCCGGTGTGTACAAAATGCCAGCTAGAATCATTTGTCTCAGTGCAGTCTCCTTACAAAGGATAAAACACCTGCAGTATAAGGCCTTCTCTCCTTCCTCCCCCACCTTCCCCTTTTTAACTAATGACCCACAGAGAAGGAAGAAGTAACTGAATCTATTCCATCATCAGGAAGGCTCTCTCAGGTTTGTTTTAATGATCACAATGGCTACCTTTCAATCTTATAAAAATTATATCAGTCATGGTTTCCCTGTGGCATGTTTATGTAAGTAATGTGAACTGCAATGTAATGACAAGTGTACAGATGTCATTGTAAGAGGGCCCTTGGCAAGAAGATATCTCAGAATGTCAGAATTTTAATAAACAGCGGACTGCTGGTAGGGTTCTCTTTGGTGGTTGTCTTTTATATTTGTAATGTGCACTGTGATCTGTTGCTTAGACCAGAGATTTTTTAAGAGTGTTTAGCAAAAAAGGATGCTTTAAAATTGATTGGAGCAGGAGAATTCCTTTCCAGAGTGGTGATATTTGCCTGATCTGGTGCACACCCGCAGTTTTGTTTGTACTAATGGTGGATTATAGCCAGGTAACTTGTACTTTCTTCAGGTAAGTACCAAAATATGCAATATTCATTCAAATCTCATTTCAGATCCATCCAAACCTCCTGGACCTTGTTTTCTCAAGAGAGAAAACCACCTCATAAGATGCCTTACACTTCCCTCTTTCGGTTAGAAAGCGTAGCAGACTTGAGAGAAATGCCTTTGCTTTAATACCTCAGCACTCTCCCATTCTTCTTTTAATCCCAGACAAAATCAAAAAGTGTAGAGGAGGATGAATTAATAGGAGCAATCTTTACAAATATGAGACAATCTAGTTTGGCATGAGAGAAAATATGGCTGTGATAGAGCACGAGGATAAAAGTTCTGTCTTTTCGTCTGGACAATGCAAAAATTAAGTACCACGGGTATTGACGCCTGTCTCAGAGTGGTCAGCTGCAAAGTTAAGACAAAACAAGGAACTTCTACTTCTTGATGTGTGTAATTTCAGTGTTTTTGTTCTGATTAATCCAGAACCCTTGTCCTTTTTTAATATTTTAGGAAAGGATATATGCTTTCTCTTTTAAAATTCTGTTCAATGCACATCTTTGGTGAAATACAATTCTGACTTCATATGTAATGCTCCAGAATTTGCTCCCTGACTGTACTTGGTCCCCTAGATGCTTGAGTTTAAATACAGTAAAAAAGAATGTCTATCTAGCAGTGAGCACCCTTGACTCTAATTAAAATCAAATAACTGCAGAATTGCAAAGAAGCTCCAAAGCTCCAGATTCCTCTCCCTCACTGGTCGTGTATTAACACCTGGAGGCACAAGTCAGAACTTCCCATTGCACAAGGAATATGTAGCATCGTATGTCTCATGTTGTCAAGAAATAAAAGCTGAATCCCCTTAACTATATACATTCAGTATTTACTAAGTAAATTCTTATACTAAATAGCTGTTTCTGAGTATGGATTAAAATTCTTTCAAGAATGGAAGCCAGTTTTAGCTTGTTTTTCCAGGCTATTGAACGAGCTCCTCAACCTGATGTAAATGCAGGCAGAATTCTGACCTCAGTTTATTTAACTGTTTGCCTCCGTGTGCCTATAGAAAACAAAGGTAATGTAAACTTGAGATCCAGGCATAGTTCAGAAATAAAAATGATATTTTGTATCTTCTTTTCTCATGTCAGATTAGAAAGATATGTTTTAAGTTTTTATTGCCACCACTTGAGAAAGAAAAGAAGCTTTGCCTTTGCTTTCTGCCCTTTTTTGCTGAATGATACGTCTTTGCCCTGATATTGTCAAGAAATTAAAATACTGCTTTCCAGACAGTTTCTTTCATATTTGCTATCCAAAACTTCAGGAAACAAATGATGCTTAAAAAAACAATTTTAATGAATCGATTTCTCAAACTAGAAAACACATTTCCCATCAAGACACTTATTTGAATGTTTGTCTCTGGGAAAATGCACACAGTTTATAAGAAAAGCTGATGTTATGTTAATTCCCATTATTATACACAGATAATATTGAGGAAGATGGAACAAAGTGCCTTTAAACCAAAGCTGATCACATTTTTTTCTTGTTTGCTACAGTTTTATTGTACTGAAATATGTTCATTTTAGCAGTGGAAAATCACCCTAAATAGACAGCATAAGAGCAATAAGATGTCACATTGCAGAGCACAGTTATAAAATGATGTGCTCTAGAAGTAAGGCTTTTAGACATTTTGGTTTATGTATTAAAACTTCCCACAAATTTGATTGAGAATGAGCCTGTGATGGATATTTGCTGCAGTTATGCTGCATTAGACTCGATTTATCCACCACCTCTCATTGTTGCTATTGATTGATTTTTAAATTAGATGAAGGCAATCAGTAAATACCACCCAATCAAGTCCTAAAAACATACAGGAGATTAGACAATTTAGGGTAATCAATGAAAATATTCTGTGATTTGCTACCACTCAATTTTGACCATAAATTACAACCATAACTTGCAAGTTAGTAAGCCATAAAACAAGTGGATGTGACAAGAAAAACTATAAGAAATGAATTAAGGAGATGAAGAGGAACCACTAGTGTTGTCGTTTAATGAGACAAAATTACTCTTTATACATATCTTGCATTCCTAGTTGAGTCTTATGAACAGTAATGGAGTACAAGAGCACCAACACTGCTCTTCTCTCAGATTTTTTTTCTTTTGTAGTACAAAAGCTGTTCTTTTGTTTAACAAATTAGTTTGAACAATAACTAATCAACCTAATTTTTTGCAGCAAATAAATTAATGTAATTTTAGATTCAAAACCTGCTGTTTGCTAAAAACCCTCACCTACATCACAGGCGCTTGCAAACACTAATTTTAAAATCACACTTCTACATGGTGTTATAGCCTACAAAGTTTAAAATGTAACAATAATTGAATGTTATTTTAGACCAACGCTTTGGAGAAGCTGTGCTTCTACACTGTTTTCCTATGATACATTTCACCCATTTTCTGTATTCTCACAGCAGTTTCACCACCAATTAATAATTCATATGCCTTAAAAAATATATTTTACAGTTCATTTACTAGTTGAATATAGGTGATCAGATCTTTTCTATTTATGAACTTCTGTATGTATTCTGTGTTTCTAGGCTCAGAAGCTTCTTAGAAATATATAAAAAAATTGTTAACAGCTGTAGGTTTTGTTGAAATAATTTGGTAAGCTAAAGCTAGTATTTACCATAAATCTGCACCCTTCAAAAAGTAGCACAGATGTTATACTGTTGAGTAGCATGTAAAAGTCTTTTTGGCTAATGCCTTTAATATTTCCCTTGAAATGAAGAGGAACATTTAATAAAGGTGCCCAGAATAATTTTGGGGGTGGCGATTGTTAAAAAAGAATGATATTAACAAGATTCCTTTGACAAGAGGAAAGTTTATGGGCCTCTTTCTACACTAAACAGCAAATTGAGAGGCCTGCAAACTGCACAGTGCACTCCCATGAATGCTGATAAGAATTAAATGTAGGGACAGCAGCACAGGGAGAATGAAGGCCCTAAGTGTACTCACACATGCTAAAATGAGATAATATGGAAAGTGCTGTTGTACAGCTTGATGACAGAGCATTGCCTTTGCTAGTACATAAGCTCAGAATGCACAGATGAAACAAATGCTGAAAATATATGGATTTTATATTTGCTATGGTTTAATTTATTTTCAGTGGAGACATGCTTCACATCACGTGGAGAAGGTAAAAACCCCAGGGTGGGAAGAAAGCATTAGTGGTGTTGCAAACAAAACATTAATCAGCAAATACTGACTCTGTACCAGTGGGTGGACTCTGTGTGAGAGAATCCAGGATTAGAGCACCAGGGTTATTTTGTGTGGAAATTTGAAGTACTTGCTGTAGTAGATGGATGTCTGTCACTAGCTAAAATAAAACAAAAAAAAAGAGGTAGTTCTTCTTAGATGGTTCTTTTTTTAAAAGTCATTTCCTTCAGCCTAATGTTTTAAAATCAGGACTCACTTCTCCATGCATGTCTGTAGGGTAAGCCCATGAAAGTCCGAGCCCCTTGTCCTGTGAAACAACTTACTTTCTGTCAGACACTTACCATCTGAATTTTGAATTTAGCATTTTAGAGCTGCCCAGGTCTGTGGTTTTTCAGATTGTCCATGTTGTCAAGATTTAAAAAAAATAAGAAGTAAAATGAACATTTGCTTATCTTTTGTGTTTTATCAATTTCTACAGGCTCATAAGGCATTACTGAAAGAGAAAAAGTGGACCCTCTATCCCAAAGAACAGCTGTAGTCAGTTTTGGAGGACAATGTCCCAGTGGGAGTTCAAGACAGAGCATATATATGCTTAGGAATTGTCATTGTTACACTTCCAGGTAAATTCAGTGCTAGTGGTATCCTTTTTTCCTTCCAGGTAAATTTGTTACTACAGGAAGCTTCTGTGCCTTACATCCTTGCCATAATGTAAAATGAGACTGGGTGGAACACAATTGTCTTTTCAAAAATAGCATTTGCCCCTCTATTGCTACCATTATTTCTGAAATTTGAGATTTTTACTTTCATTTGAAATCTCATTTGAAAATCCATCTCCAACTTATTTCCAAGCGATTTTTGGATGAGACTGATCCTCTGGAAATCTGGTGGGAATTTGTAGAATATTCAGCTAGTCATGTAGGCAGGAAATGAAAAAGCTTAGAATTTAGATGGACTTAGGAGTGTTCACATTCCCATATTTAAATATTGCCTGTGTTACATCTGAATTATAAATCGTGTTATTCATTTTTATTTTTTTGCAATCCCTCCAGTTAGTGATACTCCACACAAAACCATTTGTTTACATTATTGTTACATATTGTATTCTAACTCATCTTTCTGTGAGTTGAAAAATATATAAACAAGAAACCAACAAACCTCTAGCAAGGGGGACAGGGAAGGGAGAGAAAAAAGAAAATCCCCGGTTTAAAACAAAGACAGGGACCTACTTTGTTGTTCCTGATGGACTGGTGCAATACAATGAAGCTGGTGCATTCAATATAACTTTTAGAATAATTGCCTGGGAGGTAACCAGAAGAAGTACATTTTACTTTATCATGGTACATAAATAAAAGGGCAGACTAATTAATCATATAACTTACTAAAAGTGCTTTTTATTTTGCCATTTAGTATGCCAGAAAGATCATTTTCTTTAATGTATATACCCAGTATTAACATGATTTAATCCATCATGTTCTGTATTATGAAATTACTTTGTTTTACTCCCTGATCCAGCTGAAGATCATTAACCCACACTATTATCTAAGTCATACATCATTCGAGTGTATTACCTCATATAGCAAAAAAGCTACTTCCCTCGGTTACACACTCCAACTAAGAAATCATTTTTTCTAGATGTTGCTGACAAGTAGAGCTGTTTTCATTAGAAAGCAGATGGTTCACTGTTTCGATTCTGTTTTACCGTCACATTTGCTCCAGTTCCGAGTTCTTCACTGCCAGTCACCTCATCCTTTCCTTTGCACAAAATCCACATTGTACATTCAGACCTATCCCTAAAATGTGCTGAACATTCAAGTGCATTGCCTTCCTTTGAGACCTCCTTTTTGAATGCCTAATGTAGTCTGTATCCTCACTTTGTAGTAAGTTAGTCTTTAAAAAGCAATGAAATTGAATCTAATCATCTGTACAGTAGCTTAAGCTCGCACAGTTTTGCAGGCATCTGTTAGTTGGGAGTGCCAAAGATATGATTTACACATTCAAATTTAAGTTTGGGCCTGAAGTCACACCACTGGTGAATTTGCCCCACTAGAGCTTTAGGGAGGAATCTGGCCCTCTGTCATTTTTGCAGTTAACAATTATGATGTTTATGACAGTTTGATGTTTTCACCTTGTTAAGTCTATATAACCCATGTTCTGCTTTGGCTGCCCTAATGCTGTGGGAGCCCGGTGGGTGTCAATAAGCAGTAGCCTGCAATGTAAATGTGTGCCTGATAGGAGTAGGTGGCAGTGGTCACTCTGCCTCTCCTCTCCTCTCCTCTCTTAATTTTATGTATTCTAATGTTTCTTCTGTAACTACCTATGTCAGCTGCTGCGGCATGAAAACATTGTTGGTTTCTGGAATATGCAGGAATATGTTTTCCAAAAGTAAATCTCTCTGCAGTGTTGAGCTCATGAGGGAAGCAAACACTGAGTCTGTAGCCACAGAACAAGACAGCAGTGCGGGGATCACCACACATCTCACTTAAAGAACTCAGTGATTCAGAGCTTTGTAAAACAAGAGCTAGTGTTCTTGTTCCTAGGGCTCCAAACTATGACTGTGATTCCCTCAGAGGCTTTCTGACGTGTTACCTGCACACATGAAAATCAGTGTCCATGGTGGAGATGAGGGAAGGAAAGGCAAGGAGGGAGTTAAGATTCTTTCAGCCTTAGTTTTGCACTTCATGTTTCCAGATGCTGATAAGTGGATTAATTTTTTTAAAAGGCTGTTTTCTTTATACCATCTGTTTTGTGGGACCATAGTAAGCACAGAAATGCAATTTAGAAGAAATATCCCAATATTTGAGGGTCATAATATTGCTACTGTATGATTTTATCACTTGAAAGAAGCAATCATCCCTTCTCACTATGTTTATACACACATTGTTTTTCTACAGAGGAAATATAAGATGGAGAATTTTTTTTAAGAGTGCTTTGGGAAAATTGTATTTGTTATGTTAACAGTAAAGCAAAAACATGTAGTGCTCTTGATAGTCTGAGGAGACTTGTTTTCATTCTCTAGGGATTTGCAAACAGCAGAAAATTACCTGCTTCTATTTGCTCAGTCTTTTCACGGACTTGTGGGAGAATGGCTAACTCACAATTCTGTGTAGAAATGCTAGGCTAATGAGTTACCATAGGTTCCAGTTTCAAACCTGTATAAAAATGCTAGCATAAGCATCCAGTTAAGCCATTTTGAGTGTTTTGTGTCAAAATAAAGACTGGATAGTTTCTGAAAATCTTTCTTGGCATTTTTATTCTGAAGAAGGAATAAATGGTACTTAAAAATAGTTGCATTTCTGCAAGTAACAGAAGTCATGCCTGCAAGTTTAAGGCTGTCTATAGTTATCTCTAAGCATTCATTTTGGGAAGTAAATTCTCATTCTAGAAAGTAAGGAAAATAGGTTATCCCATTGCTTAAATAGGAAGCCACTTACTAAAGCTGAAATCCTTCATTGCATAACTTCTGTTCTTCCATGGTGTATATGCTTTGGTTTCAAAGGCTTTATACTGGTGATGATACTCAAACATTGTAGTAACATATTCAGACCTTCTTTGTGTGGTTTTCTCTGATCTCTGCCATGGCCACAATTTTTTCTTATAGCTTCATTTTTTCTGAAACTCAGGTTTTCTTACAGCATCAGGAATTTTGATTTTTTTCACTAGTAAAACATACTTCCTAACTGATGTCAGATTTACCATTTAATATTACCTAGTAACATTTGTCGAGATTTACCCTCCTTTATTCACACTGAAAATTACTATACTGCTTGGCAGAAATAAGGGTACAGTTTTGGGATCAGTACTTTGATTTTGTTAATTTTAAGGAGAACCTTTTCACAGAACTTTAAAGTGCATCATAGGAGGGATGTGATTTTAAGCAACAATCCTAAATAAGCAATCACTTTTTTTCTTGTACAGTTTGCACCGAAATTTGTAGGAAGAGGAAGCTGAATAAAGGGCTGGAATGAACATGCTTACAAAATTCAAAGAAAAGATAATACATTTGCTTTAGTTCCAGATATCGTCAGCTAGATGAACACCAAGGACAATGTTTAGTTATAGATTAATAATCCGTGGTACAAAGAGTTCTGAACAAATTAGGGGAAAACATAAAGCTGCAATATTAAGCAAAGCCAAGGCTGAAGGTCAGCCTGCAGTTACTAACCATGCTCAGAGTTATATTATTGTTAGTGATGACACAACATTTAAGCTATTGAACTTGGCACCACACACAGCCATGCATATTGTGCAGGGGGAAGAAGTATGCAATTGGTTGTGGTTGATTTTTACATTTCTGTTTATAAAGTCCATGGACTCTGGTTTACTCTCAGTCAAACATAGCTTCTGCATCCAGCCTGAATAAACCTCACCTGAATAAACCTCACAGCCATAATGCAGCTGCAAATATGACAGGGCAAAAATAGTAGAGGCAGATACTGCTGCTTACACATTATGAGCCAGACTCCAAAAAGGGTAAGGCATAAAGAGAGACTATCTTCTGCAGAGGTGGCTGGGTGCACCTGTCACTGGGGAGTTAAGAAGTAATGCCTTTATACAGAAAAGTCCCTTTTGCATGGCTTTAAACTCCACTTGTTCCTGCAGACAAGGTAGCTGTCATGGTGAGTGAAGAGCAGACTGTGCAGTCTTCTGGAGGTGCACTGTTAGCCCCCACTGAAGTATGTATAGCTTCAGCCACACTGCCATAAATCAGCCAGTTCGAAGTCAGCCAGGGCATATCTGCATGGTCTGTAGTGTAGTCCATAGGCCTCTGCTCTGTAAACAGGCCCTGTTGTTGCATAGTCCTAGAGGTGAACACTGAATAATATTAATTGCCCCCTGTTCAAAAGGAGATTTCTGTGCCACTGAGAAGTTCCCCAGGCCAGCACCCCAGCGATGGCAGTGACTCTGTTGAATGGCATTACCATGAGCTTCTGCAGATATCATAATCTACTCCTCAAACTACCAGTTTATCACAGGTATTTTCATATGGTTGATGCCTGTCTTCTTATGGCAGCAATGCACGAGTGATTTATGGATTTACTTCCAGTAAACTAAGAGAAAAGATGGACTTTTTGGTTTATGCCTTTGACAGTTCCAGAGAATCTGATTAAGGATAGATGTCACCTAAGCCGAATTTTTCTGCTCAAGAAAATGTTTTGCAACTACCAAATGCTGTTGCTGAAAGTAATTACCAAAAAAGAAAAAGGATATAACAAAATGAATAAATTACTATGAACTGTGGTATGCAACTTTGTTTCTTTTTGTGTAAATAATTTAGTGTTTTTTCTTTAACAATTATGAGTTTAATATACACAAAACTTCTATTAACTCTTCTAGCCAAGGTTTTATTCCTACTTGAATGTTAACAGTATAATTGCATAACATCATGAAGTATCAAACCCTGCTAAAGAAATTCCAAACAAAATAAAGGAGAAAGCATAGGAAATTGTAGGGTAGGTTTTTGAATAGTTGAAACAGAAGACAGTGAAGTACACCAGGTGCCATTTTAGGATTTGTGTGTGAGAACGACTGGATAGTGCACAGATACTCCTGATGTTCATATAGAACATATGCACAAATTATCACCTGGTACTCTGTGGGAATAAGAATCATGTCATGTACACTCTTTGGAATTATATCAGAAGCAGTTTGAAAATATAAATTATTAAAAAGATATATTACTGGGCAATAGTAATTTATTTATAAAAATACGTAATTTGTGTTTATGAGCACTGTTCAGCTTGTATGCAGGTTTTGTTTGCTATTTTCAAATAACAAATGGCCTTTCCAAATTCATAAGGAGGTATGAAATAAATGGAAGAGTACTGAAGGTGAGTCATTCATTAATCATAAGCAAAACAGGGCTGAAATCAAGGACACAGGAGCACAAACTGTAAAAGTAATAGGTTGCATAATCATTGTATTTAATATTAACTACATTATGTTTTTCATGTGAGTTCTGAGAAGTTGATTTTTTTATGTTTACATGAAACTAATCCAAGGTAAATTTTATTTCTCAATATTATTTTATCCTAGTGGTTGCCCCCTTTTTAATAAAGCAAAAGACATGAGTTCTAACTTGTCACTTTATTATGAAGATTTTATAGAGGGGCTTAGCAGCAACCTTTCAGCCTACTGTAACTTTTGATTTAAGATATTCTACTTCTGACTAGAACGTACTGATACTTATAACTACATCCCCTTCTTGTTTGTGATGGCAGATATCCCACGAAGGACATAAATTTACCCCAAATTGCTTGTTTTAGCCAAAATTAATTGTTATTCATATTCTGCTGTCAGAAAAAGACAGATCAACAACTATTTGAACCATGTTGAGCCTTTATCCTACAAGCATTCAACCTGCAGTGATTACACAAAGTGCAACAAGGTTGTTCATAATTTACAACTGGCTGAATATATAAATTGTTGGAATAGCTCAAATGGATCATTAATAATAATAATGATAATGATAATTATAATAATATTTTGTTCTCCTGTGTCATATTTCAAGTAAATACCCCAAAACAAGCTAAAGTGAAGGAAGATAAGGTAGACTGGTGACACAGCCAGGAGTCAACATGTTTCAAAATCACTAAACAGATGCATCTCCCTGTTCCAAACACATTTTGTTCTCTCATCTGTGAGGATCTAGTATTGATGTTACTCTTATATGTTATTTCAGAACTTGCTGAAGAAAGAAAGGAGCAAAGAGCAGAAGGAGAACTACTCATAATTTACAAGAACGTACTGTTGTGTTTTGTGGCCCACAGTGTGATACTCATTCACACCTCTGTCAGCTCTGTGTGTCCATAACTCTGTATGTGTTGACTACCACTGATCAGAGTGACCAGCCTTCCTGATCCTGCAAGCTGCGTGCTGAAATCTCAGCATGGCTGATGGCCATGGGCTGCACACCACCTACCTGGACACCTCTCTGCAGGGGCTTCTCCGGTACTGTATGGGATGGGTCATGCTAGGGTGTGGGCAACCCAGCTATGCTAGCCTTGATGACGCAAACTAGTTCATCTTTCCCACAGCCAAAAATTGCAGTTGCTTAGCAGGTCTTGCATCACCACAGTCTTGTTACTGATCACCTAGTCTGTGTCCATGCTGTGGGGCAGAAGCACGCCCTGGGAAGCTCCATTGTCCCCATCCCTTTATTGTCCAGGCACAGTGACCTGTTGGAGTGCGCTAAAACCAGATTGCAGATGAGCTGATCTGCCTTGGGGACTTCTCCTGCTGTGAACTCAGGTTGCAGCCCATCTTTGCACCAGTCATCCTGGATCCTCTAGTGAAATGGACTCATGTTGTAGTCCTGATGTAGGATCACTGCTCATTACTCACATGTAGTTGTCCTTGCTGTCATACTCTCTGTTGCTCTATGCTGCTCTGAGACTTTCACCCCTTAGTGTGGTATGGTCCACTGCATGAAGTGCTGCAGCCCATGTTACAAATGCTGTAGCATCCACGGGTCAGACAGACTACACTGCTGGACTATACCTGCGTGCTTTGCGACTTTGCATTTAGCTCACAGCAGTCTTTGTTCACACTATTTCTCAGCTATAATTAATGCATGTTGGTTTAGTTTATAGCAGTGTTTGAATAAACATTTCCCTAGATTTACACTATAAAACAGGCACCAGGCACTAGACCAGTGTTTAATACTTAGATGGAAATCATGATTTCTTAACATTTCTGTTAATAATCTGTGAAACTTTTCTTAAAGTTCTCTCAGAAATTCTGTCTTCAGAAAAAAAAAAGTATCAGTTGATTAAAAGTACATACTCTTCCTTCCTGCATATTCTTTTCATGCCCCGATAAACAAAAAATCTTATTTTTCAAGCTTCACATTAAACCAATATTGTGACTTCTCTACTCCAAGCTTATCACATTTTACAAACTATGTTGGTGTTAGATTCACACTGTTCTTAAGATGTTTCTTTCTACTATATATACTAAGTTGCAAGGTGTTAAAACCAATAATTCTGTTTATTGGTGATGTTTTTCTTTCTAAAGAAGTATAAAGAGCATGTTGTTTAATGACTAGGTCTAGATCAGATTTTAAGATTGGATGGTTTTAGGGAAAATAAAGATAGTCACCACACTTGTTTAATTTTTGTTATCATTTAAGTGGTATATTATTAAGATTGAGGAGATTGCCCAGGTCTGTTAAAAATGATTCACTGCATTCAGGTGAGAAGATCCCCTGCAACATTTACCTTCATTTTAGATGCAAGTAGTTTAAATGTAGTGCTGTGGTTTTGATTCCAAAGCAAATAGATTACCTATGATATTATCATTCCTAAGAATGGATTGCCAAGCACTGACTTTCTCAGGCAATATGGTTAAAGGGTTCACTCTGTCCCCAGTGGTCCTCTGCTTGAGTGCTTTTCCCAAGCTCCAAATCAATCTTTAACTCCTCACTTCTAAATTAGGTTGAAATTCTAAGGAGAAAAAAAGGGAACACAACTACTTCCAAAATCAGAGCAAATAGGAAGGATTCCTCACTCTTCCTTCTTCTAAATGAGTTGCTTACAGTTATGAAGCCTGTGAATTCTTCTATGTGCTGAATCAGTTATTTCTACTTCTTTGAATCAGTCTCTAGCCTTCCAGTAGAGAATATTATTTTTTCGGGTAATATTCTAATGCAGTTGCAGAGTCTTCAACTCAGCACCAGGAACTTTGTGCCATGGGCTGATAGGTCTGTCAGAATGGAAAACTTGGAAAAAGACTTAATCCTGGCAATGGAGATGGGTGGTTGTATTATCTCCAAAAGTTAAAAGGTGCCAAAAAGCTTGGCTTTTGAGGGACCTTGGACTTGTTTATCACTTCAGCATATCTGAAAATGTTGTTAAAATACCTACAAATATGTTCATGAAATATTTCAAAGATGAAGGAATGCATTTTAAGCTAATGCCCTATCCTAGGTTAATAATTAATACTGTGAGAATTCAGTTTGGTATTTATCGTATCATGACACAAGTAAATTATATTCCAAGCAAGTCATTATCTGTTTTTTTAAGTATGCAGTGCCAAATGATTAACTTCTTTGGTGGAAGGAGAGTAAAAACGTGGGGCAGGCAGTACCCATTCGGATTCTTTGTTCAAACTTTTTTGTCCGTGCTGTATGGTACAGAAGAGTCACAATTCTTACAGAGGAAGGTTTGCTATTTCCAAAACATTTTTTTTTTCCTTTGGGGAACTTTCTTTACATAAAATTATTCTAATTACATAATTAATGATTCCATGCAATATTTTTATTTGTTTTTATTTGTGTTAAAAATAGTCCTTTTATTTTACATCTATTCCTCACCTCTTGTCACAGTTAGCTGCATCTACTCTCATCTACATATGTACAGTATTGCTTACATACTGTGGCAATGATAATTTAACTTCTTGGAAACAGATCTGAGAAAGACTGGAAGATCTCCAAATCTTAAATATCCTGAAACTTCAAGATAGGTTTTGCCTCACACTTGAGCTGATCAGATAGATTTGTGGTAGTTTATCTGAGTCTTAGGTATGTTCAATTCTTAATTTTATTTTGCACCTTCTCTTTGTAACACACTGAGCTGAGAGGTTCTTAGAAATGAAAGGGAGTTTTATTATATAATAATAATAATGATGATGATAATAATAATAATAATAATATGTCATTCCCATGATCAGCATTATTTATTGAATAGTTCCTGTTTCTGCAAAACAGGTGGAGTTGTAAAACTGGTATAGTTAGAGCAGAGCTCAGTAAAGAGAGAGTTTTAGTAAAGCCTATTTTAACATTAGGGGAGGTTGTTTTCAGTGTTTATGACTTAAACTACTGACAAAGGCTTGGGAAAAATAGCCTCATCGTTCACTTGAGTTTTGGAGTACACTAACACAAACAAAGACAAGATTTTACAGGTTCTTGGTATTTCAAAGACAAAAAATCAAGCAAAGAACATGCTCAAAAACATGCATTAGTGGGGAAAAACGAACAGTTGAACATTTGGCCATTGCTGAATGTCTTTTAAATTCTACTTTTTATCTACAAACATGGCTAAATCAAAATTGGTTTTCAGCAGAACAGTCAAAGGCATTTTACTCATCTATTTTCCTGGCAGATTTCAATTTGATCACAAATATGTCAGCACTGTAGCTGTCCCTAAATTAAAATTTCTACCTTTTATATTCTGTGGGAAGGATGTTTTACTTCTCTAGAAAAATAGTTGTTTTATTAAAATTTAAATATTACCTTCCAGTAAGGATATTGCCTGGAATATTCTATCTGAAACATGAATATTCTACGAAGTTATGAGCAACTAAAGATTTTAGATTAGAATAAAAATGCTTGGGCAGTATTGACTATTCCTTGTTACTTCTGCAGATAGAATATCCTCTCTGTAAAGACTTGATGGTTCCAGTTCCATTTTGCAATTCCCACATCTTTCATGGTCATCTCAGCCACCGTTTGGTGGCTCAAAGGTGTTTCACCTACTTTTCTTATATCACCAGATAGTACATGGCCAAGTTATTTAGATACAAATACATCTTGAGAGTATCATCAAATCCATTCTAATTTCATTCATGCCTTGGAGATAATAATTTAAAGAGCTAGTCACTGCCTGCAGTTAAGCATGGAGAAAATAGATCTGTCCCATAATTTATGTCTGCAAAAGGTTGGGCTGGATTTGTAATTAATGTTTGCTCCTTTTAATGAAATACTCCAAAGGTCTGCACTTCTGTCATTCATGGAGGTAATTTTTCAATTGATTAGTAAAATAATACTTGAAAAGTAAATGCACCTGCTTTAGCACAGAAATGTCTTAGTCAAGTAGAGAGAATGATTGGAGTGCTAAAAAAATATCATTTCAATACAGTAGAGACTGGAGTTTTACTCCTCCAGAATTCAGAACTCCCACTAAAGAGAAAAAAGGCAAAGGTAATTAAACCTCCAACAACATCTTAAGCATGCTTTCATCCAGTTTAATTCCTGGGTGGTTTTCAGCATAGCTAAATACTTTAAAGAACACATGCCTGAACTGTGCATTTGTACAAGTGAAATACCACTGGAAAGTGTGCATTACAGCCAGACATAGTTTTTACATTTGTGTACCTTAATATTTTGGTAAGGCATAATATTGGGAGTTTGGTTTCATTTTGGTTAAATGCTCAAAGTCTGACTGCTCATTGGGATTCTATTTTGGCTGCCTTTTCAGACTCAAATACTTTCAAGCAAGCAAAATTGCAATACTTGAGAGTTAGTGTCCTGCAACTGCTGGTTAAAAACACCTTGTAACATCCTTTCTACAAAACAACTTCCAACGAAGGGAATGAAACGAAATCAGAAGCCACCTCTGCCTTCTTTCAGGGATTCAGTAAGTATTTTGTTTGAATTAATCACTCAAGAAGGGATATTTGGTGACTTCTCCTGTTTTGTTATTTTAGTCATTTTGATACAAAGGAAGAGTTACTATTCCTGTACTACAGAGACCTCAAATTCTCTGGTAATGAACTTCCTGGGAATGCTCACTTCCTGCTGAGTCAAACTAGGCTGAATGCAGGGATACAAGCCAGAATCTGCACTAAATTTCTCAAGGGCCACAAACATGATAATCTGAGAGGTTTTGTATTGCTTGTCGTATGGGACAAGAATTTTGCTTTGAGAGAAGGAAGCAAGAGAAGTGAATAAATTTGGTGAAAGCGGCCCTTATCCTTCACTCAGCCTGGTGGAGTGGATTAATCCAGACAGTGAAGGGAGGGGATCTGTGTCATCAGGCAACAGAGGGAAAAAAAACAATGATGTCTTGCACTTCCTCTGGCTGGTAAAATCACTAAATAAAAAGATAGTTTGGCATCACATATGGCAGAGAATTTGCCAACAAATTCTCCAGTTGCAAATTTAAAAACTGAGCTCTACTCAATTATGGATAAGCCATAGGCCTCTGTTCATGAAAATCTCAAACCATGGCTTCCAAGTGGCTGAGAGAGCCTGTTTTGCTCCTGAAAGGAACTGGATTTAAAGGCTTGCTTCTTCCCTTGGTGTTTCCTTGCTTACAGCTTTAGGCAGGGGCCTTTGGACCATGCTGACACTGGCTGGCTCAGCAGGCAGCTGCTGTGGATCACCTCTGAGATGCTCAGCTCTCCTTGTGCACTGAGAGGGAGCCCAGGTTGGACCAGATGCGGTTTATGCTTGTGGTGGGCAACACCTTTTAACACATCAGTATAGGAATTGTTCCCAATAACAGCCCCCTCCACAAAAATGCATTTTGCTGGCCAGAGAGGAGAAAGCACTGGTAGTACAGTGTCCACCAACCCCTTGGTCTCCTCACTCCTGGAGCAGAGAAGCCCTGCAGGTCTTAAATGTTTTCTCAGATCTTAGAAGAGGAAAGAGAAATTGTGGGAAGTGGGAGCTTGGACAGAAGCACTGTGGGGCTATGCTAATGCTGGGCCACGGGAGTGATAGCAGGGCATGCAGTCAGCATGTGGATATTGTTTGATATTGTGTATGTTTAGCATCACTGTATTATCTTACCCATCAGAGCATTCCACTTTAAGGATAAAAGTTTATAGTTTTAACACTAGGGTTTTAAGTGCTTAAATCACCTGAAAGATCCAGCTGTTAAGCTCAAAGCGAAGCAGTACCTAAAGCCTTTTAAAAATCTAGACCTTGAACTTAATATAACTCCAATTAAAGTCAATGGATGCTGAGTCAGGCTCTAATTCCTTTTGCACACTAGAGACTTGAAAGGTGAAAATCCTGGCACTACTGGTATTTTGCCATTGACCTAACAGGGTCAGGATTTCATGCAAAGAGCCATAAAAAGACATTGACATTTTGTCACTGCTATCTCAGATCGGATTCATACCAGTGACCCAGGAGAGAAAGTCTGCATAACCCATTACTACTATGCAAGTACCCAGCACTGTCTCACTACCTTCTACCTTGTTTAAAGAGAGCAAATAATCTATGCTTTTGAATTGTCTTTATTTTAGCCAGAGTGGAGAAAAATGGAAAAATGCTTGGATTCATTTCTCAGTCACTTCATTTAAATTCTCTTAATTGCCGGAAATGCCTGATTATTTTAAATGAATATAATTAGAAAATTATCTTTTGTAAATGGAGATGTTTTCTTTATTTCTATATTTATTCTAAAAAGGCTTTGTAGTAAAACTGGAAGGTAAAATTCAGATTCATTGCTACTTGTGAGTGAAGTGTCTATGATTAACAACAGGAACTATGAAGTATGTATGTACAATTCCTTAATGATCCTTAATGAAATATTTAATTAAAGGCCAGCTGGAAAGATAATCTTGGAGAATAAAAGGAAATCAGGGGATGAACTGATTTCTGTAATGTACACTGCTGTGCAATGGCTGCTTCGGGGAGTGGTTAGCTTTGTTAATCTTTGTTTCCGTGTAGGAGAAGATGTTTCACACGGAGCTTGCAAGAAGGTCAGGTTTGCTCATGCGTTTAGGCGAGGTCCCAGATCAGGAGTGTAATTCAGTAGAGCATCGCAGACCCATTTCCATGTATATATGATGTCCAGGACAATTTTGATTTTTGCCTATTCTCAATTTGTCCTATTTTTTACACAACCTAACGATGATACTGATTAAATGCTAAGAATGAAATACCGAGATAAAATTGTACAGGACTCTTTATGAGATACATATGTAACCAACCATATGTAAGCCAAGCCAAACCAGAATTCTCACTGTGGTATGGTCTATAAATCATCAACATTTAGATACAGTATACTGATAAAATGCAACACTGTTCTGCTACCCCCTACTAAATTAGTTTCAAAATTGCAAATGCAAAATATTGGCCATGCATTCTAGATGATAAAAAGATTAATAGATTACCAATTTATGCATGCAAGTATATTGAACAATATGATTTAAAACTTCTGCAGGAATTAATATTATACATAACATGACAGCTGTTACCTTAACAGATTTTTGATACTGTAAAAGAATCTGGACCAAGATCTGTTGCCAGTTAGAATGAAAAATGGGATAACTTTACTGAATTCAGTGGAGTTCCTCAAATTTGATGAAACAGATGAGCTTTCCCATTCCAGAGATCTCTGTAAATACACAGAGATGAAGCAAATCAAAATCATGTTCACAGAAATACTGAGAGTCACTGAAAAGGAAAAAAAATCTATTATTATTAAAGAAGAAATTAAGCTCAGAAAAAAAAAGTAAATTCTAATTGCATGAGGCTTTGCCTCGGCTTTTTTTCACTGCTAAATTATTATTAGAAAGAAAGGATACAAAATGCATCCTCTGTTAATATTAATATGAGAAAGAGTTTTAAAATTTTTTAAAGTCCCATCATACTGTTTAGACTGTTCCCTGAATGGATCCAGTAGGAAACAGGGACTGAAAGAAGGGTTCATCTCAAAATATGTATAATAATGATTACCAGAACCTCCAAAGTTCAGCAGAGAAAACCTAAACCATAAATAAATTAATAGGATAAGTGGATTAGAGAGAAATAAGTTATGATATAACCGTTGACTTAAGCATCTGATTAAAATCAATGACAAAGATACGATAATGCATGAATCACTGGTGTGGCAATTTCTCTGCAATGTGTCCGTTTCTAGATACAGTAAATACACAGAAAATTTGTAATCTCTGTCCTTTCTGCTGGCATCTGTAAAACTTTGCCCTACATTGCTACTTTTACCTGTTTTTGAATTTAGAAACATGATTAGTTTATCCGTTACATAACAATGATTTAGTTATATCTTGGAATCTGTTAGCTTTTTGGTCATAAGTTACATATTTTCCTTTTGTACTGCATGCAATTGACAGTAAATAATACTGAAAACATGAATACATTTGTTAACTGTGATCTTATGATCATTAGATAATAAGAAATCCATGCTTATAGTTTATGTTCATCTAGGATAAACCATACGGGAAGTTTCACCTAACTGCTGCTTGTTATATACCAGACCAACTGGAGTCAATATTACACTCTGGAAGCAGGTGTGAATCTCATCAGAAAGCCCTGGAAAAGAACTGTGAAAACATGAACCTGTAAGAGAAACTATCCAACGGTGAAGGCAATCACAGTAGAGTTAAAGCAGTGCTATTAAATAATGAGCAGTAGTAGGTGACTGTCGGCTGTAAGTTGCCCTATAAAGCATCTGCTACCTGCTGCAGGCTACAGGATTAATTCTGAAACATGTAATTTAGCAAAGGAGCAAGACTGCAGTCTCCTCAGTCTTCAGTAGCAAATAAATCGGTGGCAAATGCTTTGGCATAGTGTCTCATTACTTTGTGGAAATTCACTGTGTCCAATGCTTTGTGTTATAATTCTATTTCTTTTTCTTTGGTAAGGATTGGCACTCTGTATTCCTCAATCCATTTATATTATTAGTTGAAACTTTTGATTTTTTTTTGGGGGGGGGGGGTTAATTCCTTTATGTCTATTTCTTGTTTCATTTTGAAATGCACATATTTTTGAACCCCATAATTTTCATAGGTGAGCAATTCTGTCTGTTCAGGTGATCCTGTCCTTGAGGTTCAAAGTCTGCATCCTTACTTTTAAATTTGTCAGTTTGCTCATTAATTTTGTAACAGAGTCAGATTTTCAAAAATATGCTGTATGTAGAGGAGGAGGGGAATAAATAATCTTGCTTCCCAGCTTGGTTTATGTTAGACAGGCAATTGTTTGCCTAACAGACCTTTAATTTCTTCAACTGCTGATTGTATTTGTCTCTGCATGCAGTTACCTAGTTTGCACTGCAGCTATGCTAGTTAAGACACTCAGCTCCTTGCATGATTTGAACGCATCTGCAAACCTGCAAAGTTTTGAAGAGCTGCCCTGCACTGCATCTTTCCCATGTCTAATACTGGAAAATAAATCACCTGCTGCCGCTATTAATGTTACCAATCAACTGAGAACAGTGCATAGATCAAGGTAGGAGTAGAGGGTTTGGAAGCCTAGGCAGAAGGTGTGGCATGAGACAGAACCTTTATTCTGGAGAAGCCTGTGTTCCACACAGGAATGAAACAAATATTTTGCAGACCTATATGGACAGATATCATCATAAAGCCAAAAAAGATGCCTGGGACAAACCTTATCAACTTCTCAGTTCTAATCATAGGCATTTTAATAGTTTTTCTATTTACAAATGTTCAATTATTATAATTCTTACTAACTAGTTTTTATAACTTTCTTCCTAGTGATACACTTGCCACCCTACTGGAAACAATGGATTTGTATGTGGATAAGTACAAGCATAGCTGGAACTGGAGTTGATCTGTTTATTCAAGTAGTAGATATTTATATTTGGAAATGAAGAAAACCTGCTTGTGAGTGTTATGCAACTTCATTTTTCCTTCATTAAGACTTCTGTTTGTTGAACAGCTGCAGAATTTGAGATTTTAAGAGTGCTTGCATTGCTTAACTTTGTTTTTCTGACCTCTTTCTAAAGGAGTCTAGGGAGACTAATTTAGAAACCTCCATTATATTCCTAGAGGAAAGTGGTGCAGACATTCCTGTTTGTGCCAAACTGCATCTGAGTGCATATATTGACTTTACTGGAGTAGCTTGGGCTTTCCACCACTGAATGGGACCTTAGTGTCCTATGAGTTTTATGCAGTTGAACATCCAAGTTACGAATGGTATAATATTTCCAAAGAATGTGTATTTAAACATTGGTAATCATAAGATTTTAACCATTTTTTTCCCCTGTTACCATTAATGAAAGTAAACTGGGCTAAAATAGTCATATACCTAATATATTCTAGAACCTAATATTCACTTGTTGAACCCTTTCAAATTTATTTCCTTGACTTCTCTAGGGATGTAAGCATAGTGTACAGCACATTATTTCTCCGTGTAATAGATATGAGCACAATGGTGTGCTCTAGTAGCAACTCCCTTTATGCACAATTTTTTCAGCTCTTGAAGTTAATTTAGTTAAACTAAACTTTGAGAAAAGAATCAAGCCCTTTCTCCTTATGTGGAGTTTTTCTTAGAATGTGAAACACATTTTCCTCTTGAATACAGTGCAAATATTTCTAAAAGAGGTGCTTTGCAAACAAGCTATTATGGTACTAAAGAAAACATTGATTAGTTTTAAATGGCAGTAACAATTCATGTGCATGTAAAGACAAGTGCATTTGCTTTTGAGGTTAAGCCTCTACATTTAATAATTGAAGGAAAAATACAATAAGGTCCAATAGAGGAAGCTTCTGTGAAATACATTATGCAATAACTTACAACTGCCATAACTACAATTGCCTTAGCAGATCATATTATGGTTTCCACTCAGACTGTTTTTAAACAAAATATTTCTTTATTACTTTGTTATTTGGAAATATTTATTATTTGGAAAAGATTATACACTGTTGATTCAGAAAATCTGAAAAATGAAGACACCCACCAGAAGGAATTCAAGTGAATATGGTATCCAGCTGAAGTGATTGACTGATTTTTAGTCTTGTTAACATTGCATTTTGGATGTCAAAACTCAGTTTTGGGGGGTGGGAGGATTTCTTTCCCAGTTCCCCCAGTTTAACTCTAAGTGTTACATTTTGCTTAATTTGCACAAGACCAGAATTATAGAAAACAGATTTTGGCTATATATCGTGCAGTTTAACTAAAAGAGATTCTTTATTCTTTTTTTATTTGTTGAGTTGCATATATCATTAACTGTCAAGATCAGAGCCTAATTGTATTATTCACATAGCCTGTATGCTCCAAAAAAAGCTTTATGGCCTGAAAAAACCTAAAACCACATAATCTGAAGCAACAGAAACTTTACATCCATTTCAGAGAATGAGGGAGTAATTTCTCTGAAGTTGCAGAAGATGTCTTGGGCAGAGAGAGGAATCTTCACTCAGTGTGATAACCCCAAGCCATTCTTCTTCCTGTCTGTAATGAAATTCCAGATCTGTGAGTCCTTTTCTGGAAATGGTATATGAGGAAGGGCAGAAAGAATGGGATTGGAATGAAAGTGTGATGGCTGTCTGCACATACTCAACAGTCTTCTGCAAAAGGGAATAGTAATACCCGTTCTTCATTACAAAAGACAGGCCAAGAAGTAGGGCTTAAATTACAGTAGCAAGGATTCAGATTAGACATTAAAAAAAACCTTTTATAATAGTAATATAATAAAGCACTGAAATACATTACCTGGGATGTTGTGAAGTCTCTGTCTTTGGAGATCTGCAGGAACAGGTTAAAGAACAGCTGTCTGGAATTAATACAGATACACTTATCCCAACTCCCAGCCTTTCTTTTTCTGTTATCCAAACAAAACTTCTATGTCATCAACCAGAGTTTGGATTACAGGATTTGGCCCATATTATTTTTGCCTTATCCAGCTTCGTGGGTAGCGAGCAGTTACATGGTTTATGTAATTGTAACGCTGTGTGAAAATATAAAGGCCACATTGGCAGATAGTAAACCACATATTGCATCTCATATGGAAACGTTTCTGGCTCTGTGTTCAGTTACCTTTTTGTGTATGCAAATAGATTATCTTTGCATGACTGCAAGCATACTTTGTGGTTGGTTATGTGTGTTTAAAATGTTGGTCAACAAAAGATAGAAATAATATTTTGTGTGAAAAATTATTACTTTTTTTTCATTTGCATACCCACTTAGTCCTTGTAGCTCATGGAATTTCTTGCTGGCATTAGACTAAAAGCAAGTTTTAGGAAAGCTGTGAAATATTGAAAGGTAGCAAGCTTACAGACTGACTTATGAAGGCCAACACATACAAAATAAACAGGAGAAAAACAGGGAAATGGCATATAAGAAACAAATGAAATGGCGTGCTGGGGTGGCATTGTTTGCAGAGTAAAAGAACAGAGCAAAACAAAAGGCTGCTGAGGAGAAAAGAAGGAAAAGGTAAGACATATGAGGAACTGTAGAGGATGAGGAAGAGGAATTTAAAGCAGTAGATTATGGCCCAAACCAGGATTTTAAGGACTGAAATTAAAATTTGCATCTTAGAAATGGAAGAAGAAAGAAAGCTTGGACTTAGCCTGGGTGAAAGAAGCAAAAGAGAGAAAGTAGTCAGACTTCTTAACCAAGAAGTTGCACTGGATTAGGCCGAAAACTGTGATGAGGAAGTAGTGGGAAGATGTTGGGCTGATAGAACATTTTGTCTGTTAATGGCAATCGTAGTCTGATCCAAAGCACAGGGGGTTAGTAGGAGTTATATGTAGTTCCAATAAGAAAGAAGTCCATTTTAATTGTGATTGGGCTAAATCCCTCTTATGAAAAAAGTAAAGTGTTGTGGTTGAAGTATAAAAGTGAAGTCTGTGTTAAGAATAACTTTTCACAAAGAACGATTTCCTAAGAAACTCTTGTTTATCTGTACTAAAATATGTGGTATAGGTTAGAGAAGAGAGTGATACAGTTTAATACAACTGTTTAGTTAGTATGGGCCTTTGTTGCTCAAATCCCAGCTGTAACTCCTATGTGTATTGCAGTTCTTCATATTTCATACCAAAATATGTAAGGCCACACAGTCTATTTTCTGTAAATGCTAATATGTGCACTCAGCCATGTACATAGTCTGCAGTGTTCTCTGATCTGGCATAGATATTTTGTAAGGACCTCCAGCTCAATAGCATTAAAGATGATAAATGAAAATATAAATCTAAGGGGAAAGTATCGAAGTTAATAGTGAACTTTTTTGCATAAAATAACCATTACTTCCAACATTTTACAAAGATGTCCCTTCTCAGCTTAATGCATGCTGATAAACATCAGTTATATACTACATTTCCCTCCCATCTCACCACCCCATATCTGCAGTTTTTCCTTATGATGTCTACTCCTCTTAAAATCCAATTTTCTAGTTATACTAGTGTTTATTAAAAGCTTGACTGTAAAGTCTTTGTTTACCCAAAGATCTATTTTTATCATAACTGTTTATAATGGTTGAACCTCAACAACTTAAACACTTTACACAAAATAATGTATTTTCAATAAATTGAAATATTAACCAATCATATGTAATGGTTCAGTTCTAGCAAATGGATTGCTAGAAATCCTTAGGGTTTCATATAAATTGAAAACTGTATTGACTGACCAGGCTGCACTCGAATTACATTGCATTTGGATCAAAAAGCATAGAAAAAGTTCTCATTATAGTTCCCTGACATTAATTTGAGCATTTTTATATGTGTGTCCTATTAAGTACTTTAAGTGCTTTTTGATAATTGTGCTTTGTAGTTTTTACAGCACTTCAGCCTATTCCCAGTTCAATTTCCTCTTTTATCCGATGTTTGAAATATTGATTTCTGACAGATAAAAGCAAACCTTATAATCTCAGCAGCATGCAATAAGTGAGTAAGACGGGGCTACAGAATGCATCAGGGAATGGTCATATTTGAAACCGTCTTTGTTTTATTACATTTCGTCAACAGAATTTACTTACCGCTTGCTGATATTTATGTAAAAGCAGGACTCCTGATAGTCCAGTGATATTACCAGTTCCTGGTATACTTTTGCATTTAGTAAGATAAAAGAAGAAACTCCCTTGGTGGTTGATGATTGCAGCTGCTTAAACTGCTGTCAGATGGCTTGAAGTAACTGTGATTTATCTTCTTCAGATTGTGGAGCGTCGTTTCCATGAACTTCCAGAGTTTGCATTAAAAACTGACACAACATCAGAGTGCCAGGAGCTTCTCATATTGTGGCTCTCAAGGTAAAAGCAAGAGACACTATCCTTGTTTTGTGTTTGGGAACGCTGTTCAAGCCCCCTGCAAAGCTCTTGTGACATGAAAAAGACCTAAAAGAAATGGGTGGGAATTTTGAACACGGCCTAAAAACAAAGACAGGATGTTAAAGAATACATGTTAATGTTCTGTTTTACTTATTTTCATGATGCTTCTTCCCTAGATTCTAGAAACTAGGAAGCAGACTGAAGAATTCAATCCAATCCAATTTCTAGTTCAGCAGCTAATGAGACTCTTATCAGTTTGCCTGTATCCCCTTACCCTTTTCAGAATCCAGTATAAGTATAACCTTTACTTAGCTCCACCACCACCTGCAGTAAAAGAGCAGAATATATGGTCTACAGGGGATGATCTGCTTCATTCCTGGCAGTATTTCCTCTGAAGTTATGAAAATCAAGATGGCAATACTGTTCTAGAAGGTGAGAAAGGTTCTTTAAGCTACACAGTAATTCTGGCAATCAGTAGTAGGTCTATCAGTGAGAACACAACAAAGTCTCCATCCTTAGGTCAGGATGAACCTGAGTATGTTTCTCTTGATACATGCATTTTTTTAGAGGGATCAGTTTACCTGAGAACACATGCAGGTGAAATAAAGGGAGGAATTGTTTTTGATAATCTAGACATTTCTAAAATGAACGTTAAGATATTATTTAATCCCAAATTATCCATTGCTTATGTAATACCTCCTGATAATTCAGCCGCATTTTTTTTTCTCAGTCCTGGAAATACTTAACAAAACCCTCTTGCAACTGTCTAGGCCTGCACACACTTGGATATAGGGTAGTTTTCATAGAAAGGGCATTTAGAAAAATGTTATATTGGTGAATCTTCGTTGTTATGGACTGGAACTCCGCCAGCCACTTAGCAATTAAAGGTTTAATCTCCCAGCAATTAAAGTTTTCATTACTAAGCAATTAGCACTTAAAGTTTTAAGTGATAAGCACTTAACTGCGTTCTGGAAATGGTGGTTGGTGATAGCAAAGCTGGGCAGGGTTCTGAGGAACAGCAAGCCTGGAAAAGTGATTTGGGGAAGGCTGCCAGGGAGAAAAGAGATTCTGAGCTCTGCTACATGCCCTGATCATAGCCTGTAGGATAAAGCCTGATGGAGCAAAGCTTGCTCAATGGTAGAATGGAGTAGAGATGGAGCCTGGAGGGAAACAGAGAAAACAGTTGAGGAATCAGGAAGGCTAAGTGGCTTTGGAGTTGAGTTTAATACTGAGTTAGAGCTAGACGTCTAAGCCTGAGGATCCAGGGTTGTGTCCCAGTCAGTCCTGGCTCCATCTGGATGAGGCTGCTGCCTTCAGGGGATGTTATGATATTTACAGGCCATACAGTGTAAATGTAGGCAGAGAGTGCTATTGCAGGTGGGGAAGGACGACTGGATGGAGTCAAGTTCTGCAGCAAGGCTTCTTCAGTGATGATTTGATGGTCAGGAAGAGTGAACCAGCAAGACTACAGAATTGAAATAATTAGAGATTTGCCAATAAGAGAAAAGACAGGGAGAAGATGACAGAGGGAAAACTATTAGTTGAATTACATTTAACAGCAAACGTGTAATTGAATATTCAAGTAAAAACTGTAAGGCTGGAATATTACAAAATAATCTTATCTCACGTTTCTAAATCCAACTTTAACATGTTAGCTGCACCCAACCCAAATTTCTGTGTCCCAGCAGTCCAACGTAGAAATATACATGCATATATTCAACATATGCAGGTAAAGCATCAACACAAAGATTCTGCAGTGAATGATATCGTAAGTGCAGCCAGTCTCCATTAGAATTTCAAAGGAGCTATTTAGCATTTTTCATATTGGATTGGTTATTTACAGTTCATTATTTAAAAAGAAAAAGCATTGGAAAAGGTTTATCTTCTAATAAATCAAAACCATTGTGAAGTCAAGTTCCAGAGCCTAAAGGTAGTTGCTCTGCAGAAGCTGTCTCTTATAAAATATTATGTATACTACATTGTATTAGATGGTTGAATGGAAAGTGCTGCTATGAAGAATTGGAAACAATTAGAAATGCAAAAGTACAAAGTGGAAAAAATAGACCTAGGATTTTTGGTTGAGGTAGTTGTGAGAATCAAGATGGGAAACAAGCCATTGTATATACCATCTGACATTTTCTGACAATTGTCAGAATCTCAGTCTGACATTGTATATAATGCTGTATGCACGCACACTCCAGTATTACAGCTGCTAAAATTATCCTAGTATTTTCACCTGTGTTTTCAAAGCCCTTAAAATTTAAATCTCAATGTTTCAACTGATAGCTTTGGACACACCAAGACTAGTGCTTTTGAACAGCTTCAAAAGACTGAAATATAATATCCCTAAACTTGTGCATAAAATCATGTTGATCGCAATGGAATTGCTCAAACACCTATTTAGTTGCTTTACTTGATGGGGGACAATATCTTTGAATAAAACAAAATAATAAAGAGATAAATTATCAAACAAGTACAGAGCAAGTTCAGGTGTGCAAGTGCTTGTGATTTAAGTGAACAGGTAGCTATGGGGATAGTTATGTGGACTAAAATAACTATAAAGGAAATCTGACTCCATTTTCCAGTACTTTTTAAAATAAAAATGCTTCCAATAGTAAACGTATGTGACAGTGAAACACTTCACCAAGTTCCGTTTTGTTGCTAAATAAAGTTTTTTTAAAGTTTATCTATAGACAATGGGATCACGAAGTTGAAATGCAGCTAGCTCTGTTATTCCCATCTGCTTGTTTCTGTACTGAAAGTTTTGAAGAACGGCAGCAAATTTTGAAACTGAATGTTTTAAAGTGCTTCAAATAAAATGATTGGAATTTTTCTGAATAAGTGTATATTTAGCCAGTTCAAAAGACCTAATTTGGGCCTTTTGTGTGTATATTTGAAAATTGGGCAAAGAATATGCACCATTCCTTCATTGCTTACTCAATGATTGACTATTTGAAACTGAATTTCAACACTACTCTCATCTGACACCCTACAGTCATTATGTCTTTCAGCATCTCAGCTGATGGAAGCGGTTACTATATGGTTAGTAACTTGTGCTCTCTGCTACAAAGCCAAAAGAAACTACTGTATTTGCGCCACTCCAGAACACATACCCAGTGTATGTTATAGGCATGAACTAGCATATTTTACCCCTACGTATTCTATTTTGGGTCACCTCTGTAAAGGGCCAGAGAAGAAATTAAATCACCTTACAAGATGACTTCTCTCATCTTGGACACTCTGAGCAGCTGTGATTTCTATTTCCGTGCATATTATAGAAGAGATAGCACATTGTAATGACAGAGTAAATACTGCTTATAGTGTTTTTACTTGCTCCAAAGTTTTATGCTTACTTGAGCAAAAGTCACTTTAAAATTTCACCTGAGATTTTTGGAGCATCTGTTTCAATAGAATCCAGTATTTTTAATGGGATTTACCCTCTGGCTCTCCCAATAGGATGCTTGAGGAAATAGCGCTCCAGGCACCAATGTTTGCAGGCTTTTTTTAATATTTATTTTTAAAAGTTAGGGAAACTGATAACATTAGAATATATTTATATCATTAAATAAGTAACGCATCTACTTCATAAACGCAGTACAGATTACATTCCTTTTTTGCCTCAGTTTTTCCACCTTCCTTTTCCTCTTTTATCCTCTTTGATGTCTGCAGCTGTTGTCTGCCAAATAAGGCTAGCAGCTGCCTGCAGTGCTGCTGTTTTATCAGCTGCTAAAGGTCTACCATTCACCAGGCAGCCAGTTCTCTCCATCGCTCTATAGAGAGTGCGTGTTTATCAGCTTGGTGACACAGCCTTTGAGCTGACAATCCAGTCCTGTCACAAGCTCTCAACCTGGAAGTACTCAGCAGCTCGTCTGCTCATGTTGAATTCCTTGTTAAACAAAGTGTCCAAAGTGTCAGAAGAATGATATCAACCACATTACGCTGCTATAACCAAATGACAATATTTCTCTTTATTTTAGCTCCTTAGTATCGTCTTTGGCTGAGTAGGAAAGAACACAAATTGCCTGACCCTGGGGAACCTTTTTTCAACATTTATTATTGGAAGAACGTATGGCTTGCAAAAGATAAAATGTATTTCAAATATCAAATCTCTCCCTATGCTGAGCTTAAATGCTGCCTTGATGTATGCCTCGTACACTCTCTGTTGACAGATGTGAAGTTTGAGTAAGAGCAGAATTTGACCAGCTAAATTTAACATAATAGGATGATGAATACTACAAGGGCAAAGGATTTTCTAAACATCAAATGCTATGGAGTGTCTGATTTCTGTGTTCAGATTTAGCCCTAGATAGTCTGGTTATAGGTGTATACAGTAATGAACTTGCCAAGGAGTATCTTTATATTGTAGTAGTGATCTAAAGTGTACTGTGTTTAGAATAATGGCTGTTCAGTGATGTACTGGGAAGGATTTATTTGAATGTAAGTTTACCTTAATGTTCTTAGCCTTTTTATCTTTTTGTTCTTTCTTCCTTTCAAATATTTGGACCATATTTTTTTATCTTAGAATATATTCAGGAAATTGTTCAAAATACTAGTATCATTTAAAGTAGTAATAGTAGTTTCAAATTCTGCATTACAACAAAAGTCAGTTTTCTGCTGAGTTCTGGGGGAGGCTTTAATGATCTTAATAATACCTTTTTTTTAATAGTGTTTGCAAATGTAGAGCACATTGTACACCTGGAACTTCTGCAAGTGACTGGGACATAGCTATATGGTAGTGACCCACTGTCATGGCCTTGTCTTTACTACTCTTACCAGAGAACAATCAGAGTCACACAAATTGCCACACAAGATCTTGTACACCATAATTTTTTCAGCAGCTCCACACAATAAAAGAACTTTCCCTTGCTGTGCAAAATGACCACACACAGTGGAGCAGACTGAGTATTTTTCAAAGAAATGGAACCCTATCAAACTTTTCTCAGTTTCAGTAAAAGTGGAATTTCCAGCAAAAATGACAGTGAAAGACCTGCAACAGAAATATAGTAGCTCAGTAGTAAGTGCTTATCAGGTTGTAATGTGAGGTATTCAATCAGACATGGATTTTTCAGAAAGGCCAAGGAGTTTTAGCACTCAATTAGCACTGGTTAACAGAGCATGCTTCACCATGATGTATCACAGTCATTCATCCTTCATTCTTAACTTTTGGTTTCACCTGCCCCTGCAAATGGTTTGTTCAGACGATATTTCCATACACATTTTGCAAAAACTCAAAGAGGGAACAATTGAGACAGCACTTGTCTGGGATGTGAGTGATGTAAGTTCAAACTTTTGGCATATTTTACCAGAGCAAGAAGCTGACTTTTGGTTTCTTCCATTACCAGCTGAGTGAGCAAATTGCTGGGATGTTGGCTCTTTTGAGTACTTCTGAAGGTCTTTTCTCACATTCTCTTCCAAAGGTTTCATCCCAATATAAATTAAAAAAAAAAAATTGACTTGCTAAAACTCTTTTTTGCCAAGCTCTAATTATCAGGGTTTGTTCACAGCTTGAACCATTCTTTTCATATATTGCGATTTGAAAATAATATGTAGTCTACATCCAGAAAAGTCTCCTTTATAATAGTCAATACATCACTGTAACTCTGTGCTGTTTTACAAAAATTAGATGTTTTGTGTTGAAGATAAATTTTGAAGTTTACAATAGCTCTTATTACTAAGGAGTGAAGCAAACCAGCTACAACTTCATTCCTCAGATAAAACCAAATCTTTCTGGAAGATTGTAAAAATTTATTGAACAAGGCCACTCGCATTTCCTCTTTCCCAGTAATGGCATTAGCTTAGTCTATATGACCTCTCTGCCAGGTTCCCGCAGGTCTACTTTCTGATTCAGTTTCTCTTCTCATAGCTGCCCCATCCCCTCTCCATCTTTTTCCAGGGACTCTTCTGTTCCCCTTCCTGTTGAGCCCCACAGTCACCATGTCTTGGGAAATCATAAAGGAGTGTTTTGGGGGGCAATTTAGGTAAAAATTGCTGGGGATCTGTTTATATTTTTTGTTGTAGATGTGTATGTTTTTTTTCCTTATCTGTCTTTTTAGAGCTGAGTAGATACTGGCTTAACATCACACACTTGATGTTTTTCTCTAGTCAAAATGAAATCATTGCCATGTATAAAGCAGTTTTACTTACCATCAGGCTTCCTGGCTATCCTGTAGCCCTATAAAAGCCTGTTTTATGCAGCTCAAGTCAGTCAGAAACGTATTGCCTGAACAGGGGTTCAAGTTTGTCAGAGAAAGCAAAGAAGATTATTGTCAAAACCAAAAGGCTTCACAAAGTCAGTTACTTCCCCTTGAGCATTTTCTTGAAAGGGGAGAAACAGAAAAAATTGACGGTTTCAATATATGCAGGAGAAAATGCTTATATTTTTCCTTCCTAGATAACTCCTTTTTATAATTTTTTATTTTATATTTACACATCTGTGGTGGAATTGATTCCCTACTGATACCGGGCAGGAAAGTAGTAAGGAAAGCCAGGAGCTGTGCCCCTGGGAGCACCTGGGAGTGGTGCACCTCATTAGCCTAATGAGGAAGGACTGTGGAGTAAAACAGAAGGCGATTGGCTCAAGGAAGGTGCCATTTTTGAGCCTGGTCAGGAAGAAATGATTTCTGAGCCTGTGCAGCTTGGGGCTTGAGGGTAGTGTGGTGTGTGGGAGGATGCCCCAGAGGAGCGACCGGCTGGCTGTGAGTGAGTGAGTGCGTGAGTGAGGGGGGCTGCGCTGTGGGGTGGGAAAGGCCCTGGGGGGAGGGCAGGCCTGTGCTTCCTGGCCCCAGGGTGAGTGGAGCAGGCTGCTTGTTGGCACTGGGCACATCCTTGAACTTCAGATTAAAGCACAGAGGTTTTATCTTTTTATGAAGAGAAGGAATTCCAGGGCAAGGCAAACACTGCCTAGGACTAGAAAGATGTGGAATTTGGGTTGCTTGTTCTTAATGAAATGAAAATCATTGCCTACACAAGTTCTTAGAGTATGTGAAGTGTTCTCTGGATTTTTATCCTGTAGAAAGTACCTATGTGCTAAAGAAAAATCAGCTTCTTCTTCTTTTATAGACACATTTTATGTAGGGACTGTGCTGCCCAGGGTGCAAAGAGGGCTTGGTAGAGCACTCCTGAGCGCTGGATATTTGCAATCTGAGTGTTTAGGGAAGTGTGAACAGAGGAATAGGAAATGTTTTTTGTTTTTTTCCAAAGTCTTTACATATTAAATGCCCCTGCTCTTGTGAGGAAGGGCGCACTGTGGTATCACCCTCGATTGTGTGGGGACTGCACATCCAGTGAGTTAATGCATAAGAGTGATCCTGCGTTTGCCAGTGACTTACTGCATGGAGCCTTACTTGGGCAAGTGTCTTCCCTTCTCTGTTCCTTCCTCTTTCTTACAGTGAACTAACCATAAAGCCCTGTTCACAGTGTATGTTGCAGTCTAACACAAGCTCACTCTGCCCTTTCAGGAGGGTTTATACTTTTGCCTTAGGCCTGTGTTAACATCATCACTGGGCTTTTTCTCAGCTCCAAGCACTGGGGGGGGTTAGCTTCCCTCTGCCTATAGTATATAGCTTAAAAATACCTGTGTGTTAAAGCACTATGCGGTTCTGACTGGTGCCTTCAGGTAATACTGAAATACAAGCAAGAATTATTCACTAGTGCAGCTCATGAACATCAAAAGGTGAGTCTTGTACCGTGAAGAGGAGGAGAGTTTGCATTCCTGACAGCAAACACTTTATTTGAGTATTAATGGCACTACTAAAAAAATATAAAGGCAGCTGGGGCATGGAGGGGAAATGTTGTAAAATAGGACTGTCCCTGAAGTAAGACCAGACGTTCAGCTGTTACAAATTGGCAACGATCCACTAGCTTCAGCACAGCTATGCTGATCATGCCAGCTGAAAAACTGACCCTGAATATTATCAAAGTTTTCTTGGAGGTGACAGGAAAATAAATCCTTTACAATTTCCTCTTTAAGAACTCAGGATTTCCTTTTTTGTAACTGCAAACTTCTGAACAATTCAGAATGAAATGTGGAGCACAGAGACAGGCAACACCACACTGACTGTGTTTGATTAGGGTAATTCTTTTCTTCCTTCTATGTGGTTACTACAGCCAAGCAATTATTTATCATACTATCAATTGCTTAAAGCACTGTAGAATACAGGTTAAATATTCTTATGTCAGTGTGAGCTTCTGCTCCAAGTTCTCATTGAAATCTAATGACTTTCATCTTCAAAAGAAATCTTAATGAGCTCAAAGTATCTACCCTTCTGTTTAATTGTTGTACTTCATACACTTCACATTCTGCAGATCAAAACCACCTATTTTTCTTTTTTTTTTCACCTGAAAATACTGTTGACAAGCTCTTTCCAGAGCCCTCTTTTTCTGTCCAGTTTTTATAACAGTCAAATCCATGTAGGATATAAATCCACAAACATGCAACACATGCGCTCTTAAGACCCCAACAGATATTGTTGTTACCACTGAAGAAGTTAATGTGGGCCAGCCACTGTTACTTTGATTAGCCTGAAAACAGATATGTCTCAGATGCCAGTGTCTGTAACAGTCAAAACCCCCCACTAAGTTAGTGGTGGCACCAATATTGTGGTACACATGCTTTGTACAAGTGCCCATTGACTTCTTATAGACTATGTGTGGAAAAAAGCACAGAAAAGAGTATTCCTTGCTGTGCCTATATGTGTAGGCAGCTACGTATCTATTGTTGTCCTATCTTCACTCTCTCACTTCTGTGTGCCTGCTACATATGTGTCTTTCATATGTGTCGTTCAGTCCAACTGGCATCTGGTTGAACTCAATATAGAGAGACAACTTTGTAAGTGGAAGGGTATCACAATTTTTCTAAGAAGCTGTAACTCTAGACTTGAATTCAAAGTTCTGTCAATATTTAAAATGTAAATGAAACATGGGTGTGACCCATGATTGGCTGCCAGCACCTGTAAGGGTTGGAGCTTTCTGAAATATCTAGACTTAACAGTTAAATTTCCAGTATTCTTAACAAGCAGTACTTGATTTGTTCTGTTCAGCTCACTTTTACTTTAGAGAGAATTATTTCCCTCTTTGTTTCCTACAAAATTGTATAGTAGTGTAGTATCTTGCATCAAAATGTGAAACGTTGTATTAGAGCACATGAGACTGGTAAGTCAGCACCACTGCACAATACACCAAATGGCTATCGACTGAGTGGTTCTTTAACCAGATCTACAGATCTCATTAAAATCCTGTCTTTGATTTTTTTTTTTTCTTTTCTTTTTCTTATTACACTTAGCAGATTGTTCAGTAGATCATAATCCAAAGAGTCATATGACACTGCTCCAATAGCTAGCAGGCAATTAAAATGTTGACCTCCATTCATTAATAAAGGTGGGCCAGATCTTTTAAGTTTTTGAGTGCCATATGTGATATACCAGGAGTAGAATTGTCGTCTTATTGTGGTTTACTTTTTTTTTTTTTTTTTTTGGTCCCTCCCAGTTGTGACCATAAAGAAGCATTAAGAGTCTACGTAGTCCACTAGACCAAGCTTTACCCTGGTACCTAGAGAGGGACCAAACCCAAGCACCACATCCAGGTACAAGCTATTAATGCTGACCTTTGCTAATACATTTTAATATTGCCACACATTTTTTGTTACTGCATAGAACTTTCTTGGGACAATGCAAAGGAAGGACACAATCTGATATTTGTTTTATCATGTGAAACTAGGGATGCTGGACAAAAATGCACAGCATTTAAAATGCTTTTTTTAAATGCAGTGCATTTAAAGAAAGTGTAAAGTGTATCTGCTGTGGAAGATTAGATTGGATGTATGTTGCATTCAAGAACAGTTGCAGGTCCTTGAAACTCTTCAAAATCTGTGTGTTGTTCAGAATAGGGATTAAATCTATTTTCAGGATTCCTGAAGTACAGCAATGAGACAGTCTTACTGTAGATCTATTATTTTTAGAAAATAAATAACAAATCAACACTTGCTCTCATCTCCTTATCTGATGGTCCAGCTTTAGAGCTCAGTTACTAGTTATCGAAGAATTTTAAAAATTGCTCTTTTTTAGCTACTAATTTACCATCAGCCATCCAAAGACAGATTGGTAGGGTATAAATGAAATGCTATAATTATACAAGGGAGTGGGTCACTGACCTTTGGATTGCAATATCTTGTCTCTTTTGTCCTTTCTTTATACCACCCAGTCTATAGGATGAAATTGCATCTTTTTCTTTGGTTGTCTCAAGAATGAGGTGGTATTGGAAACTAGTGAGGCATAGCACGATGTAGGTGTTCATAGCTTGCAATAATTTACCCATTTTCATTTTGTTTGATTTTATTAACACCTGGGTCTCCAGGGAACACAGGGAGGAGGAGAGGAAAGGAGAGGAGAGAATACTTCAGCTATAATCTAATGATCAGCACTTAACACTTCCCCCCCGCCCCCAGCCCTGCTGTTGTGTCAAGTGTCAAGATACCTCACAGCCAAACAATTTATAATACAAAGTGTATATATAAAGGAAGAGGTACAGATGGTAGAAAGCTGTATGTCCTGACATACATACATACATACATGGAGGATGGCAAGGGAGTCATTAAAAATATGGATTTTTTTTTAATGTAGTGGCTGATTGTCAGTTGGCGTAATTGGCACATGTCAATGGAAATACTCAGAAATATACCATCTAAGAAATTAGTTGCTTAATAGAAATTAGTCAGAATTCCTGATAGGAGTAGCATAAAATCCTTGGATAGTGTTTGGAGTCAAAGGAAAAAAAAAAACATGTAAGAGAATATGATTTTGTGGTTTGCTGAGAAATTGCAGAATCTGGGAATTTCTCTCTTGAGTATTTCTGAGGGTACTGGTGTGCTAGGCAGTAGAACACAAAGATTTGTTGTCAAGTTGGACAAAACACTGAGATTTGAGGAAAATGCAATAAGGTTTGGTTACAAAGCTGATTTAAACTTAATCACATAAATTCAAAAGCAAACTTTCAAAGTCGGAAGAAAAAAGAAGAGTTTTGGTAATGCTATTTCCTTTTCTCCCCATGTGTTTTTTAATTGTTAGAAGACTTTTTCAGTATACTATGAACCTAGCGTGGTTGGCCTAACTCTCATTATTATTGTGTTGGGGTTTTATTAAATTATAAAATGAAATAAATCAGCCCAGGTTTCTGTGGGAGTATCCCTGTTTGCTCATAAGTGTGATTAATTGGTTTTGTTTTTTAACAAAGTGACTTCTTGCTTTGTTACCAAATAATTCAAATGAGAAATCTCTATATTCAGGTAAACACCATACCTTTAACAAAGCCTTTCTTAAAAATCCTATTTGCATTTCATTCTTGAATATGGCTCCCTCTGTGTGTTGTATTCATCAGACTGGTATCAATACCAGTTTGAAAAATTTGAAAAGACATAAAATAGTTCTGTCTTAGAGTCTCTTTTAATAGGGACTTAATATCTGCAATATCTGACTGCTGTAATCTAATTCTTATAATTAGATACTCTGATTCTTCACATTTGAAATCTATATTCACAATCTAGATGGCAGCTTTTGTTCTTTCTTTGCTTCTGCTTGATTCATGTATGTAGGAATTTGGGAGGGGGGAGGAGGGATTGAAAAAGAGAAAAGGAACGGTGAGAATTGTTGCCAGTAACTTGCCAAAAATACACAGATAATTTCTGACTATCGCCTGTCTTGTCCTAGGGGAAATTGAAAGTAATGCAATTTTGAAGATAATGATACTTCCACAGTTTAAAATGTGGAGAGAACAAAGTGGGCCCACTGCCTAGCTCTCCTTTCTGCTTGTTTATGCACCTCCTCATTAATTGTTCTCTTTAGGTACAAGAATAAAAAATGTAACAGTAGCAATTTTGGTATTTAGCAAAACAAAATATTGTGGTAGTGAGTGTCTTACTCTGCAAGTACCGTTTTTTCACCCTAATAAGACTACTCAGGATGTAAAGTACTACATTGAAAAAAGCATACCTTGTCAAAGGTGTAGAGCGAAGACCTAAATAGTTGGATAGGTTCCGAGAGAAAGGTGACTTTAAAACATATATGTAAATTGAAAAGCCTATATTCTCTTCTGAATGACTTGTCTTTCATGGGCTTGACCTTACAGGTTTTCAGCAAAATGTGTAAGGGTGAGCTACACTGCGCAGCGTGGTGATCCCTGAGCTAATGTGAAATAAACCACCTCCACAGTCAGAAGCAGGGTAGCAAGATGATAGTGTACCTATACTATATTCAGTCTGATTAGTTTTCTGGAGCCTGAGCTAGTGTTTCTCAGTACATTATTGCAGTCTAGAAACGGTAGCTTATTCTGAGTTAGCACAAGGATTTATATACCATGGCAATACATCAGAATAATCAACTCTATCTGTGGGTTAACCTGCCTGTGAATTTTTGGTTTTGCTTAGTTGAATTTTTTGTTCATCAGGCTTTTTAATTATAATTGAATGTAACTAAGGTTTTAAACAAAGCATTGTTTAAAATTGGAAAGATAAATTATATTTTTCCTTAAAACATTGCAAAAACCAGCCAGCTGTAATGAAAAAACTTGCAAACTTGCAAACTTTCTCAACTGAGTGAGAGGGATCATGGGTAGAGTGAAAGATAAGTTTGCACAGCAGTAAAATGAAAGCTGAAGACATACTGAAAAGGTTGCTTGGATTTGCTATGATTGCCAGTACTCTCAAGGGCAGTTTTTTTATTCTGAAACATCTAGTTGTGTAGCAGGCAGTGCTGTGTTGCTTACCACTCATGCTTAATGTTGTAGGGGCACACTTCTGGGAAAAATGAAAGGTGGTCAGCAGCTGCATGAACAGGCAAACTCTGATGTTATCTTCCTCCTTGGTCTTGATCTCAATCTATCATCTGTCACATGTTGCTGCTGTATAAATGTGTGACAATGAAATGAAGTCAGTGGGGAGAGTCAGGGCCTGCTGTTCACTAAAGAGCCAGAGCCACGTGGTGTGCAGGTGGGCAAGATCCCTTGACTGTGTAGGAGGGAGGCAAACATATTAATAGATTCAAGGATTTACGTACACTTTTGTGTGTGCACATAGCATTATTTTTTGCATATTGATAATCGTGTCTATTTTGTGTCTCTAAATTCCATCACCCCTACAAACAGTGAAGCTGTCTTTTCTTCCTGCAAGTGAAATGCTTAACACCACAGGTTCCTACTGTCTGTGGATACTGGTTTAAAAAGTATTTTGTACATACTGTTCCAGCCATCTGTGTGGTAAGTGTATTTGAATGGAGGGCACTTTAAACTCTCATAGAATTGTACCTCAGTCCATCTAGATGACTTGCATAAAACTGCAATCTGCCTCTGGTGAGGAACTGGTTATAATAAAATGTTACACTTCTAGTTTTTGTCTCCTCCTTTCCCTACTGCATATTTCTTTGGAGCAAGTCAGGATTCCTAGTGAACTTTGATCAGAGGGTTATCAGGAGGGCTCCGAATCTAACAACCTCAAAGCTAACAGTTACAGCATAGCAACAGGAAAAAAACTGAATTTATAAATAGAAGATCAGGATTGGTACCTCTCTGACCCAAACCGTGTTTTGGTGAGTGAGGGGACATGCTGAACAACAGCTTCTCCCCTAGGGATAAGGTGAAATAACCCTGAACTCATCCTCTGGGCAATGCTTATATTTGCTGTTACATCAGACTCCTCAGGATATTAAGAAAAGCATAAAGCATGACACCTAACTAGAACCATAAACCTGTTTTCTCTAGTACCCTGTGATTCTTATCAAACATCAGATCCAGTTGGCTTATGTTTTTAGGGGGTGCTGGCAATGAGGTTCTCGGGGAACAAAACTGTTTACTTTTATATGATGGCTTTTTTTATTATTCCTTAAAAAATTCCTGATAGGAGAAACACAGAAACTGGAAGCTTTTAATTTAATAAGATGTTGCAAGAAACAAACGGGTATGTGATGCCCAGATTGTACAACGCCGATGGCTTGTGGCCCCTTTTACTTGCACCATTATCAATAATGCTATGACTGATCATGCTGATGTCTGCCTAATAACCTAAGTATAGCAGCTTGTATGAGGACTGATAACAGATGATGATACCTCACAGTAAGTAGTCTGGAAGCAAGGACAGATTCCTGTTTGCATGACTTGGCAGTAACATTCAACATGATGCTATAGCTGTCATTCTGTATCCATTCTCTGTTTCTACCACTGTCACTTCTTCTTTCCAAATCCTGACTCTTAGCATGTTAGAAAAGCAGCTTTGGAGGGTATCTGTTTAATTTCTACTTTTTCGTTTTTAAATTGCCCTCTATTTTTTCCTATCACAGAATTGCTGAGGTTGGAAGGGACCTCTGGAGATCATCTAGTCCAACCCCCCTGCTCAAGCAGGGTCACCTAGAGCACATTGCACAGGATCATGTCCAGGCAGGTTTTGAATATCTCCAGAGAAGGAGACTCCACAACCTCTCTGGGCAACCTGTTCCAGTGCTCTGTCACCCTCACAGGGAAGAAGTTTTTCCTCATGTTCAGATGGAACTGTCTGTGTTTCAGTTTGTGCCCATTGCCTTGCGTCCTGTCGCTGGGCACCACTGAAAAGAGTCTGGTCCCATCCTCTCAACACCCTCCCTTCAGATACTTGTACACATTGATAAGATCCCCTCTCAGCCTTCTCTTCTCCAAGCTAAACAGGCCCAGCTCTCTCAGCCTTTCCTCATGTGAGAGATGCTCCAATTCCCTAATCATCTTTGTAGCCCTTCGCTGGACTTGCTCCAGTAGTGCCACATCCCTCTTGCACTGGGGAGCCCAGAACTGGTGCAGTACTCCAGATGTGGCCTCACCAGGGCTGAGTAGAGGGGGAGAATCACCTCCCTCGACCTGCTGGCAACACTCTTCCTGATGCACCCCAGGATACCATTGGCCTTCTTGGCCACAAGGGCACATTGCTGCCTCATGCTTAACTTGGTGTCCCCCAGCACTCCCAGGTCCTTCTCGGCAGAGCTGCTTTCCAGCAGGTCAACCCCCAACCTGTCCTGGTGCATGGGGTTATTCCTCCTCAGGTGCAGGACCCTGCACTTGCCTTTGTTGAACTTCATGAGGTTCCTCTCTGCCCACCTCTCCAGCCTGTCCAGGTCTCTCTGAATGGCAGCACAGCCCTCTGGCGTATCAGCCACTCCTCCCAGTTTTGTATCGTCAGCAAACTGATGAGGGTGCACTCTGTGCCTTCATCCAGGTCATTGATGAAGAAGTTGAACAAGACTGGTCCCAGTACTGACCCCTGGGGGACACCGCTAGCTGCAGGCCTCCAACTAGACTCTGCGCCACTGATCACAACTCTCTGAGCTCTGCCATTCAGCCAGTTCTCAATCCACCTCACTGTCCACTCATCTAGCCCACACTTCCTGAGCTTGTCTATGAGGATGTTATGGGAGACAGTGTCAAAAGCCTTGCTGAAGTCTAGGTAGACAACATCCACTGCTTTCCCCTCATCTACCCAGCCAGTCATTCCATCATAGAAGGCTATCAGATTGGTTAGGCATGATTTCCCCTTGGTGAAGCCATGCTGACTACTCCTGATCGCTTTCTTGTCCTCCACATGCTTGGAGATGGCCTCCAGGATGAGCTGCTCTATCACCTTTCCAGGGATGCAGGTGAGGCTGACTGGCCTGTAGGTCCCTGGGTCCTCCTTCTTGCCCTTTTTGAAGACTGGGGTGACATTGGCTTTCTTCCAGTCCTCAGGCACCTCTCCTGTTCTCCATGACCTTTCAAAGATGATGGAGAGTGGCTTAGCAATGACATCCACCAGCTCCCTCAGCACTCGTGGGTGCATCCCATCAGGGCCCATGGATTTGTGGGTGTCAAGTTTGCTTAAATGATCTCTAATCCACTCCTCCTCCACCAAGGGAAAGTCTTCCTTCCTCCAGACTTTCTCTCTTGCCTCCAGGGTCTGGGGTTCCTGAGGGCTGGCCTGACCAGTAAAGACTGAAGCAAAGAAGGCATTCAGTAACTCTGCCTTCTCTGCATCCTTCGTCACCAGGGCACCCACCCCATTCAGCAAAGGGCCCACATTTTCCCTAGTCTTCCTCTTGCTGCTGATGTATTTGAAGAAGCCCTTCTTGTTGTCCTTGACATCTCTCACCAGATTTAATTCCGAATGGGCCTTAGCCTTCCTTGTCGCATCCGTGCATACTCTGACAACGTTCCTATATTCCTCCCAAGTGGCCTGTCCCCCTTTCCACTTTCTGTATACTTCCTTCTTCTGGTTGAGTTTTGCCAGGAGCTCCTTGCTCATCCATGCAGGTCTCCTGCCTCCTTTGCTTGCCTTCTTACTCATAGGGATGCTCCGATCTTGAGCTTGCAGGAAGTGATTCTTGAATATTAACCAGCTCTCTTGAACGCCCCTTCCTTCTAGGGCCCTAACCCATGGAATTCCTCCAAGTAGGTCCCTGAAGAGGCCAAAGTTTGCTCTCCTAAAGTCCAGGGTTGCGATCCTACTTGGTGCCCTGCTGCCTCCTCGCAGGATCCTGAACTCCACCATCTCATGGTCACTGCAGCCAAGGCTGTCCCTGACCTTCACATCTTCCACCAGTCCTTCTTTGTTTGTTAGTACGAGGTCCAGCAGCACACCTCTCCTTGTTGGCTCCTCCACCACCTGTGTCAAGAAGTTGTCACCAATGCTCTGCAGGAACCTCCAGGACTATTTGTGCCTAGCTGTGTTGTCTTTCCAGCAGATATCAGGGTGGTTGAAGTCGCCCATGAGAACCAGGGCCTGGGATCGTGAGGCTACTTCCAGCTGTCTGTAGAAGGCCTCATCGACTTCCTCATCCTGATCAGGTGGCCTGTAGTAAACACCCACAACAGGGTCACCCATGCTAGCCTGCCCTTTGATCCTTACCCATAAGCTCTCGACTCGCTCTTCATCCACCCCTAGGCACAGCTCAATACATTCCAGTTGCTCTCTCACATAAAGAGCAACTCCACCACCTCGCTTTCCTGGTCTGTCTTTCCTAAAAAGCACATAGCCATCCATGACAGCACTCCAGCCATGTGAGCTATCCCACCATGTCTCTGTAACTGCAATGAGATCATGGCCCTGCGACTGCACACAGATCTCTAGTTCTTCCTGTTTGTTCCCCATGCTGCGTGCATTTACTACCCTCCTTTAATCTAATTCAGTGTCAAACTGATGGCCTCGTGTAAGTGTAACGCTCATATGGTTTCCACTCTTTATATATTTGAGGTGAAAGCTTCACTAGACTTAGAAATACGGGAAGTCCATATGCATCTGGTACATCTGAAATCATGGTATGTCAGTGATGTAAGCACAGGATAATTCTAAAGATCTAATTTGGAGATTAAAATGTTGAGAAAACTGGAACTTGCATGAAAAGGATTGGTTGGGTAGTGGCCTTGGAATTCTGTCCAAGAAAGGGCTTTCTGAAGCTGTTCCTTAGAAATCGTTGATAATTACATTGTCTTGTACCAAGTTATCTGGTGCATACAGAAACTTTATTTTGGCATTAGACTCTATATATGCTTTTCACTAGCGTAGTGAATTCTTTTCAGCTCTGTGAACAGATCACAGTTTGGGAGGGCTTATGTTTCTTCAGCATTAATGCTTGATCTATTGTATACTCGGAACCAAATCATTTACTTAATTCTCTTTTTCACTTCCTTACGCATTTCTCCCTACCACTTTGATCTACTCTGAACCACACAGGCTAGATCAAATATCCAGCTCAGTTACTTCATTTATCTGCGCAACCACAGCAAACATTTGCACACATGACCATTTAGTTTTCCATCTAGACACAGGTATGCAATTTTGCAATCTTTATATGCACATTTTTTAGCTGTGGTTCTTCTTCTTTAGCTGTGTATGCAAGTAACTTTTGCCCAAGAAAGACTCTCTTAACTGTAAAACTGGCCACCTAAACATAAATATTTACATGTGTGATTTTTACCTCTCACTTATGGTAAAAAGCTGCTGTTTCTTCTCCCAGGGCTTCACTAAATGCTGTGTTGATCAGAAGAGGTACAATAAGGCTCAGACTCACATGAGCGACATGCCAAACTAAGCATGAACTTTGACCTTCTTCCACACCTGTATTTTTTGTGCATCAGCAACATGCTGCCAGCATTTTAACCTGTAATTCCCACAATATCTTCCTTTTGCTTATGATAAATAGTATTTCCCAGGATTATGTTTGTTCAGGTAAGTCAGGGACCTGATTATTTCCCTCAGACAAAGAACTGGAATGGAATGGAATAGGATGAAATCTGTTCAGACTGACATCAGCAAAGCATCTGAACTAAAAGCTTCTTTACAAGGAGGGGCAGAAAGCATCCCTTGAATTTATTTTTGGCCACATTGAGGGTCCTTCACTCTAAAAGTTTATAATTTGTTCTTTAAAAGGTCAGAGTTTGGTGCTATAATAGGTCAATGTTCAAATTTTATATTAACCCAGTAGAAAGGTTTAGCCTATCCTTTTCCAGGAACAGTGATCATTTCTATACCCTCCCCAAATTTGAACATCATACAGCCACTTGATACTGTATTTTAAAACACAATAAGAATAATTTAGTCAGGGTGCAATTATCTGTGTCTTGTATTTGATCAGGACACTAGGATTAACATCTTGATGAATAGAGTAAGGGCAAATGAGCCAGTAGTGGCTACAGAAATTCAAAACCCTAATTTTATATCTTATCTGAATGCATTAGCTGCAGCAGAAAAAAAATCTTCACACTACATAGGGAAAACCTTCTGTTCTAATCCTGAGGGAGGAACTCCATATACCACATCATCAGTGCCAATTTCTGCAGCAGGCTTATTTTTCAAAATGTTGCGCAACCTTGCCTGAACACATGGAATCTGATGCACCTTGCTGTGTGTCTCCTAACTAAAATGCAAATTTCAACAGGGCATTTACTTTCTTGCAAGATTTTTAGGCCTAGCGGCCACTAATAAGTTAAAAGGGACATCATTAAATCACTATATATAAACCCTACAATTATAGTTCATGAAAGATTTAAGAAAAAACATTTTAACTTATCAGTTTGTTTTAACCTATTTCTCAGAAACTGATAGGCAACATATTCTAAGGAGTTTAACTGGATGCTGTTTTTAAACTGACTGTACCTAAACTGGATTGCTTCCAAGACTGCTATTATTATGCTAAACTGAACAATGAGAACCCAGTTTTACTGACAATTATGATTATAATGTACATGATGCACAAATAGTTTTCTTGTATAAATTTCTGGTTTGCTGTGCCACATGAGGCACGGTGATGTGGATAACCTAACTTGCCACTTATCCCACTGCAATACTGTAGAAATGTAGTTTTCTTTGATAGCTGGTTGCAGTAACTAACTATTTATACAATATTCTGCTGATAAGTACTCTTTTTTAACTGACTTTCTGAGTTCTAGGTAATTTAACCTTTCACTTATCCAGAAGCTCAGTGCTACAAACACCATACTTCAAGAAATAATGCCCTGGTAGTTACTCACTGGGGACAAGTAGAAAGTTACAGCACCCAGTCAGCAAGCACCCATCTCCCTCAGGAAAGAAGTTCAGTTGTCTGGCTAGCTGATCAGCCAAATATGGTGTTCAATCTACCATGCTAACTGCTTTCTCATTTGAGGTATTCCGTGTACCACAAGCTCTACTCAGCTTATAAAAATGGTTACCCTCTAAACTCCCTTCAGAAGGTATTTACAAGTTCTCTTTACTTCACCCTTGCTACCACAGAGTACATTTTTCAGTCTAGATTTTCAGTCTGCGTCAACCATTTTCATGGGCTGACCCATCACTGAATTGGTCTGCTTCCTTAACCATGTGTTAATAATCCATCCCACCCAGCTTCATCTTTGAATAAGTTGAGCAGTCTAGTCCGCACTCTTCTTCTAGTCCCTCTCTACTCAACAGTCAATGGAGAGAAAAAACATTCCTCTCCAGAGGACATTTCAGACATTTTATTTTTCATTCTCTGGAAAAAATAAGTAGGCTAGGAAATTAGCATAAAGAAGCCCCTCATCAACAATACTTCTATATTCTGATTAATAATGGAGATCATAGAAAGTAGATATGCAGATTTTTAGCTAGTTTAGTTGGTTTCCAAAATAGTTACCTGATTTGGAAGAATAATTTCAGAGCAGCAAAGCCAGTGGCCAAGTTCCTATTTCATAGTTAATGGATGTGGAAGAAAAATATCTATGCTTTCTTCAAAAATGGTAAGAGACAAGGTACTTGTTGTTCCATATTTACCAGGTTGAATGGTTATAGAATTGTAGGATCCTTGAAACTTGCATGCAGAAAAAGAGTTTTCATGGTCCCTTTTTAGGCACCTGTTGTAGGCAAACCTAAATATAAAAAATATGTAGGTCAGGGACAGTCTGTTCTGATATAACACCCATACAGTTAAAGGGATGTGCTATTCAGCTGTAACTTTCAAAGATATTAAAGAACTGCCCTGACTATAAAGGTCAACTAGAACTGTCTGTAATGAAACAAAGTGTTCCAAGAGGGACAAAAGAGGTGAAGCCTCTGTTATAACTGGTAAATTAAAATGATCACAGCAGACTTTGTTCGGCTTCAGTTAATGCATTTAAGTGGCTAAAAACATAAATGCAAATTAATAAATATTTTCTAGTGTCAATAAGTTTTAGCTGGTTTTCAGCTGGTTTTTCATCTGCACTTGAGTTGGCTGTTTTGTTTATATGCAGCAGTACAATGACTGATCTTCAAGCTACTACCTCAAATGCTCAAAGTACTCAAAACTGAGAATAAAGATTTTACTGATGGCTACTTGTGGTTGTATTTTAGGGGTTGCTCACCACTGAAATAGCTTAAACGTTTTGTTTTCCAGTATATCTCAGTCAAGGAAGAAAACCCTCCTGCTAGGACAAGAACACATAGCTAGCATTTTAGTTATTTTGTTCCCACTGTGTTAACTTCCTGTAACAGCAGGAAAACATGAAATGGACCTTTGAAGCCACAAATCTAAAAGCTGACATTCAAACCAGCCTTAGTTCACCAAAAATGTAGATTTTTCCCTTAATACACACCATAAACATTTTCATATGACAAACATTTTGTGTACCCAACTATCTGGTGCTCAACTAGACAACATGTGTCCTCTATGTGCAAAGTAATCTCTTCATTATTTTTGTCCTTAAGTAGCCTTTATTATAAAACAATTTTTTTGTCTCTGAAGGCTCTGTGTAACAAAACTGCTTGCTTTTTCCTTTTCTTTTAGCAAGTTACCAAAGAACAAAATAAGCCCTGTTCAAGTGTATTCATTGTACCACTGCTTTCTTTCAAAACGTAACAAAACTCAGTGCAGATGGGGAGGCAACATGTGAACTTCCTTGGTATAAATAACAGAAATTAACATGTATCTTTTTTAAATGATCATGTATATTAACTGCAAAACTTTATTTTTGCAGGATTTCAGAAGCAATTTGTTTATATATCTCAATCACAGTGACAAAGAATTGAAGGCACAGATAGTATCAAAACATCTTTAGAAAATTATTACTGGTTTTAGATATTACCTACATTTTCAATGTAGCACGTTGTGAAATAATCCTCCCAAACTTAGGCTTATCATGAAAATCCACTTATTTCCTGATTGTATTTGTATACATAAGTCTACACAATTCCAAATTAATTTAATACATTTCTTCTGAAGAAGATTTATCAAACAGTTACGTTTTCAATCCATGCAGAGTCAAGATACTTGAAAGGCTTACTCCAATATAATGTTTGGTGTTCTTGCAATTGGAGAAAATCCTGAAGAGAGACACCAAACAAATGTTAGCGGAAGCTGCTCATTCTGAGGGCTAGTGCTGACAACTGTTATATACTGATTGTTATATATTTATGCAGCTTGATTTCTTTTTCACCAGAAGTGATTGCAAAGGTACAGAAATTTCCTCACATTCTTTATTCTCCTTAGTGAGTTTGGTGACCCACACCCACAGAGTGAATCAGTGAGATGGCAAGGATCTTTATTTATTAGTGGAGTAAATGCATATATGTTTGAGGCAGCAATACAGCAAGTTGCTTAACTCAGTTTTAAGAACTTGCAGGGTTATTAACTGCTTGCATCCTAAGAGCTTCATATGTTTGACAGATCCTGATTCAGCAAGGTTTTTGAAGGTTTTGAGCATATAAGAGATGGAAAAGAGAAGCCATTGCTATAAACTGAATAATATTTAAAGAACAACTGCATCTTTTCCAGCTGCTGTCGAGATTGGCCTTTACACAGAGAAAGTAAGTTGTTAGGCCTCTTAAGGAGAAAGTTCACTGAAAGATTTTTAACAAAATAATCTGTACATATTAATAACAAAAAATAAAAATAACGTAGCTTACCACTCATGCCTCTGCTGGGCTGCTAAATAAAGACAAACAAATCATTTCCTAGTATCAGATGTTCTCCTCCTTGCAATATTTTTTTATTGTGTTCAGTAGAAGCCCCTTAGTGCAGTACAGTAAAGTAAAAAGAACAAAGATGAGATTATAGTCAACTTTGGAAGTCTATTTGCAGAAAGGAGATTTCTGGCAGATGAAATGTCATAAATTTTGACACTTTATATAATGACAAACCTTCCTTCTCATGGAAGTGTCTTTTCTAGGCATAGTGGCAGTATTTCAATTTTAGCATGTTTTAAATAAATAGGGATATTTACCCTGAGAAGCACAGAGCATAGCTGAGGCACCTGAATGAGGAAGCTTATTCACCCAAGTAGCACCTACACAGGTTGGCTGATTACACAGAGAACCTCTGTCTATTGTACAGAAAGCCTTGAGACAAAAGCTACAGAATTTGGCTTCCCAATACTGCACACCAAATTTCCTCCTTGAGGAGGAGACTCTTAGGAGAGACATGCAATAAATAAGAGCAAGCGCTAGTTACCGAAACAAATTTGCAGTCTGTCATCCAATATAACTGATACTACTGAACCCAGATTTTCAAATGACCTAGCAGAGATCTCTGCAAGAGACACTGCAATGTGAACCTTTCAAGAGCTCAGTGGCTGGTGCCCTGAAATCCCCCTGGCAGGCAGTGACCCACTAGGATGGCACAAAGCTTTCCATCAACCTAGTCGGACAAAAAAATTGCTCCCCTTTCCTTTTTTGCTCCCTCTCCTTTTATGCTTCCCAAAGTAATGTTAATAGAAGTGATCGCTTATTCAGCCGACCATATTGCTGACACGCATGAGCCAGCCCTGTCTTAGCATGCTGGAAGTTTCTTATGGCATCTTGCTTACTCAAAGCAAAATGTTTCTGTTCCTCCCTTCACACTGGTGGTGTTCTGCCTAGTCTCTGATCTGCTTAAATAGCCCAGTGTAGCCGTGACTAACAAACCATTTGTATTCACAGCACCAGCTTCAGGCAAAAGACTCGTGTGGCTATCAAGGGGTTTGAACACTGAACAAAACACAAACACTCAACCTGTTTTAAACAAATAGTCTTTCTTGCTTTAAGGAAGTTTGAAGCACTGAGCTTCAGCCTGCTCTGAAAGGCCCTTCTCTCACATGCTGAGTTGTTTTTTTCAGTGTAAGCAACCATGTCCTCCCTAGCAGCTAGAGTAATCAATAAACTGGATCCAGATTACTGAAAGTGCTGATTTAAGTGGGTGAGAGAAAGAGAGAGAGAAAGAGTGGGTTTTGTTCCATGGCAGTTGTAGCTTTTGAGTGTATTTTGCATGTATAAAAAGGAATGAACTCATTCCAAACACCTTTGCGATTCTTAGTGATACTTTAGAATCCTGTTTTCCATTTGAATATTCAGCTTGCTATCTGCCTCACCAAATCCATCATTGCTGGCATATTTTGGATATTTTACTGGTCAGTCATATATAAATCTTCTAGCCTCATTTGTACATCCTACAGTAGCACATTAGCCCCAATTCAACTTCCCTTATTCATTTGCATAATACTGTCGAAACCAAAGGTATATAAAAAGAAGCAGGCTTGGGCCTTTCTTTTTAGGCTGTTTCTTCTGCTCACTGAGTAAAAGGTCACTCTTTTAGCCCACCGACCTCCCAAATACACCTGTTGCCAGAGTCTGAATAGGTAGCCTCACCCTGTTGGCTATATATATCAAACACTCCTGTTAAAGCCAATGGAAAGTTTAGGAGAGCAAACTTTTTTTAAAAGGTTATTTTATTTTTATTCCTAAAGGCCTCTTTTTTTTTTAATGAGAAAAATGTTAATTCTGTGAACTAAAATTATCGCTAATATCAGAGAAAATTGGGGTTTGTGATCTCAAATACAATTTGTTAGAACTCTGCTAATATCTACACAACAGGCTTCTTTTTGTTGCTTTAATACTCTGTTAGGCTATGTTCTTTAGGGCATAGAATTTATCAAAGAAAAATTGGTTGATAGAATAGGGTACAAGTGCAGTACTTCACACATACTGTTGCCCAGCAAAGTAGTTTGTATTGAGACTCAGCCTGTAATGTACATAGATGTTCTTCACGTGTCAGCTGGGTGTTAAAGTATGTGTTTTATGAGTACAGTACATTAATTGATAGATATGAGGTAGCAATCAAAATGTAAATAGAAATTGGTTTACATTAATGCCTAAGTTTACTGTATAGATATATTACACTTGCTTTTAGGAAGCTGGACTCAATTTCAAAGCATATCTTTAATTCATGAATTTTTAAAATAAATTCCATTTGTGGCTTAAAAAATATTATGATTAAAAAATTATGCTTTCTCTGAGTTGAATCAACTTCATAATTTCACATTATTTCTCTATTGCAAGCTGAACCAAAAAGGAGTCCTCTTATTTGTTCCAAAAGCATTGCTACCTTTTTAAATGTAAAATAATATTCCGTTGACCAATTACTTTCAGCATGACAGCTGCACCTTCAGTAGATTCTAATAAACCCAACTTAGGTTAAAAGCCATATCTTGTTATTATTATTGGTATATGCCTCACATGTTTAAAGGACTATATGCTGAAGCACATGTTGTAATGTACTGTTTCTAGTTATGCATTTATGGGAGGTATGTGATAGCTATACAGCAGGATAAAACTTTTAAGCTGCTCTGCCTTCCACTAACAGTAAATAGGGGAAAGGGAAGGTCTACCCACGGGGATGATTTTTACCCTTACCCTTCTGTTAAACTGTCCTATAGGTGTCATTCTTTTGGGTTTATAAAATGAAGTCATTTGTAGCATCTTGGCTGAATTTTCTCCTCCCCAGGTGACATGATAATGGCAGTGTCTGTTGTGTGTGATGGAGAAGGGTACAAGCTTGTTCATTCTCACAGCAATGATAGTTTAACACGAGCAGTCTCCACACAGGGATGAGTGAGTGAGTGGCCAATTCTCGTCTCTGATGGAAAGTTCTCCTGGGGATAGCTTTTATGTGGTGACCTACAAACCTCCCATTCAGGAGGCAATTAGGTGACTATCTGGATTATGCCCTTTTATTCTAGGATAGCATTCAGTTGATAACCCATCTACTAACATGTGAGAGATGCATACTGTTTCCCCTCATTTGCAGCCTGTATTAGTTCTGTTATTCAAAACCAAATATTTACATTCAAATCAATGCATGAACCTTAAATACATTAATGGAACTATGACTGCAGGCAGGTTTCTTTCATTTTTTGGAACCTAACTGACTACTATCAAAATACTTACAAAATTATAAACTTATCTCAAAAGTCTTGTGGGAAAACTTTAAATAACAAAATGCTTAATTATTTTGTAGCTAGGCATACTGTTACTAATGGCTGCATTTAGTGATGGAGGCTATAAACTGTAAATCGTACCAGTGTTTCCCATGGTAGAGCAAGCTGCAATAGTGATCTGACAGTGGCCTTTGACCTCTCTAAGGAAGGCATAGTGGGAAGTATGTGAGGACATTATGCTTGATTAGTCTCTCCCTAGTTTGCCTGGGTAGGAAGATAATTGAAAACACAATGGAGTTTGGAAATTGAAGGTTCTGAAATGCGCTTTGCAAACACATGCAATTTTAAATCTATAACGTGTCATCTATATCAGCAGTGGACATTGTCTTCATTACATAAATACAATTCTTCTGCTAATACAGTGCAAATAGGGGTTAGGCAGCATCTGCAGCTATTGTAATCCACACTTCAAAGAGCAGTATCCTTTTTATATTCTTAAGGTCTGAGAATTAAATAGAAGCTTTAAACATAAGAACTGATTGTCTGGCTGATTTCACTTTCTCTAATTTGTATCATGCAACAAATAAAGTTGAATTTTATCCACTAAGTAACATTATAGAAAAATTAGCAGTGTAGCTTATACTTGAGGACAATTGGGGATTGGGGGGCAGAAGGAATTTGGTTTAGCTATTTTAATACACTGCCTCTGTAAGCTGGGACCAAGACTATTATTCTGGATGTTTTCTGGTCTGTTGAGTCCTAATGTAGCTAATCTCCAACAGATAGTGCTGCCCAGGGTTCCTGTAAAACAATCATCTGCAAACATATTTATTAACCTTTGTTATTTAGTTTTCTGCAAAGTGCAGGCCACCCTGCTGAACAGTCTACAGCATTTATTTACAATGCTGACTCCTATTAGATATCATTAGGTACACAATAATTATAATAATTATGTGCATTGCTTAGGCTACCCTGCTAAATAACAACCACTTTTATTCAGAAGTCATAATTGCAGCATCTAGACTTAAAATGAAATCTAATTAGGTGTCAGTTCACCCCTTCACACATAATCTATATCCATTGTATAGCTATGAAATTTGTCCAGCAAAGATTAATTCATTTAGACTGAAAAGTACCATTTGTATGGTCTATCAGGTAAAAGTTATAAAATAGTAAATATTTTGTAAAAAAAGGCTGAACTGTTGCAATATAACTTTCGTGGGGTTTTATGACTTTTTTTCTGAAGGGGATATGCTTTTTCATGAGCATATTTCAGTGGTAAGTGCATTGTATTCAGGATAGGCTACAATAGCTGCATTAAAGAACTTAATAATTCTGTAACTGGATAGCGGGAGATAACCTTAAAATTAACTGCTCCAAGTTTTGCAGATTTGAATCTGATCTTAGCGCTAAGCTATAGTCATCTTTGCATGAAATTAAGGAAGCCTGCAATCTTAAGGCAAGGAAAGATGGAAACACAAACTTAGGAAGTGAAGGAAGTCTGGAAATGAACTAATCTTTAAAACTACATGATGATTCATTTACTAAACCTATTTTCTTTCTAAGGGAAGAGTTAGGAGTTTGCTCATACATTGTCAACATTAAACCCTTTCCCTGGCACATGACCCCATCTGCACATCCATCTAATATTTTTGCAGGGCCATAGCTGTCACTATCCTTATTCAGCCTGTGACCATGGAGCATTTTTTATAAATAAGGAGTATTATATACTGTATAAGGAGTCCAATGAACTGATTGCAGTACAAGTTTTAAAACCTTGCATGCACCCAAGAAGGCAAACAAAGTGAGTGGAGTGGTAAAAGGAATAAACATATGGAACAGATTCAGTTCTGAACATTTAACAGGTTAGAAGCAGCACAGATCAGGATGATCAACAGATTGCTTTTTTCTCCAAGGATTTTTGTGAAGGGGGCAGGTTCTTTAAAAAAGGCTGTAAATGAATCTGCTTGAATACCCATAGCAAGGTGTTCAGTGCGGGCTTTTTGCCAGGTAGTCTACATATGACTGGAAGCAATAATTAGTGCAGTAAAAGCTGTGCTTGTGTATTTGGAAACTGCCGGCTCTACTGTTTAGTAGAAGTTAAAATAAATGGAGCATTAACAAGATGGTCCAGTGTGGAAAGGGAGGTAGGTGTATTCATAACAATCCTGAGGTTGTCTCCACTCTGAAATCCATCTTTTAGGGTCTTTTGATAGGGCAAGAAGTGGCCTGTGGTGACCTTAGTCTTGCCTGGAGTTCCTCAGTCTTAATTTATTTCATTCCCACTCAAAAGCCACCTGATACTTCCCAACACTTAGCTGCCTTCACCCCACCCCTTCCTATTCCCAAGCCATTTCTTCCTCTTTCCCAAGAGTCCCTGTGCTCCTTTTAGATCTATCTGCATTTCTGCCATGAATTTCCACCTACTTCATGTAACTAAGTTTGAAGTTATGAACTCAGAAAACCTCTCTTCAGGGGCTGTCTAGGTTTGGCAGTCTCTAGACCCTGCAGGTGCTGCAATGACATTTCCTAAATACTAAGACTTTGGCTGCCTTGATTGCTGTGCTCAGTTGTGTGCTGTGTATGTCATCTTCAGGTTTCTCCCTGCTCAGTAGAGTAATATTTTATTTTTCCCCTGAAGCCTAACTCTTCCCTTCACCACTTCTACTGTATCGTACCTTTTCCAGTTCTCTGGGGTTAGTCACATGCAACTAGTTGTGTGTGAAGGTGTTTGGTACTGGATTAGGCCAATGGTTTCCTCAGTTGCCTGACACAGTATTGACCTCTGTGCCATCACAGCAAAACTTTTACCAGTTTAATTCTGGCTTGTGACCATTAATTCTAATCTTGTAATGTCTATACTACCCTTCTCTGGGGGTAATAACCTATCCTTCCTTATCCCATGCAAGAGTGGTGCTGAAGAGGCATCTGATTGTAAAGAACTGCAGCATCAGTAATAGACTTCACAATGGCCCAGACAAGTTGGTTGGTCTGTGGACGGTGCTGAATATATACCTCCTGGGAAACCATTTAAGTATATATTTTCACTGTAATTACTGTTGTGTACAGTAGTAATATCTGATTAACTTTAAACTGTATCATTTGATTTCTGTTAGGGATTCAGCTGATGTGGTAGGAAGCTTAGCATGGCTAATCTAAAAAATTTACTTTACTTTTGTTGCTGCAACATAGACAAAGCCCCATATGAATGTATATTCATACATACACACACATATATACATATATATATATATGTGTGTGTGTGTGTGTTCCCTGAGAGACTGCCTTCTAAAGTTTTCAGCTGGAATTTTAGAACCTTTCCCCTTGGAGTATCACTGGAACAATGACATCAACCTTTTGTGTAAGATACCCATTTCTGTGCTTTAGACTGGTCTGTCAGTTCTCCTATCCTTTTGTGATTCTGAGCATGCATAGCTGTTTAATGCATGTGTATGTCCACAGGCATTTCATTTATCTCAGTTGTACTGATCGAGACATATTCATCTAGGAAAAGATGGGTGACAGGTATTGACAGGCACAAGATATTAGGAAGGGTGCAAAAGTAAATCTGCTTTAGGAGCTTTGGAATAGTTAACTAATGAACTTTGTATTCCTTGAAAGTTCAGCTTATATTTACTCTGCAACGCAATGTTCTGCACTGATACATTTGTTCTTGTAACACAAGAAATACTTTCTTTTTCGTAACTCCCAGACTGATGAATCAGGAGTTACATGCATTTGAAATGATCTGAAAATGTTATATGGACTGTGAGATAAATGAATATTGTGGGTTGACATGAAACAAATTTTTGTGATTGCTGTAACAGTCAGATTTACCCTTCCCTAAGGTGGACACTCAGTTTTTAAGACCACATGAAAATCTCTGACATTTACAGATCTTTAAAATGTACTGCTCTGAATCCTTAGTTATGTTATTGGGGACAATGATTCTCCAATTAGAGTTACACCGCTGGAACAGGTCACCCAGGGATGTTGTGGAATCTCCATCCTTGCAGGTTTTCAAGTCATCTACGCAAAGTCATGTCTGTCTGGTCTAGTGCTGACAACAGTTCTTCTCTGAATAGAAGCTTGGACTAACTGACCTCCAGTGTTTCCTTCCAACCAACACTTCTATTATTCTGTGATTGTCTGGCAAATTATAATAGTAGTTTGGGCTGGAGAGTAACTCCTGTAAATTAACTTGAAAGCTTTAAACCTGCATACAACTGTTTTGGCATTCTAATACATCTTAGATTTCGTAAGATAAACTAGTTGGGGCCAGAATATGAGAAGAAATCTAAATTTTGGCCATAAAGTACCAGGATACTGAGAAGTTTGGAAAATCTGCAGTAATGCCTTAACCTTTGCTGGCTTTTTACTCCAGTGCTGACTTCTGTTGATAGTATTTTGGGGTTGCTTCTTGTTTGTTTGCTTGGTTTGGGACTCCCAGTCAAGAGAGGATCAGGACTATATTGATTTCAAAAGTACAAAGGGAGATCCTTGACAAAAGCGAAAGGATCTAGAGAGAAATATACTTGAAACAGGCAATATCAGGTTATATGTTCATTCTTAAATTACATTCTAATGAATGTGCTTGTCAGCAGGGAAACTGATTAAGTGTCATTTATACATTATTATGCAATATTGAGTATACAGATAAGAAGCGGTTCTGAATTTCTCTTAAACAATTAAGGATTGTAATTGCTTGTTAATAATAAATTTGACCATAGTTGTTACTGAACCCTAGTGGTAAGACTTGCATGATTGGGAAATTACAACAGCTAGCTGATAATAACTTATTTAGGAAAGTCTGAATGGATGAAAAGGAAGAGGATAGCAATCTATCTGTTTTACTGGTTTACTTGTTTCAGTGTCATTCATGGTTTGGAAATGTTTGTTCTCGTGTAGAAGAAGATCAGTGTTATTGCAGACAAATTTTATGATAGAAATTCATAGGTGTCGTCTATAAAAAAATAGAACCAAGTAGATGGTCAAGCACGTGGTTAGAATATGTAGTGGAAATAACTATATTATCAGGATTAGAAATTTAAATAGCGTTGGTGCATAATAATGATACTAATAAAGATCTAAATTAGATAAGGATTTTCTGTTTTTAATAGGAATGTTCGTAGTTTAACTGCTTGAATTATTTTATTAAATACTTAGAAATCACAGACAAGGAAGCAATGGGATTTATAGGTGTGGTTCATTACTCTTGTTTGGAGAGAAAGTGAGAGCAACTATTAAAATGTATGTAGAAGTATGTAACAAAGGTATTTTATATATAAATAAGACCAAAGACAGGATAGATTTGTGTTGATGACTAGAAACTAGGAACTGCAGAAAAATGCTTAAGGGTATCAAAAGGTACAAGAAGAAAATTATTTCCAGTAGGGTGAAAAACAGTTCAAAGTTTTTATTTTTAAAGAATCAAGAGTGAGAGAACACCACTCTAGTTTACTGAAGAGAAATCTAGGGGATTCTTTTATGTATCTGCATTAAGGAAAAAGGTTTGATAAGGGAATCTTCAATCTAGAAGCAACAAATTCAGTGACTGGAATCTGAAATTAGACAAGCTCAGGTGATGGAAAACACAGGTTTCCAAAGTGGAGATGATGAACTCTGGTTTCGTGGGTTCTCTAGCACTGAAAACATTGAGAGCAGAATGTGAATATTTTAAAATGTCCTAGTTCAACCCCAGCTAAGGGCGTTCACCTATCTCTGACCTCTGCCGTGCAAGTGATCAAAATTTTTCGCTAAGGCATAAGTTTAAGGCTATGCATTTGTGCTCAAGAGGAGTTAAGAAGAGATCTGAAAGTACAAGTTTGTTCTGTGGAAAGGCATCACACTTGCAGGCCAGATTTTCTAAAGTGCCTCAGTACCTTTTTTGCTGGGGTAATTGTGCCATTAGCTTGATGGAAGGGTCTTTGAAGGCTCACTGATTTCGGCATAAGCTTGCGCAGACTCAGGGAGGCACCTGGAAGGATCTAGGAATGGTGTCTGCAATTGCAGATGCCAGTGCTCTGCAGTCCTACATGTGACTACAAAAGCCTTTGCATGAACAAATCCATACAGTGGCACAAACCTGAGATGGTTTTATTTGTTATTTACGGTTGAGATTTTTGCTGAACATGAATACCCTCCTCCTTCCCCTCCCCTGAATTTTCTTGTCCGCTGACATTTTGATCTCTTATCTCTGAATCACAAGGCTCCTCTGTATGGTCTAAGGCTCATAGGTGGTTGCACAGAGCAGAGTGAACCTGATATAGCTGGCATGGCTATAATCAGTATGAGAGGCTGCTGATTCAGCAGGAGGCAGTTACAAAAGCACTTAGGAGGGAAACCACAGCATTAGGCAATGCTGTCTTAAAACAAGAAAAAGGAAGGATTGAAACAATCTGTAAAAAAAATAAAGAGTGTGACACTAGTCTTGCTTGAAACTGGAATAAGTCAGGCTGCTGAGATGAGCAGTGTTAACAATAGTGTAAATAAGGCCAGAATCAGGTCCAACATCTGACTGGTAAAGTGTCATTGAGGCTAAAACAAAGGAGGTAAAACACCCTTGGGAGAGAGTTTTCATTCCTTTAACAAACAGCATAAATTAAGGTGGGTTTTCTACAGCTAAATTCACTGGCAATTCTTAGTAGAAAAAATGTCTGAATAAATCCCAGCTATACTCTCCTGCATGCACAAAAAGAGCACTGCTATCAGCTTTCTTGTCTTTAGCCATATTCTGGTAGTCTTAGTCATTAAATATTGTGCTGCTTGGCTTAAATCAGCAGGAGCAGAACATGGCACTTTCTGGAGATGAGTGCTGCCCAAGCAGCCCCTGTGCACTTCCTCTGACAAATGTTGAAAAGGGAAGAAACTGCAAAACTGATTTTTTTGGTACTTTTTGATATATTGTTTCTGTATTATGAAACTCTGACCATGACAGGGGTATGTATCAAAATAATTCAGTTTTAATAAAGGAAAGTAGGGGATAAACTGTCTGGGGACTGCAAAATGTCATTAACAGGACATCAATAAATACATGATAAGGCTGAGAGCTTGGAGAGGCAGTGTTCTCCTTTTCATCTTGTTTCTATGCCATTGTCTATATAAAAGATTTGGGATTTAAGTTTTAAAATGAGAGTGTTTTTAAATATGTATGTTAAGAGTAGAAATCCAGTGAGAAGGTTTTTAGAAATCTACAAAATTTTTTGTGTTCATTTGTTAAATCAACCTAAGCTTTTGTAGTTCACTTGATTACAGGGGGTAACATAAATACTGGAACAGCTCCTGTCACAAGGAGCTTTGCCTTCATTTTAGCAGTAGAATCATCTTGGAGTGAATAACTTGTAGTCCCATATGCTGCATTGCCCCAGAGCTGCCTCAATCCCAGGAACTTATTTTGAACTATGTCTGGAATTTATCGAATACATTTTTGAATACTCCTTCACTGAATGATATGATCCTTTTACGGAATGAATGGTGCAAAGGTAGTATATTTATCCCTTTATTTTTGCATTAATTGAATGTGCAGATTGATGGCTTACAGAATGACTTTTTTTACAAGTAGAGTTAAAATGCTTGCATTAAACATTAAAAAGGGAGAGGGAAACGAGTCAAACTGGGTTAAAAACTAGAATTAATATCATCATCACCACCGTACTCCATTATACAAGACACATTGAAGTATGGTCAAAAAGAGAAAATGAGCTTGATTTTAAGGAACTGTCCCTGACATCTGGCACCGATGTATTTCATATTAGTGAAGTACAGATCTTGCTCACAGCATTCATAAGGTCACTGTATTTAGATATATATCTTTTAGTAGAGTAATTGTGGAAGAGTACTCTGATCACTAAATAGATATTAGGGATGTGATGGTACTAAACTAAAATGATAACAAAATAATCTCAATTTCTTTTATTTTCTGTTCAGCTCTCTCTATATTAAAGCAACAGTAGAAGCAACTCACACTGAAATGTGGTTGTTGCTGAAACAGTTTTAAAATACAGTAACAATCACACCTAATAAAAAACATGGCCAAAAAAGCATATTAATTTGGATGTCTGCACTGTGACAGTTCTGTTCCTGCTCATGTCATTAATTAAAAATGGCCTGATTTTTTCTTCTTTTGTTTAGTGTGCTGTGACCATAGGCGATGAATGGTGCCTGCAGGAACTCGGGCACTGTGCAAATCCATCTTTTTTTGCAAGCTAGATGCCTGAGATCTTATGTGCTTAAGCTTACAAACATTTTTAAAGTTGATGTAAATCATCCCACAGGAGATATTCTGAGATATATGTCCCTCACTTAAAACCCTTGGTGATCCACAAACCACACGTTTTGGAACTGAACAATTATAGCAGTTGGGAAATCTGATGCTTTTTCTCTTTTAAAGGTATGTAACTGATCAGTATCATTGTTTCCCACAACAGTGACTCAGAGCAGATGAAATATATCCACGTTTGTTCCTCTCTTCTACACACACAGTGTGTCAGTCCTCGAGATATCACAATATTTACAAGCTCGTGCTCTGTTAAGTGGACCATGCTGCCACATAGTGGAAGTCTGATACACTCTGTCTTCATCCATCGTATTAAGTTGCGCAAATATAAGGATAAAATAATGAGGTTTGTTCATTTCTGTAATAATTAACAGCACATTTACACTCAGAGCATATCACTGTTGATGTTTACTATTTGATCAAGTATGATGGATGCCTTGTGGTTGCAAATTCAGATTAGCATAATTTCATCACCAAGGGACCCATGAAAAGGTTCAATTATAGAGCAATCTCATTAATACCAGGGCTTGTTAAACTAATAGAAATAGACATCCCAACAGCTCTGATATGTATACATGTGCTTGGAATATAATTAATGGAAAAGTAACCCATACCTGAAACAAGCCTGAATGATATGATTATGTGATGTACTAGAGTGACTGAGATAAATGCTGTTACAATATAATGTTTTCATAAAACTGCTCAGAGAAAAATTGTCAGCAAAAATCTAGGCAATGTTTCTTGCAAAATGTTAACAAAAGATTTATCCTTCATGTCTGAGTGGTACACACTATCTGTTTTTACCTGTGGACGAAAAACTGTTTAGCTTATGCTTTCCATTTATAGGGGTAGCTTGAGAAGCCCCCCCCACACACACACACTTTTAGCTTGATTTTTAAGCAGCCATTTTTCAACATTTGAAATGTGCAAATTCACCTCCAAACAAGAATTGTGGTAAGAGAGTTTGTAAAAGTCCTATTTATTGTAGCTGTGAATGTGGGTGGGCAGCCAGGTCTTTCTTTGGGGGAGCACAATTCAAATTTTCCAGAATGGAGAATAAAGAACTACTGCAACTGGCACCTGTCATTCATGCATGACAGGAAGGAGTTTGGAGTCCAAGCAACAATCTTACTTGTGCAGATTTTCTAGTGACAGACAAACCCTTTCCCTCAGTTTCCTCATCATTTAATGGAGAAATACTGGAGCTGTGTAGGAAACTCTTATTCCAAAGTTAATTTTCCTATGTCAGGACAACTTGAGATGTTATGCAATTTTTCATGAAAAAATTGTATGATGATTGTTGTGTTACTATTTACTTATAAATACACCTCATTTACACCCTGTGATATATCACAATATCAGACAGATGCGGATGATGATGTAGAGACATTCTTCTTTGAATGGTTCTCTGCTTTGAACAGACCAGAGTTCTCATTGCCCAGCCAAGTGCTTAACCCTAGTCTGCTTCCTCTCATTTGAACTGAGGACCTATTCCCCCAGTTAATGTTTAGGATCCTAAATGTTTTGATATAAAAAAATTCTTTGACAAATCAGAGTATTCTGGCCAAGTATTTTATTTTTAAAATGCTTCACTGGTGCTAATAATACCTGTCATCTTAGGAGAGGTGGTAGCATCAGTGCACTAAAAGCTGAATGACCAGTCTCATGAGCTCTGTGCTCCCAAAGGCTTCACTCTATGCAGCGCTCCTAACATTATGGAAGGAGAGGTCCATCACCTGCATGGTGCTCTTCATCAGCAGCAGATTGAGGCATATGCAGTAGGAAAGGATGTTCAAACCGGTTGGGACAGGTTAGGTGTAAGTTACTGTCTTTTCCATAGTATCACGTTAGATGAAGCAGATCCCTCATCCTCTAGTCTCTCAGAGACTTTATGACAGTGAAGGACAATTGGAACCAGCTTGATTGTTATCTCTTGCTCCAATGTAGATGATGTCCAAATGAGCAAGTTTTCCTTTGAAAACTGGCTATGGTCTTGTGTATTCAGGAAGGCTTGTTCAGAATTCACTAAAGTGTAAACTTGTTAGTTCCATCCAAAGAAGCCCCATGAGTCCATTCTTATTTGACTTAGTTTATATTGCTTAGTAAGAGGTTTCCAAAAAAACCCATGAAAAGCTACTCTCAAGCAAGAATAAGAGTGTCAACACAGTCATGCGTCTAAGAAAACTTTCTCTTTCAGTCAAAGCCTTGTGACACAGGAACATTGGCTCTCAATAGAGGAAAAACTTCCAGATTTTGACACAATCCTTTCCATTATTTCTCCAATCCAAATGGCTTCTGTTCAGCCTTTCTAGAACGCCAAAACTGTTGTCTGCCCAACAGAACCATGACTAAATGTCATTTAGCTTGAACCTGTGTGAAAGGCAGTGTTGGATAATCATCATGAACGCAAGGCTGTGAGCTCTGAGCTCTGCCACTGCTCTTCATGTGCACTGTAAAGCTTTGTTCTTTATTTTCCCTATCTTCCAGTGATGCTGATGATTCAGGCCCTTATGCTGACACCTTTGCTTATGGAATGTAGTGGTTTGTGCACTATTAAAACAAAAAAAGAAAAAGAACAAGAAAACTTTGTGTAAGTTTAGGAATAATCACTTTTTAATACTAGGAAATAGTTCTTTGTATCCTAGGCTGCAGTAGGACTGACTCTTTTCAATGGGATTTTTTCTTCACTGACTTGCACCGACCTGAATTAGCTGTGGATCATGCACTTTGTATGTTATCTGATGCTCCTAGGATCATATTCTTAATCAGTTAGCAGTCGTAAAAATCATGAATGTCTGTAGAATGTTGTAGAAATGGTAAAATGTAGCAGAGTATGGAAATAAGTATTGTAAGCACGGACAACATCTGAGGCAAGAACTTTTTGGCAACCATAACTAGCTCCAGTAAAATGGGTCCTGTTCAGAATACAATAACTCTCTAACAATTCATTGTTGAATCCCTCGTTTCCTTCCTAGACCTAATTTTTGTTTAAATTAATTTTTATGCTGATGCATGATTCCATCACATGATCTTATTAAATCTACAATGCTGCATTTTTTATCACTTCTGCTATTTGATTTTTCTGCAATTTTAAGCAAAATAACACAATTCCAAAAATACTTGAAAGCTGATGAATGACTCATACTGTAGTTCATTGAACACCATAAAATATTCAGTGACTCAGAGTCCTAGCATAAACCAAGGGTCCAAAAAAGACTCTATTGTTCACAATACAGGGGTACAAAATCCAAAGACTTCTAAATCAGGTATTAGGAGCTATTTCTGCTTTTGCAGTTGTCACTTGTCAAAATTCCAGCTAATCCCTGTGTGGATTTTTAAAACAGTGTAATGGAACCTAATAATTTTATAATAAGAAAGAGTCTGTTTGCTAGATTAATTTCAATTTGTAATGTTGATTAGTTTCATGCAAGAGTGTAATGATCTGGAGTGGAGGAAAATATGACACTGGAATACTGGAAATGGTTTTCAAAGCTTAAAGCAGCTGTGTTATATAGTTCTACTACTTAGAATTACAATAGCAGTCTAGCTCACTTTCTGAATGATTCAGCTTTTATGGTTTGTGCACCAAAAGCTTTTATTCTCTAGGGCAAACTGATCCCTGGATATTTTCACCCTTCTCTTTGCTCAGTCTTTGCATAACTGCCTCGTACACATTGGTACCAATTTCTTTCCATACATAGATGTTTTTCTTGGGCCGTCTTTCCCCCCACTGATAACCAAATAAGTCAGTTTCTGTCCATGACCTTGACTGATTAAAAATAAAAAGTGAAATTATCTCTTATTAAAGAATCTAGCTAGACTGTGTTCCCTAAACATATCTTAGATATTCATTTTCTTTCTGAATACTTTTGCATAGTGTTTGCCAGCTGTTTAAAAGCTAGTGTAATCTCATCCTAGAGGTAGCCACACTTTGTAAGTCATTCTCTGAGTGTGTTTCTTAATGAAGAATGCTTTTCAGTACCTTGGCTTAAAAGGTCCCAATCACCTTTAGAATCCATTTTGTGTTGAAAAATCATTTGGTTGAAATTGAGGAAACCTTTACATAAATACCTGGGAGTGGAGAGAAGGTTCTTCTCTTGTTTTGTCTTCCTTTGCACAGTCAGCAACTGTTCTGAGTGACATGGCAATTTGTGATTCTCTCGTCATTGTCACCGGTGACTGCAGGCACTGTGCATTTATCCTCTCATTGCCACGCTTTTGCCCTCTGTGGTTTGTTTTATCTTTTAATGGTTGCAAAGAATGTTCCATGTTGAGCATCAGAAACATTTGCAATAGATATATTTAATTTGTAATGAGACTTAGCACCCAAAATCGACTTTCTGTGTGGTAGAATGGATCAAAATTATTGTTAAGCCACTAACCTTTCTGTCAAAGCAGTGACTTTCCATATTTCTACAGGAGTCCAATGGCCATGGGTGTGGTAAAATGGGTAGATTAGGAAATGACTTAGAAATATGCTAATCTAGAGCTAGGAATATTCTAGAAACAACATTTGCTCAGGTTTATTTCCTGTCTGAAAATGACACTCCTATAGGGTTTGTGCACAGTAATGTCAGTTACACATATGAGTATCTTTGTTAAATTTCATGATTCCTGATCTGCTTTTCATCTAATACCATTTTGCACTAACATACATCTCCTGATGTGACTAGACCAACATCCATGTAATGGTGCCATAATGGAAAGAAGAACCAGTCTGTCATTTCTGACAATTGTAAATTTACTTTCAGACACAGCCATTTGAGGTGTGATCATTCCTATATGTGACTTTGATGGATAATGTCCTTTTTGAAATAGCATTGTCACACGACTTAGTAAGTGCAGTGACAGTTAAGCTGGGGTGTAGGTGGTAATTACGTTTGGTTTGGGCTGAAGTTTTGTTAATGTTACAAAAAGAGTATTGAGAATCATCTGACTGTTTGTTCTCCCTCGGAAATACCTTTGGAGAAAAATAGGTGAATCCACGTATCTTTTTATGAGTACTGAACAAAAGCGGGATTTGAGAATTTCATTGGTGGACTGAGTTTCTGTTTAAAGGTAGTCTCTGGAGCAGGTAGAAAATGGTAAATATGAGGGTAAGTGAGTATCACAGGAAACAGTAGAACTATAATACTGTATTACTGCACCCAGTAGAGTTAGAAATGTCAGTCTAATACAACAGGCATATTTCTTATGTGTAGATTTTTTAAATAAAAAATCAGCAGCCTTGTTCAGATGACTTTTAAATGAATCCATAAGCATTGATAGATTCCCTGCCAAGGTGCAGTATCTGGGGCTCATTGTTATTAAGGTTTCAACAACATTTGTATTAACAAGTCACCTTTGTATCGTAAAAAGGCAGAGGGTTGATAGGCATTAAAAAAACAGCTGCATCATAGCGAGCAGCCAAGAGCACAATGGGTGTCAATAGGAGGTAAAACTACTCCCGCTGAGACAAGTGAAGAAGAAAAATGAAACAGGAGGATTTGTTCCAGCAGCCCTGTCTAATTGTTTATTCCCTTCTCATTCTATCCTAGTCACTCAAGGGCTGTGGCTTCTGTCATGTAAAAAACAAAAAACAAAGCTTGGGCTGCTCAGGGTTTGTCTCACTGTAAATGAGTGGAATTTGGGTGCTGGGGAGCTGTGGGCAGGGTGACGGCGTGTTACCCTTTCCTGATTAGTTACAAGGCATTCACTTCAGATAAGTGCTGTGTGCGTGTATGACCTCATAAGTGGCTCCAACCAACGCTAATAGTCTACTTCAGAGAGGAGATTAGGTTCCACTAATGGTGTCACAGCATGAAATAAGATGTAACATATTAGCTGGGGGAGAGGGAACAGGAGGTGGGAGAGAGCTGAGGAAAAAAAACTTGGAAAGGAAAAGAGCAACTTAAAGGTACAAAAGCACCCAGTGATATTGTGGGAAATCTGCAGCTCCAGGATATAAACGGATTTTGCAGGTTTCTTGTGGGCGAAAGGATATTTTAACACAATATGGGTACTAGCTTTCCTTCACTGGAAGGGATGCAGATGAAACCCAGGAGTCTGGCTATCCTGGGTATGTTTGTCCAGTGCAGGAAAACTCATGCACACCTCTATCGTAGCTGAGCTCCACTGAGTTATAGTAGTAGGAATATTTCCAATGTAGATGGGCTTTTTCCTGTAAAGTGTTTGGTAATTCACAGAGCTCAACAAAACTACAATGCTGAGAGAAAATGAAGCTTCTAGTAGCAGCAGACTAAAACATTTTTACTGGGAAGTCTCATTCAAATGCAAGTTGACTTGGGCCTTCTCTCCTCAGAGGCATCAGTCTTTCCCCTCGTCAGGATTGTATGACAAGCTGTAAAAATGTAAACTGTCTGATCACTGGTAGCATTGAAGCTACTGTGCTTCCCTGGATGAACAAGTCAGGCATTTCCTATAGTCTCCAGCAGGCTCTCTTATAACTATGAGATGCATTTCATAAATAGAGCAAACAAAACTGTTGAAGTCAAAGGCTTGCTGTCAGGTGAAATATACCTGGTAAATTGTATTATATTAGTCACTGTTATTTTATCCACTTGAGCTGGAAGAAGTGGAGCAACTTTTAACAAATTTGTCAACAATGTTTTGTTCAAATATTCTTTCTAGGCTCTAAAATTAGTAAAGACTGGCAGCAAGATTTCTACTCTGATTTACAGGATTTTTAAATTTTGGTGCTGTGGGCACTGACCACATTCCCTTGTTGGCTGAGGGTAGATGGTTGGCTCATGCATGTGAAAAATATTTTGGCCCTTGTTATTTTTCAGATTTTGCCATACATAGCAAATGGGGTCTAGCACATGAACAAATGGGAAAAACTACTGCTCCAAGACTACGTATACATGCTCACTTTCAAGTCTGTGACACTCCCATTAGAAGCTGGTTTACTAAACAGAAATCTTGAAACTCTGCAAAGAATTTTTTAACCTACAAAATGCATATGTGGTTTTGCAATCCAAACACAATGTAAAGTACAGATATAGTTTAACAGACTAGCATGAGAGAAAGTTTTTGTGAAGGCTATCTACTGTTCTTACTGTAGTTTACCAGTTGAGAGCATGTGATGAAGAACACTGGCTTTGAGTGATAGAACACTGGACTTGTCTCTAGAAGATATATTATATCTACTCTTGAAGAAGTAGCAGTGCAGTTTTGCTACTGATCTGGAGAAGATCAAGAGTGATCTGCTCCTTCAGCAGCTGATATTTTGGGAAAGGTGAAAAGTAGAAATGCTAAACTGAAGCGTAGATGCTGATGTCTGTCCCCTTCTCCCATATACATACACACATACATACAAAACTGCATGGTGACAAATAATTTAATTAGATGACAAATAGATTTTTTTAAAAGAGCACCTTAAGAGCATTTGGGGGTTGGCTCTGAGACAGAGCAGATGACCTAAATGCATCCTGTGCCAGCATGCACCTGCTGAAAACATTCATCTCTTCATAGAGGTAAGTAGTTGCAGCTTTGGTTGTTTTTGGTGTAGTGGCAAGGTAAAATTGAGATGTACCCTATTTGGAGATGGTACTAATCAGCCAGGCTCCTAAGTCCAGAGAATTCACTTTTGCCTGCACAAAAAGTTGAAGAGTCAAATGCAGTTGTCAAATTTTCATTAGAAAAGTGCCTCCTCCTGCAGGATGATGTACCTGGTTATTTCCAGCTCGATTAAAGAATCTGTGGTTGTCTGCAGTTAATACTATTGAGAAGCTGGGTGCACTTAACTGTAGACTTGATTGTTGCTAATGGAACACGGGGCAAGATTCAAAAAGGAGAGAGGTGCCTAAATCTCCCTAAAATTTCACTTAATTTAGTCATTCAATATCCCATATTTATCCAAGGTTTCACTTGTAAAGCTACTAAGAGGTGCAGTTGCACATGGAGATAGAATAGCTGCCATCTTTTCTGAGCTGTGTATTTTAATGTGTCTCATACCCAGACTTGTTAGGATTCACAGACCTGGCAGCCACAGGCCTAAATTCCCTGAGAAGCTGGTAGGTGTATTCAGAGAAAGACAGAAATAAATGCAGAACTTCAGATTGTTTCATTTTGTCTCACGATTCACAAGGTGTGAACAAGAGGGAGAATACTCTGAGCTCAGTGATGCAAAGTCCTTTGGGAGCAGAGAGTTTTGGATTTGTGCACTGTAGTCCCAGTACCACCTAGGTTATTTATCTGCTGACTCTTCAGAGGGGGGAAAAAAACCCGCAGAACCAGAACTAAAATCCGGAGATCATCCTGTAGAGTGGCACCTCTGACTGTCTTACTCCAGCCTCCCTCTAAGGGAGGGATGTATCCAAACACCCTTGACCGAGGAGGGGAGAGATCCGAGTATGTCACTTCATGGATGAGTGCCTCAGCCACTGGACTGCAGTATGAAACACAGTCAGGAGCGCAATCTACTCTGGCATCTGTCCTTGCAGAAGTAAAAGTTATCTCCCCATCTTATCATAATGCTGAGTTCGTAAGAGAGACGGACTTTCAGGCATGTCTTATCTTCAGCATTACCTGCAGACTGATTTAGCTGACTGTAGTTTAGGGCAGTTAGTGCACTGTGTTGCAGGCATAGCAGTCTGGGTCTTGGTATTTGATAAGGTATCTGCTGCTCAGCAGTATTTTCTCTTGATAGGTTTCTGATGAGAGGTGAGGATGCTTCTCAAAGTTCTCTGCTGACTTGAATAGAGATGTTTTGCAGTCTAAAGGCAGTGAATTTGGTCATCTCCACACTTACTGTACTGCTGTTCATATACTAGCTTTCTTGACAAGGTACCACTGCATAGTTAGAGCAGAGACTAGGGATGGGGATCTCAGCTCTCACTGATTTGCTGCATGACCTTGAGCAGCACATTTAAACTCTGTGGTTCACTGCCTTCTTTACTAAATTGTGATAATGTTCCATAGTTCCTGAAATGTTATGAAATACAATTTTATATGAGACATATCAATTCATGTTTTATGATATGAACTATACCATAGACATTTGCCACATTTTCCACATCATTTTCAGTCTCAGGAAGGCATGGCAAGAGCAGTGTGGGGAAGCCCACACCTACTGCTACTTATATAGATTTTTGCCACCTTAGCCTCTCTTTGGGGGACTGGAAAACACACTCTTGTTTACTGAGTTCTTCATCATCCAATTTCCTTCTTGGCAATGCTATTAAACAAGTAAACAGACAAAAAGGAAGAGATCTGCTGTTCTAACTTCTGTGCCAGATGAAGAGAGAAAATGTTCTCAACTGAATTTGTAAGCTTCACATATTCTTATGACTGTACCTATATTTCATGAAGTAATAGGATTAGAGCATCATTCCTGCAGAATACAACACCATTCTTTACTGAAACTCCATTCACTATATCTGCTGCAGGTTAAGAACTGATCACTGCTCCCAAGACTATTTGAAACACTCTGGCCACTGACCTCAGTTGTTACCACCGTCATTTCCCAATATGCCACAGATTTGTACTTACAATCTCTCTGGGAGCTCTTGAAGCTGCAGGAGGCTGGACGTGACATTGGCTCTGATCCCAGTGCCCTCACACATGACCCCAATCAGCTTTGCTACAATTCTCATGATACCCACAGGGTTTCCAGATGGAAAGAGAAAAATAAATGTTATCAGCACAATCCAAATGGAAAAGGTTTTTTTTTTTTTTTTTTTTACCATAGACAGTCTCTACTTTGATGCTGATATGCAGAGGTTATTAATTCATTTTTTTGCATCAGAGTATCTCACTTTATTAGAGCAAGGGAAATATAACAGGCTTACTTTGATTGTCAGATTCTTTTTTTCCCCTTTTAAATGGGAAATAATGCTAAAAGGGCTCATCTTTTATTATTAATGCAGCTTATGCTTCTCATTAGAACTGACAGTTTATGATATGGAAAGAATTGGTCATAAAATCTGTGGCTAACCTGTGCCTAATAGTAAATATTTGTTTCAACTAAGCTAAAATGACAGTTGTAGTTATAAGTGACTCCGAGTCTCCAGTCAGGTAACAATGAATGATATTTTTTCCCTAGAAACAGCCACATGAGGCTATAGAGGCACCTTTTAATAAAATAGGAAAGGATATTTCACAATTTTTTTTAACTGTCTTCTAAAACTTCTGCAGAGATCAGTTGGCCATATTCTGTATTTGCATTCACAAGTATGAGTTGTCATCCTGCCTTAAGGGTGTAGATGTGCCTGGACTTCCTCTGTAATCAGCCATGACTGAAGAGAAACTTTCTGAATGAATCTATAAAAAAAAAATCTTTGGTTTCTCACAAAATGTTACAGTAACTTAGAACACTTAGAGCTTTTGAGGAATTTTGATTTACATTTTTTTTTGTTGTATGATCTTTAGAGGCAGATGAGACCACAAGTAAAATGTAATTAAATTTATTCCTCATAGTCCAATTTTCCTGTTTCCTTTGATGTGGAAATATATACCATGGTAATTCTAATAAAATATGCTTTCAAAATAGGTAAATATTTGCCATACTCTGAAATAATATCATGTGAAGTGTCTAGTTATTGCTCACCTACGATCATTAGTCAATGTCTTCATCTCATGAAAACATTTGAATATAGTCATTTCTGCATTTACAAAAAGTGTTTTTTTCCCTGTCTCTTTCCCCTCACAGAATAGTTCATTTCTGTAGCATCTTATTAAAAGATGAACACTGCCTTATATTGAACAGGTTGGAGACCTGGTAAAACACTGGTAAAACCAATATAACTTCACAGGAATAAGTGAGCAGAGTGGTAATTCACACCTTCTCTGCAAAAAGGCAACTTTATTAAATGATAAACTGGAAAATTTGGATAGTGATGTATTGCACTGATAGCCCCTGCATCTGCGTCTTCTGCGTTTTAATGGAATATGAAATTTATCCATGTGCAGAAAATCAGCAAAAGACCAATTGGAGTGAAGTAGCATGTCTGCCCTATATCATACACCAGTCTGGTCATTAGCAAGACAGGTTTCTCATCAGCACAGATCCCATCCCTCATGTGATAGGACCCCTTTGAGGGGATCATCAGGATGTCTTTTCTCCATGCCAATTCAATCCTTACCTTGCCTGCTAGAATCACCAAAAATGCCTTGAATTAGTAAAAACTGTGACAAATTGGTAATCTAATTAACCACAATTTTTTTAATCAGCTAAGCTAACATCAAACATGCCTTGTAAATGTACTAACAGCACCTTCAGAACAGATTTGTTTTATAGGTAGCAATTAAAATAAATAATCTGTCATTGCACAAATCGTGGCTGGCTGAGCACAGTACAACTGTATTAATCATCTCAAAACCATGATGTAACTAACTAATCAGCTCAAAAACTAAAGCTGCTTCAGCTTCCCTATAAATTATGTAGTAGCAGTCTCACTAACATCTTACCAGCCACTCTGTTCCCTCCTTACTGACCAGCAAATGTTGTGGACACAATGAGAGAGAGTCTCTTCAAGACACAAATGACATAGGACACTGGTGAAGACTTTCTTTGATTCACTGCTTTCAAAGTTCCATTGAAGATAACAATTTTTGGAGCTGTTAACAAAGCAGATCTTCTCGATGGTCGCTCTGTTTGTTGTGTGCAATTTTGGCGGGATAAACAAATAATCAAACAGGATGGGCAGCAATTGAAATTGGATGCTTAGAAAGCAGGTGCACGTCTTCCCTGGCACAACCCAGCTTCTTTAGATGCAAGCAGGCATTCACTTCTACTAAGGCAAAGGCTTATTGTTATGTATGTCTATTTGCAAGAGAACTTGAAGTTTTGGCCTGTTGCTTCATTAGAATAATCTCTGCTGAGGGAATCTATCTTGATTATATGAATCTTCAGCATCCCAATTTTGCAGCTGTAACTATACCATACTGAGACAAAGCTGTATGCCAGCTAGGCAATTTACTGAGTAAATAATTAATGCCCGAGTTCACACATAGCTGTCCACATATGTAATTTGTACATGCAAGTCTTTCTGTTAAGTAAGACTAAGGTATAAAAGTTTTTATAATTAAGGCCTGAAACGAACATTTCCTCCCTGTTCCTACTCCTCCCAACCCCAAACCAGTGACACATGAAATAAGCAATGTGCTAAACTATAGAAAACTATCATCACCTCACTTTTTTAATAACCGCCGAGTATTTTTACTGCCAGATACATGCTGGGCTTTTGATGACATTTATATGACATACAATGGCCAGTGAGATTAATCACAGATCTGTATTCTTTAAAGATACCCATGAGGATAGACTTCTGTGCCTGCTTTCGATGTAAAGATGGTTTTCCCAACTGCAACTCACCACACTGCATGTTCTTGCAAACCTTTCACTTTTAACGTCTGCTTAATAAAAATGCTTTCTCTGACATTGAAAAATTGGACCTATCAATATGTTACCAGTCCACGTTTCCATTGCGACCATCTAGACTTCAGAGAGCCACTGCACTCAGTGAGAGGCAATGATGCTATTACAACCTGACAAGGGCATATTGAGATACTTGGGCATATATGTCACAAACTCTCTTATAATTTTATCTTTTAGAATGGGCGTTGCAGTAGAATAATTAGAAAGTGATGGCTAACAGGGCATAACAGAGATCAGTTTGAGAGCTCAGAGAAAGAGCAGAAGTTATGAATAAGTGACCAAAAGATAAATGTGTGTGTTTCCAATCAGGATAAAAGAAGCAACAAGTAAGTGCACTGCCAAAACCAGATTATATTTCAAGTGGTGTTTTTAAAAGACAAAAAAAAGTAAATCAGTCTTACTTTCAGATGTGGCAACCCTTAATAGCTCTGCCAGGGATGTCAGCAGTGCTACCATTTAACTGTGTTATAGTTATATGGTGCATCTCAAACACTTTTCAAGCTGTCCTAGCCTGCTGTCCTAGCCAAAAACAGCTATCCCAGTGGTGAAAGCAGCAGTCCCAAGGAATGGACAAATACTGTTCTGCACAGCATCCTGCTTAAGTGGGAGCTGTCTAGTCACTGCTGCTAAAATAAACTGTGCTCTTACAGGAAGTGCCCCAGGCTCCTTCGTGCCTGTGCCATAGAGATGAGCTTCTGCATGTTAAGATCTCACTGAAGAAACTTGCATGGAGTGCTAGACAGAAACACTAGATATAGTCCCTGGGCATCTGCAGAAGCCACAGTAAGATAAGGGTATGTGCTTGTCCTACTCCTTCACAGAGGGTATGGCTTTACTGCAGTCCAAATATCAAACATCTGTATTTGGGAAATATTTTGAAGGATTGAGGCTTTTGTGTCACTGCAGAATGGGGGAGGGGAGGAGGAGGAGGAGGAGGAGGAATCAGAAGAGCGTTAAGTCAACAGAACCCACCTCTGTTTTGTCTCCTCTGAACTGTCACTGGTTTGGGCGCATGCCTGGCATACAGAAGATGCAGATTCAGAATTGAGCAGTACAGGGAACTGCATGTGTGTCTCCAAACAGTTGCTTATATCAGCAGAGACTTGACTTTTCCAGTGTGAGCCTGACTCCTGTTGTGCCCCAGGAATCAGGAATTCAATCCTTTGCCAGCAGCAGCTCATGACACTGGTTTCCCTATGCTGACCAGGTACATGGGAGGGGGCACCCGTCCTCTGCACAGTCCTCAGCCACATGCTCCAGGATCCAGAATATCCATGGCCTAGAGCACCTGGTCCCAGCACTAGGTAACAGTATTGGCAAAGTTTGTGTCCTGCTTTGACTGCATAGCCTAAATCATTACCTAACACACAAGTTATAATATAGTAATGATATATTCAGAATTGGCTCAGCCTTTTAAAATGCAAATTAATAGTCAAGTAATAATTAGATGCATTTGACCCTGCATGAGAATAGCCAAATGTTGAGTCTGTTCTTCCAAAGCTGAAGATCTGCTGTGTACATTACAATACCATTTAATACTACACACACAATAGTCATATAGCTTAGCCAGGCAACACTGCTGAGTCAACTGTGCACTATAAGGCCTTGCTTCCTTTCTCATGGCTCTCTTGCCTTTGAAGTTAAGCTGCAGCAGGCTCAGCTGTGCTCAGCAGGAGGGCTGAAGGTTTGAATATTCAGATTTCATGTCTGTTTATAGAGTGGCCCTTTGAGATGTAGGAATTCTGTTACAATGTCCAGTTTCTGGGGGAAGGGTTGCTGAGGCTGTTAATGTGTCTCAAGGAGCTTCAGCCATTATGCTAACCACTGGAGGCCCCTTTTGCTCCTGGCAGACATTAATGGCCACATGGATCCAGCAGCATAAGATCAGGTACCTCTAACAGACATTTTTGATGGCTCCTCTGATTCTACTTCTGGTTGTTTCGTAGTGGCCGCTTGCTGCAGCAGGCAATATTTAGTCTGCTTAATTTAATTAGGGTTGGTTTAAAGTTCACTTCAGTGCACTGTTGCTCTCGGCAGTAGCTGACTCACTTGCACATGAAGTCTGCTTGGTTTCCACAAGGAAAAAAGGTGAGAAACAATAATTTAACATGGACACCATGCATTTCCTAAGCTCCAAGTGCCCCTTAGCCACATGCAGTGTTCTCATGTAGACATGTGTGTAATAGCCCAAGTTAAAGAGTGTCCAGGAAGGGAAAGCTGATGAGTATCTGCCTGCACCATTCTTTCATTTGAAGTCCAGACAGGCAGAAAAGAACTATTATAATCCTACCAAATGATTTGGGAAGGACACATTTAAGTCTCATAAAGCAGAATCCTGGAAGGTCTCCTATAATCCAGAAGACTGCTGCATGGTTCTGTGAGATGTGCAACAGTAGATAGGACTAGGATTGGGGCTGCTGCTTCTTATAGAAGATGTGCTGTGTAGCTCTGTTATAGCAAAGTATGCAGTGATAAAAGAATGCATCGCTGTCCTGTTTGCCTCATGAAGGGCCCCCTCCTTTTCCAATTACAGAAAAATTAGCAGCTTTCAAGCACTATCCGACAGTTAGTGCAGAGCTGTGTATGCAGCCAGAGGAGAGGCAGGCTTGCCAAGCTGCTCGTTTGCTGTCAGCAGAGAATGGCACTTGCTGGAGTTTAGCTGGGGTGCTCCTGGGACTCTGTTCTGTCTCTGGCCCCCATGGCAAGTCGCAGTCCTCCCCACAGTTATTCATGCCCTTTTTCCTTCTCTTGTCAGCAGTTTTTTTCTATTCTTTATCAAGCAAACAGAAAGATTGAACTGGACCAGCTGTTCTAGCACTGGATAATTTGAGGGTACGTGCTGGGTAATTAAGGGGTAATATGCTACTTATTATTTAAGGTTGTGCTATATGTTTAAAGCTGCCACCTTAGACTTCTCCCACTAGAGTCAGTGGAGGTTTATAAACGAGTGAACAGACTTGGGCTACCTCATTATACACTTTTGGAAACCCATCCTCCTGTAAATTGTGGGCACTACCCATAAGGAAGTGCTGCACAGGACTGCATATAGCTACAGTGCTATATAGAGCGATTTAAGGTATTTGCATAGAGCTGTGGGTATTTCCTTGCTTTTCCTCTGTGCTTTTCTTTCCCTCTTTTATCCTATGCAAAATAACTAAGCAGCCTAATGTAGAAGTCACAATACAGGTGTCATTTATTGAACATTACAGTACCATACCTTCAGTCTCTGACAGAGGAGACTCAGTATTGAGCCAGTGGTGAATCAAAGCACCTGCTATTAAAGTCAGCACATTTAAGCAGGATCCCATTGATCTGCTGTTTGTGTTTCTTAATATTCGTAAAAACACATTTCTTGAGACAGCGGGGATATCAGTGAAAGAAAGGACAGCTAACATCCGCATCTTCTCCATGTGATTGGAGTATTTGCATCAAATACTTTATTATGAAGGCTGGAGAACAAGAAAAGCACATTCAGCGTCATATGTTATGGCACAGTCCCTCTCTGGTGGAGCAAACAATGGGACCATTATACAAGCTGACATATTTTTTGTTTCTAATATATTCTGCTTCTTTGTGTCTGTGTGTACTTAAATAGCAGGCACAGATGTACTGTTTCCAAAGGTCTTTGACTTGTCATGAGAATACTGTCTTTACCAGTAAAATAAATTGATTACTAGTGACAATGTTAACTATTATACAAAGAACACAGCTCTGGTGGTCTTTGTTAGATTTTTAAAGAAAAGGTGATTATTTCTTCCTTATGACAGTTTGAAAGGTTTGCCATGTGGATATGGAAAGATTTTACTCATGAATATGCAGAGGTATGGCAACAGGCCGGGTAGCCAGATCTTCCAATTGACCGTTGGCTGTGATTGAGTGAGGAGAGGAAGAAAAACATGAGACAAACACAAAATGTACAAAACCAGCATGGGAGATGGTTGTTAAAATATTCGATTGTGAGAATATTGTGAAATATATTTCTGGTGTAATACCAGATTGATGACATGATTACAGGAAAGACAGTGCCAACTGGAAAGATGCACAGCACATCAGGTTCATGGTATGGCCACCAAATTCTTTAATAATATTTATGCCTAGGGATTACTGCTTTATTCTATATTCTTTAAGCCCTCTGAGCAGTGACATCAGGAAGCTAACCTGTGACATTTCAAAGCAATATACCTTTCTTACCAACAAGATGTGTTGCTATTTTTCTGGGAAGCATTATAATCATAGAAAAAAAAACCCACAACCCATACAGGGAGTACAGCGTGTTATAGAGCAGAGAAATTAATGAAGAATAAAAAAACAGACACAAATACCTACTTGTTATATTAGAATGGCTTTTCACACATTTTTTTCTTTTGAAATGTAGAAAATTATAAAGGGCCCATTTAGAGTGAAAATTGTACTAGAACCTTTACATTTGTGCAGGTTGCTGCTCTGAAATGTATTCAAAAAGTTCTCTTTCTACAGATCTCATGTAAAAATAATTTGGGTTCTTTTCCAATCTAATTTAAACTGCTACAAATATTTTGTTTAATGAGGTTGGAAACTATCCATTTGCTCCCCTTAGAAAATGCTCAGAGTTCTCCCTTGATTGCAGTTCAGATCATGCTGCTAAACACCAATTTAGAACACAAATCAGGCTGCTTGTTGATTGCAGTTCAATTCATGCTGCTAAATACCAGTTCTCTGATCAGCAAGATGCTGCTCTACAGGCTATGACCTGGGCCTCCCAAGCCGTTGTTGCATTATTTTCATATAGGTTGCGTTACTAAAATTAGATCCACCCTATCAAATCATAATTAAGGATATGGTGTTTACTTGATCACACAGCAAACCTGCCCTTTTTCATTCAAAAGGATTTTAGTATTAGTGACAGCTATGCATTGCTTTGGCACATGTAAACTGCCCTTATTTTAAATCATTAACTCTTGAGCAAATGTCTATGACATCATTAATGCATTTAATTTCCTCTTGGTTAGAAGACTTTTTCCTGGATGAATTCTTTCTCAGCTTACTTAATGTTTTCTGATTTCCCTTGCTGGCTTATTGCTACTGGTTGTTACAGTTGGTCTTTGGGTCAGGGTGAAAGAAAGAGGGACAGACTCTTTCCTAAAATCTTGACCCCCATTTCAACATCTTGATGATGAGGCATGTTTCTTCTCTTTTTGACCATTAAATCCCTCTAGGTATTGCATGGTCACATCTACCCCATTTCACATCAGCACTCTGGGATCAGGTTCCTGTCATTGCCCCAGCACAGTTTGTCCCTTCCTAGTTTACTGTACAATGCCTCCTTCCTCAGCATCTTTGTAAGCAATTAGTAGCATTCCATGCAAGTGCTCTGCAACCCTTGCTTGTGGCATACTCACCTCTGAAAATGAGTTTGCCAGGGAAATTTGCCCCTGCTCCACCACGGAAGTTTCCAGGAGAGAACATGGCATGTTTTCCATATTCATTCTGTGATCGTTGGGTGGAATGTGGTAAATAGCACAAGTTGCTAGTTCTGATTGGATTCTTCTTGCCATAAATATGTTGTACCTGACCAAATGACCACAGTCAGATATATTTCACTTTCACAGCCTCTTCCACCTTCTGGTAAGACAAGAATCTATAAATCACAGCATGTTAGTTCTGCAGAGTCTCGGAATTATTTCAACAATACCTACCGCTTTCCCTAAGACAGTGTAAAGCTTGATTTCTGAAAGCGTCAAGAATATATGCTCCCAATGGACAAATACTGAGGTTATGATTCTTTGCTGCCTTTGAAACAAATTCTTAGTCTATAAAAGCTTTGTTGTATGTAGTAGATGTTCTTGAAAAACCTCTGTACATTTCAATCTAGAAAAGCATGCAAAAATACAACTTTATTAGGGTATTTCATTACTTACTCATGTATGTGGCACCAGTCATGGGGACCCCCCCAAATACTTGCCACCTTCTGGAAAAGGTTTGATTACAAAGTTTCTAAAAGTGGGATTTTTTTATGCCAATAAGTTATCTAATTCTCCGACTGTCTTGTATCTTCACTCCTCTCACCTCCTGCTTCCATGTTGCTTTTAAAACTTTTTATGAATTCTGTTGCATTTTATGGGCCATAGAGGTATCCCCATATATTTTAGGAAGATTGGAGGATTGCTTCCTCCAGGTGTCTTCATCATCATCCTCTGCTTTTTGTAGTTTTCTGGCCTTCCTTAGGTGTTTCTCAACTTGATTCTTTTCTGATTTTTAAATTTAAGTCAGCCAAACGCCTTCCCGTGCTTCTGCCCTATTCCTAATCTGACTTCATATCTATGTCCACTCTACTTCTGCTGACAGATGTGCTTAATCACGTGGGCCAAAATCCTTTTGCTTAAAGTAGCCTATTAAACCTGGTTAATGCATAATGTATCATAAATAACAGCAATTAAAAAGGAACAGATATCCAGCCAAAGCAAGAAAGTAAAAAAAAAATCTCTGATACATCCTCTCTGCACTACTCTGCTGCTTAATAAACCTGCTTTACTCTGTATGTTTTTGAATTGTTAAGAATTTGTTATACTGAATATAAAAAGTGTCTTACTGAAATCCCATAGAGACTTGGATGGGACAGAACCTGAACTGCATGAAAAATGGAACATGATATTAAAGGAACATAAGACCAAGTTTGCTTTGTCATAGCAATTTCTAATCAGGGCTTATGTGTCATTTGGTTGTATTAGTAATGAAAATATTCTCGTATGAAATAAGAGAAAGCATAAAATGTTCATTCAAAAGCAGCTACCAGCTGCATATACTGCATTAATATAAAGACTGATAAACCTTATCAGGGGTTCACATTTCAAACCAGCAGGCCTAACAGCTTCTGAGATATAAGTAAATGAAAATTCATGATTCTGTATTGTGCCCAAGAGCCAACTTTACTGCTATTGCTATATAATTATTTATAGCTGCAAACTATCAAATGGAATTGCTTACCACCACCTTACTATATGTGGTAATTGATGTGAAGTGAGGCATTGCGTCCCCTGCTGACCCTAGCATACTGAAAGTCAGATGGATTATATCTAACTCAATTATGATTGATATTATGAAAATCTGTGAAGCACAACATGGTATAACAGGCTTTCTAAGTGTATCTATTGATTGTTTCTGTGTGTGTGTGTGTGTGTGCGTGTGTGTGTGTGTGTGTGCGTGCGCGTCCAGGACTATTGCAATGGAGCTGTCTCTAGGAAAAGAGCAGTATTGTTAACAATTTCTATGTGTAAATATGTATTTCTGATGGCTTAACTCACCCTCATTGCCTCATAGGGGTTGCCAGAATTTCTACCAGAAATGCCTAGTTTCAGTGGCTAAGAACCTTGCGACAATAAGAAAATTTGCTGGTATGTTTGGTGGGGTTCAAAAGCCAAAGTATTATGTGATCTGTACAGCTGTGATTAGAGTAGAACAAGTGCTCCTGTGTTCCAGTTCTTGATTTTGCTGCTGCTGGCACAGCAGCAGCTATGCTCTGTGCAAGCATCTAGCCTTACATCCTGTCTCCTGCAGATATTTACAAAAAAGAGCATAAGGCTGGAGCAACCAAAGTGAAGCTTTCCCCATTGTATTCTCACCATTTCCAGCAATCTGGAGTTCAGGGACTGCTGTTTACATTTGCATCTTAGTGTTTAATAGTCCTTGATGGACATTGTTGGCCTGAATTTTCTTCAGTCACCTTCTGAACCCAGACACAATTTTAACATTCAAATCTTGTATGGAAGTCTGTTTCAATTAAATAACAACTGGGTAAAGAGATAACGCTTTTAATTTCTATAAACCTGCCACCTGATAATTTTACTGGTCGGTCCTTATTTAATGTATTATGAGAAATGTTAACTATTTATTCCCAGTTCACCTTTTCCATGTTAAGGCATGTTTTTATAGACCCTCTCAAATCCTCCCTCAAGCTTTCCTTTGCTAAGCAAAGGAATCCTATCTATCTAATTTTTCAGAAACCATTCCAAAACTTTGTGTCTGCTTGTTGCTTTTCTCTATACTATTCTGTAATATCATGTTTGAGATGGAACAACCATGAATTATTCAAGAACTGGGGGGTGCTGCATATTATATGTTTCTTCCGTTCCTTGCCTAACATTTCCTATGCTGTTTTGACAACCTCTAAGCACCTGAGTTAATGTTTACTGTCCATACTGACTCTATCACTTTGCTAAGTGATAATAAATAATTTAGAGCCCCTTACTGTGTTTCTGGTTTGGGGTATTGTTTTCTCCTCCCTTCCTTCCACCTGTGCAATGGTTTCTTTTATCAGCATCTTATCTGTCCTTTAATGTCTTTTTCTTCTATCACTTTAGTGGCCAACATGCTGGATGGATGAATTTATATGCTGGAGGAGAGTTTTTATTACTTTGCCTTTTTTCTGATTTCATTTTAATATTTGTGGTGGCCTGGATGCAACATAACTCATTCAATACAGCCTGGGAAGTCTACAGGGCATCTCTCTGGCTTATTCTGTAAACCAGTTTTGCCAGTTGGCACACAAAGACTGAATTCTTGCAACATTATAAAGCTGCAACAACTGAAGGTCCAATTGCTGTGCAGTTGGAACAGTTTGTTACTATTGTCCTCCGGGTATTTGGCAGCTGATAGGAAGACCTACAGGCAAGTTCTTAGTCAAGTTATAGGGGGAAATCGGGATGGCTTCATAGAAAATAATTATTATATTTCCAGATACTGACATTTTAGAGATTTTCATTCATTTAAATTAAAGTTCTTGTTATTCTTATTAGTAATATGTACATTCATTTTCCTTACAGAATTTCTGAATGTTCCTCCTCTTTTTCCTCAACCTGTCAGGACTTTCCCAGGACTGCACAAAGCAGCCAGGGAGCTGACCTGACTGACCTGGTTTTTGCATAAAGACAACATCTGGGCTACAGGAAGTTGACTTAGTAATGTTACCCTGCTCCTTCTAAGGAAACTGGGAATGTGTCCCAATCCAGGTATTGCCAACTGTCAGACATCTCTTTTGGGTCAGTTATAAATAAAGGTAGTCCTTAGTTATTTGTAGCTGTTTTATTATTAAAGTAGATGAAAGTTTCAGTTGCTCTCCTGTTCTTCCAGACTGGCCATACACCAAACCTCTTGGACAGATAAAAACATCTGGGTCAATGCAAGTTCTTAGGTCCATTGGATTTCAAGACCACAGATCAGTTCAGATTAACTGTCAAAATATGAGATGACATAGAAAAATAGTTTATTATTTTCCTCTAGAGTTATTTTGTTAATAGAAATAAGATAATCTCGCTATCCTTTAATTATTACTTAACTGTATTTATACGGATAAATAAGAGGAGTTGAAGAGGTTGTATTATAAGCAGTACCTCCAAATTGCCTCTTTCCATAGCTATCAACATTTAGAGACTTAAAGAAATAAGCACCAGTATTAGAAGAGTCAGTATCCATTGATGTACATTTTCTTGATACATCTGGTACAAAAATGGTCATAATACAATACCAATTTGAAGACTTATGCATGTTTATTTTATGCTCCTGTTCTCAGAGAAGGGATATACTACTAACTCTATTGCTGTTACTGTTTAAATCTAAACTGAATAGCATTTACTTGGGCTGTATCCTCAAAGCTTTCTGGATTCTTCTATCTCCTCAGCCATTGTTCATTTTGCACTTTTAAATAATATCACCTAACCTAGGAAGTGGATGGAGTTGCATTTCCCAACTTCTGTCATTCAGGGCAAAATTGTCCACCTTTGAATGAGCCATCAAAGGCAAGATGTCTGTGTAGTACTTTAATTTCAACTCCAATGGCATCTAGCAAGTAGGTATCTAGCCATGGGATTCTCAAGTACTTTAGACCAGGTAACTTTCATGCTTCTATGGCATATGACATGGAGTGCACGTGCTAGTGGCTGACCCAGTGTTTAACAGTGATTCACCACTAGAAATAGTCTTTGAAATTCATAAATTCAAGGCAAGCCTGTTACGGGGACTGATAGTGCTGTATTAGTTGCTGGAAGTTAATGAGGTCCTGTGTTTGAGTACAACCAGATTAAAATGAAAAACGAACCACATTACATTCTGTTTCGACAATTATTATCAGTTGGTTGTAATATAAATATGCAAATTTTTCAGCTTGAACTTTAACATCCTCTGTAGAGACCATTCATCTCTTTAAAGTATTAATTTAAGTTGTAAAAGGATCCATACATCACTGCATGTCATTTTGAAAACAAATATTAATCAATTTTACACTCTGAATTGCCACTGTGCAAGTGTAATGTCCATTATTTTGGAGCAAGTCAGTGGCAAGAAATTTACATATTCATCCTTGGCTTAAGAAATCATATGATAATACAAGTACAACACAAGAAATCCAAAAGACTTAAGACCTTATCATCATCTATTCAATGGCAAAAAGCCTGCCTTTGCATTCTCAATGCATTGGTATGCAGATTAGGAATATATGTCTCATTCCTATCAGTATAACCTTGAAAGCTGGTGACAGCTGAAGTGTAGTCATAAGTTTTCTCTCCCACCAAAAAAAATAAAAAGAGAAAATGTAACAAAATGAGTGCAAAGGATATAGTAGTTTCAAGTTTTATGATAAGCTTTTTGATACTGTATCTGATCACTTAGGTAGACTGTACTACATAAGTACATAGCTCGGAAGTGTGTCAGCTCTAGATTTAACTAGAGTCATAATTGCAATTGCATCTTTGCTACTAAATTTGAGTTTGTATTTGTAATATGACAGAGCTAAATCTGTTTTTTATTAGGTTGACATTGTAGCAAATACTTGAAGGTATTTGCTTTATAAATATTTTGAAAGACACCAAATTTTGTATCAGCTCCCTCCTACAGAAGGGAGACATTCTGGCTTCCCACTGGATGCAAGCAGTCCCATCCAAACACCATGCTCAAAGCCTTCTGTCTTACTGAAATAAGGAGGCAGTGGCTGTGTTTGACTTGTTCCTCTGTTTCTTATGAGGGAATCAGAATTAAAATATGAAGACAGAAGACAGGGAAAGTTAAACCTTGCTAATATTTTTCCATTACAAGTGTATATCCTCCCTTCAACAGCAATTGCTGTTTCTCTGATTCTTGAGTCTGATGATGATGAAGATGAATTCCAGCTAACTCGAATCAGATCACTGTTTCTGCTTGAGAAAAGCAAGTAGCTATTCTGGCTGGAACTGGAGATGCCAAAAATGCCATTACTGAGCTCCAAGAAGAATGACTGAGAAAAGAATAGCAGTGCAGGTATCCCCCCTCATAATTATCTCATCTTCGTTAATTATGCAAAACCAAACTCTCTTTAACATTATTGGCCTAGCAGAGGTTATACATAAGCTCCCTCTAGTGGATTATTAAGCAAAAATTTAAAAGAATACATATCTTTTCTCCAAATATTTTCTGCCACTGAATGTGAACACAAGAATAATACAAACACTATCCTGTTCCCATGTAGCTATCTGTTATCTGTGTCCTCCTGCTTTCTACCGCAGAAAAGTCTGCAAAAGATTCTTGGCCATAAACCTGCGGTTTTAAAGCAAGATGACTGCACCATTTCTTGGCTGGACTTGGGCTTGTTGTTCTTCATCACTCCTTGGCTGGGTCAGTTTGATTGCTGCTTCAGAATACTGATGTTTCTTAATCATCTCCCTTTGTTTTCCGGTTAAGTGACTGGGTGAATAATTTGCCACATATTCTCTGTTAATCCACTATGTTGTGAAAGGACAGTTGAAACTATACACATGCTCTTACTTTCATAAATTTGTCATTACAGCATGATCAGATTGTTTGCATGTATCCTGGTTTTGCATAGACTAATTCCATATTCTTGGGGGGGGGGGGGGGGGAGTGCTCTGTTACAATGCTCTGTCTTTCTATTTTCCTGGGTGTTTACTTAGGCCAAAACTGCAAGGGAAATGCGCAGACACTTGTGTTTCTTGTTTGCACAATTCATGCAGGTCTGAGGAAAATCATAAAGAGTGCATATGCAATTGGCCAGATAAAAACACAACAGAACATCAGATATGTCAACTGGATTTAGGATTATAACAGATACGTAAGCAATTATGGTATTTGCTAGTTCAAAATACTCACATGAATGAAACCACATTATCTTCTGAAAAGCATAATAATATGTAATTGCAGTAACAATTCCTTTTCCGTTATCTCCTGGACATCAACAGTGTGTATGTTCTATAATATCCCACACAACTGATAGCGGGTAGGCTCCTCTGTACGAGGAATACTCCCAGATGTGGTAATGTCCCAACACTGTGGCCGCTACCTAATATTAAGGAATTACAGTAGAAATGTTTCAATAACAAAGTAGAAGCACTTCAGTTTTTATGTGACATAGATTGCCACAGACACTGCCAAGCAGCTTTATAGAGTTCTAAATCTTCATTCAATGCCCCTTTACATCATTTGAATGAAGATTTAAACCTCAATAAAACTTTCTGAGTGCTTGTGGCCATCTTTGCTGTATACTAATCAAAGTGGGGTACAAGCAGATGAATGCACTGTAGTACACCTAATGATGAACACTATATCTAGTGACATTTGCCTTTGTAAGATGAGTTGTCTTAAAGGCTCTTTTCATAGATGGTGCTGTAGTGCACTTAGAAACAGGCATTTATATCCAGCTTTTATGCAACCCTTTAAAAAGATTGCTTGGGTTTTTTTCCTCTATGTCATGTTTATTTGCCCTGTAACTGTTTTGAATTAATTTCTTATAAGGAAGATATTTGAAAGAGAATAATAAGAAAGGAATGAAAGCTAATATTTACAGGGAAAGATCACCTTCCAGAGCATTCTAGATCCATTTCCTTGTTTGCTTATCAACCTACAGCAATTAAGATATTACAGTGCAGTGAGTTTTGGCATTGAATTAGAAGCTTAAATGAAATTCAAACTCTAGTTAAGATATTGGCTGGGAAATTCAACACATGCCAGTGCACAAATCTTCCACAAGATATGACTGAGTGGAATCTGAAAGAAATTGTACTGTGAAAATATGCTGCTGATAGAGTGTATGTAATCTTTCAGAAATACAATCACTTGTTCAAGAAAAAATCTGAAAAAAAAAGAGTAAGTGAATTCTGAAGTGGATTTGGTGTTTGGATCCTCTTGTGTCTGAAGAGGAAGGTTTGGGGCCAGTGTGCAACTGTGGGACCATACAAACTTCCATAAGCGCAAAGGAAAGCAGAACTTCCCAAAGCAATTTCCCTCTTTGAAGATTAGGGTCCCATCACATGTTGTTTCTTTACTTTTCTTTTGGGGTTTTCTGTACAGCAGGACCTTCTTTTAATGATGAATTTTGTAATGCCTCATCTGTCTGTGAAATGACTCCCTTTAAGCAATTACCTGAAAAGAGGTTTCTGTCTGGACACAAATAATTTTATATTAAGGCTTTTCATTCAGAGCTGTCTCTGTTATATGCTTTTCAGTGATATCTTAAAAACATCATTCTTTCTATTGAAAACAGACAGTGAAAAGCAAAGCTTCTTTGGTAGGGTTACTAACAATGTAGTGGGGGGACTACCTTCAATGAAGCATACAGATATTTCTGTCTAGTCCTTAAAAGATACAAAATAAAGACTATGAGAAGTGTGAGCATCTTATTTACAGTAACTGATGCTGCCAGTAGATTTCAGAAAATCAAACTCTGATTTTTCTTTTCCTTGCTCTTTAATGGAAATTAGAAGGAAGACCAAATGTTAAAACTGCTCAGCTCCTCTCCCCTTCAAAGCCAAGCTGGTTCTGCAAAAGCCAACGTCTAACCTGCAGGGTGAATGTGCTAGCCACCAGGGTACTCAAAGATGGGTTCTCTCAATACCCTGTTCGAGTTGTTCCACTTCTTGTAAAACATCTCAGGATGTTTTAAACCAAATGGAGACAGAGGTTGATTCTATGGCCTCATGTTGAGGGAAGTCATCTCATTTCCAGTTCTTGTGTCAACATGTGTAAAACTGGATTAGCTCCATAGAAGAGGGACCCACCTCAGAGTGGGAGATGTCCATCCAAACTCTCTTGCCAAAAACACCCCTGGGTGCTCACTTTCTGGGTGGGTGCCCCCATTGTGGAAGAAATGCCATCAGTAGCACATCCTTCTTCTGGCTGATTTCTAACTCAAAACCTTAATGTGTGACCTTAGGTCAAATTTATGGTTTCAGATTGACTGAAACTGTATTGTTCAGCAGATAGCTAGATAAACTGTTTGCCTACAATGTTTGCCTCACTTACCTGCTAATGTTCCTGAATGCCACAGGAGGAACCGCTTTTCTAACAATGCTCCCATCCAAGGAGCCTGAATATTGCCTACTTCCCAGTCCTGCCTCTCCTGCCAACAGAGCACTCTCACCTAAAGGAACTGTTAAGAGAGTCTCAAAGAGATATTGGAACAATATCTCAGGTTTGCCGCAGTGATGAGCCAGAAGCCTAGCGTCTGAAAGTGGTTCAAATTGTGTTCTTGGTATGGTATTAGGGAGAAATTACGGTATTCCATCGCTTGTGTTGATTCCCATTTAAACCTGGCAAGAGAATGTCCAGCGTTGCCCACTGATGTGGGAAGTTTTGGAGGAAAATCCCATTATGTAACGGAAAGGTGGGTGGCAGCAGCTGCACACAGCTAAAGAAAAGAGAACCAAAAATATGAATTACGTGATTTGCAATGAAAGATCTTGGTTGCAGACTTTTAGAGTGTGTTGTAAAAAATCCAGATCAAAACAATCCCCCAGAATAAATCAAGACAAGCCCAGACTCCCTCAGACTTCTAAATGCAGGATCTTGGATAGATGAGCAAGTGAAGGTCTTGATCTCCAAAGCACCATAGCCTTATTGAAATCTATGGCATTATCTCAACCTTCACCAGTGGAAAACCAGGCCTGAGGGTTCTGTGTAAAGATTTTTGGCTAAAAGATTAGAGAGTAAAACTCAGATCTCATTTTAAACCCAAAAGGGAAGCATACTTTTCTGCTGAGTTTAACATCATTTCCAAATGATTGATACCAAGCAGTAGGTTAGGAGGATGATGTTTTAAGCAATATTGTCCTTTGCTTTCCCTTGTATTTCTTTATAAGTAACATATTACCTATATTAAGGTAAACTGAATCTATTAGACAGTTACCTAAGGGAATTGCGAAACTGGGGTCTGCAGTATAAAGCAAGTGAAGTTATGACAGCTGTGACCCCAGAGGAATCAAGGCTGAATAAAGACTGTCTCCATAGCAGACAAATGATGATAAAGTGATCCTTTTAGCCAACAGTCAATGGAACCTGACAAGGCCAAACCTCCAACTAATGAACAGCCCAACCTTTGCTACCAGGGAGATGTACTGAAAGTTTAATCTCAATAAGGATCAAAATATATTTGCCCAAACATTTTTAACAAAAGAGTGGCATGTATCATTAAATGGTCACAAAGTTAGATGAGTGAGAAGGAAAATAGGAGAGGGTGGGAGGGTGCATATTCCTACTGTATCACAGGTGCACAATATTGTCTTGATAGAACAATATCTTATTTTTCTTCTAAAATTGAATTTCAGATGGTACCTACGTCACACAGACCTAATAATACAGAAAGCAATTGTCTCGATGATTCCTATTAAATCTGTGCATTTCCAGATCCTTATAGAGTAATGTCAGTTACAGAACAATGTCAGGCTGACGGACGCAGCGCAGCATTAAAGAAAAAAATCATGCACACAATAGGCCAGCTGCACATTAATAAATATGTAATGTTTGATTAAAAATATGGATCGTATTTTTCCCCCCAATTGCTGACTACCCCTAAGGCAGAAGATGTGATCTGGCTCCCACTGATGGGTTTATTTCTTGCTTGCTTTGAAAATACAAACTAAAATGTTTTCCTGTCCCAGCTGTTTCCCATTGTTCATGTTTATCAGCTCAAAGGGTGAACGGAGGAATAAAAAATACGCTCGCATTTCAAATGTGCCAGTCAGTCAATCTATTGTTAAAAGAAGAAAGCCTAATTGTCTGTGCTGGCAAACTTCTTTTTGGTGAATGTCCAGTTTTTAAGAAAAGCTATTCAGCTGTGCCATTTGTTTAATACATGCATAAAAAAGCACATAAAATCACAAGTTTTCTGTGGGATGGGATGGGATAGGGGGGTGGGGAAAATCACATCTATAAGTTATAGCCGTGAAACACTCAAGTGATGGCTTAAATAATAGTCCATGTACTGCTTTTTTGATTCTTCATTGGACTGAATAAGTGGCTAAAAGGGAATTTCATAGAATAAGAGCTAACGATGTCCTAAAAACTGATATTGGCCCACTTTCCTAAGCCTTCTACTTAACTTTGCACATCTGAGAGGCAGCACTCATTTCAAATAACTTCATCAATGCAGTGGTTAAAGTCTTTCTTGGTTATATTAACAGGAATTTTATCTTTTCTACTACTGTTCTTCATTTCTTCCCAAAATCTAGTCCTTCAGAGCCTCATCCTAACAAACAGTGGGAAGGAGATGGGGCAGAGGGCAGGGGCAACACACACTTTTCTTTGTAGGAGAATCTTCTATTTATTTCCTACCTTTGTAATAAGTAAACAGCTCTATCCTGTCTTTGACTTCATCTCCAACTCGCATTGGCTGTGGTACTCTTCCAAGTTTCGAAACAAGCTCAGCTAACTGGAATTGACATTTTACGCTATGAAAATGAGCAAAACATTAAGTCATGGGCTACTGTATTGCCCAGTATTGCTTTACCCCATCTTCTTATTGATAGCATTGTTTGTCTTTGGAAAGCTTTCTGAGAAAGGGGTCATCTTCAGCTGCTCGGTTGTACAGCACGGAGTGCAACAGACTCCTACAGTCTGAAAAATACTAAATAATCATCAACATAATAAATGACAGTGCTGCTTTACTGGGGGGCTTCCTGTGTCCCTAGGCTTTGCTTTTCTTGATGGGGGACTAAGAAAGTAAGTGGCATTATCAGCCACCTATCACCCACTTGTGACACTAAGATGAGATGTCACTCACAGCAAAATGTACAGATCTTTCTTACATGAGGTGTTCAGTAACTCAAGACATCTAAATTACCATCCCTGCGTGTCTCGGTTAAGGCCTCACAGAAATTAATAAGGCAGTAAGATAATTGTCCCAAGTGCTCTGCAGATCAAAGTAGCTGCCTTCATCGCCCTGAGCTCACACTTCCCTGCAAGTTTAAGAGCTAGATGCTGCCTAAAATTGGAAACTGGTAGTCTGAGGGATGAGTTAACCGCTACCACTCTATATATGCTGAGGGCTTGGGTTCTTTTTAAGTCTAACTTCAGTAAGAGTTACTGACATAAATGAAGACATTTCATACTGGAAAGCAGCATGAACCTGCTTCAGAACAAATCAGCCCAAAGGAGGTCAGGGCTGAACAGTATTTGCAACACATTATTAAGCAAGTCTTTACTTTTTTACAGTCTTTGACTTGGTCCTGAAATTGGCTGTTCATGGGTCTATCTAAGAACGACCATGAATCTATCCATACTCTAAAGCTGCACCTCACTATTTGTCTTTCAGCATCTCGCAGAGCTCTCTGCATGCACATCAACAGACTTCTAACTGACATATTCTTTAGTATCCCTTGCAAGTAAATTAACACAATTTCATGGACCACCAGTGGTCTGTGGACCACAGTTTGGGAATCACATTGTTGAAATACTGCTTGTATACCTGCTAAACCTACATGTCATGCTAAAAATCTATTGATGTGGATTTCTGTGCCCAACAGATGATGTTTCATGCCTTTTTTGTTTTCTATTTGCTGAGCTATAGATTATGTATGCCAAATATATAATAGTCAAGCCAGTATAAAAACCAAGCCATCATTTCCAGATAAGCCATATTAAGCTAAGGAACATGAATGGTTATGGGGAAAATATAAAAAATAAATAAAAAACTTTTTAACAGCAGTAGATAGATTTTAGATTACTTTTTCCCTTCTCCATTTCTATTTTTACAGTCTGACCAGTAAATGGAGTTGTCTTCTTTTCTAGAAAGTCTTTCTGGTCTCTACAAGGAAGCTTAGTGCATATGATAATTCTGCCCCTTTTCAACAAGTGGTGTCAGGCAGTTTTGGTTGTGTACTGGTGAGATCCAGCTCCCCTCATGGCTAGCCATTTCAGGAGCTACACTGACCAGTAATTTACTGACTTTGAAGAGTATAAATGATATGGATGTGTTTCAGAGAAGCTAAAAACAAAAAGAAGAATTACCAAAAAAATTCTACGCCTTTGCAAGTGGAAGGGAAGCCGTCAGGAAGAAAGGGCCATGTGGCTGAATTTTAGTTATTTATTTGGAGGATTTTTGCCACTTCGTTAGGATCGTCTTAGGCAAAGTACCAGGTACACAGCTCCAGATGAAGGTGCCCACTGTGCGAGGGGCACAGCAAGCCAGCACCAGGTGAGGGTTTCACCAGGGGATTGCTGGAGTCTAGAGAAGTGAACAGCCACCATGGGGCAAGTTGGGGTGGCCCCAAGCTGCGCTGGAGAGGGGTGCGAGAGCAGCCTGCAACCCTCTCAGGGGACACAAGCTTGCCTTGGTGTCAGGAGCCCAAGGGCTGGAGCTGCTGTGAAGCAATTCAGTTGTTGTTATTATCATTATTTATTGACAAGGAAAGGCATTCTTAGAGGAAATATGAAACATAATGCCTGTCTCCCTCCCTCTCTCTCGCTATCTATTTTTAAAAATGATGAAGAACTGTGTTCCCTTCTATAAAGCGTTCAAACTGCCACAGCTGGACAACATGGAACAGTGAATTCTGTAACTGTTCAGAGCAATTTCTAAAAACCCACTATTAATATTCTGCAGCATCCTTATTAAATTGTATCAGACTTCTCCATTAATGATGAAGAAAAATTTTGGCTTAAATTCGGTAATTGATGAATTGCTTAGAAGGTTTCATTTAGTAGTTTATGAGTTGTTCTACAGCCACATCACATCAGATCTACCAGATATGGACAGATTTTGAAAATTCAGCTTTCATTTTTTTGCAGGAAAGCAAATGGAGTTTAAAAAATAAAATAAAAAACTCCAGTGCCATGGTACTGAATTTAGGGCCTAATCCAGTATTCACTCTTAGGATTTCTCTGTGCTGATACAGTGATGTAACATAAGTAGTATTTCTCAAGATCTGATACAGCCCCAAACAATTGTTCTCCTGAAAACTCTAGCTCGTAATTATACTAATTTACAGTAGCTAAAAGTCTAAGTAGTGCTAACTGGTGGTGGTCGCAAATCTCCACTGCCCTGTGATTTGTGTAGCCATTTACCCCAATCACTATAGACATAATATAAGAACAGATCGAAATGGAGCACAGCTCTCTATGTATGCTCAGCCCAGCTTCAAAGCAGTAGCAAATTGTGTCCCATGTAAGTGTCAGTCAATAACATATGTATGAACATGAATTCACAAAACCAACACACAGAGACCTATTCAATGATCTGAAAGAGCAGTTCAACAAGCATAGCAAGTGTTGGAAATTGCTGCTTCCCAAGAGCCATTCTGACATATTCCAGGTACAAATAGGAAATGATATGCATAAGTCAGTCCATCACAATTTACTTAAGAATTTGCTGGCCTTCCAGAACAGAGAATTTTGCAAAAGGATTGATCAGTAATTGTTAGTGAGAAGCTATTGCTAAGACTTGGTTTTTCCAAAAATAATCCATGGGTTAAAGTCCTACCCCTACTGTAAGCATGGTAAAGGTAAATCCCCACCTGAATAACCTCTACCTTATTTCAGCTAGACACCAAATTTTTCTAGTAGAGAAAAAAATTCCTTTCATCAGACCCTTCCCTAGTTTAAAAGAATATTCCTTCATGCTAGTTTTTCCTTTAATTTTCTGTGAAAAGTTGATTTTCTCAGTATGAAGCTGTTCTGTATTCTTTGCCCTTTGGGAGACAGAATAATTGGCAAGACTTGGCAGAATTAGTGATATTATTGAACTTGTAATTGTCTAACGCCTTAGTTTCCTAGATGGAAAGTCAATACAATATGATGTCTCCCAAGCCAAATTAATATAATGTTAAATGTGGTGTTTTGAAACTGTTTGAACTGCTTGAAACTGTTTGAAATCCTGCATATCTTACATCTAGTGATTCAGATGCCAGTAGCTGAGGGTATTTAGATGCTCTACCTCTTGAGATAAATCTGTCTCTTCCTGTCTATTTTCTGTTTTCACTCTGTCAGACCTAATGGCAAAAATTTCTGCTGTGACAGGTTTTCCCTCAGTGCCTTAGAGCCTTTCCAAGAACTCTGAAGGAGACACAGAACCCTAATGTATTGATGCACAGACCACATTTTGTATGACATTTTTTGATTATTTTTAACATTTTCTTTTGTAACCTAAACTTCTTTTGAAAGTAGCGCTCAGTACAGAACAGTGTATTGGGCTGGATTAGTAATGCATTATTTTATTACCACGAATATTGTTATGACCTCTGTTTAATATACTCTCCATTACAGTGTGCACGTCATCCACTGTGGAAATTATGCTCTGGAGCAAAAGTTTGGCCTGAACTGTAATTTACTATAAATAAAACACTGTCACGTTGTTTTTAAATTTAAACTATAGGGTGCAGCATAGCATGAGATTTTCAAAAGTAATTAGCACTAACTGCTCTCTTTGAAGTCAAGAAAGTCTGTTTTCTCATGGATCTGTGTGACTTTTGCTTTGAAAGACAAATTCATGGACTTTTTACAAAATACAGTGAATGAAACCCAAGTTTTGTTTTACATAATTTTCTATTACCATCAGAAAGGACAGGTTTCTTATAGACAATTTGGACCATCTGTTACATGCAAAATGCACTTAGGTAGGGCTAAAGATCTCTGTCTTTTCTTTGCCTATATAGTATTTTCCTTGCAACCATGAACTGTTTTGGTTTGTGCAATATACTGTAACATCTTGCAATTACTTTTCCCAGAAGTCATGGCCACCCAAAGCAATAACTTTTGACACAACATAATGGGTATTATGTATGGTTGGTGTCAACAATTGCCTGGATAAGCTGATAATGAGCCATACTTTTTAAAAGTCATAATCAATCGTTCTGAATTTAGAAAGTCAGATCCATCAGCCTGACATCAAAATGTCATAACCCATTGATCTCACATTGCAATCATGGATTCTTGACTCTTTTATTAACAGCATTCAGCTGTGCCAGTTACATGAGCAATCCTAAAGTTATCATTTCAGTGGTATCGTTTAAAGCACTGAGTTAGTGGCTAAATCCCTTCATTCTTTTCTTAATCCTTATTAATAGTTTCCATTAATTCTAACATAGTTGTTTTAAACTTCAAACAACCTTAAATCCAGTATTATCTATGTAAAGAAATAAATAAAGCAAAACACCTGTGTGTTAGAAAGAGCAGAGCAGATTGAGTTCCCTTCTGGGGGTCATTCTCCCTCTGCTCTCACAGTTTGTGATGTCAACACAGTCTTTTAAAGAAGTTACTTCCTGATATCTCACTGCTGCCCATCTGTTATTGTCTGTATCTCCCGATGACATGTCACCAGCAGTAGTGACAATTTCTTATCCACTGCTGTCAGAAAAAGAATAGCTTAGGAGCTTGGAAACAAATTTCAAACTAAAAGTTCCTTTGAAGTTTGATCTGCTCTTCAGTGAAGCACAGTGTAGAAGAAATAGTAAACATGTCAAGATAAAGGGAGGGAGAAAAGGGAGCAAGAATGGTGGAGCATGAGCGAGATGAGCTGTATTTGCATACATATCCTATGTACCTTTTAGGCACAGCTACTTAAGTACATGCATAGCCCTGCTGAAATACCCATTTCCTGTTGCTGTAAGGGATTTAAATCTGTGTTTTAGGATTAGTGAATATACAGTGTCTTGTTGAGGTAACTGTTTAAGACAGAGTCTATTTTTTTGCTTAGTATGGCATTTTCTGTGATAGAGAATTTTATAGCAAAATTGTTCCAATACCTTTGAACATTCAGGATTCTTTTTATAATGTTTAAAGGTTTTTCTCTGATTTCAATTTAAACTTTACAAATTTTATATGATAATAAAACTATTTAAAGTCATTCTGAGACAAAAACCCAGTAACATCAGAACGCAAGGCATCAGTGTCTACATGCTCTGTTCCAATATTTTCAAACACATTTTCAGCAAAATCAAACATGTCCCCATGAAAGGTTTCATGTTTTACAAACAGTATTTTCCTAATAGGAAACTATCCAAATAAAACATTTTGACCTGGTCTAACAATCACAAATTAACTGGGCTAGACAAACAATAGTTTGCTAAATCCTGCAAGCCCACTCTTGCCAGCCAGCTCCCTGCAAGACTCTCCCTCATATCAACAAGTTTGTGGAATCAGGCCCTCTATTTAGATCAATGCTCATCCCTTCGGGCAGAGCTAATTGGCTAATTCAATCACACTAGCTATTTAATTAATAAGGAAGGCCAAAATTCCACATGAGTTGGAAGGATGAAGAGCTCAGGAATGACCCTTGATAATAATAAAAGATAATTACAACCAAGAATTGCATTATTCAGACTTTGTTATTGACATGATAAGCACTGCCATATGCCATGCAAGCTGTGATGTGCACCCTGGTGATCCTAGATATAACAAAAGATCCTAGGTATAACTGCTTGCTGTATTCCTGTACAAATGAAACTTTTCTGGCAAAAGATTAAGCACTATATGTAAAATCAGAAAAAAAGAAACTCCCCAGCAGTAATGACAGTGCGGCAGTCTGGCCACTTCGTTGCGTGTATGCAGGTAGGGCAGTAATACTTCTAAGATCAAAGATTCATTTTTCTATGTATAAAGATCAAGTTCCAAGGCAGGAGGGATGTGAATTACCCAGCCCAGCTCCAGAGAAATAGTGGGCTGAAGAGCTGCAGAGCCACCTCAGCTGGTGAAGGCAGCTAGAACTTAGTGCCCCCAAAGCAGGAGAGCACGGTCTAGCAAGTCAGCTCCTGAGTGAGGGCATGTGGGTGCTGTGTGGAAAAGAACAAAAATCATTTTTATACTAGTGAAAATAGATGCTTGTATGGAAAATTGCCAGGTTTTCTGGCAAAAACAAGCAAATCCTGCAACCAAGAACTATTAGGAAAGGAGAAGGGAGCTACACTGATTCCGAAAGCAAATTCCCAAAATGTAAAAGCGAAATGTCTACAAGAATGGGGAACTTCTACAGAAATTTTGGTCTTATTTTGAAAGACAAACTAAGCTGTTGGGAACTAGACTTAGAAGATGAAGATTTGACCTTAATTTTTGGCTCTGCCACAAACTCCTTGTGGACCTAGGGCAAGCTAGATGTAGCAGTAGATCCATTTCTTTCTTCCATGCTTTGTCTTACCTCTTCAGACTATAAATTTCTGAAGGTGGGGACCATCTCTTCAGCTGGGCATAGCACAGGAAGTCCCCAGTCTCATGAGGGTTTCTTAGGCGAAATTAAAAATGTTATAAAATCTTCCCCAATTTGCTAAAGAGTTCCTGAATTTTATTGCTCATTAAAATCCTGAATCTGAGAAGCCAATGTGTTTGATTTGTAATGAATGTAACCCTTCAGTAAGATCACAGCTGTAATGTTACAGAATCAGTCATGTAAAGAATAGTCCCCACAAGAAAACCTGCCTGCTCTTTTTTCTCTTTAACCTCAATAGAGCAGTTCTTTTGTTAATTACAGTTACTGCACACTGTGATATTGAAGTGCTCTGTTCTCAAACATATTCTTATTTATTTTAGTCCTTTTTTTCACAGGTAATGAAATGTCAGAACCCTACTTTTTCTGGTTTTGTAGTATGTTGATCAAAGTGACCTTTGCTTTGCGGCAGACACAAATCAATATAGCGCTCTGCAGTATTTGACAGATAAAGGTGCAACATATAATAAATGGCAATCACTGACGAGGAGAGCAAGAAAATACCTGCCAGCTTCAGTTCATACCAGCAATTTTCAGACAATGCCACATGTTATGTTCAAAGTAAAATTCATTTGTCCATCTAATAACAGAGATGGGGGATATTAAAGGACTCAGTTTTGTTAAAGAAATGTTTCATCTCACAGTAATAATTCAGAGCCCAGTCAGGGTCTACAGTGGTTGGTTGCAAGTAAAGTTATTACATTTTGAAGACAGGTTAGAAGAGCAATTTTCCTCACCGCAAAGGAAAGGGGGGAGGGAACTTTTACCCAAGAAATGAAACAGTAATTATATATACACATACAAACACAGTCTCTCATTCTTTCTCACATATACACAGACACACACACAAAAATTCCTAATATCCCAGAGCAGCCCTCCAGTATATTGTTTCACAGCTGATGGTTCTATTTACTCATATTTTCCCAAGCCTGTTCATAAATTATGTGCAAATGTACCCCATTTTTTATTTAAATGTTCAAGTGCAAGTAGTATCTGCAAAATATCTGCCAGTGATTTGAAGTCAAGTGGCAGCTTCAGCTGTCTGTGTGTGCTAAGGATGAATTTCTCTCTTACTGAGGCTTGATGTTTTGTTCTCAGTAACTCAAATAATAGGTGAACCTAAGAGTTTTGTCCAAATAGAGAGCAAAGCTTGATTTTACTCACTCTGATGAGCTGTGCTAAACCTTGTCAAAGGTGGTGGCCGAGCAGCTGCTTTTCACAGCACAAACACAGGCAAGCCGTCCCGCAGAGCAGACTCATGGCAAAGCATGAGGGAAGCTGAACTATGTGACCCAAACCATTTCCCAGGGTGGAAAGTGAACGTGGGCTTGGGGCCTTTGAGTGCTTTTACCCTCCGTGAGAGAAGCAGCAGAAATGAGGGCATCTGTCCTGCATGGGTGTAGTTCTGGGTGCTTCATAGAGTGTCTAATCCTGTCAGATGCCCTTTAGTTCTGAGCCTGTTTTTCATTTCTTGTTTACTAAAACATGAATGTCTGTCCACCAAATGATGCAAAGAAAACCCTGCTGGTGGGGACCTCAAATGAACATGTTCTACCTTGTTTGGGCACCCAGAAAGCATCTGTATATTTTCTTCTTTTCCTGGGAGGCTGTTATTTGTCCATGTTATTACTGAAGGGCCTTTTTATACATCTGTTGTTCATAATATGTGCAACCCTACAACCTGCATTTGAGTACTTCTCATTTTCACAACTACTTTTTAAGAACCTATTGATGTACTTCAGGCAGAAGAGGCCAACTCACAAGATATTTGTGGCTGATAAGAGCCATTTGATGTGGCCTACTGAAGACACATACCTAATTTATGATAGCCCACACTTTGGTTCCACAATGTCTGTCATGCACATGCAGTGCAGTGTGTACCAGCTAGTGCATTGTACCTCCCTTGTGCAAAACCTAAGACTGCATAGGCTGTATTAACTTTTGATTATGACTGTCAGGCCATGACCATTTACTAGTACAGTTCAGTGCTTATGATCCATTTATTGGTGTAGCTTATAGTTTAGTCTGAAACTAAAAACAGCTGATGCTCCAAACAGGAGGATAATTATTTCATTGCAAACACAATGCCATTTCAACATGATGACCAGATCATGTCAACTTGCATCAACATGCAGTGATGATAGGTCTAGAGAATAAACAAAGCACCCAAAATAAGGGTTGCAATCTTTCAGAACTGCTTTAGATTCTTTTGAATTTAGTGAGCTTTCCATTGCTCATCCTCCTCCTTTTCCTTGTCTTTATATAGATAGGCTGGATTGCTTCTACTCAGTCTTGCTGGTTCTACTATGGTCTGTTCAATATAAGACTATTCGTACTGAGCATATAATACTATACAAGTGAGAATTTATCTGTCTTTTTGCTCACTGCTGTGCTATTTGTTGTACTATTTTCTCACTCTTCCTTCATGAAAATTTGGTTTACTTTTGCTTTTTTTTGGACAAAATATTGAGCAGAGAACAGATGTTTTGTGTCATTTGTCCACAATAATGTCAGACCTTCTCCTGAGCTGCTGAATGTATGATTAACTTTAAACTGATCCTACCTCTGTGTATCATTTTTCATTTGTCCTGCCTGCATTAAACTGTACCCGTCATTAGCTGTGAAATATCATGTAACCTAGTTCATGTTAACTCATTCTGAATTTCTCACACTATCAAGCTTGTGCAAGACTATTATTTCTTTAATCATTATACATTTTGCCACTCAATAATTTACTGCACCCCAATCACTAACAATAGTGTCCTGTAAGGGACTGTTAACAACTTTTGACCTCTCCACCCTGGGAAACATTGTTATACATTTCAGCAAAACTTTTCATCACAGTACATCCTTTTTATTCAAAATGACTAGTCAGAGAAATGCTTCATCCTAAGTTATTAGAGTTTGTCATGTTTGCAGATGATTGGAAATTATGGAAACATACCAAGTTCATCCTCCTAAGGTTGCATGTCGTTTTGCTACAGTAAAGTGTGGGTCTGGGGAAGGAGGGAGGTGCAAGACTGGGGTTAAAGGAGAATCTCTAAACATCATAAACTTGCTGAGGGGATTGTCACCCCAACTGGCAAATGCTCAACTGTGAGCAACAGATTTATTACCTGACATAATTAATTGCCTAGATAGTGACATTTTCCATATTATAGACAATTGTGAATTATGAGCCCAGCTGCTAGCCTTCTCATTCACTGAAATCGGTTGATAAATATGTTTATTCGAGGTCAGCTTGGCCTCATCCATTAGAAATATTGTTTTTCTAAACATTACATTGATTTAATTTACCTCTAATCAATTTAAAATGGTTCTGACAATTAACAAAAGCTTCAAATATGACCTTAAAGTAATAGGATTCATTAGCTATGTTTAGGATTAAACTTATCCTAATAGGGCTATTTTTCTTCTGAGGGCATGTAGTAGGCCGACTGGTGGTCAGTCAAAATGAAATCAATTATTATAAATTATACAGTTTGGGTTGATTATGTCATGCCTGCTAATTTGTATAAATAAGGACCTCAAACAATAGAAGCCATTTATTAATAACTATCTGTATCCCAACCTGTATCACACTTTATGTTACAGCTGCAGGATCATCTGTTACCCATGAAGTATTATATTCTCTACTGCTAGGCATATATGCTAATTAAACCCATAATTAATTGTAACAGTTATAGTTAAAGTCAAAATGCTGACAGCCTTTTTGGCCTATTATTCATGGTAATCAACTGATTCAAAAGGCAATGTAATCAACAATTCCTGCACTAGCCAGGGGATCATAATACAACGACAGCACCAGTGACAGCTGGCACCCACAGGTCTTTGGATACAATAGGAAATATAAACCTCTAGAACTGAAATGCTTCAGTATGAAGACTGCCTATTGTTTTCCTGAGACAAAATACAAGCATAAGTCGTATTTAAGAACTGAATCCCTAATGCAATGGTTAACAGAAATGCACAAGAGCCATGCTCCAGCAAATATGCCCTGCCTTCCCCAATAGCTGGGCTCTGTAACAGCAGCACCAAAGATTCAGTACCACTACTTCTTAGTGTCTTCTGGTTAGAAGACTTCACAGAGCCCTCCATCCGTGGCGGGGCTCTCTCAGATTAGTCAAGAGAGTTCTGGAGAGGGTTTGTGTAATGCAAGAGCAAGTTTTATTTGCTTTGTTCTCATTGTATGCCTGGCTGCTGAAAGGTGGACAGTGCCCAGAAGGCATGTGCTTTGCCTGGGTACTTTCTTAGGAGAAGGAGAGGAGCATTAGGCTGTGCAGGAGACATCACATTTCCAGCACACATCTGGCTGTACATCAGCCTTTGAACTTGTGGGAAATTCCCCTTATTTTGTTCTTGGACACAGTGGTGGATTCCACACGCACATGTGCGCGCCATTGCTTTTGCATGTCCCTGACATAGCAGCCCTGAGAGGACAGGGTGGAGGGAGAGGAAGAAAAAGGGGACAGTCTGGGCCATCATCAGCAAGGGTCCCACAGATAACCTGCTGGATCTGAAGCAGGTCTTCCACATAGGCACAGTTTAGGCTACCTACACCATGGCCATAGCTCTTCAGCAGCCCACCAAGAGTGGAAGAGGGAGTAAAGGCAGAATCATTTGCCACTTTTAGCTGTCACACTTTGCAGTCCAGATGAGGTGCAAGGCCAGACGAGCTATCCAAATCTGTAGCATGCACTGGGTAAAAGTCTCTACACCGATCCATTTGTGCTTTCTTCATCTTGTTATCAGCCATGGCACATGGCCTCAGATCACAGCCTCTTTCTGAGTCTTGCCTTCTTTAGTCAGGCATGCTCAAGGCCCATAGCACCACTAAACTACCAAGTTTTTATATACACAGTCAGCTTCAGATGTGCTGCTTCTTGAACAAGGTTAGCCATTGTTTCATTTTTAAGATTTACACTGTCACTTACAGAGATGCCCATCAAAGCCTATAACACAAAAATTTATTGGCCTCAAAAAGAAATTGTTATTGGTAGAGCTCATATACAATGTGTGCCCTAGTGACACATTTTTTTTAAATAAAATATATTGTACTAGTGACTTCTAATACTTAAAATAAAATAAAATAATAATCAACTTTTAGCTGCAGTTTCCCCCTGGTTATTGAGCTGAACTTAATGACTGGCTGAAAAGTATTTGTCAACACAACAGCTGGAGAGCAACACTTTCTTGTAGCTTTATGTCACAGCATATGCCAGCCACTCAGAACATGTGATAATTCAACTGGAGCTGGTACTACAATAGCAGATGGGTTGAAGCATTGTTATTCTCACTCTAGCTCCCAGCCCTTGAGGGATCACTAAATAAAATCAAAGCAGATGGACCATTACAAGCTCATTTGTGTTCACTACAAGCACCTCAACCTCCAGTTGTGATATACTGCACCTTTGTATAAAATGACATGTATGGTAACATGACCTAATGAAAATAGCATCAGACTTGGCAAGTGAGGAATGAGGCTGGGAAATATGCACAGATCTATTTATCACTGAGTTCTTACCTTGCAGAAGGGGTTCATTTTTTTTTCCCCCTCACGCCATGTTATCATTTTATTTCTATCCATGTTTATCTTTAAATTTCCGCACACTTGTTGCAAGAACTAAAGGAGGCAGCCGTAGTTCTGGCTGTAGACAGTCTAGCAGGTTTCCTGGCCTCTGCAGGGATAGGACCCGTGCTACTAACCACAGTGCAAAGCTCCTGTTACTCACCCATTTCGACACTGTTGTTAAATATATTATTCTGAGTCTCCCCTAAGTGGCAAGGCTTTGGCCAGCCTTTGAAACCAGTATCTGTGGGGCTCAGGGCTTCTACCTACATTTCTCAGCCTCCTTGTATGGTGAGGTCTTTCACAAGCCTGCAGTGTTGCTCTTATGTGGCTGGCTCCATGAAGCTCCAAGACTCTTGACTGTGAGGCCAGAGCCAGCATCGCCAGCCAAACTGTGGGTGTCTCAGGACTTGCAAGGTAATGGCATCTAGAGGGCAAAACATTAATAAAATTATCAGTCAGTCGGGGGGGGGGGGGGGGATCCTTAGCATGCTGCTGGCAAAGTTAGAGTTGAAAAAATTCTTCATGCCAGCCACAGGGACCCAGCATAAAGTTACAGACACCTAGTAGCACCTTGTTAAAATGCACGCTTAGGAATATTATGCTAATTTAATGCATTCTGAGCTCCTTGTATGGCAATAAACCAACGATGTCACCTGAAGGCTTTTGTCCCAGGTTTCCCACCCTGGCTATCACGCTCCAGGTAGCAATGGCAAGATAGATGAATGGCAGGACAAGCTCTTGCTTTATTTTATCACTACCCTGCCCTCTCCACAACCACCTGGACACATACACACACACTCAAATGTGGTTAATGACCATTCCCAAATGAAATTCCTGTCTAATCTGAGCTTTTCGTATCTGCCTGTATCTATTTTTCTGCCTGTTTTTAAACAGCCTCTGCACACTACCCCAGAGACAGCTGCATGAGTGCTAAACAACATATACTGTGAACTCATTAAAGGCTTTGGGATTTTTTTTTTTGCTCTTGCTTCCTGTGTAAGCAAGTGAAGTGGTGGCAGTCAGTTAGTAAAAAGTGTTGAGGTTTGGAGAGTTAGATGCTTCTGGATTTATTTGGATGAAAGATCCTATATAAGACTATGTATCATTAGAAAAACCCTCCATAGGTCGACTGACTGCCATAGGTCCCCATCATGCCAGCTGCTGCTAGATTTTAAAGACCCGGACAGGTGCAGCAATGGAAAGCCAAAGAAATTGCTTCATTAGGGTTGATAAATACAGTTGAACTTCCATGACTGGAATAAGCAAGTTGAAAAATACCTTGTCTAGCCTCCTCTGTGAAACAGCCTCCTGCTCAGTGTTTGAATTGCATAAAAATCATGACTGGCTCAGCTAATACTTCTCACCTTAGCGGGAAACTTCAGGGCAGCAGGACAGTGTCAAGGGCATGGTTCCCAGGTAGTGGTGTACTGCATGCAGGTCACAGTCACGTTCATGGCTCATTTGCTTGTTCTTCCTGATCATTTTCTGTAAAGTTGTAGGGACACATCCTCAGCTGTGAGTCAGCATAACCCCGTTGTTAGAAGCACTTGCAGGTCAGGTTTGATATCAGCACTGCAGCTTATCTGCTGGCCAGCTTTCCTATCAGCAAAACTAATTTGCTAAGATAATTCTGTTTCCTGTCATCTATTACAATAAATCAACCACTGTAGCTTCATTGAAGTCTCTGCTAACTAACGAGCTGGCCTTGTAATTCTCAGCCAGTATACAATGGCTGGGGGAGGGAAGAAAACCCTTATTCTTCTAAATATAAGAAAGTTTTAGATCAACAACTTGATGTGTTGGACAATGCTGCCTTCACACACACACACACACACACACACACACACACACACACACACACACACCCCAATTAATGGAGCATTCTTGCCAGAGTCAGAGCAAACTGGGGCAAAAACAGTTATTGGAGCAATCATTCCCTTGCGAATAAAGTTCTCTGAATACCGTGATCTCATGTGGTGGAGCATACATGCAAATAAACACATGCAACCACTGTGGGGGGGCGTGAGCTTTCAGGAAAAGGTGGGAGTAAAATGGCAAGTGATCCGTGGTTGCAGCTACTGAAGAAAGAAAGAAGATGTTCTTACGATAGGTTAACTCTATGGCACTTCATTTTGAATAGGGAAAAGAAAATGAAGATAGACTACTAGCAAGAGTGAAACATCCTGGAGCATACCTATTTCAGCAGCAAGAACTTGGGGGGGGGGGCGACAAAAGGTATTAAGGTCATTCTGCTTTTTCCTTTTGACAGTATCAAACTACTGAGAGCATATCAGTAATGTTATAATTTATATCCATGTTTAAAATTAAATATATACTAGTTTATATCCTCCTTATATTGCTCTGTCCAGGTTTGATATTTATTAATACTGAGATATATATATATATTTTTTAAGGAATTTCCATTCCTTACAAAAAACTGAGAATTTCAGTATTTTCTTTTGCTTTTCCTGGAGAACACCACTGTTTTCAGACTAGCTCTGCTGGGATAAAACTCAGGTGTACTGCACTGGTTAGGTTACCAAAGTGAGCAGACACTTCAGCAGCACAGTCAGACTCATTCATCCAGTCATTTGGCAGAGGAATGTTTAAAAATAATTGCATATTTATCCCTCCCCATCTTTAAATATGCAGGGGAAAAGTCACAGAAGAACCGATAATGTGACAATAATGAGGCTGAAGAACAGTATTACTGTGCGAACTCATATCTCTTGGTTTCATTTACATGTTTAGCAGCTGCTTGTTTTTCCATCATAGAAAGATCTTTATGTGGCTTGTAAGAAGAGAGGGGAAGTCTGTTCACCTTTAGGCAACTATCTCTGCATTTATTAATAGTTGTTGCCCATCTCATTATACATTTAATTGCTGCATTGTAATTTATTTATTCATTGATTTATTGTAATAGATGGGTAGAAAAAAATTATCTTTGCAAATTATTCGGTAGGTGGGAAAGCTGCCTGGTTAAAGAAAAAAACCTAGAGTGGTTTGTGAGATACTATATCTCTCTAGTGAATAGCATCTTAACATGTGAGCGCTAGCATACAAACTGGGCTTGTTAGAAAGCAAAGGTGAAGCTAGCCAATTGCTATACCATCATCTCAAAAGAAATGACTATATGTACATTATGTGCAGTTTATACTTACGTTCCTGAATGGCTCGTTTCCTCAAGGAAAGGGGAGAGACAGCTGAAAAGAAGTGATAAAATGGATGGAGAGAGAAGAGGTCTCAAAAATTAGAACAATAAAGGTAGGAAATTTGCAAAGCATTTGGGTAAGTTAGGGCTGACCTTCTGTTAGCATGGCTTTCTTTTTTGCAAAAAGTGAGTATTTATGTGGCTGCTGCCTGCAGAATTTACTGGCTTTAACTGCCTTGCAGCCAGGGCCGCTGCCTGGCTCATCGCTGCCTTGCAAAGGAAATGGTACAGCTTTGCAGAGCTGGGCTTTGCACAGGGGCAAAATTCATAGGAGGCCTCATGGTCGTATCCCCTCCAAAAAAGGAGGCAGGGTTTGGTTAGCAAGTAAGTTTTTTTCCTATAATGTAGCTACCCCCCCCCCCAAAGCCATTAGCTGCCTCCATTTGAGCTGGCTGTTCCCACTGAGCAGCCCCGAAGGGTGGCGTGGGCACGAGCCCCCCCCCCGCCCATACCATTATAACACCGTGGTCTCACCTGCCAGCAGAGCACTGAACCTGGCTGGGGGAGCTGCGGCTTGATGGCTGTCTGATCATCAACAGGACAGCATCAACGATACCTAATAAATAATTGGGGCCGTGAAGACTCATGGTTATAGGGAGATATAAAAATACAAATACGCAGCATATTATTTCAGTTTTCAGTTATTAATGCATACAAATACTAGTCATACCAAAAAAAAATATCCAAATGCTTTTTTCAAATAGGAAAAAATTAATGATAAAAACATCCACTGTCAAATTACTGTATCCCCAGGTCAATCATCAGCTGCAAAACTTGACTGTTAGGTCCAGATAAAAGGCTTCTTCCCCCATCCCCACAGCCTTTTTTTTTTTTTTTTTTTTGGTAAGTGATTTTTTTACTGCAATATAAGCTCAGTTATAAAAGGCATCGTATGTATATGCCACAGCTCATGAGTAACTGCGGTGCTGCCTCTGGCCCAAGGCCGCGAATGCCAGCCTGGGCCTTGTCCTGCTCGCGGCCCGCTGCCACGCTGCAGGGAGCCCTGCTCGCCGGGTGCCCTTGCACTGCTGCCCTGCTCGCGCAGAAACCCTTGCGGGGCCGCCAGCGGGGACCACTGTCGTGTGCAAATGGCTTTGGCTTGTGGTTGTCACCCAGAGGCACATGCACACGTACATGTGTGTATACACACACACACACACACACACACACCCTTGATTTAGGGCTCATTCACTTTGAAAGTAATGGCTTTACTGAAGGTCAGAAAATATTCATGCACTGATCGCAAGCATTTTCTCTAAAAAGCTTTAATGGGTTAGTGGCATTTATGAAACCGTCTGCTGACATTGCCAGTTGCTAATGCTGCCAATATGTTCTTGCAGTTCCCTAAACTTCAAGAGACATTTCCAAAGCATTTGGAGGGAGAAAAAAATGCATGAGGCTCTCAGAGACAGCGGGGAGAGAGAGGGAGACACTCTCTCCCCTCCCCCCTTTCCCTTTTATCCTCGGATCAAGCTATTCTCTACCTTGGCACCTGTTAGAGACTGTCCCCTTCCCAGCCTGCTCAGGGCGGGCGGCAGTGCAGGCGTCTGGCGCTGCCGGGACCCTGCTCCTGCGCCGCCCCGGCCCACGCGCGGGCTCCCCGAGCCGCCTCGAAGCCAGCACGGCCCTGCTGTAGGACTGAGGGAGGGGCGGGGGGGAAAGGGCAAGCTTCGGCACTACTGCCATCGGATTGCTTTTCAGTGTGTACCACAGCTTTTCCCCCTCTCCCCCCAAAAGGCATGACATTTAGTTGTACCTTAAAAAAAAGGGGGGGGGGGATTGTAAGTGGCTGTGGCAACAGCAAAATACACTTTCAACTAGGCGGTCCCCACCGCCGGCTGCACGCCGGGCAGTGACACAGGCTTTCCTCAGTGTTTCACAGGCGTACTGTACGGGTCAGGATTTCTCAGAACAGGTAACTAATGAACCAGCACCTTCAACGAGCTTCAGCACGCATCGCCCCCTCGCCCCCTTCCCAGTCCTCAGGACTTGAGGAACTCGGTGAACAAGGAGGGAATATTCCGCAGTAACGCAGGGATATTCCTGTTCCGACTGCCCCTCCGCCACTGGCCGTTTCTAAAGCCCGAGGGAAAGGGCAGGGGCCGTGGCTCCCGCAGCCGCGGGCAGGGGCAGCACCACAGGCCTGCAGGGTCCCAGCCAGTAACCCCAGCGCCGAGCCGAAATCAGCTTCAAGAGGAAACTGGTGACGGTGCCTGCGAGGCGCTCGCGAACAAACACTGTGTCTGAAAGCAGAGACGCTAGTCTGGCTTCCTTCTGTCCCCCCAAAGACGCAATGGCTGCAGCAGACCATACTGAAGATGGGCGAGCCAAGAGCCGGTAATTTCAGGCCAAGCTTAAAGCACCACCACAGCTGGCAGCCTTTCTGACTGGTGCTGTGCTTTTTCATTTTATCACGTTTTGTTTTGCATCAAGGTTTTTGGTTTAAGCCTATTGCATGCAAGTGCTTAAAATTTCCATTAGCTTCTACAGTCTCTCAAGATACCTTAGCATTGGGAGGTATAAAATATCTATCTGCTTTAATCATTCAAATTCAGATTTCCTTTGGATCAGACCTTCTCTCAGCCTTGGCCCAGGGAAGGGTGTGTTGCTCTAAGTACCCGACTGCGGCTTTCCTAGACTGCCACTGCTCCAGCCCAGCTAGCGGGGAGGACGCAGAGGAGGGGGCCCACCGGCCCGGCTGACACCCCACACTTGCAACTAACTCCACTTGCAGCACTTCATTTCTGAACTACCTGTGGATCCGACTATGAGGAAAGTTAAGCATATTTACATTTTCGAGGTAAACAATGTTGCAATAGATTTTGCAGGTTTTAAATTCATAAGCCTGTGAAGGTAATGAAGTAGATAAAGCTCCCTTTGAGTTAAAACTTTATAAAGGTAACATTATAAAAATAAGCTCATGATATCTGTATAGATACACATGAATATAAAAGTTCATTTTTTATAGACAATGGCTTAGGATCAGGCAGTTTTCAGCAACTACAAGCAGTGCCCTCTTGTGACTGCATACTGGAAGCACAGAGTCAAGCTTCCAGCCACAGCTGCTCAGCAGGGCTCAGCTCTAGTGAAGACGAACGTTAATGCCCTTTGCTGCAAAGTTTTAAATGTTCTGAGCATTTTTCCCATGCTAATTCTCATGCTTTAAAAAAAAATAATCAAATAACGATCTTATTGCAAATGAAAACCTCAGTTAAAAAGAAAAATCTATTCCCTAAAAATATCTTTTGCAAGTATTTAAGATGTATTTGCACTAAGAGAATTTTAAAAATATTTGAACTGATCCCATCCCCTTAGCAATTGCTAAGTTTCTTTGAAATGTTAAGAGACTTTTTAAATAAGTCATTTAAAAAGGAAAAACCCTGTAAAAGTACACCAAACAAGCTAGCTCAACATTGTATTCATCATTGCTTCTGACACCCACAAAAATCTGAGCCCCAAAGAAATAGAGATCCATAAGAATGATAATTTTAATTAATATTAATAGAGAGAGCACATGGTACATTCCTTTCCAGCAACAGCTCATTTCTCTAACATTATTGAAAAGGAAAAAAAAAATTAAGGCTAGTCCAGGGCAACCTGATACGATTGTTTCCCTAACCAATTCTTTGAGATAGCATCTGGAAGTTTAAGAAACTATTGGTACACAAAACATGGGATGTTTATTTAGCAAAATATCAAGAGTACAGCAAAACATGCTTTGTTACAATGGTAAAAATACACTCAGCCTTCAAGGCTGCCTTTTACACCAACTCAATGCTGAAACCATAAAGTTCTCATTTGCAGCATGTTGTGCCTTAACATTATATTAAACAGGCTTGCATTAGGGACATGGTTACCAAGTTCATCTACTCAGCAGAGTATAAAGTGCACAAGAAAAATAAGTGCATTGAAATGAACCAAACAGTTAAGATTATGAGTAATTCCTGTTACAGACAGTACTTGCTTAAATTGGAAATCTCTCAGCCTATTTAGTAAGACACAGTACTGTTTTCAAGCGCATAGAATCAGTATCACAGATATATAAGAAAGACCTTAACCGGACATAAGTATTTTTTCCTCCAATCATCTCCCACACCAAAAGATGGCAGCATTCTCATGTAGCCTAGACTGTTCTGTACAACAATGTGCAGGGTAGCTCCTTTAATCAATACCCTTTCTCTTTATCCCCTAGGTTCAAAATAAACAGTAAGCACTGCAGTGATTTGTTCAGTTTTCCATCGACTTTGACCCTCCATTTCTACAACTGATTAGTGGAGTGGGGGCTGAGAGTTAAGTATAGGAGTGCAGTTTTCCTCCCTGATTATAAAAGGTGCTTTACATTTTTGCAGGCTGTCAGGAACTGTATTTTCTTTGTTTCCCTACTCATAGGTTAAGGCCATTGTTAGCAAAGTTTAAGAGCTGAACAATGAAGTGATCCTCTAAATGCTATTAATTTATGGTTACATCTACCATTAAAAAAAAAATACCCAAGAACTGAGGAGGAAGGTTCCCAAATGCACTAAACATAGAAGCTGGGTGCTTAGTCACTGGAATCTTTGGGCATTACATTTAAGAGCAGTGGATGCTTTAAAATGCAGGCTGTTTCTTCAAAAATAGCTTATTCAATTCCCCTACAATATGTTCTGAAGTCTAAAGAGTTTATATTACTCTTGTATATAACTTATTTTACAGGTTTCCTGTCACAGTGAAATAGTTTTCTGCCTGTATACTCCTTTCTAAGAAAGGAAACCAGAATTAGGGTTAGTTTCCATAGCATTTTGCATACGCTGTCAATCTCTGATCCAATGCAGAAGCACACCATAAAGCAATACTTAGAAGCTTTTTGGATTAAAAGAAAAAAAAAAAGACTCACTTGTCAAAACCAACATTTTTTACCCTATAGAAGACATCTCTGCCTTCTTAATAATAAACTTATCATATAACCATATACTGTTTGCAAAACTATGTACTGTTTTGCAATAATATAAAGTAGTACAAAATGCAGGTAGTATTTTACTGCCTGCATTTCAAAACACAGTATTAGTCAGCAAAAAGTGTGTGCAATAATACATTTAAACTCCCTCATTTTTTTCTGTAAGTTCTCCATGTATACCACAGCAAGAGTTCAAATATCTTCTTTTCCCTTTTGAATCAAAGGCCAAAAGCTTGGAGGCAAGGAGCCAAACCGCCCATTAACACCTATGCATTATAATTCACTTCTACTAACAGAATATGCATTATGAAAAACTGGGGTCATCAGATATTTGCAGTTGTGAAAAAAGGTGGATTATATTTTGGTACAGGATTATTCATCTGTAAAACTTTAAAATGGTTGCCAAACCCAACTCTCCCCCTCTGGACACAGCAGCTCAAAGACTGTATCCCTCAACTGAGAACAGGCAAGAAGAGGTAAATACACCTATAACTTAAGGTGATGTGTGTGAAACTGGTGAGAGGAGGGTACAAGAGCTGAAGGCAGCCCATACAAAAGTTAATGCATAGAGAAAACTACAAAAACCTAGAGGGAAGAAAGAAAAACTCCAGACATTGAAAGCTGGTCTTGTTTTTACACAGGTTTGTGCTTGTTCATTTTGTAAATCCTTTATGCTTGCTTCCTGGTCATAAGAGGACACTATTTTCAACTACTGTATAGTTGAGAGTCATGATGGGGCTGGAGGGATGAAGGTTTGAACAAGGTAACCCTGTAGGTAATGAGTTAGAAGTTTATTTCATATTTGAATTATTCTTGCCTTTTTTGCAAGGCCCCTTTTGCCTGTTTGCTTTACTTAAAAAGTTCACATGTGATACCCAGAAGCTGTGGCCAGACTTTCTCTTCAATATACAGACAATGGGATGGTTACAACACCATCTGCTCAGGTTACAGAAATGTTCTCTAGCCCACTTTAATGAATACAAGCTGGCCTAGCCAAGATGCACTCTTTACAGATTAGTCTTTTTTGGTTAATTTTCCCTAGGAGATGCTTCCATGGCATCTCTGTCAACAGACCTGAGCATCAGCAGCTTCTGTCCCAGAGCAGGACAGTACATAGCCAAGGAGGAGCCAACGGACAATAACCCCTTCCACTGATACAGACATTTACAGAATCCATCACCTAAAGCCTTTCTGAAATTTTTCAAGAGAGGAGTCAAGAGCTCTAAGTGGTAGTGAAACTAAAGAATCAGAAGTTTTACTGAAGAGCACAGACTATATAAGTGAGGCAAGTGACCATGGAAGCCAGGAGACTATTAGAGGCAAAGCAACAGTGATACTTACTTTAAAAAGCTCCTTGCTCTTGAGAATGAAAAATTAAGAGCACACTTCATCCAGCAGCCAGTGGAAGAGACTAGTTCTCTCAGTACAGCTTTGCTGTCTTAGAGCTGACAGGTTTAGTCCTTCAAGTATAATTTTCAAATCCTGCTCTACACTGCCCGGGGGTAAAGCAGTCCCAAAGAAATATGTTAGCTTTTTCAAGAACCACAAAGTAACCAAATTTTCTACAATGCAAGATCAGTTTCCATTGTCTTTAAAACAGCAAATCGAAGTGGGTTTTCCTGTGTTACATTTTATGTCCTTTCCTTCTACAGACTTGATCCCAAAGAGGAAGTTTTCAATACAAAACATCTTAGAGTTGAAAATGTACAGCTCATATATATGCAATTTATAACTTATTTGTACAACCAGATTTTACTGTGTGCACATATATATATGTGTGTGTGTTGCATGTTTGCTAATCAGTGCAGACAGAAGTAGTTAAAAAGCAACTAAAACAGCATTTCATTCCAAACTGGAACCAATAAACTTCCAAGTATAATATTTTACATTGATACAGTTTTGTAGCTTTTCTGGTTAGTTTTTATTAGCTACTTGGTATCCAGTAAAACTCTGAACTACTTTCATTTCTGGTTTCATCTTTCCAGGCAAAGGTTTTGAATATTCATTAGAAATCCCAAAAATTAGGGGAATATGTAATATCTGTGTATTTTTTTTTCCCAGTAGTAGCTTAACATACTGTAAAAAAAGTCGGCTTTGTTTTACTAAGGACTAGAGTCCACTTCAGTAACATTCCCTGAGGCAATCTATATTTTGTTGTTCTGTTCTCGAATCATTTGTATCTATTTGCTGTTCTGTTCCAGTCTGCTTTGTTTCTTTAAAAATAGACAATTAGAAAAAGACATCTGTTAACTTGCATTTCTATGTCTCAGCAATTATGCTTCCCTTCAATACCCTCTTCTCCTCTTTTTCCCCTCCAAAAATCCTAACTTAACAGATACCAAATCTGTGTGCTTGATTTTCACAAGAAAGGAATATCTTTAAATGGATATTAGTTTTTTAAAATGTGAATGTGTGAACTGTAAATAATGTAGGAGTAGACTGCTAACAGAACTAATATGCAACGAACAATTTAAAATGTGTTCTATTAAAGCAGAAGTTATTCTCTCCTCAAGGCAGAGAATCTACGGTGCTAAAAGGATGGAGGATGGGATGGTGGTGGCAGGGCACAGGTGTTGGGGGGGGGGGGGGGGAACAGACCAGAAGAAATTCATCATCCTTGGTCCACAGAAATAAACTGAGCAAGAACACGGTATCTTTACATTCTCAAAGGACTAAGGAGGTTTCTCCTGATACAATTCCACTTCTCATTTTCAAAAAAAGTCTGTATATAATCAATGCACTTAACTTAAAGCTTTAAGTTTTAGTAACTTCATTTAGACTTTGTTTATAAAACAAACACACACAAGCACACTTCCTAGAGTGCAAAATGCTTAAATACTTCAATGACAGAACTCCACATGTAGTTTTTGGAACAGTAATCCTTTTGTTCTCAGAGTCAACTTCTTCCTTGTCGTTGCATCCATTGCCAGCAACGGCTGCATTACAACTAACCAAGGAGTGCAGCAAATGCAACAGCAGAAATCTCTGTACTGTTTCTTCAGTTTTCCGGAGAACATTGTTCATTTGTATAAACTCATGGTTGGACTCTGATACATGCACATATAAGCATCACAAAGTAGTCTTCGTGCACAGCCTTGAATTTTCCTGGAATCCAGTGAATGAAGTTCTTCTAGAGACATCTTTAGGTATTCACCAACTTCTGGACATGGGGTAACTTGTGGAATGTTGAAACCATTCTGACCTCCTTTTATACACAAGAGAAAAAAAAAGAAAAAAAGAGAAGCAGATTAGAATAGTATGTACATATATTTATTCTCTTTATATTGTAATTCAAACATGACAGCATCACCAATTCTTGAAAATGCCTTCTAAGAAATCTGCACCTGTCATTCTGCACTACTGCAGGGTAAATTTGTGAAAACTATTGTTCAAAAACTGCAGTTGCCAGAGTTTCTTGTAGTGTCTAAAAAACTCAAACCAGTTAAGTCTGATATTAAACTTAGCCTTTAATTACTTCATGATGTGTTCTAAATGGCACAAGGACTTCAAAGTATAAGAATTAACATGCCAAGCATAATTATTTGCTTTTCTAATGAAACACCATTTCTCTGAAATATCCAATTGTATAAAAAAAACATGGAAAGTATTTGGCCTCTTACTCAGAAGGTTTGCTCTGCAAGTTTGCATATACTACTAGCTGAAAAACAGAAAAATTCACCAGAACAAGAACTTTGTTTTTTTGTGAACACTAAAGTACGACTTTGGGAGAGTGACCTGAACGCACACACTACCTCAAAAAACAAAGTTTTTAATAAAGTGACAACTGGTAACAGTTGATGATTATTATAGGCCATGAGCATCTGTACCTGACTTGCAAGACTAAGACAGAATTTGCTCCTGGCTATTTTCCATATAAAAAAAATGAGCAAATTCAAACAGAAGTATGGATATCCATGATACTGTTCCCCAGCATTTATTTTAGCTTATAGTATCTCACCAGCTGGAGAAAGTTTTTTGTGTCACAAATATTTAAGATCAGAAGGAGATGTATCCATTGAGTATCTCATGTGATCTACATTCTTGAAATCAAATAGTTTAATAGGCTTAAGTCATACATATTTCAAGCACTTCAAAACAAAGCTTGATAGCCTTTTGGGTAGAGGCAGATGACGGAGACCTTAATCCTGTGGCAGTTTCATCTTCAGCAGGAGGCAAGATTCTTCTCCACACCCCAAAGAAATCACACCACAACAGAGGGGCTCAAGAATTCTCCATGCAAACAGCTCTTACTATGAGTGACACTTGCATCTATTACTGTTTTTCTCAGGCACTAGAATTGAACATAGTGTCCTTGTTTCAACAGTGTTTAATGCAATAGTATCTAAGAGAACACTTGATTTACTGACAGTCCTATTATTACAGGATAACAGTTTCCCACTGCTAACTCTAGAGAGGTTTAAAGGAGTGGCATTGATTTTGTTCTTTCCTTCTTTTATTCCAAAGACAACAGAGTCATTTAAGCAAAGCTACAGAAATAATATTTGCATGCTATCTGATAATTGTCTACATCCACTTAAGTGTAGACTAAAAGAAGGTTCCTGCAGCTCTGTATTTAAAATAAAATCTCTGCCAAACTTGCAAGGTATAGAAGAATGCACAAGGAGTACTGCTGGAAAACTTCTGCAGTTACTTCTGTACTTACTGAGGCATCTAATCTAGGTGGAATTCAGACCATGCAAATTAGGGGCTCCTATGAAATGGGTCAGATTAGCATCCCTACCTCAAATACTTAAGTGATGTTAACGTCCCCAAATTAGTTAAAAAATAGGCACTAAAGTTTAAAATAGTAATACAGGTAAAACTTTAAAAATGAATAAGAGAATAAATTAATGATCTACCATCCCGATCTGCCATGCTGTCAAAGAAAAGCCAGGCGGAGTCATCCCTCCCATATTTAACAAAAGCGACATAGTGGCTTGTTTCTATGCAGAGAACAGCGAACAACTCCATCTTCTGGTATGGGATGCAACCATGTCGCCAATCCCAGTCTGGCAGATCTTTAGGAAGTGACAATGGATTGAATTTATGACTCTGTCTCTTGGGATGAAGATGAACCTACAATTGAAGCGATATTTCAGAAGAAAAAAAACAAACACAAGATTATTTGTTTTGGTGGCAGACAAAGCTAAAGAGAATAGTACTGCTGAACTGAAGATTAACGGCATTAGAGAAGGAACTGCAACAACAGTAGCAAACATTTCTTCTCTTTTTTCCCCCACCAGCGTAGTTCAGTACTGCCCAGAAAAGTCAAATCTAAGGTCAGAAGGGAGGTCAGACTTAATGCAGCAATTTTCTGCTTTGCTCAGACTTCAAAACAAGTCACGACTATGATAGCTTCATGCAATTTACCAAACAGCTCTAAACGTTAAATCATTGTATGTCATAAATTTATTGATTCAAACAAGGTAGCATGTGTGTAAAATGGTGATTTAAAGTAAGCCACACGGAACACATTCCAAGCTGCTTGCTATTACTACTTCTCCACTGTACTCAGTGCTAGATACGGCAGTTGCCATGTCTGTAGTAAGAAATTGTTGATGAATGCATTGCAGGGTCAAGTGGAAATTGTGATTTGTCACTGAAGGCTACATTTTACTTGGCAGAGGCAATTATAGTAGCATTGGTGAGAAAGTCTCGCTACAACTCTTATATCTTCCTTTTGATTATTACAGTATACACCATTTAAGTTAAACCCAAGGAGAATAACAAAGACAACTTACTTGGGTGTTGCAGGTTTTGCAGAACTGCTTGATTTTCCCAGCAGAAATATCAGTATCTTCATAACATTCTCTGCACTCATACATAGCAAGCCCTCCACATATACGGCACTGCCTGGGAGCTGCATTTTTAAACAGGGTATTAGTCTCCAGTTTTGGAGGCTTTTTTTGTTTAAGGAGAGGAGTATGGAAAGCAGTGCAAATTACTACTTTAAATGTAGGAAAAAAATCCTAGATTAAAAAAGCTTAAAACTAGATTGCCCAGCAAAGCAGAAATATACCATCATATGACCTAATTTCTCCCCTGTAATAGAACGTGGAATAAAAAAAATGGTTTAAATAATAATGAGTGAAAAAGAAGACAATAAACATTAAGTTGCATCAACTACATGTAACAACTAAAAATAGGCTTTTCAAATCAAATTAATTCTCTCTTATCATACTGGTATAGCTAAGCTTAGTTTTCAAGTCTGTCAGCATCAGCAAGCAAATAAATAGCATAAACTGGTGAAAAGGCCATGACAGTATTCCACGCCATAGCTTAGATGATGATTATTCTAATTAATTTTAATAGTTTTATTAACTCTTATCTCAAATTTAAAACCAGGTATTTTTTCCTTAGGTAATACAATGAAAGAAATAGAACTAGGCATTAATCGGTTTTGTTCAATGGACAATTACAAGTGCTAGAAATTTAGGTCTGCCAATATAAACAAAGATGACATTTATAGTTGAAAACACTATCACTACATGCTGAAAGTTCAATCCCAATTCTCTTCTATTTTTAATAGTATTTTTTTTAAACTAACAACCAAAAAAAGCTTAGAAACATACAATGGAAACTGATGAAGACTAATGAAATTGAGTCAACACTAAATCCCTGTTAACCAACCTTGGTGATAACCCTTGCCTTTAAGTTACTTATCTCTGTTAAAATTGAGCAAAATGATTCATTAAACAGCCCTATGTCTTGAAATAACAAGTTTTATACAGACAAAAATTAAAGAAAAACAATCAAGCAAATTACATTCTATACATTCTTCTGAATTACAGCTTTTAATTGACATGAGGAAGAGAAAGGGAAGTTTACTGGTTAGAATAATTCCTCCTCAGTTTGAGCCTCTCATTTAGCAGCACTACTAGTTGAATATAAAAAAAAACGCAGCAGTACTTACTTTCACTGTGTAAGTCACTTTCAGTAACTCACTTTCATTATACATTACAATGTTATACTTACTATCTTCAAGTAAATCTGTTATATTTAATTCCAGAGAGGGAAAAATTTTGTTGAACATTTTGAAGTCTTTTCCAAACCGAGGCATCTGAATAATCAGGCAAGAAGGTGCCTACATAAAATGCCAGAATATAATGTAATGAGATGGATAGTCATCTAAAGTTAGAGCTTTACAGGTAATGCTATGACCACCTTCATGCTACTTAGACTTTGTGGCCCACTGACTTTAAAATTAATGAGACAGTAAGCAAAACAAATTTAGATCTTTGAAACTGTAACTAAAACAAACCAGGAAACAAGCATCCACATTGTCAAATGCAATAAAGTCCAGTCATGCTTGAGCTAAATTACTTTTGTCTGTTTAGCCAAAGGATACATGTCATTAAGCCAACCTTAAAATATTTTTATAATATAGGCAACTTGTACCACTGACCTAGTACTTCCATTACCAACATGTCTGCATTCTCTCTTCACACCAACTCCCATTTTCATCCCACTGCCAAATGGATAAAAATCTAGGTATCATCACTTCTGGAATTAAGCTGTAAGATGCAAAGCAACAGCTGCCACCAACCTCTGCAAACTTCAAGTTGCTGTTAATGAAAGACCATTCCAGTAACTGCTGAATTGTTGGGACTCCAACTTTCTCATTTTTGTCCATGAAAATTTGATAGAAGTAACAGTCTTGTACTTTCTGACCTGCTGATCTAAAAACAGATTAAAAATTCAGATTCTGAAAATCTACTGTAACAACTGTATTTTATTGGGAGAATAGTATTATCTACCAGAAAATCTACTATACATCCTCTACATAGATCCTCTACACCCTACATACTATCCTCTCTACTTTGAAATATACTGAGCTTTAAAAACAATATCACCAAGAGAAATCCTCAGATGAGGGACAATAAAGCATTTAAGTATGGACTGATTTTAGAAGAGTTTATTTAAAAAACAAGGAAGTATCACAGTATGTTTTAAACACATATGCCTATGCATTTCTGAATTACCAAATCAAAATACTTCCTGAGCATATGCATCAAGAACTCCAACATGCTAAGGCAGCTTTCATTGAAAAGACAAACGAGCTTCAGTAGTAAAACATCAAAAGCAGCAAGAGTAGATCTCCTCAGTGTGTTTACAATATTCCCCAAAAGGAGTTAAAAAAAAAAAAGTCACTGTGTTTAATGAAAAACTTTGTTCTAATCAGAGATATTTACACTGTATCCACCTACAGTGGAGGCCTCACATAGATGGCTAGTGTTGCTAGGCTTACTACATAGTTAACAGAACTCTTTGAAAGGATAATCCAGCCCTAACTGTTAAGAAACCTTCCACACCTACATAAACATCAAGAAGATAGCCTAGTATATTAATCGCCCATATCATCCAAACCACTTTACAATAACTAAACTTCCTCATCATTGAATAAATATTAGTTTTATTTGGACAAGGAGAGGGGCACAATTTTTAAGTTATTATTTTAAATTCTGAAGTTAGATGTTGCAGAACAAAGTCAAAACGAAGTACTGATGCTTTCAGAGAGTATTTCTATTATGTGAACATAAGTCTGAGATACCTGGAAAGAAAGCTTTAGATGAGTAATTCAGCCCATTCTGGAAGGACAAAGCATAGAAGACTGCTCACACTGAAGGAATAGATTTTTCTATCACAGAGAAAAAGCATATAGGAACAACTGGCCTCCAATGCCAAAAGAAAAAGGTTAGGTAGGATCCATTTCATCACAGTGCCAAAGTTTCCTCCTGATTATGTCATATCATTCCTGGGAGCTTACACTGTCATTAAGTTTACTTTAAATGATAACCTCTTCCCATCTCGCCAAGCATTTAAGACAGCGTTGCTTCTTGCAGCTCTCACTCAGGTTGAGAGGATTCTCAAAGTGTGATGCACAAAGCTATTACTATTAATTTTTAGCCTTCTATCCACACAGCTATTACAGACAAAAAAAGCAGACTTCTGAATTACACTCAAAGAGCTATATACACGCACAGTAGAGCGTGCATCAAAATATACACCAACTTAGGTGCTAAAAGCAGAATGGAGGAACAAAAGCCTTGGAGGCCAAGCTTTGCAAAACAAGGATTAAACACATCTAGAAGACAGTGCAGAAAGGAACAAGTGAAATAGGAGGTATCTTTTCTTGCTTTTACTTCACTCCTTTTAACTGTGATTTCTGTCTCAGCAGAACCTGTTAACTACCTAAAACTAGAAGTGTATTCTCACATGAAGACAACAGTACCCCAGCTGTTTTCACCAGGAAAAAAAAAAATCCATTAGCCACAATGGTTTTTCAGCTCATTGCAGTTCACAGAACTGAAGCGATGAAGTAACAACTGCGAGTGTCATGATACGGCAAGTTATTTTCTAAAAAAAATTTCTTATATAGGCTCAATTATATGCTTGAAGTTGTTGGGGTTTTTTGCTTTCATAACATTAACAGTGGCCAAAAATACAGACCTCTGTCTAGGCAGAGATGGGAACAGAGTTCTCAATTCGTGATATGCCTTGATCTCTCACCCCTTCAAGCTTCTTTAAAATTTCCCTGCAGAAATACCACAGAAGACAGCCACAGCAGGCCTAAATTACATCTACATAGTGGACTACGGTACTGTGTAGAGACGCTAGCTAGTTCTGAGTGCTGCTTTTGGTGTCCAAGTTCCCATCTCTCTGTGCAGCACAACAGTTCGTGAACACTTCGCACACACTACACCAACATATAATTAATACAATTCCTATCATGACAAAAGGACCAAAAAACTATTGGGAAATCACTCGCAACATTGCTGCTGTCATTTAATATGTCAGGAACATGGGCAGAGCAGGTGCCAGCAAGCAGAAAGACAGCAGTGAGCAATCCCCACCTCTGTTACAGCTCCGTTACAGGAGTTTAAGGGGTTGAACCTTTTTAGCATCAGAACAAAGGCATATATAAATGCCAGTATCTCTTATTTTCAAGAAAGTAAGGGAAAAAAGCTTGATTAAGGCAAGCCATTCAAATATTTTCTTAAGCCTTGAGGAAATATAAGTTGGGAGTCCATGACTTAAACACTGTTTCAGCAATCTCTGCAGTTTGCCCCAAAATAAATAGCTATAAACTGTAGGCCACAATAAAAAGTGCTCTAGGGCCCTCTTACACTAGGCTTTCTCCAGCATAGCAAACAGGGAAGAACTAAGGCTCTCAGGTGGGCAGCGATCTTCGTCCAGTCCTCATGACCATTTTCATGAGCTTTCACAACAGACGGCTAACAGGGCAAAACCACCAACAGCAAGCAAAATTATCAGGTTTGTTGATATAACTTTACTACATCAAATCTTATTAGCAATGTGAATCACAAGTCTAAGGTGCTTTAAGGGCTATCTCAACATGGAAGGCAGCAGCCCCTCCCTCCCCATCAGCCTCTAATTCACTTATAAGAGTTCAAGAAGAACAAAAAAATTCACCTTATTTTCAACAGGGGCTCAACTCTTAGAATATGGTGAAATAAAATATTCAAAAATTCTTCTGGATCTGGGAAAAAATAAAGTCTTGTTAGCATGTAAAAACAGCCTTCAATACTGATTAAAAATGAGAATTTTTTATTTTAATGACAAGTTTTATGTTAACAGGAAAAATAAACAATTTATCTTTACAGCTTCAGTAGCACTGTAAGGTTATGACAAGCTATGAATGCTTTCATGACACAAACCTCCATTTAGTCTTTTAGTGACAAATAGCCCTAATAAAAGATATAGGCTTAACTGGGTAACAAGGCTTGCCAGTAAAGGTTAAAGAGATGTTCTGTATTTCAGAGGAATCACTTGGCACCACAGAATTTTTCCAGAAGAAAGAGCACTCAAAATAAAACAGTAAAATTGCAGAGGAGACATAAGGAGTAGTGACAGAAGCACTTACAGGAAAATATGCTGTATTACAAAATTCATCTATACTAGAGACTGAGCTCTCTGGTCAAGAATGTAGAAAAACACTAGCTTTCCAGAGGTCTATTCTCCCCCAAAACCAAAAGTTTTCTGGCATATTTCTCTCTCTGTCACTAACTGCAATAAATATTGGTTTCTAGCATTTAGCATTTACAAAGAACCTAGTGTTCTCCCAAGCAAAAAAGAAACAGCTACATAATACAATGATAATTAATCATATGCAGCAGAAGATCAAAAGGTTGGGATTTAGTTACTTATTTCTTAAACTACACAGACATTGTGATGATGAAACGTGGTGGTGGAAAGTTCATTCCTCAGAGAAAGTGACATTCTGAAAGAGGACAAAGTCCCCAACTTTATCAGAGTCTTCATTTCTGAAGAGAAGCCTTAGATCTCCCCTACATACTAGAAGGGAGTTTCTCTTTTCAGAGACAGTGAAAGGCTGTCACTGCAGAAACTGTTAGGCTAGGGTTCCTCACACACCTAAAGTAGTAGAAAAGAGCTTTTTACTACCCAGTGTTCACTCAGGTCTCTGGCAGGGAGATTATTGTTACAAAGAAAAATTTGTATGTTTTGTATTGGAATAATATAGCAAGGTTTCTTCTTTAAGTTCCTTCTTAGTACAATTCTTACAAATCTCAAAGAAAGGAAAACCTCCCAGTTACCTTTTTCTTCTGAAGTGAATCCTGATGCAGCCTCAACTTTTTCAAGTATTTTCCTCAGTTTCATTATTTTTGTAGCACAGACATATCCATATCTAAAATAAATGGTTTAATAAGCTATTAACTAGTTTCTAATGAAGTCAGAAGAGAAGGGGGGAAAAAAATTTTAATCAAATGTTGAAACAGGCTTTCAGATCCTTCTTTAACTGTGAACAGTAGCTATGTATTGACTCCTTGTATTCAACCTGACTCATGGTTTTTCTAAGTGCACCACAAATTAAGTGTAGTGCTCAGTGTTCTTGCAAAAATTTCAAGAGCTTTTTTTAAAACATTAAGTTACCAGAAGGACAACTATTTTCTGATTAGTCAGCTACACAGTTACTCATTTTTGCGTTGTTTTCACACAAACATGCACTGCTTAATTTATCATTTTCAGAATGACACATATTATAATGCAGAAGTCATTAAAAAAGTCAGCATCTGAGAAAGAGATACAGAACTGTATTGCTGACCTGAGAAGCTGAGGCTTTAGCATTCAATCTTTTCCTCTAAAACTTTACAGAAAGGGCAGAGGAAGTTTTAAACATGGCAGAAAGGTAGGAAAAGTAAGACTTTGTCCTCTCAGCCACTTGAGATTTCTGCTACTCAGTGTGTATCCTGTTATCTGTATCACAGAAACTTGGAACACAGCAGGCAACGCACATACATCCTTATGAAAGGTTCAGAAACCAGTATTTATTCCAAGAATCAGAAGAGAAACTTGATAATAAACTGTTCATTGACAGCCTACAATTCCAGAACTACAACTGTTAACTGCAGGTTTAAAAAAAATAAGCTGAAGACAAATAACATAATACATATTTTTGCTGTATTTCCTTTGTTCACTGTGCCAAAAAAATAAAACTCAAGTTTAATAAAAATGTTTTTGCCACTTGCATTCCATATGCAAAAATTAGTGAAAGTTTTCTTTAAATTCTCCTCCAAATCTAACAAACTGCACAACTCCACATAAGATAACCCAAACACTTTTCTTGTCAAGAACACTGAAAGCATGCTCCTTCACAACATTCATATTTACATCACAACTTGTATTTATCAATGCTTTTGTACTCATACCTACAAAGATTTTACAATAGCTTCATGCTGATTCCATCACAAATAACAAACGCTAATAAAAATATTTAAACATTAAAAATGAATAATTACTTCCAATTACATCAATTAAGTTTACCATTAAGAACAAGTAAAAATACTCCAAAAAATTAACAGTCAAGCAGCAGCAGCTAGGGAAATTCAGATTTATGACAAGAATGCATACCCAGCAGAATTTATCATAAAATTTATATTAGACCAGAGACTAGCTTTTTGTCTTTCACTCACATTCTAAGAGGATTCACAATCTCCGTCCGCAACAGCTCCTGAGTCTCACTATAATACTCTACATCATTCTTTTCTTTAGGTCTGAGTAACACTGTGTCTAGAACAGAGCTAAAAGAAAACAGGCTGCAAAGAAAAAAGGAAAGAAAGGTTATTTTGATTCTGGAAGACAGAACCATTCAGATGCCTGAGCAGTGTAAGACAAGCCAACTAAAGCCACAGGAAGAACCAAAGAACTGAACAAGCTCAAAAGGAGATAATTACAGACAGAGGACAACACAGCTGTATGAAATAGCAAAGATTCACTAACTCAGTATCCTTTCTCCAACAGCAGACAAAAGCAAACGTCCAGGCAAGACTAAGAACAAGTATAAGAGATACTTCTCCCCTGGCACTCTCATCCTTCAACCATTTGCAGCTCAGGGACACCCTCAGTCAAAAAGCACATAGATACATAAGGCCAGTACAGTTTGGACACTGGAAAGATTGATTAGCACTTCATGTTAAGCAGCACATACCATGGGACTCATTGAAATTAAAAAAGCATAGTTACGTACCAAAGATTACAATGCTTGACTTCATAAGATGCACAGTAATAAAGACAGTCATTACAACTAAAGATTGTGTGTTCTGCATTTCTAGCATACCTCCCTCTCACCCACACCTTGGGATGCTACTACACAAATAATGAACTTACCAGAATAACGTGGAGTCTAAGTAACAGGAGTTGTAGTGACCCTGGATACCCTTCTTCTTTCCAATCATTGTCTCTAAACCTTCTTTTTCCATTTTTGGAGGAGTGTTTTCTTCTACCACTTCACTTAAGTATCCTCCAAAGGCTGAAATTTTTTTTTCAAAAGACACTTTAAAGCCTCAAACTTTATCCTCTTTAAGATTTTCCTATTAGCGTTTTATGGCTAAGTGTTGTCTTAGTGTAAAGCATTCCCTTCCTGGACTAGGATAGCATTTATTGCAACTGAGACTCACTCTCTTTTAAAAAAAAAAAAAAAAAGGCCTTAAATTCCACTGACAAGGCACATAACAGTACTTTTGAAAGTCTGCAGCACTGAAGTAAGTTTTATCCAGAAGGAATGAAGTTCTCCCATTTTAAGTGCTCTGTTTAGACCACCTTACAAGTACGGAGAAACTTCTTTCTTTGCTGTTGACAAAGCAGCATGACAAGATCCCCAAAATCTAAAACATTTCAAATTGGAAACAATTCAAGTTTTCCATCACTAACCTCCACCACAAATATACACTTTTCTATTTTAATATTTAGAAAAAAGATCATCTGATATTATAGAAAAATAACTGCCTTTGTCTCTGAAATTGCAATCACATAATGCTGGAGTTGCAGTAGCATTTTTGGCAAAATTGCTTTACCCCTTCTAAAGTAAAAGATGCAGAGCATAAGAAACCCTTTAATTTTATGAAATTTAAACATATGAACATTTTCTTGTTTTAAAATATAAATAAGTAATTCAGAGAAGTGTTATGTTCTATACAGACTGATCTACTCATTAATCTCATTTAAGCAATACCTGTACAGATTTCCAAGTGTTCAATATCATTAAGTACATACGGCAGGAAAAATTGAAACTAAAACCCATGTCAGTTCCCACCTGATAAATAAATAAGTAAATAAGAACAAACTCAATACCTAGAGAGTTGCAGCGTTCAATCTGGTTAGAAACTGGCTGCAGTGAGGCAAACCTGGAATCTGGCCTGCAGCTTTTGAGTTTAACAAAAAGAGCTTTCTTTGGAGCACAAGTGAAGTATCGAGTTCCTTTAAATGTTCCATCTGTACAACCTGCACATTCATCTTCCTGAAAATGAAAGTGAGAATTCGTTATTTTTCTTCTTTCTAGAACTCTATAATGAGATGTTTTATAAAGTAGCTACCCATAAGTCATCCCTCAGTTATTCTGAAGTTTGATATACAGTGTTCCTGCAATTTACTATACAAGGCTTCAGCTGAGGTGTTCTTTAATTTGATTTATGAGAACATTGAGACACTTCACATGTATTTTTTCCTCCATACAAAATAAAGAACACTTAAATTTTTGCATAAGAGGAAACTTGTAGGGGGTGGAAGAGGAGAGTGAGAATTAAACCTAGTCAATTTGAAGAATCTAACTAAGTTCGCCAGTTTCTCCAGATTCCCTCTATAGTTAGAGAGGGCATGCACAACCAGACGTCTTTTAGGGCTAAATTAAAATCATTACGCTTTGGGCAGAGTGAATATTGCCAGCATAATTTAGTCTGCACAGAAACACTGCCTGCTTCAAAACACACAAAGCGTACACCAAGGAAAGACAACGCAACTTAAGTCTGAAAAATAAATTATTTAAGTATCTGTGATAGCAGCATTTAAGGTATATTATCTGCTTAATAACAATTATGAGATTTTAAAACAGAAATGCAATACAGGTAAGTTCAAGGCCCAAATGTAACATATACCATCCATAAATACCATCTCAGAATGCCTGTGTCAAACTATAGCTTGAGCTTCATCTTAAAAAAACAAAACAAAAAAACACCACACACACACACGAGTATCAGGATTCTTTGTATCAACTGAAATCCCAGTCATATCTCATTATTTTGCTAAAGATGTTTGTTCTTTTACGTACAATCCTACATAGCTTCATCTGAAATTTTACTGAAAGTTACCCCAAAATAAAAAGAACTCTATATCCCTAATTGCATACAAAGAAAATTAATATAATTGATAGCCAGTCACAACTAGGGAAGGAGTCACCATAAAGTAAATTTCAGTACATAATAGCAATTCATATTTGTAGCAACTGCGAACTTACAAGCTGCCTGTAAAAACACAAAAACACATGTCTGTCAGTACCAAGACTACTACCAACGATTACTGAGATCACTGTCACCACGCTGATAGTCTGTATGGTGCGATGTTCAATCACTTTCTGACACAAACCCATCTTAGAATAAGGCCTGATGCAGCCACAAAATTTAAAGCTCATTTAAAGTTTTACCTAGGTTATAAGCAGATCATAGGACAACCTTTTTAGAAAAACTCCCCCAGACTTTTGCAGGGTATACAGACCCAATTCTCAGCTATAAAACTAATGATACAGGTAATTAATAAAACTATGATTTTCCAGATTATATTTACCAATTCCAGTCCAGCTAATACTTCGTTTACGCCAGGGGGCTGGCCAATCCAGCGGATTACTCCATAGAAAGGAGGATTTTCTTTAACCTCAGCCAGGGAACCTGCTTCAAGACCATGCGAGTTACTGATAGGACCTGCTGTTGATGGACTCTCCTGGTTAGCTGTAGTATTTACATCACCAATGACTGACTGAACAGATAAAGAGAGAGGACTGTGCCCAATAGTACCATTAGTACTCGAGGTTTTTGTCAAGCTAAAAGGGAGGGAGTGAAATCTGTTTTCTGTAGACACAGAGTTTGTTAACGGTGGCTGCAGAGGTGGTGAGGAATGCCCAAATCCCGGAGAAGAATCAGTGAGTGATTTTGCAGGGTCTTCAGCAACTGTTAAGAAACAAACAAGATGTTAACTAAATTTTTTTTCCCCTCTAGCAAAGAGGATACTCAGCTGTCAAACAGTAAATGTATCTGCAACTACAAGCTAGATCAAATGTAATGGGTGTCCTGGCTAGGACCTAGTAACAGTGGGGAACATAAATGAAGATGCTTGCACAGGGCAACACTGGAGACACAGACCACCTGGCTGAGGCAACACCACTGTAGCCCCGTCACTTTCACTACAACTGATGGAAGCAAACAGAACAGAGAAAGGAGCACAGCTGGACGTGGCCAGCATGCTGGGAGACCCACTAGGCATGAGATTTCCCCCAAGAAGTATCTTCTGTTCCCTCCAGTGGAACAGGGAAACTCTGACCCACCCACCTTCGAGACAGTTCCTGTTTTTAAGCTCAGTCAAAATCACAGATCTAAGTGAAGATGCGAGCACCTCCTGCTGAACAGTTATCCTGAGGAAGCATAATTCTACTAGCTGTTGCTTGGGAAACCAAGAAGCAAAGAGAATGGTTTTTCTAATGCAAGTTGAGATGCTAGCCAGAAACTATGGGAAGGTTTAGATCAAAAACAGATTTTTCTTTTTTCTTTAACCCCATGCCAGAATTTGTGTTTGAACACAAGCTAATAACCCCCAAAGATTATTACTGTAATGGGCAAAACTAGTGAAAAGTCAGTTGTCAGTGTGATTTGAGAAAGGACTTGGCTCACAGCTTGTATAGAGATGAGTAATTGCTTGCAGACTTGAGATGAAATTGGAAGAGTGCTTATTCCCCTGGCTGTATCACAGGATACTTTGGTTCTAGCACAAGGAATCTGTCAGTACCCATAGAGAATAAAGGATTTAAATAAGTCATGACTAATATAGTGCTTGATAAATGAGATCACAATTAGATGTACTAGCACAAACGTTTTTATCTTCTCATCTCTCTAGATGGTCTATAATAAACAACTGGTATTTACGGAGCAAGTAGCCTCTACTTCATTACCTTCTCTCCCCATACTGCTTTATAAATTGAAGTTAGTATCTAAAAATTAAAAAAAAAACCCTCTTCACTTTCACATTCCTTTCTAGAAAGGATACTTTCCTTGTTCATTTTAAATATTATTATAATAAACTAATTTTTAACTGAGTTCCAAGCTTAACATTTTTTTAGGCAACCAGACCAATTTTAACCCATTTTCTTTTATGGCTCCTGGAATTCAGGGGCTACTACCACTATGTTTCCATAGTAAATTAATACTATTACAATTTAGTATTTGCTCCCCTCAGTCACAGAGCCAACTAGCCACACTTTGGAAAAGTTAACCAGCAGAAAGAAACACTGCATTGGATCTGGAAGCAAATCAAGGTTTACTGATGCTTTGGGTACATGTACCTGTGCTTCCACATAAGAATTCAGTTATTCAAAGTTATTTTACAGAAATAACTTTAAAAAAAGCAATTGAAAAACCCAATGTATACATGTATGATTAGTCTCATTTTTCTTCCCTCCAGACTGATTAGCTGGCATGGCAGAATATTAAAATTCCCTTAGATCTGTAACATTAACTACAAGACAGTCAAAATAAAAATCTCACTATACACTTGGAAGGAAGACTTATATTCCTTGTAGCTAAGTAGTGTGCTTTAGCTTTTATTTTGCTTGCAAGACATATGCATCCCACAGAGCTACGTATATGTTTCCAAGAATGTAGTCTACTACATGCAGGATAAAACCAACAGGTCTGTCAATTAAGACAGAGTATGTTTTCATGGGGTTCCATGATACAGTATGCCTTCTGCTAAGAAGCTACATTCCAACTGTTTTTAATTTAAACTATTTGTTTTATTTAAAGAACATAAATACTGACTAACAATTTTTGAAATAAAGCGCATGCCTACATAAAAGACTATCATCTCTTATTACCTTCATCAATGTACCATGGAGGTTTTGTTTTCATCTGAGGTTGAGAATCAACTGATGAACCATTTAATGTGTAGAAGACTTCAGATCTGTTTCTATTCCCAGGTTCAGAGGTAGATCCTAGAAAACAAAGCATGTTTTACTGAAGATATACATCTCCATTTATAAAAGGCTAGTGAGAGTCATATTTCATAAAATAAATTTGTTAATGCACTTTGAATCAGACAGAACTGCCTTTCCACAAGACAGCAAGCTTTACATCAAAGCTAACATTTAGTTCTAAGCTTGCAACAAGGTAGCAGTTTATCCTAAAACTAATTAATTCTCCAAGCTGATATTTCAGGCCAGAAATCTGAAAAACAAGGCAGAAAATACCCTTTGAGTGTTAAATTCTTCTTTATTAGTATAAATTATGGACATAAAGCAGTTTGAAATACAGTTGACAGTAAACAACTTTTTAACTTTGTTTTTAAGACAAAACGTTTCAGAGTAATCAAACTACAGACCCAAATCCACACAGCTATGTGTGCCAAGGTGTAACCACAGTTACTTCAGCAAAGACCACCTCTGTCAACAATCAATGCCAGAATGAAACAAAGGTTTACAGAATATTACTGTCATTAGTATTCTATAACCCAAAATAGCCACTAGTAAAAGGAGAACACACCAAACTTTGATTTTTTTTTTTTTAAATATTATTTCCCTTCTGGTTCCGCCCCGTCTCTCCCCCCCTTTGGAGCATTTTGATCAGAGCTAGCCAAAAACAGGGTCGCCAGAAGTTTCTATTTTGGGAAATTCAATTTTGGTTTTGAATCAGAGCAAGATTAACAATTTCATTATTAAGTACATCTGCTCCAGGGCTAAAAACTTGGAAGTTTCTAGTGCTGCAGAGAGAAGACCAGCACCCCACACTTTCAGAGATGCAGAATGCAGCCCTGAACTGGATATACTAGACAACCAGGTATTATGTCCTTGAATTTTCACTAAGCTTCAAACTGGTTTTCATGAACATGAAGATATTTTGAGTAGTCTTGACTTCTGCTTGTACTTTAACAGAATGTGAAAACTGCCCACCAGGTTCGTAATGAAAAAAGGAAGTGCCTGCTAATATTCTGTGCTTGCACTACCTCACAGAGAAATTTAACTTGATATGTTACAGAAGGAATAAAGTGATAGAAAATACAAGGCCACATTTTTCTTCAAACAACAGAAATCTGTGATCTGACATGTCTAAAGAAAATTACTTCTCATACGTACCTGTAGCTTTTGGCTTACTATGATTGAACAAGCTTTTATCACCACCACCTCTTGAGGTATAGGCAAGCTTGGGAGGTCTCCTGTCCTGTGACACAGTTTCTACAATGTGATATATGAATAACGTATTAGGTTTTTTTTTCTCTGCTTTACTATATCAGAGAAATTTTACTTGAAATTTAACTGAATCTGGTGTGGCAAGTTTCAAAACTGGGTGGGGCAAAACCCTACCTGGTACGTAACCAACATTTTCTGTCTCTAAGTAGGAAATGCTTCTATCACATCAGCAACTACTTTACTTTGAAGTCTACCTATATTTCTTGAAATGAACAAACTAAATAGACTATAGGTTTTTCGATGTATGTTCATGCTTCCAATCCTGGAAACAAAAGCATGAAGTTCTGAAAATTTTTTTCCAACCAACACAATTACAGCAAATGCTCTTTTCCCCAATACTGGAGGAGCCCCATGAATTCTCCAGAGAAAAGAGAACCCAAAAATATGCATCTCAACTAAAACAAACTGAGAGAGACACAAAATGGCAATTACGGAAGCACTGAGCATATGTAACATTTCACACCGCATCCTTCTCAGTCTGAATGCATTCAGAAAGAAAAGTTGGCCAGACTGAAGAGAGACAGGGCAATGATTCCAGATTACACACGCTACGAAGCTGCACTCAGCATTAGCCCGTGATTCCAGATAGAGCCCAAACAAAAATGTTTACATGAATTCTTTTTTCTTCAAAAAAAAAAAAAAAAAAAAAAAAATCGCAGAATTACATATTTTATAGCCACCTAAGGACTTTGTTTGGGCCAAATAACCTAAACAGACCTTTATAGCCATGCCCTTCTTGAAGCACTATCGTGTAACAGAGAAAGAAGAACTGCGGTGGTTACGAGTTAACGCAACTCAGTGAATATTTCTGACTAGAGAATTTGTGCACAGTCTTGCTACAGATTTCTCAGAAACGGTTTTCAAGTGTTCACTCTTTCAAATGCGTAGTATCACTAAGCTGCATAGAATGCATAAATAATATTATCAAAATGTTTACATCTCAGCCACAGAAAGGACAGGTTTCCAATCCAAGATATGTAAATTCCTTGAATAAATGGAACAACATTCAAGAGTAAGATTCCTGCTAGACACTCACATATTCAGGCACACTGGTATTCTGAATACTATATGATATGCCATTAATACCGTTCTATATTAAATCCTTTCCCCTAGTATGACTGTGACCAAGAGAAAGAGGAAACTGAGGAGAAATATCAAAAACACAGAAGGTGAAACTAATTCAAGGTATTTAAGGTATTATAATCCCACAATATTCTTTTAGTCATGTAACTATGCCTAGGTTGAGATGTTCATTATCAAAGCATGCTTTCTGATCAAGAAAGCAGAGAATACCTGGTATAACATCATTAATATGCAAAAGGAGTGTACTTTCAACACTCGCAAAACTGCACAGCTGTATTCCATTATATCTTCCATCCCAGTTTCCAATAGGATTATCCTAAAAATAAATAAAAGAAATCTTACATGCTTCCCAAGAAAAGATTTGCCTCTTACAGAATGCACATATACAACTTCAGGAACATGTTTGACTATTTATGGTAAGAAATAGGAAATGAAAGGTTTAACAGTGACTACTTTTTCCTGTAACAAACTTTGTATTTAGAACAGTCAAACATTACAGTCCTTTAAAAAATGCAAAAATATAAACTTTTTTTTAAAAAAATCCTACTTTAACAAGCATTCCTCTAATAAAATACATCATTTATATGCAAGTTTGAACAGTTCCAGTGTGTTATCTAACTACTACTACAAACAAGAAAATGAAAGCATCTAATCTACAAAAAAGCAAAAAACAAAAAAACAAAAATAACAACCTACACACCTTCAACTACCAAGAATTTGGAAGCAGTTCATTTCAAAAATTCCCAGGATGCTAGAAATTATTTTAAATAACATGTAAATTTCACATTTTCTAGAAAGATCAGATATCATTCTTAAAAACTCAGTATCTTTACAATAGAACGAAGTCATATGAACCAAACAGTTACATGAGGAAAAAAGCTAAAAGCAAATATAAACAAAGAAAAAGGATTCCAGCATTCCAGCCTTAAAAAAAAAATAAAGTAAGATAAAGCCAGTCTCACAAGACAAACATTCAACTCTATTAGTTGAAGACTGATATCTAACATCGCAAGTAGCTCAGTGGAGGCTCCTCAGAGTAACCAGAGTATTTTTCCTAAGCTTGTTCAGCATCAAATAGGATACTATTTGCCTGAGGTCAAAAACAATTACCATGGAGCATTTTTGAACACAAGCGTTTATTTCCCATTTTTATGTCAGCCTCCACTGAAGTAGCTTGTGAATAATGTCTCTTCTTCTATATTGCATGTAATTTACTAGCTAACACACATGCAAAAAATTATTAAAGTCAGATTATTTTCTTACCATGTCCACTCCAACAACGTATCCTAAACTTTCGTTTCCTGGTAAGACATCACAGAATATAACTGTCCCATACTCTATACTCTCTCCTATCTTCAGAGAAACCCTGGAGTTGATCTCCAGAGGAGGAAGTTCTACCTGCATTGTGTCAACTGGAGCTGCATAATCACTTTCCAGTTCATTGTCATCATCTTCCACCAGCTCCAGTTTGTCCAAAGCAACAAAAACCCCACAATCCTCATCACATCTGAAAAGCTGCTTGCCTTGGTACTGTCCATCAGTAAAGCCTTGGCCACGACCTTCTTCCTAAGTGTCAGAGGGAGAAGAAAAAAAACCCAAATGGTGTATTTTGTGCAAAAGCAGGCTGGTATAAAAAACAGTAGTATAATCCTTTGTTTTGGAGAAATCACAGTAAGAATTTGCCTGACAAACTATCATCAGAGAATAAGTCAGAATTTGTGGCAAAAATACAGACTGTCCATCTTGGGTGAACAAATGGTAAGATACCATTAGATCAGAGAGCAACTATAGGCAGAAGGCTTTGCCCATCCCCACTTGGAGAAGCATGCTTTCTTTAGCTGCAAGTCTTGCTTCCATCATCTAATTATTACCAGATCAAGGCAAAACTACTTCGTACTAGACATGACTCCTAAGCGTGCAAAAATCCCACTGAGATGCCAAATAAAGGAAAGAGATTTTCAGAAGTGCTCAGGCCTGATAGTCCCTAAGGTTCTTAGTGGGAACTGCTGAAAATTTGCAAAAAGTTTAAAGAGGACTTTGAAAAATATACTCCTAATGCAAGAGTGACTAGAACACTGGCTAGAAGCCTGTATGCTAGAACAGACCAGACAATAACCTTCACAGAAACACCTCACTGGGAGCACACAACAGCTCCATTCTCTAATCTTAACTAGTTGTCATCTGACCTCCAGGGCACTACAAAAAGCAGCAACCCTAAAATCTAAACCTACATTTACAGATCGTATCCTGTACATGCATTGTTGCCACATGTGGGGAGAACCAAAATACTCAACCCCTTCGCATAAGAGATCTGAGAGTCAGTACTTGTCATGCTCAAAGGGATTTAGTAAAAGAGAATATCTGTGAAAAGAATAAAGATTACACAGTTTTAAGGTGTGTCAATGCTTCTATAACTTATTATTACTATCTATCTAAATAAAACTCTTTTAGTTTATCTTATAAAATATATATCATATTCCCCACGAGCAAGAAACTTACCAGCAGCTCTACTCCAAAGTATATCCCTGTTAGGGACCTTTCTTGCAACAAGGGTCCTCTGAAGCGAACAACTCCAGGAAATTTATCATCTCCTGATCTCAGCTGTACTCTAACAGTTGAGCCAATATCTATTTGGACACCTTTAGTTAACCTGGTTTTGCTTTTAAACAGGCTGTATCTTTCCTCACAGTTAGTAATGGCCAAAAGCAACTCAGCTAATTTTTCATTTATTTCTATAACATCCTTCTCATCCACAAACAGGATTGCATGAGGTTGTTCCAGAATCTTTAATCCAATCTGTAATTTCTTGCCTTTACAAGGAATATTTCTGGAGTGCCCCACAGAAGAACGGTCTTGAAAAAACTGCCCTATGCTACCTTTTGGCACTTTCAAGAGCTTTTGAGTCTGCTTGTCTATGACACTGCATTCTTGGAGAAGCAAGTAAAAGATCCGCTCTTCCCAATAGGATGAACTTGCTTTTTCTTGACTCCATAAGCCCGAATTCATTGTGATTAAAAATTCCAAAAAGAAGGAGGCAGAAAAAAAAAAAAAAAAAAGCAGCTGTTGATCTATTTGCACTGAATTTTAAAAAATTCTACTGGAGGGTCCAATCTTTGTTTAATGATTCAGTATTCATTTTGAAAAGAACCAAATCCAGAGCAGAAAGCCTAGGATAAACAAAAATAAAGTTAATATTAAGTTGGGGGAACTACAGTTAGACCTAAGCAGAACAACAGAAAATCACTTAAACCTATGACCAGCACCACTCATATACAATAAAAATACTTCAGTGAGATTTGAGACAGCGAATACAGTGTCATAACAGCCAAAGTTCTGTGGATCATGCACTCACCCACTCCTACTTATTATTGCTGTATTTTTTTTTAATTTTCCATTTCTAGTTCCTTGAAGCAAGGGGCTATGGAAAAAACTGTAATGAACTGTAATGAAATAGAGCAACCATATATAAGTGAAAAGGAAAGAAAACTTAATTTCAGAGGAACAGAAAAAACATTCCCCTTGAGTTTACAAACAGTATTTTATGGAAGCTTCCCACTCTGAAGATCTTTTCCCATCTTTAATGACTATCCATTTCTGCCAAAGTGTACTGCATCTCTCATCCTAGGCATAACATTTTAGTGTACTAAAGTAGAAAACTGTGTCAATGTAATAGAGGATCAGAAAATGCAAAGTTAGGAATTTGAAATAGTCTTTTCTTCAAATAACAGAAATAGGTTATTCCAGTTAGCAATAAACAAAGTATGAAAAAAAAAAAAGCATCTGCACTGCAACATCCAATTCTGAAAACAAGTCTGGAAGCTTTCCTTTTTACTATTTTAGAATGACAATTCACTTCAACAAAGTAGGAAATATATCAACTTCAGTTATATAAATACTCTGGAAGAAATTATCTTAGTAAACTATCATCCTAAGAATTACAGGTCACAATCAATAAGCTAAACAAGAAGAAGTTGAAAATATTTCATTGCAGATGGTAGTAGCACATAGTATGCAAGAGGGGAAAAAAAATACCTTCCAGTTTATAGCATACTGGATATATGAAGAAAAATCTGCAGTACTTTAACAGGGTTTGTTCATTTTTCCTTAGAGAAGTTGGGAAAGGGTACCACACAAACTAAGAATATATTCTCAGCTAAGTTGTCCTGTTATTAATTTGTATTCAGTTAAAGAAAGAGAATTTCAGTGATTATTGATAGTTTTACCCTCAGTACATAAAAAGCAAATACTGTCTTTCTGCCTCTTCTTGTCAACCTCTTCCCCCAAATCTTTTCTCTGACAGCATTCAGTCAAATACTGCAAATCTTTTGCTAGTCTTCCTACTCAGTTTGCTCCAACCTTCAGAAGCTATCGGGAAGTAAAGGAAGTCAGTTGTATTGTAATTATTTTCATCTCCTGTTTAAAAGAGTATTTAACAAAACTGTTTCCCCAAAGAAAAGTAGTAACAGCTTCAGAGGATTTAGAGTTTAAGAAAAGTTAAATTCTTCAACCACTAGGAATTCAAATATTTCTATGCTGAAATGCTAAGCCTCCTACTGACACTCTTGTACAATGTAACCATTCAAATCCTGAATATGCATGCGTTTCATCTTCACAGATGTTACACATGGGTGTCAGCATCATCACACTAATGTCACAACAACTTGTAGAATCAATGTGTTTTAAAGTGTTTGCATTTTCAAAATAATTCACATCTGAGGCACAGCATCTGGATAGTTTCAGATCTCCTTAAAAGTCTGGTAAACAGACTGTCACACTGTTTTCAAGTTTAAAAATATTTATTTTCTTCATTTTTATTTTAGAGACACAATCATCAAGAAAGATAAAGTCCATACAACAGACTGTCCAGCGTCAGTATCAGATTGAAATAATATTTTATACTGAAGTTGAGAAGAACACAACAGATTTACTTTTTCCCTCTAAAGGAAACATGTTTTAAGTGGCCATAAGCTTTCATAAGTCTACTCAGATATTAAGAATCAAGTTTTATCCATATTTCCCCCCCTTGCTTTTTCCAGACACCAGTGGGCTGGGGCAGGGGGTAAGATACTGTCCTGTTCTTCGCAGTTGCCTTTTGCCCTCACCTTTCAAAGGCACTGAACTTTCCTTTTTTCAAGCCATTCCACAAAGTTAATCAACTCCCAACACACTGCAAACTTAAATACCTCTGACATTACAGGGGTCACAGCCTTACCCATTTCACTTGTGGAAACAATTCATTTACATCTGAGAAAGTATGTATGGAAGCAAGATATTAATAGGGAAGTCTGTTCAAGAGCTTAAACAAAAAAAAAAAGATGAAAGCAAGTGAAGCTTTCTTTGCAGCTATTAAAAAAAGTTATAGTCTGCTTGCTGGTCCACTGCTGCAATGTTACATAATCTTAATGTGCTAAGTAGTAAATAAATTCAGTGGGAAATTGTTAACAGCTGCAATTAGATTATATAATAACAACTTTATAATGTCTGTGGTCAGCTTTTCAAAATTCTAGTCATCCACAGCGATGTTAAGTCACTAAATGCAGTACCAAAAGTTTTTCTATTACAACAGCAAGGTTCACTACTGCTATATAAAAAGCCTTCCCTTATGAACTTATTTACCACCAACTTCCACCCCCAAAGACAAGTATGTAAGTTACTTTACAAAGATCTAACTAAAAACTTAATTAATCTCTTTTTTTAACCATACAAGAAATAAATTAGTATCTTAACAGTAAAAAACTTTGCTGAAAAGGATGCTAACTTCTATCAATATATCAGAAGTATATACACACAAGAAGTTTCATTGATTTAATTTTTTTTTTTTTTTTACATTTTTTTAAATGGAATTGGTTATACTGCAAGTAAAGTACATTCAGATCCATGAATAAACAGTACACATTTGTCAGATAAAGACCAGAAAACACTATCAAGCCTCAGTACAAATTAATTTGGGAACTAGACTAATTCTGGTTAGCAACAAGTTATCATTACACTGCACAACATAACAGTGACTATAAAGCCTCCTGCGTACCAGAGAGCACACGACCATCATCACAGACCTGCAAGTATTAGTCTGTTCACTTAAGTTCTTCTCTTCTACCTACTACCTGAAATATTTTTATGCCCAAAGGATTTTGGGAAACAACAGCAAAACACTTAGAACTACAACTGCAACACTGGATATTTTGAAAAGTGTCAGAGGCAGGCCACGATAAGCTACCTGATTTAAAAGCTTCCCCAGCTTCCTTTTTTGCCCTGCTCAAGTCACTGTCATTGCTACCAAGGGTCATCTCACCACAAAGAGGTTTGTTCTGAACACGAGAACTTGGTTTCTACGCTGCAATAGCCTTGTATGAACCAAAGAGATGTTTGAACTGGCTATCAGGTTTCAACATGAACATGCAATTCTGTAGCCTTGATTCAGAGTATAAAACAAAGAGGCTAGAATAACCTGTTCAAATTCTTTATTAACTTTTCACTTCAAATACCAAGTTTTATACAACTGAAGAGCAAAGCAATATTCCTGAACAGTCCAAAAAAACATTTTCAAGGGGACAAAGGTAAACTAGCAGCAAGCAAATAGAGTTGCAGCTTAAGGTATACAGAATTACATGACTGCAATACAGGTCAGGAGTGGACAAAAACAAAAATTCTTTAAGTACAGGTTAAAATACTACCTGATATAAATGTGTGTGTATTGGTATCACAATTTGAAAAAGAAAAATGCAGTTAAAAAGTCTACCAATAGCAATTAATTTTGAATTTTGCAAGGCTTTATCATTCTGATAAAAATACTCTATTTTAGAGAAAAAATAAAAATAATTATAAACTGCCAAAAGATTACTCTGGCATTACTAGATTTTGTCAAGTATATGCAATCAGCACTTGTTCTGCCAACAACCCTTTTGTCAACACTACACCAAGTCCTCTGAATGAAACAAACTGCACGTATCCATATTGTGAAATGAAAACCAGACTGTATTTAGCTTTGCTCAGTAACGAACAGCAGCGTTTAATGAAAAGTGATGTATCTCCTCGTTGCCTGACAAGGCAAAATGCGACACACAATTTACCTGCAAATCACAGTGGTCAAGATAAAGCTAAGTTTTTGGAAACACTGTTTTGTTTTCCCCCTCCCAATTTTCAGAATTTCCCGTGCTTCTCTAAATGTTTCTGAGCAGGAAAGCAAAACTCCAAGTCACTTTTTAAGCAAGAACAGCGGGAGTTAACACGGCACCGCAGGGAATTCACGGCAGGGCCCGAGCTGGCGCTGGCGCCGCCGCCCCCCCGGCCCGGCCCGGCCCGGCCGAGCCTCGTCGTGGCCCGCATGCTCCCGCCGCCCGGCACGGCGCGGCACAGCACGGCGCGGCCCGGCCCGGGCCGGCTCCCGGGGGGGCCTCTCCCGCCGCTGCGGGCCCCGGGCGGCCGCCTCGCTCCTGCCTGGCGCCGCCGAGCAAGGCGCTGGGGCAGCGGCGGCGCCGCGGCCCCTCACTCACCTCCGCATCGCCGGCCCGGCTCCCGGCGCCGCGCGGCTCGCCCCTCCCGCGGGACTTCCCCAGCCCGGCCCGGTCCCGCCTCACGCCCCCGCGGCGCCCGGCGCGGCGGCCCGGCCCGCACCCCGCTCCCTCATCGTCGTCACAGCAGCCCGCCGCTCCGGCCTGCGAAACGCACCCTACTGCGCCGCCGAGCCCGCCCCTTTCTGCCCTCGGGCCCGCCCTGCGGCCAATCACAGGGCGGGAACGCCACCGCCTCGCAGCGCTATTGGCGAAGAGCGCCTCCTAGTGACGCGGTGATTGAGGGGGTTTCCGCTTCATCAAGTTTGTATGAGAGGCAGAGGCGAAGGGGGGAAGGGAAAGGCGGTCAGAACGGCGCGGTTGGCGGAGCGCTCCCCGTCGAAAGCGCGGATTGGCTACCCAGAGCGCGAAGGCGAGGGGGGCGGGACGACAGGAGTGCGCGGGGGGTGATTGGGCGGCTGGCCGGTGTTGCTGCCCGCCCATTGGCGGTGAGGCAGGCCTCAGCGCGGGGGCCGAAGGGTGGGTGCGGGGCGCCTGTGGCGTGGGCAGGCCGCGGCCGTTAACGGCCGGCGGCGGCGGCGAACGCAGCGCGGCAGGGCCGTGCCCGGGCGCTGCTGGCGCGTCCTGCCTCTCGGCGCTAGCTGTGGGGCTGCGCGGGGATATGGCAGATTCTCCCGGGCCCCTTTTTGCTTACAAAGACAGCTGCGCAGACGGGGTGCGTGTCGCGCCTGGGAATTGCGACGGCAGCCGCGCTTCGCAGTTCGTAGCGGGTGGGCCCGGAGCTCGGTCGTTTTGATGAACGAGATTCTAGTGATTCCAGTCTGTTGATTAACTGGACAACATGCTCTCTGCCCCGATATGGGGGAAGAGATAAACCCTCTCAATTTTATGCGATAGGGAAAGTATCTGAGGAAATACTTTGAAAAATGTGTTAGCTCATACAGAATCCATATTGTTGCTTACATGTACTGTGTATCCTCGGCATAGCTGCAGGCCTACGGACCTGAGAGATGAGTCCCACCGCGTCCAGCAGGCTTTGGAGACGTAAATCCGTTTGATACTGTGCGATACGGCCCTCTGTTCAGCAGATCTGCAGCCCTGGAAACACAGCACCTGTGAAAAGAAAAAAAGACTTTTCAGGACTTTACCACAGCATAGTTTACAGTCAAAAACTTCTCCAAGTTAAAAACTATTGACTGAATTAATTTAACTAACCTCTAATGTTTCCTGTAGAAGATTGTAACAGTCGTTACTGTAATGCTGTACAAAATGCTATTTCCCCAGTATATAGCTTTGCCAAACTTACTAAACTCCTGGCATAACTTTAAATGATGCCTCATGAATTACTGAGTGGTAGAGTTACCTGAGAACTGGTAATGAATATTAAACTTGGTCTTACCTCAATATCTAGTTTTGAAGTATTTTTACTCTCAAGAAATGAAAGTAATGCTACTGTATATTTAATTTAATACAAGCCAAATGTAGCTCCTCTTTAACTGACCTACTTTTGAATGTGACTGTCATCTGAATGCCATTCTATTTTATCCACTTAACATCAGTTTTTTATATATATAGTGAACTCTTCTTAAATAATGAATGAGAGAATGAACTTCAGAATAGAAGAGTTGCGCAACAGGAAGGTTGTGTTTAAAGGTTCTGCTCACATGAAGCATTTGCAGATGACAACATTTATTTTTAAATAAATGTCTTTTTTTAAATCACATCATACCTTACTGAAACACTTTAATAACTTGAAATTAATAATAATAAATAAATTTAATAATTATTTCATTTTAAAAACACCGGTGGTTATAATAATGCTGCCATACAAATAAACGCTTTCCTATTTTATTAGCATCCTTAATATTCCTTTAATATCTATTTTTTACATACTTAAGTCAACTTTAGCTAAAATAAAGGCTGTTCCAGTTAATCCTACTCCCCATATATCTCTGGAATCTGATAGACTTTTGTTACTGGCAGTTATGTGCAAGATGAAAAGGATACAGCATGAATGTCAGAAACTAGGATTTTGTTGGTTTGCCTGAGGAAAGTATGTGTTTGCACGTATTACGGCATCAATGTTCATATTAATCATTTTATTTAGTCGCTTAAGAGTAGAATTCCATTTTAAAGTCATACTTAATTTATAAAGAATAAATAGCACTGAAAAGATATTAAGATTTATGCATTACATTTCCTTTGTTTTGCGGGAAGGCACCCAATAAAACACAGTTATACTCTGCTAATCCTCAAGGTGGCTATCTATACAAAGCAGCTGCATTTTCCTCCATTTGTAGAGCTGCCTTTTATGCTGCTACAAAAGGCATTAGTATGTCTGCTATAAATCCTATTATCCCAAATTTCATGATGTTTACATTTTGAGTATAAATAAATTACATGTGGAACTTGACATACAAATATTAGCCTAAGTATACCATTATTATATTCAAGAAGAAATGTGGACAGGCAAGTTATAAGAATAAAATATCAAAATATTAGCTAGGAATGACTACGTATGCTATAGCTAGTAACCTAAAACAAATATTTTAAAAATATTTCTCTAGTCCATGTTATTAAATACATGTTAAATACACAGTAATGTATTTAACCCTCTATTATTTCAGCATACACCATGCAGAAAATCTGCCATTCTATCAACAGAATAGTGCTTGTGAAATTTAACTTGAGTTTATATGCTATTGACCCATTGGGCTTGCATTACAGCTCTGTGTCGCTGACAGACCACAGATGAAAGAAGGGCCAAAGCTGTTATTTACGCTAAAGCTCCTTCATACTCCTTTAGAAGTATAAAGGAATTGTAAAGTGATAACAGGGCTTTGGCAGTGTAAAATGGGCCTGTTACATTTCTTTCATGTTGAAAACCCTGTCTGTAACACCAATACAAGGAGGTGTTTGCCATTAAACTCCAAATTATTTTTTTAGAACACACTCTTGATAAAAGAAACATCTTTTTTAATAATGGAAGTATGGTAAACAAATTTTGCTTTCAAATTACACAACACTCTACAATTAAACATTATATAGATAACATGGAACAGAGTTTTGTGCTGTGCCAGGATAGTAGAATGATATTCATTTATCACAGCATCATCCCAAAAGTGCAGAATATTCATGAAGAACAGCTGAAATTTGCTGCTACTTCAAAGATGGAAATAGCTATTTATCCAGCTGCATTAAAAGTGAGAGGAAAAGTTCTTGTAGAAGCATCAAAGACAGCATTGTGGTACTTTCTAAATATTAGTTATGTAATAAAAGAGGACTTGAACAAATACGTTAGGTATTTCTGCCTCCTCTTGTTTTTCCTCATCATCCACGGTTCCAATAAATGATGAGATAAAATAAATAAGTATTAGTTACATAGTTTGGGGCCTGAGAGGGAAAAGCAGGACCTATCAGGTCACTTGAAGCTGTATTTACTGGGGCAGAAGCTGAAGAGTATTTTGTAAAAGGCATATTGCAACCACAACTGAGACATGATATTCTCTAACTAGCATAAGCAACACTTCAGTATCTTGTCTTTCACCAGGATAGGAGCTTGCTATGCCCATTACAATGGTAAAAATCTGTCAGTAAACTGCAGTTTCTGTATAGCACTGGTTTCTCTCACAATTTTTCACGATGATACCAGCTTTGTATTCTATGATTAAATATTGTGTCTATTTGGGTTTGTGTAATCTATCTGATTGGTAAAATGTTAATTGCCCAAGTCAGATTTATGTTATTGTAGTCCTCAAAGAAAATAGGCAAAAAAAGTTAACAGGAAGCAGAATTGTCTATCTGAACAATTTCTCAAAAATTGCTGTGGATTTTTCATCAGGGTATAAATCAAACAGAGTATAACTGAACAGTAAAAATCAGGTACAACTCAAGACAGGATATTTTACATTATTGCTGCAGTCCCTTCTGGCCCTTTAACCAGTCAAAAGCACATACATGGTCTTTTGATATAGGCATCCTTAACATAGCATCACAATACAGCTCATGTGGTGGTTGATTACCAAGAGTTAGAAATAAACTTTCAGGTTACTCTTCCTAAAACAAACTTTCCTAAAGCAAGTACTTCCATCCTAAATTGGTAGGGAGGACCTAGCAAAACTCCTATGACAACCATTTTTATGCACTGCAATGTTAGGGTTTCAACCTTGCCTAGCTCCAATGTTACAGCAGAGCACTCTTTCCATATCCCTTGGTGAATGCATTTTAATACTGTGCATTTTTTATATGTACCAGATAAAGTCAGTGCTCTCCATCAGTGAATGTGACAGAACACGCTTTTCCATTAAAATTTACCATAGTTTTCTGAGTAGTCAGATGAATTGACAGTGTAAGTGCACTTCTTCATCCCTCAGAACTTTATGCTGCCTTTGTTAAAATTCCCCTTTTCTACTATGTAATCCTTTACACATGCTGTATTTGACTGTTGGAAGTGAAACTGAGAATATAAAGAGAAAGATATTAGTTCTGCATTCTGCTAGCAAGCACCACTGTGTATTGTTGACTTTTTTGAATGTGCTAATCCAGCAGACATTTAGAATAGTAAAGTGCTGCCAGACTAACAACAGTTGGTCCCAGTGAAGGGCCAGGGGGCTGTCTGGACCAAACCTGGGCACGTGGGAGGAGGCTGAGGAGCAGCAGCTTCGTAAATCCACTATGGATATCATGGGATGACTCTTGGGAATGAGTTTAGCAATAGTCCTGCGGATGTTTTCTACAACCTGTTCAGGAACCGGCTGTGGCTGTAACAGCTGGTTCTACTGAGGCAGTCAGAATTCTTGCAGAGCACCTTTGATCTGCAAATTAAATTTATATCAGTCAGCCATACTCATAATAAGGGATTTCTCATTTTTCACTCATTCAGGTTAATTTAACTAGGAACTACTTCTTCTGAAATAATTGACCATAAAGGTTGTGCTTAACATACTGAAAAATATACTTTCCTTCAGCTGTATCAAAAGCAGGACAATAGCACCAAGCATCACAAAATAATATATTGCTTTTTGGCTACACATAAATTAGCAGATTCAAAATAAAAGGCTTGGATACATCTGTGAGCTGTCAGCATGAGTAAAATCCCCCTTGGTTTTTGTTCACAATTGTAACCAAAAACATAAATCTAACTTTAAAGGAATGAGACTTGAGCCAGAAACCCATGCCTTGTCTACACTTAAAAGGGTTGGCTGGTATAGCTACACCTTAGAGCTGTATTGGCAAACACACATTTGTGGAGACACATCCTACACTAGCAAAAGAATTCTTTTCTGGTATAACTTAAATCCGTTTCCCGAATGGAACATGCTATTCTGGCTAGAGGACTCTGCCAATATAACGGCAGCTACATGAGGGGTCTTGCCAGTGTGGCTGTGGCTGTAGAGAAGTGATTTTTCATCATTCTGACAGCTATTTTGGCAAAAGTTCTACATTTAGACTGAGTCCAAGTTAAAATTGGCATCATTTTATGCTGTGAATAAAGCAGAAGAGAGGTATTGCCAGTTTATGGCCCCGATTTTACATTACTTGAAATTGTTTGTTTTAAAGGAATGTGTGGGGCAGGATCCATGTGGTCCTTTGGATGTTTTCCTCTCACATTTGTGCTGCATTAAAATCTCTTGGTTTTTCAGTGAGTGAGCTTTGGCAACTGAGAAGCTTTACATTACTCTAAAAGATAGTCTCTGTATTATTTACCCCAGAAATAACTACCTTGATACTTCAAGCAATTTTCCAAAGTAAAGTCAACTGCAAAAGGAAGCCTCTGGGCACTGGACATGTGGATTAATATGTCATTTTTCTTCACTTTATCTTCAGTTCAACAAAGGACTTAAGCCTGGGATTAATTTTAGGCACACACCTAAGTCCATTTCAAGTCTAGTAGTCATGTCAGATAGAATAATGCTCCCTTCTGAACTTTAATTAAGCAGATATTTCAAAATTAATCATATGCTTAAGCACAGTGTAGAATAAGGATTTCTGTCAAAAATGTAAGTTTATATAGAATGAGGCTATTTATTGTGGTACTATCTGCATTTTTTTTTCCTGAACTGCATGGTAAGTCTGTATTTTAAAGATGTCCTACAGGGTCTACTTTTCCACAGAAATACACTTACGTATTTGGTTCTTTTTTTCCTCATCTCTCCTTTGCTAATTGTATTTTTTTGGTTTCTGACATCCATGTGGAGAAGTTTTCACTGATTTTGTAATTCCTGTTGAACTCTTTCCTCTGCCGTGTTTTGTGTTTGCACGTGTATTGCCAACACTCCCTCGCTGCCGGAGCTGCATTGCTGACACCAGGCCGTGTCTCGCTTGCAGACAGCACAAGAACTGTTCAGGGCAGATAGGAAATTTCATGCGTAATCAGTCTCCGCTGAAACAGTGAGCCAATTGGATGAGGAAGTCTGATTTAATCAAGACTTCTTCCTTCCTTTTTGTACAACACAGAATGCGCCTCTTACAAGAAAACACAGACATATTTTTCTGCATTTTGAAAATGGAAAGCAAGTCTTCCATGAACCTATACAGACTATAAATGCACCTCAACTAAAATCTCTTCCGAAGTTCCCAGGTGAGTATTTTATGTACTACAGTTTCTGATGTTACTTATAACTCAGTGCAGCAGTTTGAGTGGCATTTACCCTGAAAAAGAACAGGCTGAATGTTTCTTCAAAACATAACTGTATAATTTGTTGCAGGTTTCTTTGTATTGGTCTGGATTTTTTTTAAGTGTAGAAGTAAATAGTAGCTTAGTTAAAACAGCTTACAATGACTTTTAGATGTGAAAATGAAACAAAATTTTGATATAAAGTATAGATACTTTTCAAGGCAAAAATACACAAAGACTTGTATGTCATACCATTCACTTCTGCATCCTTCTATTTAAAATCATGTTGTATTTCTGTGGTAAATTATGTTTTTAAGCAGTATTTATACATAGATAAATTATGTATATTATATATATAATATATAAACTATATATGTCTAATTTTATATCTACAAATGAATAAGATATTTATAAAGATATGTATCTTCAACATAAGTATAATTTTGCTTATGTAGTTGTACCAACTCACAACCCACAGAAAAGCTCTCATTTAAATTATTTAGCCATTTTCAGATTCCTTATTTAATCTGGTATAAACGAGGTAATCTTCATTTATCATTAAAAACAAGTATTTTCAAGTTTATAGCCATGGGATAAACTGTCATGATTATTAAAAGGTCTGAGCAGCTGGAAATTAAGTAACTGTCTACTTTAATGTCCAAAAAGCAGATGTTAAGGAAGTCAAGAACAACAGGGAGAACTTCCACATCCTGGGAGACCTAGTACAAAGTCCAAATACAAGGGCTTCCATGAGGTTCCTGCTAAGGAGGAGGGGGACTCATATGTATTGCTTATATTGCTTATCCAAGCCACGCAAAGGAAAGGTGTCTGTTAGAGGAAAGTGATAACCTCTCCTTCAGCATTATCTTTACATACGTGCAAAGAAGACTAGAACATTTTAAAATAGTTTTTTTATGTTATTTGATTTTCTCCACTGTTGTCTGAATTGTGAGCAAACTTTCTCTGTCATGATAACTAACTGAACACAGCACCCTGGCAAAGTTTTTAAGATGCTCTTAAAGCTTTTTCAACTGCTAGTATAACATAATCATGTTGTAATTAGTTATTAAAAAAAATCCATCCCAGGGAGATATATATGTGGCAAAATGGCCAATCCAATCTATGGGCCATATTGTATTAGGCATTTTATGAACACATGGTAAAATTGTAGTCCTAGCATAAGACAGACATACAAATCTGTTACACGCATAGTATATGGGCGAAAAAAGACAAGTAAAGGGAGAATGCTTCTGCATAATAATTAAAAAACTCAGTTTTCCTTCTACCTAGCCATTGTGAGATTCAGTTGTTTTGTTCTCACAGATCAGAGACAAGACTCTGGAGGGAAAATGAAACAGAAATATGACAAAAGTATTATTTTAGAGATCACCTTGTTTTGCCCTACAGGCCAACATAGTGGTTAAGAACAGATGCCAAATTCTGGAGTCTTAAGAAGAGTAAATTCTGGCAATATGAGAAAATCAGACTGCTAGTCATACTAATTATCTCCAAGATTTGAGTTCATCCATACTACTACTTCAAGGTTGAGGGCAAAATACAAGGAGCAAAAATCTGTCCCCACTGAAGTTTCTGACAAAAATATCACTGATAAAAATGGAGTCAGAGTTCTCCATCTAACCTTATTTAGCATAACTTCTTATTATGGTTTCCACATTTGATTTTAATCTGACAAAAAGATTTCCAAACACTTTCAGTGGCAATAGTAATAGTTCTTCACTAATAGCTATGGGTGTATTTCTATTTAGTACTCTAGTTTTTATGAAAGAAACTATAGATGACCTGAAATTTGTTCACAGAGATCAATGAGTAAGTCAATAAAATAGAAAATTACCAGACTGGATCCTCTAAAGGCCTGCTATTAAGAAATGTCATACTTATTGTAATCTTTCGGTGATAGCTTTGCAATGGAGCAGGACCCACACTACACAGAAGAAGGAGAGCTGTTGGAAGCTGTAAGCAGGATTACTCCATTCTCTGCCACAACTCCATCTGATGAAGAACAAAATCAACCCACAGCTGAAATTTCATGTCAAATGAGAAAAGAAAACCCAGGAAAAGATGACCTTCAAGGTTGATGCTATCCTTTCATTCTATTTTTCATATAGCTATTAGTGCTATTGACCTTTTACATAAAAACTTTTGCTTTATTTACTGCAGCAATACTCCAGATTTATACTGCTATTACTCCACTAAAGATAACCTTTGATTAAACCTGTAATAATAATGTAGGAATAGTAAAATAGATGCACATCCTGGTACACATATATGTAGAATTTTCCTTTTAAACCCAGATTTAGTTTACACACCAGCGACCAAAACAGTGGCCATCAGATGGCCTGTCTTGTGAATGTGCTTTCTGTACATCACAAAATCTGAATTTCTTGGAAGTATTACCAAGGACACCAAGAACTGGATTGAAACTAAACTCAAGCAGTGATCTATCACATCCCTGGGGAAGAAGCTACACTGAACTTTTACTATGCCTAAAATTGCTCTCATCTGTTATTAAAAAAATGTTAAATATAATCCATAATATATACAATTTCTTCAAGAAAACCCCCCTGCAAAGCTGTCCTAAACAGCACATTACTCATAAGAAATAGATGCTTTGCAGAGATTGAGCCAAACCCCAATGAGGACACCGAAGGAATTTTATAATGCCTTTACAGTTCTATTTCTGTATCAAGCAGTTATCTTTCCATTCATTTATGATCATTCACTTCCCTTGTCTGAATGTTAAATACATTGCAGACAATGACTTCAGCTGACTACACTGACAGAAACATCATTTTAGGAAATGGAGACTGATGTGCCCACTGAAATACAAATATTCCATTCATATTACCCATTTTGCTATCCTTTCTGCCACCTGATGAAAACTGCTGTCACTAGATTTCAAAGACAGAGAAAACAGCCTTGTGAAAAGCTACACCAAATTCTCCCATAAGAAAACTCTTCAATCTGTTGTCTTCCATTTACATATATATATATACACCTATGTATATATGTGTGTAGGTGTGGGTGTGCATCTGTGTGTGTGTGCAGAGAGAGAGAGGTATATAAATAAGTATCACTGTGGCGTCAGCTCAGCTATGAAAGAAAAAAAGGAAGTGAGAATCCCCCTTTTGGCTCTGCTGCTTATCTGAGTTTCTCCTTTAAGGTTAGGATATGCATGTTGTCTCAGCTTTCACCTGTTACTGCACAGCCCCAACATTTGAATCGGGTCAGGATTTGAATATGTGTCTGAATTTGCAGCTGCATTGTATTATCTCCTCCTCTTAGCAACAAAGAAGCCTGGAGAAATGTCTGATTTGGAAGACCGTCTGAGTCAGGGTTTCCTAGGGCTACTTCGGGATGGTGAAGCTTACCTCTTGTTCAGGCTCTGCCTGAGGTTGCAACCTAGGCGTGTGATACTTCCTGTCAGTATTTTTTCCTACTTCAGGCAATTGCCATCATGCAGGTAAGTTTATATTCTGCAGCCAGTTTAGTCTCTTTCAAACTTCAGAGCACTATAGTCTTCTCAGTTAGAGAATCTAAAGCTGTCCTTATTAGCAGCAGAATGACTTGTCAGTTTTCAGATATTGCTGTTATAGCATTAGAAATTCTAGGCTCTGCTTTCACAATAAATATGTAGGAGCTTTCTTTCCAAATGCAAAGGTTACAATCTGAAATAATAAATATATTGTTTTTAGATTCCAATGCATCGCTAAATTCCAATTCTTCAATGACCACTAAGGAGCTTCAGGAATATTGGAGGAATGAAAAACGCCAGTGCAGACAAGTCAAACTCCTTTTTGAAATCCCATCAACCAGAATTGTAGAGCACCACTTATCTAAATATGTGGTAAGCTAAAAATGAATATGTAAGAAGATCATTAATTTTTATTCACTCTACAGGGGTCTGCACAGCATGGCTCACTACATGAAAGTCTCACCAAAGGCCAAGTTTTGCAAGCCTTGATCACACAGAGTAGAACCTGTTCTCAGAGTAAGACACTGTTCATATGGGCATAACTGGCGGAATCTTCCCCTAAAAAAAAATTGACAGACAGTTTCTAAAAGCTGCAGCAGTGGAAAAGTGATATCAAGTTAAATAGCAGCTTGAGTATCCTTAACACCCAGGGGCTTGTCAACATTAAGAAAATTTAGGCAGGTATAAAAATATCAATATAGTTACACTTGTTCTAAGCTAGGCTGGTATAACAGCTGCATTGTATTTGTATAACTTCCATATCAGAGATTTGTGTTAGCACAAGTGCAAAATTCTTTGATGTAGACAAAATCTAAGACTCATCTTCCAGCTAGATTTCCTTTGGCATGATTCCTCTTCCCTGCCTAGAGCTCCACTGGATGGCATACTTCTATCAGATTTTTTACGGTGAAACATAAACATGAGGGACAGAAACAACAGAACAGGTTGGATTTTTATATATTTTCTCACAGTACTGAGACTTGTTTTTTGTTTCTGATTTTGCTCCTGGCCTTCTGGAGGACTCATCTAGAGAAAGTTACCCCATGTCTCTTTGCTTCTGTACTCCTTTTGGTGAAATTCAGATAGGGATGTTTTCCTCCTTTGCAAAAACCTTTGAGATCTGTAGATGAAAAGTGCTAAGAATCATACTGGCATTGCTCATACTGGGTGTCTAAACTCAATAGGATTTGAAGCAAGTAAACATTTCAGAGACTGTCCTAACTTCTTGTTGCATGCTATACACAGCTAATTAGATGCCGCCATTCTTACATGCACTGAATAGCTGTTGAATAAATAAAATTTGTTTTAGTAAAACTGTATGAGGACAAGGGTATTACTTCTAGTGTGCAGTAGTTAAACTGTGTCACAAGTTAAATGCCTAGGCAAAAAGATTTACATTACAACAAAATCGTGCCAATTTGACTATTAATTTGAGGAAATGATATTTCTTCCCCTTCTCATGAACATTCCACAAATAAAAATATTTACTTAGCTGCCCTTGATAAAATGATAGCTTAAAAAATTGCTCTTATTGTTTTGGGTATGCATCAGGAGTATACCTTTCAGCAGGGAGTGGGGCAAAGTATAGGAAAAATGTCATAGTGCTTACAAATAAAAAACAGTCAGTGAAGTCAGCTCAGATGTACAAATCTCTAAAGGAGATGGTTTGTGAAGATTAAAACTAAGAATTTCTCTTAAGGAAAAACAAAGAAGAAAACCAGAAAGATACCTGTGCTAGTATTGGTTTACATGTTCCAATACCAGCAAAGAGAACAGGTGACATAAGTAAGCCTGCTCCAGTTCCTGTTTAATTTAGTGGGAACATAGTGAAGCTGACTGTGAACATCGTCATCATCCAAAAGCCATCATGGTCAATAGTCCATGTCCTTAGCTGGTGTACAATGACGCAGCTAAGATGGCCTCAGTGAAGTTTCACTGGTTTACACACATTAAGGATTTGGCCTGGCAAGGAGACTTCCTCAACATTACTGTTCTTGGATCAGGACCAAAAGAGAATCTATTTGTACAGCACATAACACTCAATTTTATTTTGCAATTATTTTTCTAACATCACATTTATCATAGTCGCTTCCTTTCTGAGGCCAGTGAAGAGCTAAGGAAAACTTACTCTTGAGTACTGTTAAAGTGGGAGAATGTTGCTGCTAACTGTTAGTGAAGGATTTTGGACAGCAAACACAGATTTTCTTTAGAAATGTCACTTTTTTTTTGCATTAATTACATGCCAAGTAAGTTTGAGTAACAGGACAATTATTTAGAAAAGAAAAAGTCTTTGGAGTCATTCCATCTAATTTTTGCATACACTGAATATTCCTGCCAACTATTCTCTTTTCTTTCACAGCATTAATAATACCCCCAAATCTCAAGAAATGTCTGATAAAAACAGCATTTCTGAGTATTACAACTAATGTAAAATACACTACACTCAATATTAAATCTGGGAAATCTATTCTGTTCACTGAAGATGATTGATTGCAGCAGCCATGGCTGTTATAAACCAAGTGCAGTTACAGAAATGCTCTGCAAGGGATTTTGTGTGCTTCAGTCTTTGCTAGATCACCAGTCTAGCACCTTGCAGGACAGAGTTGGCTGGTGCTTTGTTTATCTACAAACTTATTTATATATGCCAAGGCAAAGTCTGGTGACAAAAGTCCAAAACAGGAGGAGGTGGGAATTAAATATTTGATGGATACAGTTCTGAAAAGTCTGCCCTGTGCCGAGAATACACCATACTCCTTACCAGTAATTAATGCAGCAGCAGCACTACAAGCCATAGGAGTGTACAAGATTACTCATGTAAGATTGGTGCAGGAAGGTTTCAGCAGTAGAATATGCAAGCATGAAGTCTTTTTGAAGCAGTTACAAACTCCAGCTGCACTGAGGCTAGAACGGTCATTCTGATTCTTCTTTTTCTGTTTTGTTGTGTTAGATGTATAAAATCATTATTCTGCAAACAGGAAGTTTTGACTGCAACAGATCTGTAATTGAACGGCGCTATTCAGATTTTGACAAACTGCACAGAAATCTTCTGCAGGACTTCAGTGAAGAAATGGAAGATGTGACCTTCCCCAAAAAAACTCTGACTGGGAACTTCACAGAAGAAATAATCAATGAGAGGAAATTAGCCTTTAAGGACTATCTGAGACTTCTATATTCTATGAAATATATCCGAAGATCAAAAAAATTTATTGACTTTTTAACAAGGCCAGAGCTTGAGGAAGCATATGGTTGCCTGCGGGGTGGCCAGTACACCAAAGCTTTGGAAATTCTGTTAGAAGTCATCGGTCTGCAAGAAAGGCTAACGAGAGGCAACCCTGTCTCAATTGTCCCGACTCTGTGTGCTATCATGGTGTGTCACAAGGACCTGGAAAACCCTGCAAGTGCCTTTGAATATGGAGAGAAGGCTCTATTACGCCTTCATGTACACACCAGTCACAGGTATTATATTCCATTGTTAGAAACGATGATCACTTTGGCGTATGAACTTGGCAAGGATTTTCTGTCTTTGCAAGAGAAACTGGAAGAATGGAAGTCAAAAAAACATCCAGTAAAGATTTTTACCCTGAAAGAACTTGCAGTTCGGGAGTATGTACAGTGAACATGAGAAAGGATTTGGATTTCATTAAAGAATAAAACCATCAGCTCCTCATCCTGAACACAAATTCCTGACAGAGTAGAAACTGGAAATCACCTGTTTGGATAACATAATTTTATACTTAGCAAAACTTAAATAAAATATCTTTCATGTTCAAAAGGGACACTAACATTTATGTTGGACAATATTGTTTTTACTCTATAGATACAAGTAACATAAGCTTATCAAAACTTTTTGAAAGAAATGTGTAACAAAATTTCTTTATGATTTGCTTATTTTGACAGTATTTTGAACATAGTCCATTTCATGTGTATTTTCAGAACAGGAAAATATAATGAATAAAATACTTAAGAATCTGCAGAATCACAGACATTGCTTGCTCATGTGGAAATAACTTCCTTTCAAGAAGAGAAATATCTTTTCAGTCCATGCAATCTAAAGGATGCATCTTCAGAAATGCAGTGTAACTTTTACTCCTCCAGCTGAAGCACTGTTAAACAGCACTTTGCCATTTCTGAGGATGATGGGATTTTTCCTGTTCCCACGAAAGTCAACTGCTCTGGGAGGAGGGTTTGGGGGAAAGGTTTACAGTCAACTTTGGTAGGAACAAAAAATACAAGTGATGATGGTTCCATTAAAGGTGAGGGAGTATGCTTCATTTCTTTTTTGTAGCTGATACAGTTTCATGACTTGTATTGAAGCCACATTCTTGTTTGGGGCGATTTTTAAACACAGCTCTGACCTAAGTAGAAAATTCACACCACACGCAATATATACACCATGAAAAGGAACCACAGAAGAGTGCTGTGGAGGGGAACATCTGGCTAATATAAGGGTAGTATTTAATTCTGATTATCAAGCTGTGAGACACATGGTTAACAGACAATCTGTGCTAAGCATGTGCTTCTCCGTTGTCTTTCAGAGGTTTATGTAAATTGGGTGTTGCCTTAGGTTTACAGCCTGGTACACACGATGGAGATACCATCTTGCAGGCACTGCAATGATACAGTTGATTCTTTCAGGAACCCCATCCACAGATATGAATACTGAGCATGTCTTGGCCCCAATGCTTCTGGGAAAGCTTCCTAACTGCTGGAAAAGTCTTTATTTACCTGCTGCCTGGAATTCTCAACTCTATTATCTCTCCCACACCAGTGTTTTAATAATCTTATAAATTAATTCTCATAAATATTGTAATTAATAAGGTCACGCTTACATGAGCCATTACTCTCTGCTGAACACAGTCCACTGGGTACTTCCAGGCCTGTCCTTCAGGTACGAGTACTGCATTCACTGCTGTGACTCCGTCTATAAATTAAGAATACCTGTATTAATTTACCTCACAGACACATAAAGGAATCAGTTAATTGAAAATGCACTCAACCTCACAAACTTTGCTGTGAATGTTACAAGGAGGATGGCTTGGAAAGAATACAAAATAATAGAAGGGTCTAGAATGGAAGGTTAATATTTTAAGTAGTAATTAACAGCTAGGCATTAAACTCTAAATACGTGGATTATTTATTTGGTATTTGACATACATTATTATTTTTTTCTAGTTATACCAAAAGTAAGAGAATTAAGAGTATTTAGTTAAGAAACTTGAGGACTAATCTTCCCACAACATAGCATGTTGCAGGACAATTACAACTGATCAAAGGTAACATCTTCTTAGAGGATCATGAATCAGTAACAAAGCAGTGAAGAAGAAAGCATGTCTGCAGCCTGCATCCCAGTCTCAGGCTGGAATGGGAGTTAAGGCAGAAAGGAAGTATGGCCATGACCCCGCTCCATCTCCACAGCAATTTACAGTGAAAGATTGAAATAACAAGGGAAAACAGTGTCACCCCTTTTGCCTCCTCCCCTTATCATGTACCATGTCTCAGCTGTGTTGGATACTCACCAGCTTCCTATGGGACTGGGCTTGAATACCTAATTGTGTCCACAGACCCTCATCCTACGACTGACTACAAGATTACAGGAGTCCATAAGTACATGCTCTCTAGAGAAGACAAGCACCAGGAGAGTGGCACATCAGAGACAAGAAGTGGCAGATCTCACTTAACCTTTACTTGTGGTAATGCTATAACTTTCCATCACTGAAGGATTAACTGATCCAGTGCTAACCAATTTTTGTTGGCATGGCTGGGCACATTAGGAATGTAAGGAGGAACAATTTGGCTAACAGTAACATTTATTTCACTCAGAAGGCCCTAAAGTAAACAGTGCCAAAAAACCACTGTTTCATTGGTATAAGCCAAGTTTCTTCTGAGAATACTTTTCCTTATAAAGTACTGGCAGAGATATGTCAGCAAAATGCTCCTAGAACAGGCCACTTTGTCCCTGTGCATCATCAAGTGCCTCAGAACACAGAGACACATCAGTTTCCTTGTATTATGGGGGAAAAAATGGACTAAATAAATACAGGAATAGTGTGAAGAAAAAGCAATGTGTCTGTTGGGTAATTCCCCCATACTAAACTTCTTTAATGAAGAACCTTTTCAGTGATGCATCTGTGGCAACCACTCAGCCACAATTTTTTAGCATTCCTCAGAATCAACATCATTCATCTTGAGAACTGTTTGAGGAGAACGCATCAGCTGCCTCACTTAGAGGGCTGATTTCATTTTCTGCTGCACTAAGATTTCCAGGCAAGCAGCTTCACATATGAATCCACACAGCCAACAGTGTATGTCAGCAAAGGGTCAAGTGCAGTGTCCATAAAAGGCTTCAAATCAACTTGTCATTTCATTACTATTAGAATATATAAAATAAAAGTCTCTCCCAATGCAACAGTTCAGTTCACCCCCCCAAATCGTGTAGGTATCCCCTTCCTAAAAATGGCTGAGCCTGTGAACTTCTGATCGCTGCAGATGCTGTTTATTAACCAGTTCAGAGCTGATACTGAAAACAGAGACTTGAGAAGAGAAGGCTGGTGTAATGATGGCACTGAACGGGGACTCCAGGGGCTGGATTCCCCTTGCAGCTCTGCCACAGGCTTATCTGAACTCTGCACAAGTCTCTCAAGCCTCTGTGCCCTGTTTCCTCACCCAGGACTTCCCCAATAGCATTTCCTCATTCAGGTTTTTACTACAGTGATCACTGAATAGAAAAGCTGTGAAACAAGACGAAAAAGGTAACACTGACATTTAACTTAGAAATGTGCATTAAGAGGAAGGTAATTTTAATCTGTAGAGGCTTATTTAAATTCTGTCAAGTTATTCTTGGAATGGAAGAGAACATAGAGGCAGTAACTTGCCAAACCTGGATGCTTCATTTTGATTGCATGGTTAACCACTTCTTATTAATGCAATCATATTAGAACCAGACAATGCTTTCCGTATACATTCGAGAAGTTACAAAATTACCCATTTATTGCCCTGGACTGTAGTTAGGCCATGCTGCCTCATCAGGCCCATAGAGAAGAGGCTAGTTCTAACTCTGGAGCTAGGTACACTCAGAGCCTGGTGGAATCTGCTAAAAGAATTTTGCTTTCATTTACTCACATTTCAAAACTAATCACCTGCTCAACTTCTGCATATATATATATATTTTTTTGATTTTTAGAGCAAAGTGAGTATTCAGCCATTACATGTCAGTAAACTGAAAGGTAAAGGCATTCCTGCTCCCATACTGACCCTACTATCTTTCAACTGGAATGACAGCCTGAAGGGTCCAGGTTCCCGGCTGTACATGTGACATTATTTTCCACAATTAAAAATGTGTAACCAGGTACAGCAGATTTCCTGCAGGGAGTCTACGAAGATTAACCTTTGCCTATCTGTTGCCTCTCCCTCAACTCTTGTTTCTCCAGCAACTTCTTAACAACTAGTTAGATCCTCCTGCATCCTGCAGCGGGGCTTGCTGGTCTGGCGGTGCTGTCCCCAGTGCACACATCCCCCCCTCCTGCCTGCCAGGCCAGCAGCGGGGAATGGTATAGCATCAGTGAAGCCAAAATGGAAGAAGAAAACTCTGGCATTACTGCAAATGTGTAAATAAAATGTGAAATGGAGTGAGCAGGTAGTTCCTGCTTCTAGCCAGCCATTTTACTTCTACTTTTCATTGGTGCACAATATCTAAGTGATAAAAGCCACTAAATTCATTTCAGTAAGAAAAATCCTGTCCCCCAAAACATGTGCTTTTTACAAAGATTTTCATCAGCTTAATTAAATACATGGAAACGAACAGTTGCTGCCATTTCTACTGTTCACATTATGAGCATTTGTCACTCAGTCTCCATACTCGGCAGGCAGTTTGATTCAATGCACAGAAAGTCTGGAGACCCAAGCTGTGTTCTTGGCAACATCACAGACCTACTGAGTGACCTTGATTAAGTCTAATGGTATCTCAGATTTCTTTTAAATACTGATAATGCTTTGTCCTCTTTTTTAAAGCTGTGTTTTACTTACATTTTATCCCTACATTCCAAAGCTCCTTCTAAACAACATCAGTACCATTTTCCCCACTTCACAGCTGTGAGAATTGTGGTGTAAATAAGAAAGCAACCTTCTCTAATGCAATGGTCTGGGGATGACATTAATTGTCTGGAGGAATAGTTAAGCATTACCAGCTTCACAGATCTGCAAAACAGAACCTTGTCATGGGTGCATGTTTTTAAATTCATCTTGCATGGTCAAATACAACACAGCTTAATTTTTGCCTGATTTCAGATACCTGGAACAATTGCATGTGATGTCTATGGAAGAAAAAAATGGTTGAGTTAATCTGACTAATTAAAACATTTGAAGAAGTAATAAGTGGCTGAATAGGGAAAATATTTTTATCTGCTATTTTGCACAAATAACAAAAGAGAAAGTACAGTGTTAGAGTTTTTAGAACATATAAAAAAACCCCAGGTTTCAATATCATTTTCCACAAGAAGAAACAGAAAAATATTTTCAAATATATTTTTCCATTTTTAAGCAATTCTCCTCAGAACTCTGGTAATTCTTTCCCCTGCTCCTGTATTTTAAAGTACCCTAAATATTAGCAATCTGTTATTATCCACTTTTCTCAACCTTCAGCTGAGATACACATCACACTATGCATCAGAACACAACAGAGAACAATCCAAATATATATTCACATTCAAAATCTTCTTTAAAAAATTCGAAAAAGAAAATATTGCCCAGCCAACATCTGCCTAGCATGTCTAACAAACCACAGACTGCATGCTCACCAGCTAAAAGAAAATTTAAATAAAATCTGGGCAGATAATCTCCAAGAGTCCATGGAGAGCTGTACTACAATCTATTGAGCTTTGCCCCATTTCCATATCAATTATTATATCATTTGGGGCATTAAGTAGATAATACTGTTTACACAACTTTCTAAAATAACTAAAGAAGCCCATGAGGATGCCTAGTTACTTATGAAACATATGCAGACAAGATGCTCTCTGTGCTATGCAGCATCTTGTTTACAGGGAATCCTGTGATCTTTATCACATTTCTTGTTATTAACTCTTCTTATCCGCTGCATCACTGGAGGATAATATTTGCTTTCCTGCATCTTAATAAGGCTAAATACATTTACTGAATTCAACAGATTTGTACAAGCAGCATGGGAGTCCAGTTCAGGACATAAGTTGAAATCTAGAAAGGTTTTGTGGCTCAGACAGCAGCTGAGCAAATCAAGACAAGAATGTTTATTTTCTAATTAGATCAAAGGCAGGGGCAAGATGTGTTGAAAAACTAAACACAGTTGTAATGGTGTAAAATACGGACTGTCAACTCCCATCTGGATGAGGTGAGAACCCCAAAGAACCAACCTGTTTACATTAAGACCACATTACAACATATGTTCATCACACTTTGTGAGTATATATTTGCTGTATATACAGATACACAAGACACTAATTTTCATGTCAGACCAGTGAGAGTTGAGAGTAACCACACTAAAATAAATTAGGTTTAAACGAAAATGAGAGCAGAATAAGGTCTACTGTGTATATAAACATGCATACAATCTCTGTACATGAGGGATGGATGGGCAGACGGATGGATGGAGCACACAGATTTGGATGTTTTGATGCTTAATATATGTTTGCCAAGTGTTTTAAGAGATTTAGATGAAAGCTACTATTATAAGGGCCACATGTTTTTATATATATGTATGTATGTATGTATACATATATATACACACACATATATATACACACACAGACACACAGTTTTTAAACCTACTACCTCATTTTATTAGAAATAAAAATATATCTATAAGTCTATGACTATGTAGGCAAGGAAAATACTAAAGAAAAACAGACCGGATGGACATTCATATAGCAATCTCTTTAAACTAATATTGTTTAAATATTTTTTCATTCCAACCAATGTGCAAGTAGACTTTAACAGTGACATCTGAAAGGAGAGCCTAAAGATTTTTCCTGAAAATACAGAGTTTTAATGCCTACTATTTTTCTTCATTATCAGCATTTCTAAAAGATTTGCCTCCACTGTGACAAACAGCTACAGTTCCACTAGATGGAGCTGCAGCATTTGCAGGAACTCAGAGCCTCAACAAGCTGAAATGAATGGAAAATAAACTTTTTTTAACAACAAAAAAGATTGGAGTATTTGAAATTAAAAAAAAAAACCTGCTTTAAAGTCTAACGCTTAAATTTTAATATGTTTAAACTAAATATATATATATATATATATATATATATATCAATTCCTTTGCAAATTTTAGACTGTAGTGCCTAGCTTTCTAGTTGTCCTTCAGGACAATTTAACATACGCCTTTATCAGCCAGCTATATGAGCTGGCTAGAAAGCTGAAAGAGAAAATGTTCTTGCAGGCTTTTAGACCTGGTGAGTTCAAAGCCAGAGCCACTGCAGCGTCTCAGTTCCTACAGTACCTTTTCCTTCTGATCAAAAGGAACCAAGTAAAACTTGCAACTCTTAAAAGAACTATCAACTAATGGGGGGAGGGAAGGAAAAATAAATGAACCCATAATGCATTCTGAACAGCTGGGGAAAGTTTATTGACTCCATTTTAGAGAGCTGCACTCCCAAGTGTGAAAATTAAAATGAGGGCTGAGCAAGTTTTGAGTCTGACTAGTTTAAAATATTTTAAAGTTGCATTAATTATATAGAAACAAAAATATATTCTAAACACCACACACACACACACACAAATTATTTGATTTGAGCTTTGTTTCTTTGTTGATAATCTTGAAGGGGAAGGCATGATGACTAAATTCAGACTCAAGTCACCAGTCACCTCCTTCATCTGTACTTTAAGTAAGAAAACATAGAAATGTTTTTGTGAGCAGCCACCGAAAAACAAGGTAGATCTGGCTAGCATGGGCCTGAATTTCCATGAGTTGTGCTAGTGATTTTTATCAAGTGGCTGCAATGGCCTAGATTTGGAGGCTGCCTTCTCCCCCCACTGTGTGCCAGCTGCAGGCAAGAGTTTGAAAGCAGCCTCCCCCTGCATCAAGATTTTTTTTTCTGAAAGGTTTCTGAGGAGGCTGCCAGCTTTCAAAAGTGCTTAGGAAACAGCATGAGGGAGCTGGGCAGTCCAGCAGCAGCAAAAAGCAGGAAGACTATGCCAAAGTCTTTAAAAGCATATTCTCAGGAGGTGAAAGCTTTGAAGGGGGTCTCCTCCTTCCTATTCAGTTTCTTCCAGAAATCCTGGAAGGAAGAGGAAAAAAAAGAGAGAGAGAAAGAAAGAAAGAAAGAGAGAGAGAGAGATACAATCTCAGAAGATGAGACATGGATTTGGTTGTTACTGTCACTGCACCTCGTCTCCAGGAACAGGAGCTTAGCATGTGCTGAGTTGGCAGGGGGGGACTTCTGTGAATTCAGTAATAACATACAGTGCTTTTATAGTGCTTCACATGTTTAGAACATTTTATAAATACCAGGCCAGATTAATCCAGGCTTTAAATCTGCATAAACTTTGGCAGAGGGCTCTGGTGCCCGTGAGATTATAAAGTCTGCCATGAAACTCAATTGTGATGATCTAAAGAGGAGATTCAAAGAGGGCACAGACAGGAAGAAAAGTTTGTTATATGGGAATCATGAAGAGAGAAAAGAAATCTGGGAAGAAGTAAACAAATGGCTGGGCAAGGAAAGAGGAACTCAATCATGTAACAGATGGCTTCATTTTTAGGGTTCATGTCAGAAACCATTGGGAAAGGAACGGCATAAATTTCCGATCATTTCATCTTCTCTGGAGAACAAAGGGTTGTGTTTTTAAGGAAAAAACCAAAGCCCAGAGAGACTGAAAGGAAGAATAGGGGTTTGGGGTTTTGTACTTATATTTTTCTTATCCTGAGGAGAGAGGAGATAGCAGTGAGGACACTTCGTTGTAAGTAAGCACAAACAACAGCATACATCATGCAGTCTTCACAAGCAGCAGTGAACCCAACTAACTTATTCCTCAACTAACATGTTCCATGTTCATCTGACTGGTCCTCAGAGCAACTGTAAGAGGCTTGATTTGTACTGTATCGCCAGAATGTATTTAAAATGTACTTACATTTTAAATGTATTTAAAATTATGATTTGCCCTGCTGTGAGGCAGCTTAATGAAACTGACCTCATTTGCCATATAAATCTCTTGTATAGGAAAGGAATTCATTTCACTTTGGGAAGACAGTGCGCTCTGCAACACCCTTTGTCCCCTGTTGCTATCCCCAAACCCTGCAATACCTAAGTTAAGAGGCAGAGCCTCAAGATAGCATGCATCTGATCCCAACATGTTTTCCCTATTTTTGCCACTCTGTAGCATGCCATTGAGTCTAACGATAGAAAGAAGAGGCAGAAGTAAGCACAATAAACAAACAAAAAAAGGAATGCTGAGACCAAGAACAATTATGTAACTAATCACAGCCATCAGAGGAAGCATATGGTAGAGCTGGGCAACTTATTTGTATGTCAATCCAGACAGACATCTCTCTGCTGAATGTATTTATAGTTATTATTTTGCATCTCTCTCTCACCATGTGGCTCCACATACCTTTGCTCTGCTGCTTCCTCTTTGCTTCCTCCTGTCCCCTTCTCTCTGCCTCAGACACTGCAATTATATTTGGAGCAAAACAGATTATAGCTCCTGTGGCTGGATTTAGTAGCTATGGAAAGGCCTCTAAATTGGAAACAAAGTACATGAGAGACCAGCTCTCACCGCACTGTTGCCACATTTGAAAATGATCCTTAGGTGGATTTGCTGCAGCGTGAAGTGTTGCTGGCAGCAGGACGTTTTCCAGAGGTGCCCTGGACTTTGTATTGACCTCTCATGTTGGTCTTTCCTCGCACTCAGATGGGGACTTTGTGAGTTGGGATTTATTCATTGAGCACTGTAGCCTGAATGTATACAGTCTCCCCATTTTGTCTTCCTATCTTGGTAAAATTCTTAATTTAACAAAGGCACCTTAGCCTTAGAGATCTAAAAAGCTCAACCTGAGATAAAGTTTTCAGATACACACACTAACTTACAGCCCTTCCTGCCATACTGCAGTACAGCTGGGGTGCATCCTGGGGTATATTTTCAGCTACACCCAGAGGCCATTAAGTGTTAGAAGGCATTCAGCACTTCTCCACAGAACCACAGAAAAATTCATCTTAATTGCATAATCGAATAGCAATGGTTACAAGCACTAATGTCTTCTTGTACAGTTTTATTTAAAAATCTGACTTTTCTCTAAGGACATTTTTTCTTTTTTGTAACAAATGCCAGACTTCAAATACTGACTTTCCCAATCACATGGTTATAAAACTTCTGTTCCTTTTGTTTACTGCCACTTAAGGCTTTTCTACCTGTTCCAGACTGTCCTCAAGCATCTGCTCTGGTCACATAGTTGCCATGATCGAAGGCATGAGCCTAATATACTGGTGGGCTTTGTCTAACTGCTCACAAGCAATGGAGGTGGACTTCCCCCAGCTTGACTACTTTCTTTGGTACAGGCAAGACTCTTTACAAACATGCATGACCACTAGTAAGGGTGCTGAGCTATGTTCTATTCCCCGCTGGGGTCCTCAGCTATGTTGCTAGTTCAGACCATCACCTGGCTCATGCTGCAATCTCTGTCCTGCTTTCTTCAGCTGGGTTGATATATCTTCAGGCCCTACAGTTCTCTTCCATGAGGGAGCATTGGTGGTGATCAAACTGCTTCCTTAAAGAAAGGTTTTATTTATTTAGAACAAAGGGTTTAAAAGAAAGTCTTACAACAATGAAAGAGATCATATGCTAGTCTGTTTTTCATAATGATCTCTAAATCTGAGCAAAGATCTAACTCTTTTAGCCTCCCTCCTCAGAGTCTCTCCCTGTGTCAGCCTGTCCCTCCTGACAGCTTCTGGCAACAATCTTTTTTATTCCTGAGAAACAGACTGGAGTTTGTTTTATCTCCAGGCTCCTTGCTCTGGCAAAATGAGATTTGTATCACTTTGGATCCATGATTCAGGTCCCTCAAAGCTATCTCTTTATCCCTCCACTGTCTTCCTAATGCATGACTGAGGCCATGCATCAGAACAGATTGTGTGGCTGTCCTGCTTGCTTGTCAGAAACAGCATGTTAGAACAATACGCACGTATAGGGAGATCTGATAACCCATCTATATATTACTTCACCTGCCACCTCCAGGTCATTTGCAGTATTCACGCTATTCATTCTGGTCAGTATTGTTAGAGCAGTGACATTCATCATGTAGAAGCAATCATACTCCAAGTTTGTTAAAATGAAATACACTGATCCAGTTTCTTCTCTCTGTTACTCTGGTGTAACAGAGCAGAACTTGGCCTCCTGCCTGTTGTAAGTTTGAGCTGTATGTATATGTTTCTACCTCCTATTTACCTTTTTTTTTAAATGAATCTTTTAGGAATCTGTATGTAGTTCAGAGCTAATTTTAGCTTGATCAGAAAGTGCAGTGGGGATGCTTGCATAAAAGCTGATATAGAAATATACTACATTGCATCATATCCAAATCAAGTTCAATATAGTTAAAAATTAGCTATTGTAGTAAAGAATACTGCAGGGACAAGGCTGGTACAGAGTCTACACTGGAAGAGAACGACTAAATAATTATGGCCTCTATACTTTTACAGGTTAAGGAAAGGGCATCCAAGGGCAATCCAAATCTGATGCTTGGAGATATGAGCTGATGACCTGAAGAAATCAAGAACTGATTTATAAATAGTGATAACTGAGCTGTAGCAATACAGAAAAGCACTAGTGGATCTAGACTACAGAATGCTTTAAAGGGTATATTTCTTCTCTTTTCTCCCTACCTCATTGTTAATAATGCAAGGCATATGATGAGGGCAGCATTCTATGTGAATCAATGCTCAGAACCACGGAGACAAATCTTATTTTCCCACAGAATGAAGAAGAAACAACATGCTGAGGTCAGATTTAGGCAGTTGGGTATACATGGATAATTGCAAGCATTGCGGTTCCTATATGCAGTCTTCACAAACATATATTGATTCACAACAGAATGCTTCCAAAAGAAAGGAATTCTTAAGATTTTTCAACATTCTCCCATGAGAACACTTTTTTTCAATCCATTGTGTGACCATTTCAACATTATTTTTATTTCCAACAATTTTCATTGAATCACAGAATTCCTCTCTGACACAGCTCACCTTTTAGAGATATTTTCCAATTGATCTAGTCCATTCGTTCTACCTAAGAACTGCTTTGCCTGTTTTTTTTAAAAAAACAAAAACCTAAGGATGCATGTAAAACGTAGCATCATTAACAATTCTTTAATATATACAAGCAAATCTGGCAACTTTAAATCATGTTACTTCTTTGAAACACGCCACAGACTGTCTTTTCCACTTTCTACTTAGTGAATCTTCATAGGGTTTTTAATACTCTTTCTACTTTTGCCATGATCAAAGGAATTGCTCTCCGTTTGCTTGTTCCTCTGATAAGTGATAAAAGATGTCAGTGAGACTAATGAGAACTGCCTCCAGCTTCCTTCATAAAGCCCTGTAGAAAAGAAATCACAATGCATCGTCAAACCTGCTAGTCTTTTAGGAAATAAAGTGTGGAAAAATACTAGGCACAAAGACAACAGGGGGATGGGAGTGGGAGAGGAAGGAAAGAAAGCTCTTACAAAAGAAACAAAACAGGATAATGATGAGTAAGTACAAATATTACTCCCATCAAGAACCTGTATTGGGGTAAATTGGGAAACAACTGCACACTCAAACTGTGCATGAAAATGTGGAGTTTCATTGCTTTGTGTAATACTATTTGCTTTCTTTTTCTGCCACATTACAGATGCTGAAAAGATAACATAGGGCTTTTTTTTCCCCTATGAAACAGCAGTGTTAAGATCAGAATCCAAACCCAGATTAGGCCTTTACCCTTGAGTGCTGAATGACACTACACTACTTTTTCAGGACCTGCCAGAACAAAACTCTCTTCAGCTTCAAAGTTAATTTTGCTCCGCAGTGCTACGGCCCTCCTTGCAGCGAGGACTGAAGGCAGGCAGCATCTCCTAAGGCCCTAAACTCATGGATGTGGCGCCAGTTACTCACACTGAAAATGGCTGGAATAAACCCCATGGATCAAATGAAGAGACGCGTGGCTGTGTTGAGACCAGTCGGAAACAGGTGAAAAGATTTTAATTTCTGCTATGAAGAGCTGCCCAACTTTCTGAGTGAATTCCTCTTTCCAATTGCTCTTTCTAGTTTGCTTCTGCAGACCTGCTGACCAGTATCTCATCATCTGGGGCTGCTTGCTTATGTTTTCTCTAACCCAAAGAATGATCAAATGCATATTAGGTAAATACCTCACTGAGGTAGGGCAGGCAGTTTCAGTTCTTTGAATTAAACAGCAAAAATGAAGATACAGGTAAATTGTACAGCAGGCCAATTTCCTATGCAGCCTCCTGCTAATATCACCACACACCCATCAACACCTCCCTCATGACAATGTGCTCTTCTTTTTCAAGACAAAAAATGGACACATTAAAAGGGCATAGCAGTATGGTGTTTCCTGTGAATAACCTGTGCTATGGCACATGCTTGGTCAATCCTGTATTCAACCATGTTGCGTTAGCCCTGTGGGTTTTTAGCCACTTCTTTGAAGGCTCAAAAGAAGAACAGCCTGGTAGAGAATCAGTGAGTGTGGAGGGGGACAAGCTGCAGAGTTTTCTTGTTAGCGTGGATCCGTAGAAAATGGAGACTTTCTACCTTTCTAAACACCTTTTCTGCTGTTGAGAATGAACAGGTAAAGTATGGCTAAATTTGATGGCCTGTAAGTCAGCAAGCAGAAAACTGATTTCTTTCTGTCTTGTTTTGCATCAACACTTTTCAGTTATTTTCCTAAAGAGAGACTGATTATCTCAGGTTAATAACTTTTAAAACATGTTGGTTTATGATAAGTATACCTATTTTATTATATCTGCATAACTATACACATTTATTACAGCAACTACAGAGTGTAATAATCTGCAAAAATGTGTATCAATATTTATAATATAAAATACAACTTACTGTGAGGGGAAACATGAAGTTATCAAAATACATTGCAATGGTTGTTTCTAACTATCATGTCATTCAAGATTTTAAAACTAGTAGGTGTCATCTTAAATCTCATTTTTAATCATAGGTGGTAAAGGAAAATAGGCATTCTGCTTTGTCAGAGACTCAGCTCTTCAAGTGCCAGATATGGTGTAATGGATATATTTAATTATAAAGCAAAAGTTTTAATATTGCTATCTCTTTGGGAAGATAACTGAAGAGTACACAGTGAAAACAAAAATATCTCAAGATTTTTCTATCATCTGTTGACTGTAGTCACTGAATAAAATTAAGAGAATAAATGGAATTTACAGAACTATTTTCTCTCCACTGCTAACAAGAGTAGTGGCTCACTGGCCTGACTTGAAAACTTTGACAGCAAAACATGGTTCTGGATTTTTTTCTTTCTTTAAACTTTGAATGATTTAATACATCAGAGTAAATTGGACTTAATATAGGTTTAAAACTTAATTTTAAATGGTTTTACTCAAGAAAGATTTTTTAAACCTAAATTAAAAACCCAATCTATTTTTTTAGCCATTGATTTTTATCCATCCTGCTGTTCCTCTTCATTAAGGAAAGAACGACTGTGATGCCTCAACAGAACAGAGCTCTGATCTTTCTCCCAGGGCTCTGTTTCCCCTTTATACTAATATTAAATATGAAGGGTCTATGGAATCTTAAATAAGAAAAAGAAATGAGTTTCTAGGCTGGAGAGGGGAGGGATTAAGCCAGGGAAGTAGCCTAGGGGAGAGCAGAGCTCCATAAAGAGGCAGAGACCCCAGGGCAGCTTCTATTGCCATTAGCTTCACTGGGCTGAACCACCAATTAACACCAGCCCTGGCTTTGGTCCATGCCTCCAAAGTCACAATAGCACATATTCTCAGGCCTGTGTTCCTCTTGTAAAACAGTACTATTGGTAATAAATGAAGCACAAGGTTAACTACCAAATAACAACAGACTGGCTTTTGGCTTTGTTTTTGATTGTGGAACTGTTATCTCATGAGAAAGAGAGTCGGAGAGTACATTTACATTTTAGCATGGGACTAAACTGATGTTTGAGCCTAAATTTCCATCATGATCATATTCACTGGAAGAATCATTGGTTGGGGAAGATACGGTATGTGACACAGTTCTCTGCTCCTTATTTAAAGCTCACAAATGCTGCTCTTACAGCTTTCCCTAGTGCAAAATACCTATGGAGAAACAGTGACTCTTGGATTCAAAACAATAGATCTTTTATGTTTTCTCACCTGAGCTGGCCATTTCATGCATTTTACTAAAGAAACAGATTGGTCTTCAGAACATCAGGGCATATTTTTGGCCAACATTTACAAATCTCAAAGTTAAGAATGGTGAGGGCATCTAGCAGGGACTTGCCAGAGGGTTTCAACACTCACAAAAGGGTTTTAGCAACACAAACTGATTAAACTAACCAATCCTGCTCCAGGAATAAGTTCTCTGAGGAAAACAGAATAAATTCGCAGAGATTCAAAGGTACACCTGCATGAGAGTGAGTGAGGACTTAAAAGTTTGTCACCTCAAAAGACTGAAAATGGAAGCTCTAAGCTGTTAAAAAACAGGTGGTTCTTCCATCTTTATCACTGTGGAAAAAAATACTGATTCTGTTTTAGGGCCATCTCAAGACGATTCAAGTTTTCACTTAATATTTAGATCTATTTTATATGGCAAAATTTTCCAGGGCATATCAAGTTAGTCCTGATGCTCTCTGATGAAAATGTGTGTATAATTTCCATACATATAGAGCAAAACTGACTGTCAGTGATGCATCAGAGAGGAAAGAGAATCTGCAAATGAAGAAAGGAAATGGCAAAAGCAGGAATAATGTTCTGCGGAGAATGAAGGGACACCAGCTACCAAACTGACTTGCTAAGCATGATAAGCCTGTCTAGCACTCAGAGACACAGCTAAGTGCTTCTGGTGCTCGCAAGCTGACCTTGTGTTAGTCCCCTGATTTCCAGCCCCTCCACATCTCCGCAATTCTGTAGTACTTGGAAATACACAATTTCAAAAACTTGCTGCAAAAAGGGAGAACCCAACCCTCAATATCTGTTAGTAGAGATGCTGAGATGGCTGCTTTGTTCTGTGCAGGCTAAACTGCAGCCTGCATTTTGATATTCCTGTTGCCATCTATCAGCACTCTTTCCCCAGTGAGCAGTTTCCCTGTGAAAATACCAGGAGAACAGCTGTCTCCTGGCTACCTTGACTAGCAGCCTTCCACTGGGAAAGAAAAGCATACAAGAAACTGGAATGAAGCAGGATTTAAAAATGGGAGCTAATGCAAAAAAAAGATGGAAGAAGAAATGAAAGAAAAGGATAATGAAAAGAAAAAGAGTAAAGAGAAGTAGTCAAACAAATCTAGAGAAGTTTAAAATTATGAGGGAGGAGGAAGAGAGGAAGGAGGGAAGGACTTAAAAGAATAATGAAATGCTGACATAGAATTAAAATTTAACAAATAAAGTGCTCAAAAAAAAGGAAAAATAGGAAGGTAGCTGTAGAAATAATCAAAATAAACAAGTGGAAAAAAAGAGAAAATAAAGGAGAAGGCTAACTTAAGATGCACAAGTCGCAGTTACTGTAGCTTGCTAAGGGGGAATCGGGAACGGTCTTCCAAAGCTGCACTGTCAATCAAAAAGGTCGTGTAAAACTTTACTCATTTTCAGCAAGAAAACTATTACTCTTGGCATTTTAATTTTCTTCAAAAAAAAAAATCTGATTGGAAAATTTCCCACTTTTTCACAAACTGTAAAAATTTTCTGCTTGAAAATAAAATTTTCAAGTAAAAAGTGTATTGCAGCTCCATGTCAAAAGATTTTAGACAATTCTAGTAATAACACTGACTTTCCTCTGTTAAAAGAAAACAAAAAATCTCAGAGGTTTGCTCATAAATTGCTCAAAGTTTATAGGGAGAGATGGGAGTTTTCAAAAACTCTTTGTTATCCTCACATAGGCAATCTAAAGTCAACTGAATGGCTGCATTTTAAGTCTGTGGCAGAAATGAGATACTAGATCTCTGTACCACCTGCCTAGTGCATTTTTGTTACTCTTCATTCAGGTAACAGCTCCTTCCTTCAGTAATTTCTGTGGAAACCACTCCAAAAAGCTATTCCAGAAACTATATTACACTGAGAGAAACACATTGAGAAACTGCTGCAGTGACATGTATTAGTGTATTTCTAGGGAAATCAGTTGATTTTATTTTTGATGTATCACTCCTGGGAAACATCTAAGCTGAGGTACCTTTTTATATTTGATCATTTATTATGTTGTTTCTTTCACTTAGTAGGCTTTTCAGTATGCGTATAAGACTAGGGATTTTCCTATGCTATTTTCAGGATATAGAGACAGGGAATTCAAGTAAAAATACTAGCAGTGAGGGCTTGTAATAGGAATGTCATTGAAATGCTTATTTTTGTGATAAGTTCCATTTCAGGGCTGTTAGCCAGACCTCTTGTAATAAGTTTAGGCTTTCCTAAACAGGAAACCTCAGGAAAATTCATCTGAATGAACTGAAGCTGAGAACTAATGTTCCCAAGTATCTTTACACAGACAAGTACTTAAGGGTTTAACATGCCACACTGCAGTACAGTTTGGGGATACTGAGGATATAGCTTGGGGATACAGCTTATGGGGTCATCGTTTTTCAACAACATGGTTCAAGTTGGAAGACCCATACTGCTTTTAGTATCTTCAACACCTTAGTTTCACTTAAGTTTCACTCATTTTTAAATATTTCTATGAAGACTCAAGCTTGAGAGACTCAAAGCAATGAAGCAGAGCTACAGTTTTGCTTAGTTGCATGCAAATGAGGAATAAGACTCCATTACCCTAACAGCCAGAATGCCAAGCTGGGAAAATGGAATCGGTGTCCCTCCTCTCCCCCAAACGAACAGAGCAAATCTTATCCACATTTCACACGCATGGACAGATATATGGACGCATACACCATGCAAGGACACAGTATCTATAAGGACAGCGGCAACTGTACTTGGCTGTAGATCCACTGAACCTACATATGGTGTGCCTTGCTGTTCAGTCCCTACATCTTGGCAGTTTTGAACACCATTTCAGAAATCTGAGCAGCAGCACCGGATGCTGTAGCCCTGTATCCACCGCAGAGGTGCTGTGCACAAAGGTGAGCACCCTCACTAATGCCATTTCTCAACCAGACTACTTACACTGCCTGTGCACTTGCTTCTCCACTATGATACCCAAACCCTTTTCATAGTGTCTGCTTTCAGCATACTGCTCTTAATCCTTGGGAATACTTCATACTGTTACTTGATTTATAACTTCACATTTGGGTATATCAGAAAACATTTTATTCTTCTGGTTGCTATCCTACCTTGCAAACCCGGTCACTCGGCATGATGGGTTTGCCTTTGGTTAACATTCTGCATTTCTTACAGTGAAAAATACTGATTAATGCCAGGCCTCAGATTGATACAGAACATCCCTGGAAACATCTCTGTTTGATAAATTCTCTTTTTGACAGCTACTGTAATACAAATCCATCATCCAGTTCTTAGTCATTTAATGTCTTCTATATTGACAGTGTATAATGTTCTTCATGTAACAGTCATAAGATTTACAGAGCGCTAACTCTATTCCTTATCTGGCTACTTTTATTAACTAAACTTTTAATTTTCTCAGAGAATGAAGTCAGACTTGTTTGAAAAGACCATTTTACCACTGATTTTATTCTCACCATTACAATTACTTTGTTAAAGAAATACTATGGTATCTATTTTACTAGCTTATCAGAGTCACTAAGAACTTTAGAATTATTTGAAGGTATGGAAGAGTTCCAACTCTAATTTTCAGTTCATGTGGAAACCTTATCACTTCCTAGAAAATTTAAGAATCTTGGTAAGAGTAAAAATTAGGATAATTTATAACCACCACAAGTTCTCCTGGGTTTATAAACAAAATTGTTGTGAAAGAAGTCAACTGAATCTGAAATGAAACCCAGCAGGCATTCCTTTACTTATACTGTCTATATGTATACATCTTACCAGCTCCCATTTATATCTTCAGATATCTGGGAGACAAAAGTATGGTGAATCAATCAGTGTATTAAAATGATGTAATTATACAAAGTATTATTAAGTTTAAAACTCTGAATTGTATGTAAAAATGTAAAAAGCAACCTGTTCTTGACCAGATTCAAGCTTTATGTAAATAGACATATTTCCATTAACTTCACTGGACTAGTATATACGTATAAGCAGACGCAAGAGGCAGCCTGTGATATATCTTCATTTCAAATATTTAAATTTCAGTGTATAATATCCTAAAAATAAAAAAAAAATTAAGACTGTGGCATAGATACCAGAGCTACAAAGTACAAAGGCCAGAAAGATATTTAGGTCAACATTTTCTTTTCTTCTTAGGGTGGCATGCTAGGCATGCAGTCTGCAGCTAGAAATACCTCTGACTCGCACAGAATGCAAAGAGAGAGTGTTAGCTAAAATGTGGTACTATCACCATAATACTGGGGAGATTATAATCTGCCACTTTTGTGGTACATGGACCCCCAAATATCCAAGGTCTTTCATATCTATAGTATTTATAAACTGATATTTGAAAATAAACCTTCCCTAAAATTTTTTACATTTGTTCTGACCCTAACTGAAGTCTCCTTTAGCTGTGTTTAGTGTTTTTCAGGTCAACAGCAAAGTTCTTACTGGTTCCAACAGGGTGAGGATGTTACTCAGCAAGCTTTTCAGAGGGAAGCTTTTCTCTGGTTAGTAGAACATTAGTCTCAGTTGTAAGAGCCAGGATTTATTTCCCACTCTCCATCACCCTCAGAACAAGACCAGAAAGGATTTAGGTCCATCAGAATACTACCTTATTGCACAGAAGCTCTAGAGAAGAGAAACACATGCAGAACAACAAGGCAAACGCTTGGTGTTCTGAAAGTTGCATCTTGTCCATTTACACCTTAAACACAAATTCCTCCAGAAAAACTAATACCCTGCATCTGGCAAAGGAGGGTACTTTGAGCAATTTGGAGCAGAGAGACCATTATGGCTTTAAGTTCATTATATAAAATAAAACATATTTTTTAAATTTATAAATAAACTTAATATGCTCAGAGAAGAGAGCAAATTATTAAATATTGAGAACAGATGGGGAAACATCAGACCATGGCTACTTGTATTTCCTGCATTTTACAGCTGGTTTGCAAGTATGAAGCATGCAAAGCTTTAAGCCACTCAGATCAAGTGATCACAGTGGACCAAATCCTGTGTCCTTTATGCAGGCTAAATTCTTTCTGCCTTTGATTCAAATGGTGGTTTAGCTGAAAGCTACACCTTCTTGAGCTAAGTGCTTTGATTTAGGACTGATTTAAAACCTGTTTAAGATGGTTCAGGAGCTAACCCAAGTTTACTAACTCCCCCACATCCTTTGCCTTCTCCTGTACATCGAGGATAGTGGAGGACTGTCCAAACCATTCCTAACCTTACCTACAATCCCTCATCTTTCCCTAGAGGTATTTACAGCATGTCCCTTCCTCTTCCCCTTCAGCCTTTGCTGTACCTTAACCTCTTCAGCATTTTAAACCTTAGGAAATATGAAAGGCGTCTTTATTTCCTTGGAGAAGAAAAACAGGAGCTGTTTAGTACTAAGAGTATTTTCTCCTTGTTTAGGCTGTTGTAAACACAGTTCCTGTAGAAACAAAACTAAAACAAACCAAAAACCTCCCCAAGAACAAACTGTTGATGTTATTATATTTAAAACAAAAAATCAAGTTGATAGATGCAGCCAAACACTATGAGAGAGCTCATTTTAACCTGAAACTCTGCCTGTGGGCCACATCATCCTAAGAACCCTTTGATACAAGCTTGGAACTAATGCTAGGGGTGGATCCAGCACTGCACACAGGTACCTGCTGCTTTGCCAACTCGTGGGTTTTACAAGTCTCCTAGCCTGCTCCTGGCACCTCTTGTCAGTCACTGACAGGAAGATCTTCTGTAAAGGGTGATTTGCACAGCGGGGGACCTGCAAAGCAGCTGCCGCAGGTACTGTAAAGAAAATATAAGAAGCAAATCATGTAAAAATGAGATGAAAGAAAAGAACAAGAGAGGGAGGGGAGAAATTTGCTCTCATAAAAAATGAGGCATGGAGCAAAGGAGGCAGAAAAGAAGAAAGATATGGAAATGTAAAAATCTCAGAGTGGACTGGATGTAGCTAGTGAAAGATGTCAAATGCCACAGAGCAAAGAAAGGTCTGATCGCACACAGGAGGTCCTGATGTGCCTAAAAGCATCCTAGCCGTGCAGGAATGAGCTACCTCTGTGCGCTACTTCATGGCCAGCTTGGGCCATAGCAGACCACACTCTCACTTCTCATGGGCTACAGTGTATGACCTGGTGCTCCTGGCAAGGTGGCAGAGTCCTGGGCGCTGCAGTCTTGCCTGCTCACAGTGCTCCGGAGGGCTTTCTATGGCAAGCAGAGGGACCATCTGCATATCTGTTGTATTCCCCTCAGAGGCAGGGCTGAATTATTTAAAGGTACAAAAGGGATTACATTAGCTTCAGTTTGTCACAAATGGGAAGGAGAAAACAAAGTAGTACATTCAGTCTTTATAAGCCACAAATCTAAAACCAAACAGAGGATTAGTTTAGGTTTTTCTGCTTTATAGAGCAATATTAGAAGTTTGGCCAGAACATGGCCATCTCTTCCATTCCCAAACCTATCTCTTTTTCTGTAACTAGCTATCAATTTCTTGCATTTATGTCCCTTTCCTGCCTCTGTCTCCCCCTTCCCTAGATCTGCCAGCACAAAGAAGTCTTGTCACAAGGAAAATGAAACCTGAAAAATCTATCCTAACAAAGTCTTCATGAAACATTGCTTCTCTCAAAGGTTTTAAAGATAGAAAAAGGTGCCTTTATCATGCCAATGTAAGCAGAAGATGAACAGAGTAAATCAAATAATACAAAAATACACACAGAAATAAGCAGCTGTGTAACCACACATTTAAAAAAAAAAAAAGGTGAATTAAGACCATTCAGTCTACAGGGCTGTAAAAGGTTTTCCTGCTCCGGCTAGCTGAGATGCTTGTAGCTATGACTTGTAGGGTGCCTGGGAATTTAATCAAAGCATGTTTTCTGTGGATGAAGCAGTCTCTCACCAGCTCCAGGGAAAGCAGGTGCTGGCATGTGAGCTCTGCAGTACGCTCAAACGAACAGTTAGACGACACAGCCTAACTTCCTGCTTGAGATAATTATGTTTTGCAGAGATGAAGATGAGTTAGAAGACGCCCTTGAGTAATGCCTCTGGAGGGGGGAAGGACCTCAGAAAAGGCAACCAAAAGGCATGCCAGTCTGCTACAAGGAGGAGCTCACCAAGAGGGGGAATAAAATGGCAGTTGCACATCTCTCAGTCACAGCTACATCTCCCTACCTGAATAAGCACTCAAGATTGTTTTTAATTCCATCTGCTGGGTGAAAAACAGTACTGCTTGCCTCCCTCCTGAAAACCACTAGAAATATAATTAAATATGAGAACAACTTGTATCCAAAAGCCTGACTCTAAGGAGAAGCCAAAGGTAAACCAGATCTTCAAATCTAACAATGCATAGATCTTGCTATATTTAACACCTAGGTCCAACCATGGGCCAGCCATTTACAGCTGCAAAATCCAAAAGAGAATTTTACAGCTTTTTCTGTTAATTTAAGTAAAGAACAGATTGCTAAGAATCAGAAGAGGAATCGGTGTGTATGAACTTGATATTTGAAGAGTTCTTATTGACCAAGTTCGAGAGCCTGCCCTTTTTTTTTACATGGCTATTCCAAGCTGCCTCCAGAAATGTGTACTAACAGTATAAACTTCAGAATATGTAATTTCATACTACTGCAGCTGTGTGCCAGCTCCTTAAACAATTCACCTAAATAGTTACAGTTAAAATGCTCCAATTTTCTAAATCGGCTGGCAAAGATATTTCATAGCAATATGGAATTAATATTGTCCAACTTGTTAAAATAAGTCATAACTACAATTAAGAGCATGCACAGGAATGGCCATGGGAAAACCAGGCCTTTGAAAAGTATTTTTGGAGGTAAAATTACATACTGATCCCCAGTGATAATGAGATAATGCTTCAAGTTTGCAGGCAGTCGTACGGGGTTTTTGAACCATGAAAAATGAGCACACCAGAAGCTAAGTGAAAAAGCTAGTAAGTTAACAGGTGAAGCTGGATTTTTTTCTAGGTAGTAGAGGGAAAACTTCACTGATCTAAAGTTTAATGAAAATAACAATATCAATATTTTTACAAAATTCTGGGTAGAACTATATCTGAGAGTCTTATGTCCTGGATAACATCCTGTCTTTGAGTTTGAGACTACAATTTCTACTGTCACACAAGACAATATAATTTCCTTTTAGTATGGGAAATGTAGCTTGACTGACAATTTTGACCACAAGTGCAAAGACAAGGCGTGTCCAAGCTGTCAAAAGCTCTTATAGAAAGGAACCAGAAACAGATACACTATTTCTCCTATTTGCATTTATTTTGCAGTAAACAAGTGACTGTAAAAGACACACAGATTCTAACACAGGCGCTGCTGAGTGATTGGACTATCTGTCAGTAGGCAGGGGCATGCTGGAACTGAAGTGCTTCTTTAAAATAAGGTTGATTGCTGAGCTCTATGAAATGCCTTAAACATAAGCATTTAAAACTGACTTAAAGGGAAACAAGAAATAAAGTGGAAATAAAACACAGCATTTGTCACTGGTTGTTGTTGTGACAAAAAAGAAAGAAAGAAAAAAAAAAAAGGCACTCTATAAGGAGGGTGGTGGTTCTACAACGGTATGAGGTCAACACTCCCTCCCTCCCCTCCAAAGAGTGGGATTACTCTAAAGCAGGAATTTCAGTGCTGCCAGATGCATGTTTTCTTCAGGGCCAAGAGAGCCTGGCTGCCTGCATTTCACACCCACTCAGATTTGTGGGTTTAAAAACATGCTCCTGGAAGAGAAGCAGAACTCTTCCAGCTCTCCAGCACCGCTAGAGATGCAAGCTAGCATGGTAAAGCCGGTTATTGTCAGAGCTGTGCACCAGAAGATATGCATGGCAGTTCCCTGAGCCGGCATCACTCGGTACCTCATGGCAATGCGGAACAGCAACTCAGGAACAAAACATGCTAGTAAGGTACCAGACAGAAAAAGAGCAGGAAAAGAGTGAGGCTGATGCTGGAAACATCCACAAGAAGAACCTCATCTTTGAAAAAGGGAGAGAGGGAAGATCTGAAACACACTTGCATTTCTTCATTCTTCACCCAGGTCCCAACTGACTCTATACGTAGGGAGCGCAACAAAGTGAGATGCCTTGTGCCCTAAAACCAAAATAATCTTTGCATCAGAATAGCACTCATAGACTTCCCTTGCTGATAATGACTCTTTGCAAGGGGAGTGGACCTTCCCAAGGATAAAATATAGCAGATGGGGGACAAAGGATGTTGACCAGTTTCAGGCCAGATCCTCAACTGCTGTACGTTGACCTAGAGCTACTGATTGATTAAATCATTTGCAGCTCTTTTTATCACTGAATAAGAGAAACATTTGACAAGATTGAGGTTAGCCACTAGAACAGCAGTGGTTAGCCCACAGAATCAATGAATAGTTTAATTAAAATAAGCAGTTTTGTTTTGAACTGAGAGGAGGAAAGGTCAATACAAGCCTGTAAAATGGAAAACCATAAAGAATAGAATTCTTAGTTAATTCTCTAGAATCAGGCACCTTCTTTCATCACTATTATCATTCCTTCCTTCCCTAACTCCTGGGAACAATTATGAGACATTATAAAATACCTGTACTTATCAGAATCGTAGAAAATATACTTCTGATCTTTGTTTCACACAGAGTTTAGCCATGGACAGAAATGTCATGTCAGCTTTTCAACTCTGACAAATCTGCCTTCAGAGATAGCATTTTTCACCAAAATGCCTATGTGGCTTGGAGAAGATTTCCAGAAAATATGAAGCCATTTTTCTTCCACTTTGCCAGTTACATGAATCCCCCTGTCCTTACCTCATCTAAGTTAGAAAGGTACAAGTAACTAAACATAGTTTACGGTTTTAATATGAATGATGATTTAGCCAAAATTTCTTTTTCCATAGTTTAAGTGTCGGCACAGATTATGAAAGGCACAAGACCCTCTGCAGAGCCCATCAGTCTCCAGTTGCAACTCAGAGTTATCCTCAGGTGTTTAGTTTTACACTCTTCTACATTAGCATGAATCAGTATTACAGCAATAGCAGAACCAAAGCTTCCTTTCTTACCAGCATATTAACTTATGCACCAGTACAGATAAAATGCTGCAGAAAGCATTTTTTAAAGATGTTTTGCATTAGACTTTTGCTACTGGTAGCCATCTTGCTGGAAGGCCATGTTATGGAGAAGATCATTGTAGCTGGTGCCTTGGTACCATTGCTAAATTCATATCTGCTTTCCATCTTCTTCCAGGCATTTGTATGAGATTATGTGCGAAATCCTGGCCCCCTTAAGTCAATGGCAAAATTCCCATTGACTTCAATGGGGCCAGGACTTCTCCCTATGAATGTCTGAATGAAGTCCCTTGATTTCATTCCAGGCTACAAAGTGCTTGGAACACAGTAATTCTCTGCTAATTAACAAATGTATGGCAATGGTGAACCTCTCTGGAACAAGGCTCCTGTAGTCTTCTGTCCTTAATTCTGTCCTTAAGACGTTGGCCAAATTGTAAAGTAGTAAACCTCCAGTACTTTGAGCGCAGATAATATGAGCACTTCCAATTGATAGCCTACAGGACTACTCATGCTTAAAAATTAAATGTAAACTTAAATGATGAAATGTTAGGATCATGTTATCTAGAATAGCTGTTTCATTAGGGTGTATTTGATAGTTTTCTACTAAAAGAATTAAGAATACTGTTGCTGTGAATAAGCTCTACTATAAGTTAACAGAAATCAATAAAAATAATGAGAGAAGCAACCTTTGTGTTATAATTTATCATTCAACGGCTACAAGAATTCAAAAAAGACTTGAATAAGCCTGAACAGGCACTTGAAAAATAGACCAGCATGAAGGCAGATGCAAGGGACAGAAAAGCAGAATAAACACAGGAAACCACTCAGAGAAGAACCGTATCGGAAGACCCCCTACCAAGTTTCAATAAACGTGTACAAGTCCAACTCAAGATTACAAATGGTGTCACAGACTGTGAAGGGCCCAGTTCCTTTGTATACAAAAATCCATGGCCATGGAGATCCACATTTCTTTCACAGGCCTTTTGAGAAATGTGACTCTGAGGCATCTCATTTGAACCACCCAGCCAGGGAGCATTAGCTTTCTCCAATATCGCACTGCATGGAAGAGTGAGATATCACAATTCACAACTTCTGCTCTCGCCTCTCTGCAGTTATCCTAAACCTCACATTGAAAAATCACAAAGTAAAGGTTAAAACAAGTATTTGTAAAACTTTCTTCCTCTGTTCCTTGTTAGGCTATGTGGACTAAAAGTTCTTTCAAGCAGGCACTGTTTATTTTTAATGATTTGTCCAAAGCCCATAATAACATGGCTCTAGGAAAATCGAGGCTTCTTCACTTATTAACCAAATAGGTGTACTTTTGCTGAATGTTGTAAATGTGATTTCAGGCCAAAAATCTATGACTGCACAGGCTAAAAAAGTAGAAACATGGCTTATTTTGTCTTTTCTCTTTGTCAGGTCAAAGTATGAGACATATCCACTGGAAAAGAGGCATTTTCAAAGAACGTTCTTGTACAGAGCTGAATTATTCAAAGCAGTGATGCAATGACTCCATTCAAAACTCAGTAGTGTAGAGAAAAATCATAATGGAAAATCACTACCCATGAACCTCTGTCAAAGCAGGGCTCCCCCAGGTGCTTGCATGTGTCTCTCTCCCACCGTACATGTTCACCAGGGCACAAGCTGCACTAACATACTGCCATCCACTCTACAAGCTAGACATGTAGGACTGATCTCAAAAAAATCTCCTGTCTGCTTTGAGGCTTTTAGTAACCTGTAGTTTTAGATAATTTAACTTTTGAAATAAAAATGTAGTCTGAAAGCACAGAAAAGGACCAGAACACAACAGGTACCCTAAGTGCCCCACTAGGCCAGTGTTCAACACTGTGCAGTCGGTCACTGCACCAGTGACAGCAAGCAACAACTTGACACTCATACAGTATAATTTGGGTCTTCCTTTGTATTGCTGACCACAGAAAAGAATGGAAAGAATTTGATGCATCTTTCCCCACTATGCAATACTGGTTTGGATGTCAAAAACACAGTCTGGCCCTGATCATCAAAGACATTCCAAAAAACAGAGAGATGTCTGTACAGAACAATAGCAAGTTTCTTTGACATAGTGTTGCCATCTCCAGATAGTTTAATATTGGTCTTATAATAGTTGATTAATTTAAAGCTTCAGTTCCTTGCTTGATCTGTGTCAGCTGTCAGTGAAAACAATAGAAAAGGAAAAGGAGCCATTTATATCCCTCATGCTTTCAAGGCAGATCATAAACTCCAGAAGAAAGTAATGAGGAGTCCAAAATGGCTCTTCTGGATATCCTGATTTAAAACATCCTGATTTCTGGGGCCTACCTATTTTTGAATGCTTGGTGTTACTAACATTTTAAATTCACTCAGAGACCTTTAGTAATACATGCAAGATGTAATTAGGTGCTATGACTTATGAGTGGCTGTAACAATAGCTGTTAAAGCGGAATGTACAGTATACTAATAGTGATGCAAAATCAAAATTGCATTCACGTACATTTCATACAAAGGTAAGCAATGTTCAAGCAACATTAAAACTAAATTTTCAGGCATGTTGTATGTTTGCAACTTATGAATGCATCTGAGCAGAGAACACTAATGCTTCTACAGGAAATACATTTACTGTACAAATTCACTGGCTGGAGAAAACCAGCATCTGAAAATGCAGGCATTTGTAAATAACTGCCCATTTGCCCGTTTAGAAGGGTTAACATTGAAATACATGAGAAATTGTGCTTGTAAGACTTGTACTGAATCTGGCAGTAGAAGAAAGAGTTAATATCCTTAACTTTTACTATATACTGCAGAAAATAGTCCTGAACCCTGGGAAGAAGCAGGTAACATCTTCAGGACAATTCCCAGCTCTGGATTTAACAAGGTGTATTTGTGATATGCTATTTAAGAGAGAGATTTTCCTTTATTGCTCTATCAGTTAAAAAGCCAAAATGAGACTGATTAACATGTGGGGCATTTTGCCTTCATAAGAATCAAAGTCAGTGTAAATCTGAAGAAGGCAAAATGCCCCAAATGCTTATCAATCTGTTTTCAGTGTCTTCTCTGATGCAAAAATAAGGGTAAAATATGCTATAATTGCATTTTTGTTTGGCAGGCTGCCAGGAAATACTTAGCAGATATCATGATTAGCTCTACCTGTCTACACAGCTCTTTTTCTACAAGGTTTAGCAATATCTGTAGCTGGAAGACTTTGAAACTGGCCATAAAGACTTTGCAGTAATATTTGTCCAAAACGCTCTGTGGCATTCTCCTTTGCATAATGCTGGATTCAGATCATAGGTCAGGATGATCTGAATGACCAATATTGTGATAAGTATATTTACAGCATATTTCACAGAAAACGGGGAGATTCTTTATTAAACATCCAATTTCTATATGTGACTAGGCCAAGATATGTCAAGGTAAAAAAACTAAGGGGTTAAAACATTTGTGGATGTTTTGCATGACAGAGGAAAGAGATGTTTGTTCAGTGAGTTCTAGGATATTTCAAGACTGTCTCAAAATCTACCCTCAGGATGAAAAAAATATAAAATTGAGTTATTTTTAGTTAAGAAAAACAGAACAGATATGTCCTCATTGCTCTCTTTACTGCTAGCCTTGGAAAGAAGATAAGGCAATAAATTCAGCATTAACCTCAACTGCATCTGTCTCTTCCAGCTGCAAAAGCTTTGTCTCTGGCCGTTTAAGATTAATACATAGAGTCAGATTATGACATCCTCCTGAACAATACCACCAAAATAACAGGACATTATGGGGAGCATGGATTAATATGCTGTGTAAGAGAAAATATTTCTCACTTTTTCAAAGCACTAAGAATGAAGGGTTTGTGGGAAATGGTCCTTTGACCTCTCAGTGCTAATGTGCCAACCCAGCAAAGACTGAGCTTGTGCTAAATTTAAGGGAATATTCATGTGCTGAAAATTAAGCATATGCTTAGCATTTTCCTGCATCAGAACATCTGCCCATTTTTGTCCTTCTCAGTTCATAGCTTATTTTGAGGTTGCTGTTCAAAACTTTCCCAGATCTGCTGATGCTTACTAATGGATGGAAGAAGATGCAAAAATATTTAAACATTTTTTTGTAACTTTAGTTACTTTTGTTTCTTTAGTTACTTTATTTTTTCCATAAATGAAGAGATCATAAACTGCTTTGGAATGTATCTGTATCTTATTGGCTATGACTTTGCAATCCCCTGAGGAACAGATGTACGATTCGCTCAGGATCCTTGACAATTCCTCCTCTTTTCACAGTCCTGATTACGAGATAGTGCCACATTTCTCTTCATTTTCTAAATCCTACTACAGCAATTTGAGAAGTATGCTGATCCAAGAACAGGAAATGCAGACAAAATTTTTGAACTCTGGACCTAGCTCTGCAGCTAACTCTGAAACCTCATACTACTTGTTCAAAGTACTGTTCCAATGTACAAAATCAAGCATACATAAAAGTGCTTTCAGTGTCAGGTTTTCCACCTCACTTTAACAGTCTACAAAATGTTTTCAATAAGCTACACCAAAGTAACGCAGAAATTTTTGGAGGATTAATTAATTTCTAAGAGCACTGAGGACCTCAAAGAACAGGCACTAGTTGAGCCCCACGTATTTGTAGAAGTCTCAGTAGATTTCATTACTGGTAAAATCTCAGACCAGACAGAGATAATCTTACTTGGCTTTCAGCATCCAGCCATTAGAGGTGATTGGTGATAACACTGCTCTGACTGAGCTTTTGTCTTGTAGAAAGGACATTTAACAGCACACACTGTATCAAGCCTCACATTACTAAATGCTGCAATTCAGCTCAATCAGAATTATTGCTATAAGCACCATAAAGTGTAATTAGTATCTTCTAGTATGCCTTGTCTCATAACAGTTTTTATTCAACATGAAGGATCATCAGGAATTATATCATTCTGAAGAGAATGCTACATCACAAATTCCTTGAGCTAAATTCTAGTTTAAGGATTTTCCACCATAAGAAAATCAGATGCAAAATATTTATTACAATGTTTTAAAATACCAAGACATGTTAAAATGAATGGTGCTATTTATCTCAGTATGGCAAATACCTTGAAAAAGGTTTTACGTTGCTGAGAGCCAGCTTTCTGAAGCTGATAAATGAGCAGGTAGACACTTTTCTGCTTTGGAAAATGGTACTGCCAATTTTTCCTATGCAAACAATGGTTCTATTTTTCACTTCTTACAGAAACACCAATTTCCTTCCAATTCTTATTTTTTATCTATATCGTGATACTGTCAGCTGCCACCGAAGGCTGGCAGTGTATTTTTCTGTCCTGAGAGGTTATACCTGGGGGGAACGCCACAGGCACTGGGAGACTGTGAGACAAGGTGCTTGCTCTCAGGGGCAACGTGCCATCTGCTCTTCCCACCCGCTGTCCTTGACACCGATGTCACCACCTGCCTAGCAATGGCCACATCTGCATTAGTATAAGACTGCAGAATGCAATTAAATTCTCTGCTGTCATGTCAATGTACACCTACAGATTCTCAGGTGTCCTGTGTAAAGCTTTTTCCGTGGATATAGTCAAGCAACACATAGTACTTTTGCTATACAAACTGTAAAATTAATATCTTAGGAAGTCAGTGCCAACTGGAGTCAATGGAAATTGTATTCACCACAGAGGATTTTTCCAGTTGGAAGAGCTCGAGCTGCCTGTGTGTGATTTTCTAAGTTTGGTATGACACTAGGTGGCACTAGCTGTTTTAGAAGCCTCTTCTTTTTTTTTTTTTTTTAATTTTGGTCCATAAATAGAAGTGAGAAAGCACACCTAGTAAAATCAGTGCTGATTCCACTGCCAGTTGATGAGGTGGGAAAATGTACAGAGACACAACGCCAGCAGCAACATGGAGCTTGAGAACCAAGAGAAAGACACGTCCAAACCCAGAGTGATAGCTGGTCCCAAGATCGTGTTAAGACTCTGGGAAGGACAACAAAACTGGCTAAGGAGTCATACAGCCTGTCATGGGAAGGTTTCTTCTAAGGCATTCCCAGAAGCTGACTTGTCATTTCTTTCCCTTCTAACACCAGTTACTATATTATCAAAAGATTATGGGCTCTTTTCTCACATGTGAGAAAAATGCTGAAACTTCACCTTTTTTTCTTTCCTCATTTGGAGATAAGTTATCTTAGGACATGAGGAGGTATGTACATTAATCCTGAATTGAGAAGTCCACTTTCTACATTGCATGCAATAAAATATTTCACAAATAACTATCCAAAAAAGGAGTATGACATAGTCCCATCACATAATTTAAATAAATACCTAACAAATAAATAATAAAACAATCCTTTATGCTTTTGGAATTTCAGCCCACCATATTCTTCAAACACTAAAAAGAGTGTCTTCAAACAGCAATACCTCATGAAACAGTGTATATAGAAACAATTTTAAAATGACTGAATTTTCAGTATGCAAAACTAAGAATTAAAAAAAAACACAGGTCAGGTCTAAAAACTCAGGAGTGTTCTAAAGATGTAATAAATCTCATGTTTTTCTATGCCTGATATTTCCTGATCCTATAAAAATACATATAATCAAGTTTCTCTCCATATCCAGTTTTATAAAATGAGGCACTTACTTACTTTTTTTTATGAAAACTAAGATTTTCACCTAATCACTTGAGTTAAGGAACTGAAGCTTTAAAAAATATATATAGTGAGGTTTGCATTTAAGTTGCGAGAGTTGGCAATGCTGCAGTTCAGGACCTGCTGGAATGCTGCTTTCTGCGACGACGTGTGTCAGCTGTTCGGTGGGACACAGCAATATGCTATACCCATTTTGGGTAGGAAAAGAAGCAATAGTGGCTAGGTCTGCAAAGGGAATTTAACAATGACATTATCCATGTTGAAATCTGATCAAGAGGCCCCTACCTTTATAAAAATACTGGGAGATTTTTAATGACAACAAGCCATTGGGAATTTGATTTTTCATCACACAAAAGCACAGTGCACCTTCAGCAGCAGAATTCCTCCTCAGGTCATACTGGGACATTGGCTGTGAGTAAGCACGAGCTTTGAACTAAGGTCTGTTTTCAGGGCTGTTTGAGCACTGCCTCTAAATAACGAAACCTGCTGCAGTTACGGCAAAGATGCTCTGGCTAAAAGATGAGCCATCTCTCCCGAAGATCTCACTTATGAAACTACTTTCATGTCCTGAGAGAACTGAGCAGCTAGGACAGCACTGAATATCACAGCATCCCGGTAGAGAACAACAGCACTACTGGATTTCTAGGAAATGCGGAATTTCTGGCCAGAGTTCATACAGCATTTTCGTTTCTCTGATCCCAGTGTTATTTGCCATCAGACCAGACATTTGAACTAATCTATCCTAATCTAGTTCTTGCATTCTTCTGCTCTCAAAGAAAAAAGAAAACAACGCATTGATTTTTTTGTCTTCAGACTGACAATAACACTGTGCAGACTAATAGTGATACAGTTATGAACTCCAGCTGTCTTTGGTAAGGAAAAGCCATTAACATTGGCTTTCCCTTTATCCTCTTCTTTTATATCTACTTGCTTGTTAGCTGAACTTTCTTTGTACTTCTTCAAACCCACTGTAATAATTCATACTGATTGCAAAAGACATGCTAGAAGAAAAGGCTGCAAAGACACTTATTTGTAGTTACCTCAGTTGTTGATCCTAGCCAATAAACTGCTGACTGATTACTGCAAATGTTTCTGCCTATAGGAGATACGCAGTGGGCTGATACTTAATTCACTTTAGCTTCTGTTGCCACCAGTCTTTTAGCATGACAGCTAAAATGGCGTGGAAAGCCCCAGCCCAGGCCGCAGCACCAGGGGCGCACCGTGTCTCAGAAGACAAGCGGTGCCTGCCGCTGTGTTCAGGCCTGTCTCACAGATGTCATCGGTATCACCTCTGAAATGCACTGTGAGCTACTCTGCCAGCTGCTGCAGATGGTAAGTGGAAGTATATAGCCACACTTCCAGGCCTTGACCATCACACCTAGTATATTTTAAAGGAGATGGGAAAGAGGCAGAAAGTAGCAGGTGTGCATGCACACACAGTGCAGAAAATAAATGGCATATCTTAGGGACTACTCTGATTTCTATTGAGAGCTCTACTCGGTTCAAAGTAGTAACCAGATCTGGGCTTCCCTCTGTTTCAGTTTTACCTTTACGGTGCTCATCGAGATACCCCTCCTCTATGGGGATGGCAAGGTGCACTGTGCCCTGTGCTCCAGGGATTCAACTGCCAGCTGCTGAACGGAGCTGCTGATGCCTTTCCATGAGCAACCCTGTGGTGTATCACACTGCTTCAGCATGAGTTCCTCTATTAGTTCCGGTATTAGTCTATACCATTTCAATACACAACAATGAAGAAATCTGAGTGAGCAGAATTTGGATATGAAAAACACTTCATCTTTGCTTCTCCATCATATCTAGAGAGGCACTACTTGCTACCTACAGTTGCTTTCATCTCCTAAACCAAAATGGCAATTTTATCCTTTCATATGTCCTCAGTTTTGAGCCTCCTGTCCCAGTGCAATGCTAAGCCAAACTGTGCAAAAATACCATCTCCACAGCCCTTCCTCCCTGTGAAGGCGACGTACACAGAATACACAGCAAAGTGCACAGTCATACAAATCAATATTGTCATTGCTTCTTTTTATTTCCTGCCTGTCTACATCCACCTGCTTTCTCTTGTCTTAAAAATGGCAGCTTTCGGCAAATGGACTTTTTGTTCTTTCTTTGAACTAGACCTGAGGCTACCAGTCCACAGTTAGAGCTCCTACATGCTGCAGTCCTGCAGATGACAAGAAGCAGTCAGCAGAAGCATATATACCGACAGGCACACGCGCCTGAAGGCAGTCTTTTAAGAGCACATGGCATCTACCATTGAGCAAAGCTTCATCGTAGGAGATATGTAGGATGGAGCTGATGCAGGTCCGCAGCAAAGGGGTACATTCCAGCCGTGTGAAGAAGGTCTAATATAAACTGTATGAGTCAAATATTTATTTGTGGAAATGCTGGCTATTTTAGAAGAAAAAAACCTAAACTATTATCCCCGAGATAAGCAACACAAAGTATATTTATATTTCCCCCATGTTTTATTTTGTGTTCATTAATATATACAACATTTTCCTTTTTAAAGATATTTTATAAGCCACATGCTCTCCCTGTGTATTTCTGTGGAACTGCTATTGGAGTTGGATGAAACTGCATTTGCATTCAAGGCAGAAATCAACTCTCTATAATCATGCCTAATTTGTTGGAGCACTGAGTACTTAAATAAGATTATTATAATGTTTACAGCTCCCACAACCCCCAAATTGCATGATAATTGTCATGTCATGCAATTTATAGCTAGGCAGACTCTGCATTAAGACTGACAGGACCATTGTGTATGTTATTAGTGAAACTTTTGTGGATCTGAAGAAATGAAGAATCCAAAAGAAATCAGAAGAGCAGACTGTTACCGCCATGTGCACTACGTAGTTTAAAGTAAACTCACTCCATTGCACTACTGCTAGTGTGCAGTCTTTATGCCCTTTGAGCTCCTGGAGGAAGGCTTCACCTGACATGTTCAGGTGCTAAGTAGTCGCAGAGTAAATAAGGACTGGTGAAAGCTGAAACACTCTGCAAATGAATATTTTTTAACTATTAGGAATGCTTACTTCCTCAAATTTATTCCTGTCATCAGGCAAAAATGTGAGGAATGGATTGTGAGGTACTTATTAAAGAAAGTGGTTACTGACTGCCTGGACAACAAATTTTCTGTGCAGCCTGAATTTCAGCTCTGTTCCCTCTGCAGAAGCAGCTCTACGTGGAGTTGAGCAGCTGATCAGACTGCCGGTGAGCAAACGCGTGACACTGAAGGAAACGCACCTCGCCCATGTTACAGCACTTCTCACAACGCGGTAATGCTTCATGAGCGAGTTTGGAGATGTCACTACAACAGCCTTAAGAATAGTACTTTCTCATTAAGGAGCAGAGGGGGAAGGGAAAAAGCAGTGACAAGACAACGTTTTTGTCTCTCCCCAAACTATAATTCTCGCTGCTAGAAAATGCACACAGTTGCTAGGAATCCAGTGGTGATGCCACTGCTAAAAGTCTCATGTAGAAGACTGGGAGAAATGCTGCACCATTTTCCGTTTCTCAAACGCAGATCCAATTCCATGGCACAATTAGCTGCACTTCCTGAGATGCATGACTAGTGGTGACTCCATGGTCTATTCTTTTAACTGAGTAATGGCAAATTAGTGGGGAAGAAAGATGAAGGCAATGTAGTGATCAAAGAAGCATTTTTGCAAGAAGGCATGTGTGGTTGGTTGCTAAACGAAACACAATGTCAGTGGTTCCTTTTAAACAGGAAGCAGATTCTTCTTTTACTTATGGAAAGCCTGACGGAAATCTGCACGGCCTTTGAAAACTGTCATTTGGGAAGTCCTCTCTGAGGGAGCTGAGGCATGCTACGGGCAGTGGGCTGGAGCGGCAGCGAAAGGCTCGGGCTCTGCGGCTGGTGAGGAGATCAATTCGGAGCGGACCCCTGCATGGGGGCACCTTCTGGAGCAGCTACATGATGCTGTAACAGCCGTGGAGGCTGAAGAGCTGAAAAACAGGTGGTCGGCAGCAACTGCCAACGCACCATCTTGACCTCATCAATAGCCAATAAAGAAATGGAGCAGAAACAAGTTACAGATGGCAAATAACTAAATAAAAAGACATTAAGCTGCCAAGAGGAGCTGTTCTGGGGAGTAAATTGGCCCTAATACCACCAATTCTGGCTAACAAAAAGAAATGAAATTGTTTGCATAATTCGCTCTATATATTCAGCACACAAGTATGATTCATACGGCCTAGCATTCAAAAGAGAAATAGTTTAAAGTGTTTAGACAGTCTGTGCTTATAAATAATGAAAATATTATTTATAAAGATGTAAAGACATTTTAATTTCAAGAAAGCCTAGTCAGGGAGCCAGAAAAAGAAATAGTCATCCACTTCTAATAGAAGATTGTTCTAAAACAAAATGGAGAAAAGGAAATGGTAAATTCAAAATCAGATTTGAATTGAGCGATTGAAAAATCAAGAGTGCAAGAATGTAAGACAACCATACTTTTTTTTTAGAATTGAAAAAATTCCAATTCAAACACATAAGCCAAAGATTGAAAATTTAAAAATAATCTGTGGGACACAGCAGTAAAATATACAAGTACCTAATATCTATTGTAATATATTACAGGAAAAATGTGCAAGATAAATGATACAACAGCTAAGGTATCCGAGTCTCTCATGAGCCATGCCAGATACTCAGCATGAGTGTGGTGGACAGTCATATTCAGGGAGCCCAGAAGCTCCAAAAGACAAGGATAAGATATCCAGTTAATAACAGCCATTTCAAAAGGGACAGAGACTAATTTGTAGTCAGTGCATAAGAAATTGCTAGATAAAGAAATTACTTTAACAAGTCTGAAAAGAAAGATGGGAGCTAATGAAGGAGAAGGTGGCAGTAACATTGTTATGATGGTACTGCCTTGCTAAAATTTATTTGAAAGACAGAAAAAGGCATTACATGCTGCACTTTGTTGCACAAGATAGAAAAAGAGCGGAGAGCTGCAGGATTTTGTACATTGACAATGCCTCAGAGTAGCTACATCAAACAGCAAACGGAAGCAATGCCCAACAGAACTTCAAGGTGCTAAGACACAAATATGAGATTTGGGAAAGCATCTGCAATTCTAAACTCTAGTCTAAGTATAACACAAGTCTTCAGAATTAATAACAAGTCTCCAGAACTGCTTGATGCATGGAAAAGGGGGTGCTGACAATCTGTCCAGCCTGGCAGTCTTACTGGGATACCCCTTCCTTCTAAACTCTCTCAAATAATAGGATTTATTAAACCTTTCTGTTAACATTAGTTGTCTTGTTTTGTGCTTGTTTGCTTTACCATTCAGCACAAGCAAAACAAGTAACTATGTTGGGAGCCACTGCTAAATCTCAAAGGTAACTAAGAGCACGTCTCAGGAGAAGCTAAAAAGACGGACTCACGAGTGCAGCACGGCTGCCCCGGGGCCCTGCTCACCCCTCGCCGCCCAGCTGGCACGGACAGGGGCCCGGTGGGAACACCTAACTCGGGTGTCCCCTGCCAGGGGTTGCCCACGGGTTTCTCCAGCAGGGAACAGCCAGACGCTGCCCCAGCTGGCACCAGGCCCCCTGCCCGCGCCAGCCAGGCCGCAGCGAAGCGGGGCACCTCTCCCGGTGACCGGCCACGGCCTGCTTGTTCCTACGAGCGGCGGCACCGCCGCCACGCCACAGCCTGCAGGTCGCCCTCTCCGTTTTGGTGGCAATGTGACAAACCTACAACACTGCTAAAGTAAGCTTAGCCACCGTTAGAGTCCATTCCTGCATGAAGCCACACCACTGCTGCTCGGTCAGCTTGTGAACATCTTTGCAGACCCGGGCTCAGGCTAGTGCGGTGGCCGTGCGGCCGGACTGCCTAACTTCGACACGCTCGAGCACACAAACACCTCGCTGCAGCGTGTCATCTCTGCTGCCAAGATGCCTCTATGTATCACACATTACCGTGCTCAAAAGTTCTCCGATTTTCTTTTAGAAACAGGTAACTGTTTATTAAAGGTTACTATTAAACTTTAAGTTTCAGCAAAGACATTTAAAACACAATATGTTGTAGAAGCTCACATAAACTGCACCTGTAAGTGACATCTATGCGATGCTCTTGTACATAGGAAGCTCAAAGCTATTTCTTGCCAGCAGCAGTGATCCACAGACTTAGATGTTGTTAAAAAGCTTACAATATCAGCAGGGCAACTGCTGCCTCCATTAGAAACATGATACTAAGATGCTGATTAATACCAGGAGGGGGCTTTAATCAGCCAAAGCCATATGCTATTTAACTTAAGATGAAAGTGCAAATGATAATCATTATTTCAGAAAGGATGTATTTAAAAGAAGAGCAGAACAGCAAGTGGCATCTTTTTATCATTAGAGCTTCTTCATGCAGCTCCTTTTTTTTCTCTAATGCTTTATAAGCTTTTATGAACATCTGGATCATTTCTTCATTATATAGGCTTCCAATATCATTATGTTTGATGTAGGATTTTTAGTGGAGTTATGCTAAACTTCTAAATATACAATTAATTCCTATTAATTATAGTTTTCAAACTGGTGAAATTATCCATCATTAACTTAATCACTTGTATTTTATCTTAAAATTGTATTCACTCTTTTATAATCCCTACATCTAAAGCCATTTCTTCCCTAGGCTTTGTGTGATGTTTTGCATGCTGTTTGTATAAAGGTTTGCCAGCCATTTTCAACTGCTTGTAGAACTGAAGCTGTCAGTGGCAGACCGTTTTAAAATAGAACCTAATTCAGCTTAGTTGTTTTACCAAGAAGTGCTTCAGAGAGAAGGGGAAAAAAAAAAGAGGTGAATTTGGATCTGTAAAGGGCAAGACTTCATTAGACATGATGAAACTTTAGTGCTGTATTCCATATACCAATGGGGGGGGAAAAAGCCTTAACAAGAGGAGAGTAAGGCAAGAGTGTTATTCACTGGCTTCCACTCCATGTGGCAGTAATTCAGAATGAATAGAGCCAAATGATTTGGAAGTCTGCATCCACTGTACTTGAAGAATTAGGAGCATCCTTAATATCAAGTTACAACACATCTGAAGAAAAAAGAAACTTTTTTCAAAGCTTTTTCTGAACACTCTGGCCTCATTTTAGGTTTATTCTGTGACTTAAACTGGAACTTAAATTATAACACCTTCACTGAATGTCTCCCCCAGCCTCCAAGCCTAGAGTTGGATGGATGTCTCCTTTTCTTTGATATGACATGTTTGCAGGATGAAAAGAAAAAGAATCAAGAGGGTTAAAAGCACCAGAACAGACCTGCTTAGTTCTTGTCAGCCTGCTTTCAGACACTGGAAGTCAGAAATGGTGCAGGGAGCCAGAACTGCTATTAGCACTGATGGGACACAAGTATCAGCTTTGCGGGGTATGGTATATCCATATGGGGTAATCCAATTATCATCATCGTCAGATCTTAGTTCTCAGCACTCCTCTTCTTTGCAGAAATAGCTGGATGGCTGGTAAGGTTTGACTATTGTTTTCATTCCAGTCAAAATCTACTTAAACCTTTTCTGGTTTTTCAAACCTACTTAAACTCTTTTCTGATTGCTCTTGGGCTCTCCCATCTGGAGTCATACAGCCTCCACAGAACAACAGAGCATGGTGAGCTGGAGTTACATGGGCTCCAATGCAGCATGGAGCCTGTGCAGCATTTAGTCCAGCCTGCTAACCCAGGCTTCCCTCACAGCACCTTTTTGGTTAGACCTGAGCCCGTAGCAAACTGCCCAGCTTCTGCACTCCTGCCCACTCTATAACTAGGTGCCTTGTTTGTGTACTCCTTAAGGAAGGAAGCCATTGGAAAAGACAGTTCTTTAAAGGTTCCTTGCTCCAAGCTGGTATTTTCTAATTCTATCACACTTCTCCATTTTTGCTGTTTTTTTTATGCTGGACCTAAAGGAATTTAAGTGACACTCACATGCATCTTATTTTTACAGAGAAAGTAGAATTACTTCAGTTTTTGTAATACAGGCTCATAGAATATCTCCCCTGCTTGAAATTATCTAAGAAGAGTTAAATATATCCAGAGCATGGAGACCTCTTATTCTCACAAATAAGGCTGTCTTTCTCCTTGTCTTTGTTTCACTAACATTCCTTGATAACTTAAAGTTGCTTAAAGTATTTGTTAAATTCCTTAAGTTGATTGTCTCTTATAATATCAGAGAGCTCTAGTTATGATTCTGCATGTCCCATTCTTCTATTCAGGTTAGTTGAGGGATTTTTCTGTTTACTCATACCATAGGTTATTGAATGGTCATTTTGGGCTCAAGATTCCCTAAAGTAATACTTTTTATTTACAGTACCAGCTGCATCTGTATCAGAGCCATGTGTTCCTGCTGTGCTCGTCTCCCAGACTCCCATTTTGAGAGGATAACATACTTAAAAATACAATTCCAGTGCCTCAGATTACAAGGAAGCTGTTTCTACATCACTCTACACCTCTTCCATGACGTTGGAAAAATCTTGCCTCTGTCAAACAAAGCAGCTTGACTGACACTGGAAATTTGTGTTCCAAAAGAGAGGCTGAGCAGGAGCTAAAGTTTGTTTTATTCCTTCTGCAGTGAGACAAGCTTGTCGTTGGTTTTGAAAACTTGTGGCAGCATGAGAGACCCAGCAGCAAAACTGCTCCTGCTGGGGGTGGAATCCTTCAGTCTGTTTTAATCACTGCTCAATTTCCTTTCAGCTCCTGCCCCTCCTTTGGCTCTGCTCTCATTTCTGCTCTCCTCCTCTAAATGGAAATTTTCAAAAATAAGACTCAGGCTTCCAACCCCTGGCTCATCTCCAGGTGTGCCACAATATGCCTGCTCATCACAGGGGCTGCTTTTGCTCTGGAGGGCAAAGCTTTTACCTTTGATCACTCCAGATGTATTTTCTCCTCATAATAAACTGAAAATTACAATCATCCCTTTTGGGTCCCTGACAGTTCATTTGCCCATTATTTCTTCAGCAAGGCATACAATGAATACAGTGGTAAAAAGCTACAGTCTAAGGCAGTTTTAAACCAAAATCTAGAAACAGTGAAAATGAACTGTCTCTCCACAAGTAAATTAGCTGCCAGGTGCTCCAAGATCAAGACAGCAACATCTTGATCCAACAGGGTTGGAACTTACAATTTACTTAAGAAGTTCCTAAATTAGACTAACAAGGATATAAACAATGGCCTAAAGTTGACTCTTTCTAGTTCTGCATAACGTACATACCTCTCCTCTGCAAATCAAGCCTGCCTAAAAAAGCCAAAAACAATACCCCAGTTGCCTCTAGGTAACATGGAAGACATTCGTACAGCCACTTTGCCAACTTACCCTACAAAAGAGATTGCTGCTTATTTAAGAACATAAGACATGCCCTGCTGGGTGAGGCCTATGGGACATGTAGGCTAGTGTTCTGTCTCCAGCAATGGTGAAGTAAACACTAACCCTTTATTTCCTGTCTTTTAAACCATTTTCAATCCATAAAATAACCTGTCTGCCAATCTCATGGCAACTTATTTTCTTCGATAACCCTTCATGTGGAACCTTGTAAAAGGCTTTTTGAAAATCCAGGTATTGATGTCCACTTGCTCTCCTTTATTCAAACTCTTATCAACACCTCATTGAACTGCAATGGCTCAGGGAGGCAGGATTTCCCTTTGCAGAAGCCATACCGATTCTTTCCCAACACACCATGTTTCTCTGTGGCCTCAGTGATCTTTTTCTTTATGACAGACTGCCCTCCCTCTGGCCTGCTGTTCTCAGCATGCCCTCTAGAGCCCACTTTGTATTTCTCTTACACACCAGTTGAGTAGTCTCAGACAGAGACACTTGGATGGAGCCTGAAGTTTCTTGTGTGCTTCAGGCTTTGTGCACTCACAGAGCACCACAGCCAAGGTTCGGATGGGCTCTGAGGATTAGTGCAATCCCCTGCATTCAACAGGCTCCGTCCATTTAACGGCATCAAAAAGCTGGCTCTTGTACCTTCATTGCTGCCCCAAATCAGCCCCTCCTGAAGACTGCCTGTTTTCATGACAAGGATCTACAGAACGAATACCTAGAGCCTTTAAAAGATTAAGATGCCTAGCTCCTAATGGTCTCATTGCTTACAAAGAACCTGAGCCTGCTTGCAGGCTAGGGGATCCAGGGCAAATAAACCGAACAGCCAGTTCAGTCAACAACAGCAAGGACAAATGACTAAGACGAATGACTAAGATGCTCAGTTTGTAGTAAGAAGCCCTGAGCTGGAGTCCCAGTTCTGCCTATGACAGGCTGTGGGGCCCTGGGAAGTTTTTCTACATCCATTTCACTCTGCAATTATCTTGTCTATTTAGATTGTGATCTCTTTACAGCAGTGATTGACATGATACAATTGTACAGTGCCAGTAAAACGGGAGTGATAGAGCAGCCCAGGTTAGGACCCTGGGGTGCTACCTTAATAACAATATGCACTCTCGTCTTATGGAATAGCTATGTTAGAACAGCCACCTGCTTTGGGCCATCTGGTATACATACATGTCCTTGTGTCTTTTTACATGTAAATGTAACTCTTTGAAGACTCTTCTTATTGTTACCAGTCATTGCTTGTTCAGTGCTGTCAGACTTTTCAGCACCATATGAAACAGAGAGGTGGATCCAAGGAGCCTTACAGTCCAAGCAGAGGCAAACCATTTGGAGACAACATACAACAGATAAGCCAGGAGTTGTTTCCAATTCAGAATGTTCTCCAGGAGCTGACTGCACTGGAAGTTGCAGCAGTTTTTCAGGGAACTGGCAAATAGGACAATGTTTGTACATACATTTAATAGTTAGGTTTTCAAGAATGCAGGGAGGTGGCAGGTTCAGGAAGCACAACACATGGTGCTGCTGAACAAGGACAGAGATATGAGGGCGTGAGGTGGGCAAGAGGATCAAAGGGAGGGACAGAACAGAACCAGAGCTGTAGGGAGCAACAAAGCAGATAAAAGTCCTTAAAAATGAGGCTAAAAAAAAATTTTTTTTTTTTTTGATATTAAGGGATTAAACTGATGGAAAGATTCAAAATGGCAGGGGGTGGAAAAGCTGAGGCAGCTGTGAAATCAGGAAGACTGCTTTGGTTGTCACATACTTTCTAGTGTTCAGCATCCCATATATGTCAGAAAGGACATGATCCATTTGAGACACCACCTTTTTCTCCCTTGCACACAGACACAGTGCCTTGCTGCAATAAACTGCTGGAGAAAATGGGTCCTGAACTCCCAAGCTAGAGTGGGATGGAAAAGTACTTCTGTAACAGCTATCTGTTCTGGGGGATTACCTTTGCAGAGGTATGTATAAAACGCCTAGCACAAATGAGGCTGAACAGGGCTTCTAGGCCCAACTACAACACATACGATTTAAATAAATAAATAAATAAAAATCATCATTACTGTAAGCTGAAGCAGTGTGGCACCCTATTGAAGAATACCACAGTCCAGCAGACCAAGAGACAGAGACATTTACTTTGAAAAAATTAATCCACTGGTTCTTCTATCTTTTCAAGATTCAAATGCCAAGCTCACCCTTTACCTGCCAGTCCTGTTTCGATTTCCTCTGTCTGGAGAAACTGAACTGAGAGAAGATCATAACAAAATGAGGTGATTAAGCCTCCTAGAACAAATACAGCTCCTTCTGCACAAGTGCTGAGGGGTAAAACTTTCTTGCTTCCAAAGTCTTTTGAGAGTCCTGAAATTCTTTTCTTCTGTGTTGCATTTTGAAGTTGCTCCCCACGAATATCCTTGTCAGACAATACTAACTCTCCACCTACTGACTGTCAGCAGCTTTCACAGAGCTGACATTTAAAAGACTCAGAGCTTGAAAGCTAATCTCTCTTCTCAAAAGTTATATATCCCAGCAAATATTTGGATATCTACCAGACAAATAAAGCGTATATGGATGTCTCTTTGTAAGAGTTCGACCACAAAGGTAAAGGCTGTATAAAACTGTGGGATTTAATTTGACTGAAAACATACTTAGACAAAATGCTGTCAATTTCAGCCCAGAGTTATACTTAACTGGATTTTTTTAAACACAAAAATCTGAATTAAAAACTCAGTTTTGGAACGCTCTGTTAAGAGTGAAGCTGTTGTCTGCGGGAACCAGAGTTTCTATGAACATTGGATCAGGTCCGTCAGCAATTTAGCACGGCTCACAGCAAAGAAAATGGCTACAGTGCCAGGAAAGGTGTGATGGCTGCTTTCACAGACACACCAAGTTATCCTTCACCCAGCCTGAGTACAGCTGAGTGTTTTCACAGCAGCATAGACCTGAGTGTGCTCAGCTTCTCTGATGGGTTTTATAGGCTGAGCTAAATTCCACTCTGCCACAGCTTCCCTGCTAGCTGAACCTGAGCTAGCTAAAGTGAACTTGAGGGTCTGCAGGGTCCCCTCACTGCACTATAAACATATGCAAAGTCCTTGAAAATATCTTGGAATCTTTTCTAATACACTGTCATTCTTTTTTTTCTTTTTTCTTTTTTTTTTTTGGAACTGCCAAACCTAATTGCACTCCAAATTAAGGTCATTTGAACATGACACACTGCAACAAGAAACCTTGGTCATTTCTTTTAGATTCCAAGGAGAAAGATCTTGGATGTTGTACACCAGCTTAGCGCACAACAATATTTCAGCTGCTGCTATTGCTATGGGTAATCTGTTCCGCCTAATGAGTCAGATCATTACAAAAGCCTTCCTTCCACTGTGCTACCGCAAGTAAAACTGAAAGCACACAATTTGACTGGAGAGCTTTGGGAAAGTTTGATGCTTGAGAAAGAAGCTATCCTGTATCTCTCTATTCTCACCCACCAGTAAGTTTTAGCCCAGCTCCTGAACCCACTACTGCATAAGAATCTTCTGTTCTTGCTTCTACAACTTGTCAAGCCCCATGACAAAGTCCTGGAAACCAGGGGAGAGCTCAGTGAAACTCTGCTTGCACACAATGGTCTTCAGTAGGAATTCTTCCAAGAGCTCTCCAAAGGGTTGTGCAGCCACACACTATGCCCAGGGAAGCTTCTCCACCCCTTGAACTTTCCAAGGCATTTCTTTGATTTTCTTGTGGATGTGAATTCCACAGGTTGATTACAGTAGTTCAAAAAATACAAGTGTATAGAAATTATTTAACAGCTGAATCTTAAAATGATGCCAGATCTCACCTTCTGTATCTGTGAATCTGTAAATTAGCATGTTTTAGTAGCTCATACTACTCACAATTGAATGGTTTAAGTACGATCTCTATTCACTGTTTTCCCACCTTAACCAAGAAAAAATATTTCTGGCTGTTAAATTTGGACTTTCCCTGAGCCTTTTCCACATCTAATCTTCTTCAGCCAAAAAATGTGCATCTGACAAGGAGATCTGGATGAAAGAAAAGGTCACCTTTTATCCAGATTTTTTTTTTGGTCTCTTCACATTATTTTGTTAAAGTAGGATATAGAGAGGGATAAAATACAAGAGGTGATTCTTAGGAGTCTTAGATAGCTTTCCAGAGAGAAGGTAGGCATGCTCTCTACTTACATTGTTATCTTTTAACAAGATGTCCCACATGTAAGAATAAAAACAGATAAGATGCCAATGTTCCCATGCGTTATAACCCACATTTTTCTTTTATGAGTCAGCATCCCAAGGCTGCGAAGTTTTCAAGGAGTACTGGGAAGCTCTGTATAATACATTTTTATAAATGGAAAGAGTCATTCAATGTTTACACTTGTCTCTTCCTCATAGTCAAAGCCCCAGTAAATATTATTTCATTATAATTATTCCCAGCTAACAGATGAAAAGAGTGCTAAGAACTTAAGCGCCTTGACCAAAGCTATGGAGTTTTTGGCTCCCGTTTCCCTGGATTCCTGTGGATATCCATTCTACAACTATCACACATCTAAGGTTTAGTCATCTCTATTTCCTGATAAATATTTCTGATCCCAACGGACAGGATTGATTTTAGCGGCATATAGGTCAATACACACAAAGGGAGCCTGGCTGTGTCTGGAAAAAATCACTTATGAGTTACTTGTTCAGATGCCCCAATGCAACAAGCACCCACTGCCAGTGCTCTGGTGCCCTATTAATTATTTAAAATCAATTAATTAAAATTAATCTGCAGTCTCAGTCCAGTTTCCTAGTGGACAGATGGCAATATTAAGCCACTGATATATTTCAGACTCAAAGCCTTCTCAGCGAAGCAGAGGGCCTGCTGGGCACTGCTCCCTCTTCCAGGGCAGCGTAACCGGTGCACCTGCTCCGCAAGTAAATCAAGCCGAGGGCACAGGGTTCATCTAACCAACCCTTTCATCAGCACCGGGAACAATGAATATGAAACATAAATTCAGTGCAAGCAACAGGACAGTTAGAGCAGTAACACAGCCTTCTACAGCTAAGTTTCTAATGACATAAGCAGATGTTCTGTGACCGAAAAATGTGGGGTTTGTGTCCAGAAAGGGTCATCTCCTTCATCCCCAAACTGCTTAGCCTCCCTGAGTGACCATCACTTAGATATTGACTCCATTAAAGTGTGTGAACTGTAGGTACAAACTGAGTTAAATAATTTCTTGAATACAACATGCAACTTCTGCCAGTGCTGAGACACTGGACACCATGAAATAATCACTATAAATTTCCAAAATATACTGAGCCCAGTTTTATACTTTCCTCTTGGTTGTTTTTCCCAGTATTTATGCTGTATCTCCTCAAAATTAGACATTGTCATCAATTTAAGCACAGTGGGTAGCACATTTAGGATTGTTAAGTAAAACCATCGAAAGGACACTCAGTTCCTTTAAAATAACAAGGATTTCTACAGAATTCCTTTCTTGCTTCCATACTTAAAAAATCCACTTTTTCTTAATCTCTTAAACTTGGGCTAAGCAGAGTTTTAAGGTTTGCAGAGCTGTTCTCCAGCTGAGTGTTTCCTTTTAGATATGCACACCTCCTTGTTGGACATTCATTATCAAACCTTGTGTTTGCCTTTTATCTACAAGTCCTCTTCAGTGTTCAGCATAAACTACATGGACACCTTGCAGATTGACATTTCTTCATTCATGCTTTACCTTAAACAGCATGCGAAGACATCAAAGAAGAGGAGCCGACTTTGATGTTACAAAATGAAAAACGCCTCATGATTTGCCAAGACCAGGGGAACTTGTAGTTTGCTCTTTTCCCCTTAAAGAAAAACTACTACTTTCACTATGATTATGTGAAAATCTTTGCCATTTTCACCAAACTTGTATAAACATTTTGTTCCTAGTTAAAAAAAACCAAAAACCACACACACAAGCCACATCTTGTTGCAGTCCATTAGAACATGGGCCCCAGTGTCTAAACTACAGCAGCTAGGAGGAACGCACACATATTATTTAAAGAGCAGATATTTGTATCACACCTGCAACTTTTACACACTGCAGGTGTCATGACCCCAGGTGTCACCTCACAGGGCATAGGTCACTAAGAGGGTTTTAGAAAAGCATGGTTGTTCCTACCCTAGAGATGAAGAAATTGTGGAATAAAAGATGGATTTGATTCAGCCTTGACAGCAAATAGCCAGGAATAAAACAAAGCAGTCCCCATTCCTACATGGGTGCTCTGCTCAGTGGGTCACTCTGGTCACAAAATCAAAGGCGATGGTGCTCAGCACCACAACTGACACAAAATGTGACAATAACCCCAGGAGGAAGCCAGTCATACCTCATCAGAAGATGTTTCATATCACAATAGGAAAGAATTGATTTGGTTCATAATTTGTGTTCCTATTGTTTTGAATACTATCAAGGGAGGTTTTCTTTGCATGTTTTATTTCATTTTGTTTGAAGCAAAGAACTGCACTGTCCTTATAAGGACAATAGGAATGTGCATAATTAGTCCAAGGCTAAAGAATAGAGACATTCAAAATGAACATTTGTTATTGATTTCCCAGACTGCAGTGGAATTGAGAAGAACATCATGAGAGGAAAAGATATGTAATTAAATGTGATTTGCTAGAATGCTGTCTAGCTAGGTCACTGCATATGTATTATTCGACTGCATTGCTTCAATGTAAAGCGCACAGTTCCTCTCCCTGGTACAAATCCTTTGATTAAGTAGTCTCCCTTCCTTGGTGGAAGGGGCCAGCCCTCTTGTTGTTTTGTTGCCAGCAGTGTTGCTTGTGCTATTTCTTTAAGACTCTTCATCAGATGTGGTTTGTCAGGAACATGCCTAGACTGTAAGTCAGAATAGAACTCATTTTCTTTGATGTGTATTTGCAACGTGCCTGCTCCAGAAGAAGGGGAATGAAAACTTTGGTCACACTGTTAATCTACAGGAACTACATTTTAAGCAAGCGAATGCGAGTAGACTCTGCACATACCGTAGTGTCGGCTACTCTTTTCAAACAGAATTCTATCAATAATTGGTGCCAACATAAGAACATATGTCAAACATTTGCCATAATTGATTCAGCAGGAATGTGTTTAGCCCAGACTTTCTGCTGTAGAGAGACTCCTTATTTTCAGTTTAGGGTTTGAAATTTTCCAAAACAAGATGCATAGCTAGTCTACCTCATTTTTTGCTTAAAGAATGGCACAGATCCGGTCAGTCTGACTGTTTGGCTCGAGTATTGTAGGTTTTATACTTTATCCTTGAGCAAGTGCTTTGCATACCAAGAAAGTCTGAAAGTGAAAGGGTTACACTTCCTTGAAGGTCCATTTGAATGACTGAGAGAAGAGAGCCAAAAATGGTAATCAGATCCCTATGAGATCATATTGAAAGCAGCCATGCTTATTTCACAGAGCCTTCTGATGTTGCAGGGTCTGTAAAACATTTAATCACTGGAGTTCCAATAAGTTGAGATTTGTTGCGAGTACTGTAGAGAGCCCTCGTCTTAGATAAAATGCTGCCTGGTAATGCTCTTACTGCTACATGAGCCAGAATGCGATCAATGTGATTTAGCCTCGCGTCGGCATCCCAGTGAAGGGGATGCAGGATTTTCAAAGCTACATAGCAAAAGATTAATGTAACTATTCATTACAACTCATGGGAGGCCTGATCCAGCTTCTATAAAAGTCAAAGTAAAGATTCCCTTCGATTTCACCAGGAGTTTGGACTGTATTTTTGTGTATCCAGTCCCATAACTGCCCTCCACTACCACAGAAGCCTACCAGTGTACCCTCTTACTCTTCTACCCAAATGGCACCTATATGAACATTGGCCTGTTCTTACCACCCAGCGGAGCACAGATGATTGTAATTCTATCAGACAACTTGTGATTGGTACAGAGTTTTAGTAGCTAAACCTTGCCTACCTTGCTTTTCTTTTATTCAAAACTGTGAAGTTCAGACTGGCCTGGAAAATTGAGTTTGGCATAAACCATGTTGATGTCCATCTCTGAAATAAGTGAAGGAGTCTGTTTTTGAAGGTGGCTCTGCAAAAATGCACAGATGCGATTATGAAACCAAAGTAGCTTAGCTCAGAACAGTATCATTTGACCTGGCCCAAAGTTTGCAGGGAGCCAAGAGATAATCCTTGTTGGACTGTCTTCATTAAACAGCAAACAACCAGTTAAACTTGCACCAAGCAAACCTTTTATTAAGCCTAGCTTTTAAGAAAGCCCTTCTCCACTAATGGATACGGTTTGCAGCTTACTTTGAGAGACCCAGAAACCATGCTAAAAATGGACCAAGATGAAAGAGCAAATTACAACAGTCAGGTCAATCCAAATGACCCCTTCCAGTTTCTTGCAAAAATTCAAACCTGTAGGCTATCACTGGACCTTATAACACTGGAGAAATCTGAAAGGCAGTTTATGTCTCTCAAGTGGTTAAAACAAAACAGAACATCTGAGCCCATTTTATGCTGCAGTTTACCTTTGCTGCCACTATTGAGCAACAGACCAAGTAAGTTTATAGGTACCAAGGCTAAAAGATGGTTCAGTGCATGGTTACATTGCATTCTTCCTGCCTATACAAACAAAGAAAAAGAGAAACAGAGAGAGAGAGACACACACACACAATGCATGTAAAAATGCTGTAGTACAGCCTGGACCTTATAACAATGGGATAAGGAAAATCTGTTTTCCTGATTAGGAGGGGCTTCTGAACGGTAGGTATACATGATTTGTATAGAAAACAATGCCACTTTAACCATATATTGTTTGCAGTTAAATATCTTTTACTAAAAAATCAGGTCTGTAACTGGTGGGTTTATAATACACTTCCCCCCACTCTGTAATCACTGAAAAACTCATTGCTGAATATGTCTGCAGTGAATGCTTGGTTCCTACTTATATCTACGTGGAAGCCTGGACTACTGTCTGGGCTGCTAGAACCAACAAAATAAAATGGACATCTATGATCAAAGAGCACTAAAGTTTTCAGAGGTGGCTCTTGAAATACTCCAGGTTCGAAAAACAGAAGCCTCAGAGCATCGCCCTTGGCTGGCAGGCATTGCTAAAGAATGGAAGAGGTTTTCTAGCAGATATTTTGAGTATTGAGAAAAGGGGGGGGGGGGAGTGAATTAATGTGGATTTTGAGGAGAATGATATTGCCAAAAAATACCATTGTTAGTACAGGGGGGAGGTGGGGAGGGAGTTGACAGTTTGGCAGATTTCTGCAGCACCTTTTGACTGTCTGAAGTTGTGTGTGTGACTTAACCTTTTTATTTCTGCCTTTTGGAGTTCAGTCTCTCTCACTGTTGCCCTCTGCATTCAACTCCTCTGTAGACTCAGTGCTCCTGACAGTCATTGTTATTCTGCTCTCTGCTTTCAACATTATTCCAGCAAGTTTCCCTCCCCGTCAAAGCACTCACTCAGTCTACCTTAGAGGACTGTCTGCTGATCTCTCAGACACATATATGAATCTTTTTAGTTTCACTATTGTTATTAGCTGGCCAAGAGTGCCAAGATTAGTGTTTGATAGAAAAAAATGTTCACAATGTTATTTATATCACTTATACTGTGGTAATAGAAATATCAAAGCAATTTTGCCTTGCACTGGTGAGAATTTTTAGCAGCATCACATTGGTTTCCTTTCCACACACCCTTTGCTGCCAGTACCCGAGTATCACAACACAACATCTCTGCCAGCCTGAAGCGAACTGTGCAGAGGCATAAGGATTAGCCAGGTGAAATCCTGCATGCTCCCTTTGGTTCCCAAGCCAAACTGGCAGGCTGAAAAGCACACCATTTATAAGCCATATTTATCCTTCTTTTTTCTTGAACCCAAAATAAGGCCTGGTCAATTCACAAATCAGCATAAGTATTCCCATTAGGCATTAGCTTTTCTTCAAAGAAATTCAGTACCAACTCAACTGTAGGAAGCCCTTTTTAGTTTTGTGAAAGCTGTGTATCAGCAGAGGAGAGATGGAAGTGTGAAAAATCCAGATTAAGTTCTTGAGAGGCAGTTATACCAGTTTAAGATGCTTATATCCCAATATAACCTACTCCTTTGTCCGTAATAACAGCAGCATACTTCTGCACGAGTATCAGCACAGTCATACTAGGGAACTCTCCCAGTCTGAATGTGTTTCTGCAAATATACAAAGGAAAAGATTTCCTTGCCCTCTCATATACTGCGTAGTGATGGCATTGGCATGTTCTGTTTCCAAGGAAGCATGGGGCTGCTGCAGGTTCCCTTTACAATCTCAGCCTTCAAGTCTATTACAGTTGATTTATATTTCAGGGAAGGGAAAAAAAACCCTGTATTTTCTGTTAAGTGACATTTCCATAGAGTTTGTAATTTTTCTAAAACCTTCAGTAGTATTTGTTAAGCACATTGGAGATGACCAAAAGGATTTTAATCTGCAAAAATTGACACGTTCTGTTAGAAATAAAAACTAGCGACTGTTTAGATCATGAAGAGTTGAAGCACATAGGCCAGGCAGACCTCTACACTCCCTGCAGGCTCCTGCAGCCCTGCTGGCATCCGCTAGCCAGCTGCGCCCTCTAACACCCCCAAACACTTAGCTTGAGCACACTCAGTAGCTGCCCAAGAGACAGAGCAATCCCACCCTCCTGAAGTCTCACCTTGCACAGGCTTTTTACGAGAATACTATCAACAAAAGTGGGGAAACTAAACAGGTGCAGCCAATAAGGGCAAAAAGAATCATCAGAATTATACTAGCAAGAATCATCAGCAGGCAGCTAACCATCACCCAGGACGATGGGCTGGGAGCTCCGGAAAGAGCAGAATCACCCTTTGCAGCATGCAAGCTATGACTGTACTAAGAAGCCTGGGGAAGTAGCTTCTCAGTGGCTGGTTTAACTCCATTCCTTAAACACATACAGCACTGGCTGCTGTCAAAACCATAATACTACACTGAATTTTCTGCTGGCCTTGCCTACTTTGCTAATTTTTATTTAGTGCAGATTTGGAATCTTTGTGAGTCATCACAATCTTTGGAAGTTTCATGATCTTTGGAAGTTTCATAAATAAAGCAGTTCATTGCTAGCCTAATTAGCTGATCTCATGGAGCTGGAAATCCTAGCCACGGAAACGGGTCCATTTCCTCCACAGAGACAGATACAAGCAATACCCAGCAGTGACTCCAACATTTCTATCGAACCTTTCCAACCTCTCTGGAACTTCCCAGAAAGTAAGAATGATTTATTTTTTTGCTTGGCACTACAGCTTTACCTAGTACCATTGTACTGCCAGACTCACCAATTCACCTTTCCCCAATTATACTTATTTTTGCAGTTAAGGAAGCAAACCAATTCATAAGCAAACCTGTTCATATATTTTTAGACACTTAAAAAGTGCTACTGCACTTTGAACTATCACACCCTATAATCTAAAAATATCATTTATAGAAAAGCCCCCTTAGCTGAGGATCTTAGAAGTAGGAACCAGAAATGTAAATTCCTTCAGCAATAAGTCCAAAAAAAAGAGAAAGAAAAAAAAATCTACTGCAAGCAGCCAGTACTGCAAATTACAGCTGACAGCAGTATTGCTAATTGAAGTGCTACTATATCAAACAAAATGATTAAGGACTTAACTGGGTCTAACCATCTATCAGTAGAGATATGAAACTCATGGCAATCATGATAAAATACATGAGCAATTTAGGCTCTTACAGTAAAGAATAACTGTGTCACTTTATTTGATTTATCAACAGCACAGCAGCAGTCTTGACTGTGTGTGCTGTATGTTACGGCGAGGCCTGTCAGCAGACAGGCCATCAAGTCTCCTGCATGCAAAGATGCAGCTTTGTTGATTCATAATTCCCTCAAGGAGTCTGTTATTGTGGATTGCAGTGTTGGAACAAGTGTAAACTGAGCATTTAGGTCCCACAGAATGAAAAATGCAGCTGTTAAAAGATTAAAATGGAAACACTTTAGGAAAAAGGTCACAATACAAGAAAGCGGGTGTAAGTTTCAATTTCATCAGCTTCAACTAGTGAGCAGGAATGAGATCACCATCAGTGATATTACTTCCTGAAAACTCCAGGTTTCATCTGAGGAATTGTCTTGAATTAAAATGGAGTTAAATTCAAATTCCAGAGGTCCCTGGAAGCTATACAATTTGAAGCCAGCCCTATGCTTCTAATTGAAGCAGCTTAGCAATGCAAACCTAGAGCTGCCTATTACAATTAGAGGAAGGAAAGAGTATCTTTTCACACCGAGCATTTTCATCTTTCAATCTCTGTCTCAGCATCTTTGCAAGCAAAGAATTCAAACCTGTCACAGCCCTTCAGCTTTAAGGCTTATCACCTGCTGCAGAACTAAGGTTGAGCCAAGCCTTTCTCTCTCAAAGGCACTGGAGCAAGTCATGGGTTTACTGCCCCAAACGGCCCCCTCTGCCTCCTGCTGGAGTGCGAGAAACTTTGAAACATTGCAAATTCATTTTCCACCTTGAAGATTATTTCTAGACTAAATTGGTTTATTACCCTTGAGGCAATTTCTTCAGAATTCTGGAAAAAAAAAGGGGGGGGGGGAAATCTGGTTCGTACACAGTGAATGGTCTATAACATCAGCCGTCAGAGCTATAAACCAGTTGGGAAACAAGCTGACAGACCTAAGCAGAGTTGGCTGGGGCTCCCTGAAAGAAGAAAAGAAATCACTGGAAGGCATCACAGAAGGAAAGTAAAAACTAAGGTCCACACTGGCATGCTGAGCTGGTCAGAGCGTGCCATTTGGGGTAAAGCACTTAGTATTGTAGCTGGCTTAAAAAAAAAAAAAAAAAAGAAGAAGTAAATTCAAGAGTTTTGAACCTCTCCTGCACTTTTTTGTTGCCACCGAGCACTGCAGATTGCCCCCGCTTGCAGACGCAGACGTTTCCGTCGCCCCGTGCTTTGAAGCGGCTCCGTGACCGGGCCGGCGCGGGGATCAGCCGCAACGCGCGCCGCGGGCAGCGCGAGGAGGCGCAGCCGGGCCGGCCGCGAGGGCTCCCCGCAAGGGTGACCGGGCTGGTCGCTCGCAGCCGCGCGGCAGAGAGGGCGCACACCGCGACGGGCACCGCCGCCGCCCCTCGGGTGCCTCGCTAGCGCCGGCTCCGCGCTTCCCTCGTCAGCCTGGTGGCGTGCGGCGGCTCTCCCCGGCCTCGCACCGTGAGCAGCAAGGCCGCGGCGCCTGAGGTTCAACCCTGCGCCGGGCATCAGCACGAGGGGCGAGCGTCTGAGCCAACCAGTTAGTCTGGACGTGCCTCTAACTAAGGCACCCAAAGGCAGGGCCCGTGCAGGTCGCCCAGAACAGCAAGGTTTGGCCCCTGAGGTTTTGAGGCGACGATCAGGCAACGGGACTCTTTCTCCCTCTTTCTTCCCTGTAAGCAACACGGCGGCTTGACGCGCCCCCGTCTCTGGGGACGAAACGCTGTTAGACGGTGCAAACCCCGCGGCACACCAGCACCTTCCCCCCCCCCCCCCGAGCTGCCCATGGCAAAATCCCCTTACGACGCAGGAACGCCAAAAAAAAAAAGTCACTCTGTCAGCGCCCTGGTGGGAGCCCGCAGCCAGCGTACCTGCAACGGCGGGGCAGGCGCCGCAGGGCTCCTCCTCGGCCACGCGGCGGGGCCGGCGCCGCCATCTCTGCCGCCAGCGTCGTCCTCCGCAGGGCCGGGTCCCCGCGGGGCCCAGCGTCGCCCCGCCCCGCCGCCGCCCTTCCAGAAGGGTCTGTGGGGGCGGCAGCAGCGCCTCGGCCCCGGCGGCTCCTCACACCAGCACCGCCGGCCCGCACCTGGCGGTGGTTTGGCTGATGGATCAGCCGCGGGGAGGGGGGCCGGCGGGGGGGCTGGGGCGAGGCGCTGACGGGGCAGGGGGGGCTGGGGCGAGGCGCTGACGAGGCGGCGGGGGCAGGGGGGGCTGGGGCGAGGCGCTGACGAGGCCGGCGGGGGCAGGGGGGGCTGGGGCGAGGCGCTGACGAGGCCGGCGGGGGCAGGTCGTCGGGGCTCAGGCCTGCCCTGGCGGGAGGCAGTTCCCCCCCGGCCGCTCATACTCTCCTCCAGCGCCGAGCTGGTGCCAAGCAGCCGAAAGCTGAGCAGAGCGCCCGCCCGCCGTTCCTGCCGGAGGGAAGCGCACTGCTGCAGCGCGGGCCGCAAGGAGGCTGTGTCTCGGGCACGTGCTCCGCCTGGGGAGGCGCTCGAAGCCTCTGGAGCGCGGCCGCAACGTGGAAAAGTTGCGTGAACTATCGGCTTGCCGAGGCTTTCCGCTCAGCGTGGGCGGGCTATAACATCCGCTGCACGTAGCGGACCCTGCGGCCGCGCAGCGCGCTTCGCGGCCAGGCCCGGGCGCCACGCAGCAGCAAACATCCACCTGATATCCTGCCATCTAAACAAGGAGGAACGAGCCCCGGACATGAAGCACGCTGTGAAGGCGTGGAAGGAAAACAAACAAACAGTTCATCTTAGATCTTCATCTCTGTGTGGCTGAGATTCTCGTGGCTGTAAGCTGATTCCCTCGAGAAGGCATTCACCTGGCAGGGCAAGGCTATGCCTTATTTCAGGGTATTGAGGCATGGCACTTTCCCCAGAAAATCCCCTGCCAGGATTTGTTACTAAGTGTCTATGAAAGCCAGTTGCCAAGACTGTGCAAAGATTTAAAAGACGGGAGAAAAAAATCCAGGACTGAGGTCCTGATGGCTCCATGGTCCCTCCGGACTGGAGTGGAGGAAAGAACCATCTACTGAAGATGCCACGCTGCCAACCGAGGCCAGACCTGGGCACAGACTCAGCAACGAGGCATGAGCTCCCACTTCTGGTTGCCTACGTGTTCATCTCGAGATGAGCATTAGCGCCCCATACCCAGATCTCCTGCGGTTACGGCTGAGAGAGAGCTATAAAGATTTTCAGAGACTGACAACAGCAGAAGCAAATGCACCTCTTCGCGATAAATGAGATTCTTCAGAATCCCTTTGCTTAGGTCATTTCTTGCACAGACTTGCAATTAAGACTTGCACTTTCAAATGAAACATTTGTAATGACGAACTGGAGAGCAGCCAGCACCCTCAATTCCAGCAGAATCGGGGATGGACCTCACACTCCAGAGAAAAACTACTTTTCTGAGCAGTTAAGAACTTACACATTTGTCCACTCCCAGGGTTTAACACATCAGTACCCTCCAACCTCTGCCTCCCCTCTCTGGTTTTCATCTCTAGTAATCTTTTTTCCTCATATCCTAGAAATTCCTGCTTCACTACCTTGACAGCAATGTTAATGTCAGGTGCTGCACATCATGCCACACTCATGAGTTTTACATTCCTATGACATGGCAGACTTTGATACAATTACAGCTCAGCTATGTATCTTAATTTATGTTACAATATTGCTGTAGTGATATCGGGGACAAATGTTTAATTCACAGAACCTCAGTTTCAAACTACAGTCCCTGAATGCAAACAGCAGACTTCAGTATTTTTCATCAATTTCTTAGTTCATAAAAATCAATTTTTGTAGAGTTTTTACACTGTACATAAAAGACTGTGGCATCAATTAGCCTTAATTCTTTTTTTTTTCTTTTTTGGAAACCTCTTTGTAGGAAAATCTCATATTTCAGCAATTTGCATTATCCACACAATCTGCTTTGAAGTTCTAAGTTATGGTAAGAAAAGGATCCACTTATCTGCACATAAAAAATGTTCAAAGCTTATAAATTCCCTGAAACAGATGTACATTATCATTGGATTTGCCTTTCTCTCTTTGCTGTTGCATGGCTAATAGAGTTTCATGTGCCCCCTCACATCCTCCCCATTTAGCATCTTTTCTCTACAGAAGCATGCACCCTACTGTGCCAATCCACACTTCAAAGATTTCTGTCTATCTATTAGAAACAAAGCACAAAGTGAGAACATATGGCCCCTTTTAAATTTCCCACATTTAAGTCAATATCGTTTCTTTTCTCCTTTGGCAAAGAAACATAATAAGGTTTATCTTCTCCCTTCCTAAATCTGCTGGCTCTCTCAAACTGCTTGTGCCAATTCAGCAGTTACTTTGCAGTATCAGACTTGGCAGCACATATAAAAACAAAGTCTCTAATTTTTTAAATTGCTTTTATTTCTCCAGATGAAGAAGATGCATTTAAATGATGAAAAAGGACAAAATGTAACTGCACACTTTCAGATAAGTGGATATTAAACCCATGAAAGGGCACAGCAGAGAGTCAATAGCAAAAATTGTCTTGTTCAAGTTCTTTTCACGGTGACATCTTTCCAAATGTTTCCTATCACTGACTAAAAGGATGGAAGAGCATTTCAGACTTTTATGCCTTACGGAGTATGAGCATTCACTTGTTTCCCATTTCCAAAGCACCCACAGAAAGCTGGAGAAATAGCATTTAGAAAAGTGGTTAGACAATAATGAGACGTTGCTGCCTCTCTTGAGGAAAAGGAATCACACTGGCTCTTCAGTTTTCTCTGTCGGGGTCACAGATACAGTGAACGTCTCTCTTGCATGCCTGGAAGCGGAATTTTCTGACCATTTCTTTGGAGTGACTCTGTCCTATATGTCCCCAGGGAGGTGGGTAAAGGAACAAGCAGGATGCTCATGGTGGGTTTAGCTGTTCAGAGGAGTCTTTTTTGTGTGGGGGCATTAAAAGCAGTATCTATATGAACAAAGACTAAGAAGTAAATTAAGGTTTACTAGCTATTGTTAGAAAGATCAGCAGACACATAGTATCTGCTGAAGACTGCCTACCTAACTCATGATTCAGTTATAAGGAAACTGGGGTCGCAGTGATGATGTTTTTAGCAGAACAAGGAATGCAAGTCTTGCCCCACTCCTGGAAACACTACGACTTACTCCTTTAATTCATCATCACTAACTGACTATGTATTTCAGACTTCTAAGCTGTCAAGTTTGTAATCTTTAAATTAACTGATTTTAGCATCCATTTATTGGACCAGGAAAATTCTTAGAAAAATCTCTCCCATCCCAGTGCAAACTACGAGGGCCTCAGGGCTCTGATTCTAAGCTAGTGTAAATTGAAGTACCTCTGTTTACATCTGCTGATCCAGTTAAGCTGCACAAAGTTTCCATTGAAACCCATGGAAGTCACAAGTGCAGAGCCATTGAGGGATATGGCCTTAACAGATGGCATACTCAAACAGCAAGAAGTTGTGATTAAAGACATCAAAAGTAAAAAATATTCCCCGAGAAGGCTGTAAAGAGACAGGAGGAATGTGAGGCCCACAGTGCTGCTTTTCCCTTCACTTCATACTTTTGCACTTACTGGAAACTCCGAGTCTCTTTAATTGAGCTTTTCCTCCCCTCCCCTCCTTGCAGGGTGAGAGGGTTAATTGCTTCAGACTGAAACATTACAATTTTCATACTCCTGCTTCCTAACAAAACGTTGAGTGCGCAGGAATGCTCTGCGTGTGCACCATACAGGCGTCCATACAGCATTCAGAGCAAGGATGGACTAAACAGATCCCATGGCCATGGGTATCTGTAAAGCACTGTATCTGCAACTTTAAAAATCAGCACTGGCCAAGTGAGACCCTAATGCTAATTGCCATGGCATTGCACTGTTTATCTTAGTTGAACTAGCATTACCAGTGCTGGTTGTTAACAACTTCAAGTGGCACTTTATTCGTCTATCAACAGTCTTATCCTGTGAACAAGCAAGCGAAGAACTATAAACACCCACTCCAAAGTCACTTTGTAGGGTTTAAGCTAAAGCCCATGGAAAAAGGCAATTCACAGAACTCCAGTGAGAACAGAGAAGATACAAGCTCCAAAACAGTGTTTTAATCTACAAAGTTTTATTTTTCTTTTTAAACTTGTAAACCATAAAAAGAGCTTATCAAATATCTGAAATTAGTACAAGAAAAAATGATGACTTGTATAGCAAACTGTATTTGAAGGCCCAAATTCAAAGACATGCATGGGGTTCTCCTGGCTCTACAGAATTCCTCTTATGAAGCTGAAGACAAATTTGGCCCAGTTTGTTAGGTGTTTCGTTGGCAAATTCACAAAGCCTCAATGTGCTATACTTCATGAACAGAACAGAATGGGAACGTTGAGTGCAAGGAAAAGCACTCAGTGCCAGAAGGATCTGAACCCCGTATCTTCATCCACAAAGTACAGGCTCACCAAAACAGTACATCTTTCGGCTGGTAGTAATTACAGGCTGTTTTGTCTATATGGACTAGGCACTCAAAGGAAGACACGAAACCTACTTCATAAGCATATTGTAAAAAACCAGAGAGCACAGTGCACATAATTACCAGTATGCCTGATACTGTTAAATTAATGTTTGCCCATTGCCAAACTTATAAAGTCCCTTAACATTATGTCTTCAACATTCTTAAAAATTTCTGGAACATCCTACTCTCAGACCCAGAATACCAGACTGACTAGGCAACCGATCCAGTCCGGTCTGACATTTCTTGTGATATCAAGATTATATTCAGTGTCAATAAATTTCCAAGGCATAGTTAGTGCTTAGCATTTCAAACATCAGGACAGGCATTTAAGCTTTGGGCAACACTTGGCCAACTGATGTGTGTTTGTAATCAAACAGAAAAGAAACTCACGCTACCATTCAAAGCATATTCTACAGACTATTAAAAACATCTGCAGAAACACCTCAGCTTCTGAAAAAAATTTCCCTCAGATTGGACTCAGGAAACCTAGGCATTGTTCTTCATCCCACCACAGCCCTGCTGGTGATTTTCTGTAACTTTCTTTCCTTGTGCTTCTACTTCTCCAGCTGCACACTAGATGTTGACCTCTTTTAGAAAGTCTTTCAAGCTCTCCCAGAGAAAAACATTTTATGAACTATTGTTACAGTTTTATGAGTGATAAATGTACCATAAAAGTTTCAAAATAGTACTATGAATACAGCTTCTTCTCCGTACAGTATTTTCTTGTCTCTTGACTGTCTTTTTCCCCCTCTGGTAAACAGTTCTTTGCTACCCCTCCTCTTCCCAAATCTTTCTATCCCTCCCTCGCCAGTCTTTCTTCATAGCTCTAACCCTCACAATAACCCATCTGTGTAGTCCTCAAGTCCTGCTATTTTAAAGCAAAGAAATTAAAAGACTTCATCATATAATTTCTATTATTTTAGCTCAATAGGATTGAATTATTTAAAATTATATAGAAATATAAAAGTAAATTATAGTGTTATTGAAACCTCATTATTTAATAACTGTGATCCAAACTGCAAATGAGATGGCAGTTCAATGTCTACTGAATCATTTCTATACGAAGTTATTTACTTTTCTAAGTCTTATCTTTTTAGCCCGTTCTGAGCACATTTTAAATGTATACAAGGCAAAAAAAATTCCAAGATACCCCTTCACAAGTCAAATCAACCTAACAGCTGTCAAATATGCAGAGAAAATAAATCATTATGCGATAAATTGAGGCTGTGCTACTAGGTGCATTAGAGAAATCTTCTCACCAAAGTTATTTAGCAAATATATTAAGTTCAGTTTTATTTCATGGATTTTCAAACATGTTTCTGCTTGGGTGTGTTTTAAAAAAAGAAGTCTGACAATTAACATGATGCTGAATATGACTTGATTCCCCGTGAAACTGTGGATAAGTCATGTTTGAAAACATATTTTCAGATTTTGATGAATTACATCAAGGTAATTAAAGGTGAGACTTGACCAGCTGACACACTTCCAAACACAAACATTCCTGTCTACATTCCAGGCAAAAATCATGTTGAATGTTTTGGCAAAGTTGTTTTCTAGCATGATGAATTTTCTCAAGTGCAATCTAGGCCCCAAGGGAGTCACTTTGCCGTTAATTGGAATACAAATGAAATCCGTCATTCAATAATTGAGGTACACAATGACATGTGGAGAACAGCAAGCATTCATCATATCGATATATTTATGTGGCAACTTGTAGACTGTTGAGTACACACAGCAGTTATCCCTTACAAAAGATCACCTCCATCAGAATCCATCTTGTGGCATTTGATATTTAACTTCTGGCAGAGGACACATTTTAGTACAACCATATGTTCCCTTCAGGGTACTTCTCCAACAATACTTCACTGTTCTCTGCTCATGATGACTAGAGTAGGAAGGCAACAATAGAGGTCAAAGTGGCTTTTTAATTTGGTTTGGCCTTACAGGGCTGGTCTGCCAATATGCTAGGAGAACCTCTACTTCAGCATCCGAGGGCAGAACTGGGTCCTACTTTTCAGTAATGACTATATGGCATTTCAAAGACATTTGGAAGTGCCTTGAAATCCTCCAGTGAGTAAGTATAAAGCCCAGTAATTGCTGCTGATCTTAATTAACTTACCAGCTTGATCTCTTTTAAAATTCTGTATAATTTTAGCTACTACAAAACCATCAACATTAAGGAGCAGAAATATAAATACTGAAAACACTGTCTGCACATTATGTAGACTTCAAACCTACTCTCCTGGAATGAAATTATAGGCACTCTGAAGCCAGTGGGAGTTTGGGAGTCTTACCAGAGATTTCACTGGGACAAAGATTTACTCTGCTATCCTTAGCTTTGTTTACTTCATATTAGGTGGTCATAAAGTTGTGAGAAAAGTTTAGACATCCTTGTTTTCAAGACCCTGGATTTCCAAATATTGTAGCAGTAGAGCTGAGCAAAATTTTTCAGCTGAAATTTTCTTCAGGAAAAAGTGCAAGTTTTGGGATCAACTTAGTTTTGCTGAATTGCTTGTGTAAGGACAGAAAAAATAAGTGAAAAGGCTGGTTTTTTTATTTGAAATGACTTCATGCCATTCCATTTTATTTTTAAATAGTAACAATATGCCCAACTCCAAAAAAAATTTTTTTTCTGGGAAATGAAATGTTTTCTTTAACCAGAAACTAATCTATTTTATACAGCCACATTTTTGAACAGCCTGAAACAAATTTTAATTTTTTTTTTTAGGTTTTTCAGAATTAACACCAAGCTGAAAAATTGGTAACTCAACACAGCTCTAATAATAGGGGACAAGAAATGTAACTTTGAAACTTGACAGTTTAAATATACAACCAAAGTATACCCAGTCCACACCTTATGGCCTGATCCTGTTCCCAAAAATGCTAATGCAAGCTCTTTCATCAGTGGGATCTGTAAGCACTGACAGCAATTGCAATATGCCCCTGAAATCCACAACAAGGAGAAGGAAATATACTTTCTGAACTAGTAAAACTTTAATTAACAGGGGGTTCTCTTGGCACAGTTTTTGCTGTTAAATAAATAAAGCATTTAGTCAAAACCATCTATATTTACTATACAAAATACTGAAAAGCAAACATTTTTAAAAGATACGGAAACTTAGGGTTCTGTGAAAAGAAACTGTGCTACATGTTATTCACACTTAATGCACGTAACACAAATGCAACACAGTATTTAAATACTGTATGTTCATACATGGCTGGTGTAAAGTTTTAGTATGGGGATGCCACGATATTAAAATTCATTTGTATTTCACAGAATCTAAGCAAGGTAGACTTTGTCTGTTGAATCTCCAAATATAATAAAACAAAAGAAATCAATGCAAAGTTGTAACCAATGCTCAGCTGCGTTATATTTCAAAGTTCACTTGCACAGCTAGTACTGCACACTTTTCAGTCAGATGGGATTTTGTTATTGGTGCTGTTATCTTTTCTAGCAAAATATCTTTGGGTGAGAGACCATTTACGCCCCTTCACTGCCTTTTCTTAGAAAAGCCCACGCTATTGAAAGCATTCTAGTTTTGCAGAACGTTTTCTAGTTTTCAGCAATGATCTGCATTAAAAAATTGACTGAAAGAAGCACCACCTCCCGGCCTTTGTGGCATACGCTCTTCTGAAAAGAGAACAGCTTTAATTACATCTTCAGAACAAATAGCATGGCATCCCGTCGTAGGTGGAATGTACACTTGTGTGTTTGCATGCGGTATAACGTAAGTCACTTGAATACATCAGACTTTGTTAACACTATAATATAAATAAGCTTATTCCTTCTACTAGACATATAAATGCCTTTTTTTTTTTGCAGTCCATAATTATATATACATTGAAAAGAATGATACACAAGCAGCAAAAAAGGCTTAAACTAGAACAACTCAGTGGTAACTAACCAAATTTGTGGCCTTTTCATATTTTCAATACAGAAAATTCTGAATATAAATATTTTTGGACTTTAGGAATTTAAAAAATAAACAGAACAGTATAGTTGTCACACAGATCAAACACATTTTAAAAACATTATGTAAGATTTAACAGAACACACTGCTGACAGCTAAAAAAAATAAAATAAAATAAACCAGATTTTTTAAAGAGGACAATAAGTCTAAACAACTGCTGATTCGGAGAGACAAGACACGGACCTAATTACCAAGAAGCAGTGATTCTATTCCAATTCCACAAAAAGGCAAGGCTTTCAACTTTATTTTCTTTAGAAGTCGATGTCTCTATGTTCTTAGAAAGGACAACATCTTTCTAAAAGTTTCAACTGTTCAGCAGTAGGGTAATATCCCATTTTAGACTGATCAAAACCCTAGTCAGAAAAAAACAACCCTAATCATAAAGGTCTTATAATAATGTGGGATAGTTACATTTTACAATATATACTATAGACAAAATACCACAACATTTAAAAGAAATTGAAACCAAAAGCAAATATGTTTGATAGCACAATTATGCTTTTATGTGAGGAGTTCTCTACTTTAAAGTTCCAAAAGCAACATAAGTGTTTTTAAGTCACTTTCTACCTGCAAAATGGCGATCTGTACAAAACCCAGCTGAATGTATTATAAATCTGGGCCCCACCGAAAGTAAAACTTGAATGTACTGACCCTTCCTTTTCACTTTTCCAATTTGCTTTTGACCTTCAAATTTCTCAGCAGTCAGTAAGGGCTGGCAAGTTTGATCTCATTCTCCCTCATGGAATGGAAGCCCTTTGATAAGAAAAAGGTAGAAGAGGCCAGAATGACTGTGAATGATATTTTTCACATGTTGAATTGTCTCTAAAATGGGAAAAGCACAAATTTGTAGGAACTGGGGAAATTTAAATTGGAGGCACGTAAGAAAATGCCATGACATATGTTTATCATAACATACTTAAAAAGTCACTGTTGTGGAAAAAAATTATAATGTTAATATTCAAACCACAGATTTCTAAAACACAACAAAATGTACCTGAGAGTGTGCATATTTATATATATTTATATTTATATTTATATTTTTATATATATTTGCCAACATTTAAAGTGAGAAAGTATATTTTCCTCAATTCTTTCGCAAAACAAAGAACTGTGGATTTAAACAAAACAAAACCCCCAAATAATCCCTCTCCTTCGCAACCCCCCCCATGAATTATACTTATGGCCCAAGCACTAAAATCTAGTGATGGTTTTGAAAACCCCATTTCACATCCTCCTCTTTTCAAATGGTTTCCCAAAACAGAACGGAGAGTAAGCAATAGAAAAACAAAAGTAAAAGAAGTATATTTAAATATTACCCAGTATATAACAGACTGTACTTGTGTCAGTAAAGAATCTCAAGAAAATAAAGTGTAAGATGTACAAATGTAGCTCTGTTGACAAGTATAGCTAATATTTCCTTGTAATTATTAAGATAGTTTGAAAGGATGTGAACACAAACAGGCTACATGAATGCAGTATATTAAATCCCCCTGTAGCACATTACAATCAATAAAAAGAAAATAAAATCTGAATAATACTAGAGGTAGCAGCTGTTTGTTTTTCTGTTATTCTGAGTATCTCTGGAGTCCAAACCTTCGAACATTGCTCCCCTGATAAAAGGCTTGTGTGCGATCAGCCAACATACAGCAGACTGGTAAGCTAGATGTCTGCAATAGTGTTTGAAGTATCTTTTCTACTACAATGGAAGTAGTACTTGTAAAGTGGTGCGTTGACGACCTGCATGAAATCACAGCTCAAAAAGCTATGGCTGTTTGCTGTTTTACAAGCCACTTAAAAAAAAATCAATCCACAAGTTGTTTAAGTAAGCTATGCAGTTCCACAACATATAAATAGGGTAAGTTTTGAGAATTCCATATAACCTCTAAAATATATGCTAGCTGAATATGAATGGAGTATCAATAATATTAATCTTAGTAATGCCTTAATTCTGGTGACACAAGAAAGTGTTTCCTTCATACAGGATGATTCCTGGAGGATGTTGGTGGGATCTGTTTTATGTCTGGTAGAAGTGATGATAGTGGTGGTGGTGCTCATGGTGGTGGTGGTGTTCATGTCTCTGTATCATTTGTCCAACTTGGCCTTCATATAAAATGACTGTGGGCAGGTCCCTCACATGTTCCTTTTCCACAACTGTCCCTGGAGACTGGAAGGTTTTGCACATTTGGTGATTCTCTTTTGCCCTCTGCTTGTGCTTCTTGTGAACCTGTTGAGACTGCAAGGGGAGATAAGGAAGATTCTGGCCCATCCGTGCACTTGGGGAAGCAACTGGCATGGGCGCCCCTTGAAAAGGTTTATTTCTTACTGCCCTTCCAGGATGCACAGAAGCAACATTTTTGCCCTGGGCCTTGGGAGACCTCACAAAGTGCTTGTTTGAGTCCTGGTTCCGGAGCCTCTGTTGGATTTCTGCGATCTTGGCGTATGAACTCTCAGCCAAATTGATGTAGCTTGGATCCACCACTTGAGACTTCCTATGGTGAGCATGGAAGGTTTCAGGTTCATGAGAACGGGATCTAGTCTGATTCACAACTCTGCTTGGTGGATCATGCTTTTGAGCTGCTGGAGGAGATCCTAGGAAATAACAAGCTGACTTAGTCATCTAGTATTTCAAAGTTTTAATTAGTAGCATGCAGTTGGCAGGGATAGCATCACTGGCAGAGTGAATTTTTCCTAAGGAAGTGAATGCAATTATAGCTGTCTAGTTTAATTACATTTAATAATTCTGATTAGTAAATAACTTATACACATATATATGTAAGTCTTTAGATTATCTTCTCTTGGTCATCATCTATCTGAAATTCACCAAAATAACTGAGTGGAATAGTAAAACTTGGCAGAGGACAGGGAAAGGGAAGAAATCCAGATCCCTTGAATTTGGGGACAGATGTTAAATTTCCAGGTATGAACCCACATTCTCTGATTTTGGGGTCAGCAGTGGTTACAAAACCCAAAGTATGGGCTGGTTTAGCTCAGGAACGACCCCTGCCATCCAAAAATCAGTCCTAGCTTTACACATAGGCTAAACTTAATAGATTAGACGTAAAGATTGGTCTCCTAAGCTCACCTCCAAGTTTAGCTACACAAACAAATACTTCAGAGCACATTAACCACTCCATTGTGGTTCCACCTTCACCAGTAATTATCTTGCAGTATTCAGTCCTACTGCTTCCAGTAAGTTGCTACAGACAAGTCACACAGGTTCAAAATTCATTGCCCCTGATTTGGAACATGCAAGTGAAGAAAGAAAAGGCCAAAAGGTTGAAACATAAATTACCAAATTACCTGGCCCAAACTTTGATGTGTAGTTTTCTATTCCTGCAAGATCCAAATAGTGGTTTCTCCTTTCAATGTTCTCATCAACACAATGACGATAGCACCCACTTTGCTCTGCATTGTTCTCACTCTGGTGATATCTGTCAGCAGGAAGCAAATTTAAAATTCAGCAGAACTTCTTTAAAATTGTTATCACCATCTGCAAAACAACAACTAATGTGCCCTTTGAAGTGACAGGAGTTGCTCACAAACGAACAACAAGCACTTGAAATTCTGGATGACCAGATTTGCTAAGTCGATAGGCCTGAACTGACTGTTCTTTCCCCTCATATAAATTGACCCCGATGTTGCAAAGCAAAGGATGCTTTCAAATTGCATCACAAATTGCGAAAACAAATGAAAATGCTCCAAGGGCTTCTTACATTCTGTCTTAGGGCCAAACCATTCAGCTGGTTCTCAATCTGGAAATGCCAAAGAAAACCTGCTGTTGGATACAACTGTTTCCGCTGCTATCAGGAAGTACTGGGGCAAGCCTCATGTCAGATTAACATCCATGTATATCTGCTTCAGAAAGACAGGCAACAGTACAGGTGTAATAACTAGAGAGAACCTGAGGAGAAAAAGTGTTGGTAGAATAGCTGAAGGTAACTGCTGCTTTCCAAAATACAATTAAAAAGGTCAGACCAGTCCCTGGCTTCAGCAACTCAACTCCTTTTCCTGCTCAGCTTTGCAATTTTATTTATAGCAAAACTATTTCCTGAGAATGAATATCTGAAATACCATTCATTTATGAGGCAGAAAAAAAATCAGCCAGAGGTTTATGAAATTGTAGCCAATAATGCTGAACAATTACAATTTAATTCAGCAATTTAAATGGATGTCTGCAGATATTAGCATCTTCAACGTAACAAAAGGGATAAGCAGAAAACTCCTGATTAAATCACTGCCTGTCATTCAGATACTTCAATCTTCAAGACCACAAAGACTTTTGAAAGGCTTTGCTTTTATATGCTCTGTGCAAATGCACTGAAAGACCAGAATTTGGCCTTGTATTTTACACCAGTTCCTAACTACAGGTTCCATTCCATAAAGTGCCAAAAATACTGGTTTTAGTTTGTTAACACATTTGCAGATTTCCAGAGGCTAATAATCCCACAGAGTTTTGGCACAGACTGCTTTCCCGATCTAGGGTCAGAGGGTTTAGGACATTATAGAACTGAGTCCCTAGTGTCTCTGTCAGGCACAGATCTACAGTTTCTTACAAGACAACCTACATGGAAGATCATGTTTGCTCCACTTTGATATGGGTAGATTCTCCTGAATGGAGGAGAACCTGTCTGGAAAGCAGTGAAGCTTTAAAGACTCTGCAGTCAGCTTTGAACACCAGAAGTGACACGGGGTACTGTCAAAAAAGAGGGACTGTCCAGACATTTTTTATTTTTAGGTAGATAGCCAACTCTTGTACCTTTCCTGCCTCAGACACACTTTTATAGGATCGTACATTTTAGCAAGTCAACTTAAAAGATCTCGGGGCTAGAACCCGGCTAACTGAAGGTTGCCGTGCTTGAGTTGCCTACAGAAACCAACGGGAGTTGCACACGTGTTAAAGACAATGCACAGCTAACCCATAAAAAGCATCACTGGGTTTGAACTAGCACGATGAAGCAACACTGTATACAGTAGTGTCTGTTGAAAACTGAGTTAACAGGGAACCTGTTTTTCTTTGTAATTGTAATAAATTCCATCTCTCATCAGGACAGTGAAGAAAAACTACACAAGTACTGCCACAGCCCTGCATGCTAATAACCTTCTTACGCGCAAGATGAAGTTCAACAATGCAAACACACACCGTGAAGCAATTACACACTGATGAGAGATGTGCTCTACTGTCAAAGAGAACTTAAAGTACTTCAGAGAAATGAGGCTTCTGGCATCCAGCTCCCGAATGCTTTTTTTGCATATACATGGGAAGATACAGGCATCATGCACCTGCATCAAGCACAGACTGTAAGAATATACATTGTTGTTGCTGGTTTCTTCCTTTTCTTTTTTCCAATAGAAAAGACACCTGCTTAAGTATTTGTGCAGTATATGAAAGCGCTTTCTAAAATTCCCACACCATCCACAAAGTTGTCTGCCAGTGCTCTTCCACCATCAATTTTATAATACACATGCTGGGCAAGACATCTATAAATCTGCTTACTTGATCTTGATATGGATGAAAACTCTTTCCTGTAGCTTCCAGGGGATGAAAAATCCCACCCACCATCTATCTCCCACCCTAGGGATAAAACCATCTCTATCTATTTTATCTTGAATATTAATCACGTCTTGCCTAGAATTCCTAAGTGACTGAATTTGCAAAATGTGTGTACTTCACACAAGTCTTCATTGCCGTTCTCAAGGGGAAGCCTCTGCATTAACACCTGGAGCTACTGCTGAGCCTTAGGGAGCCTTGAAGGGGCTTTGCAGTTTGGCCAGAGTGCACAAACATCCATACTCATGCGCAGTGGCCAGGTTCTTTGTCCCGGCCACATTTAATGAGATACAGCAAAAACTGTCAGAGGCCGACAGTCGCCTGATATTGATCTGCCCAGCTCAAGATTCAGGTTTGTACTGTCTAGGTAGCCTCTAATCGAAGGGATGAGGAGGACAAACGGGGCCGAGCCAAGACTGTCCCAATATTTGATGCATATTTAAGTGGAAATGGCTAACATTCATAAAACAACTACATTTACAAAAACAGGGCTTTAAGGTGGATGGTGGAAGGACTTTGAACCGGAAGGGGACTTTTGCTATAAATTATCAAAAAAATCCCAGTCCATTAAGTTCACAAAAGGCAAACATTTGCTAATGGGCACAGGAAATCTGAGCACCACATCCAGGCCAGCAAGCAAAAACATGGAATATTCTTTAAGTAGGAAAAAATTTTGCAAAGAGTTGTTAACAAAAGGTTAGAAGTCATCTTATAATCTGAAATTTGATCTTACTGGGATTCACTCACTAGGATAATTCGCTAGCATTTCTACTCTATCCAGAAAAGGGAAGCACAGTTTTTGTTGTCATTTTTAATAAAACCAAATGCTCCTCCTCCTGATAAATTTACTAAAATAAATACATTTCTTTGGACAAATTTCTCTAAATCCACAGAAGGCCTAAATTGGAATTTTTTTAATTTGCAGCTGAAGAAACAAATACAGCTAATGATTCAATGCCATTACTGTGGCATTTGTGCAAACATTTCCCTTTGCCTTAGCATGCAATCTTAGACTAAACCAAACCTGTATACTCATATGGAGATGAACTGTCTAAACCAACTGATGTACATTGAAAAGTATCAAAATTACCTGCTTTTGTTTTGTTTTTCTACCCATTAAACCAACAAATTCAAAAAAGGAATAGCAAACCTACACTCAACTGAGAGATGAGCATTATTATTAGCTGTAAAAATAAAAAAAATACTTGAAAGATACATTGCAAATTACTACCACATATTCTGGTGTTCAGTGGAGGTAATATCTAAAACATAGATGGAACTCCTGATAATAGGATATTCTCAGGGTATGTGCTCTTGCTAACCTTGCAAATGGCACAATAACACACTTCAGAGCAATAAGTCCTATTCTGGATTGGCATCCAAAATAATGCTGGACATCCTGTTAGGGAAGAACTAAACCCCTTTTTTATTAATCTAATCTCTAGATGGCTGCAAGTGTACCTGCAGCTCTGCAAAAAAGAAGTACTGGGCTTGTACTCAATGGGAAATAGATGCATTCTGAGTCACAGAGGCAGAATTCCATTACAGACAACAGACGTATTTTTTCAAGTGCTGAAATATATTTGGAAACTTAAAAAAAAACAAAAACAGGAATGATCCAAATTTTCCTTCAAGTTTACAATAAAGGTAGAAGTTCTAAGCAAGCAGCTAATTCCTAGCTGGGTGTTACCTCATGACTAATCCCCTGAGGGAAAAGTTGTCCTAAAGACGCTGAGGCAGTGGGGAAGCGGGCTTTCTGGCGATGGGAGTCAGCTGAGGTAGCTGCTCTGCAAAGTCACTGTGAAGTAAGTAAGAGGTGAGTTTACTTCTCATGCCAACGGGACGAGCACACTTTGAAAGCGGACATGAACTCCCCTACAGTTGCTCTGCACCGAAGCCGCCTTGGCGGGAGGCGAGCACGGTGCAGGCAGCATGCTGAAGCTCTGCCCTCGCCTGCTCTGCGGGACGGACCCTACGCAGGGCACTTGCCGAGATGCTGATTCTGTCTGCTGCTCTGCCAAGAGCTGCCTTCCTCCTTCCTTTTGCTAGATATTGTAGCCAGCACCTTTAGGAGGAAAGGCAGCAGAAAAGAGGCAGGTCTGGTTAGGACCTGATAAACGAGATGGAGAAGGTTAATAAAGCTTGGAGCTAATTGTGTTAATCAGTGAAGAAGATGGGCTGGAAGGAGGACACAGATAGGCAGGAACCGGTCTCTATGAAGATAAAAAGATTTTAAGACACTTCTAGCTGAAAGGTACACCATTCTGCATTAAACTCTGCTAATAGGTACAGTATTTGCAGATGGCATCTAAAAGGATGGTGCGTGTCGTCCCAAAGAGCCAAAAGAAGAAGAAAAACTGTGAATAGTGGAAACTACAGGTTTGAATTTTTTTTTTAATCAAAGACCTAAATGCAATTAAAATGTTGTTGCTGCTTTTTTTGTACAGAGCATCCACCCGTGGAATCTGCTGCCTGTTGCACAGTGAAGAATCATACAATTCCTCTGTCTTAACATAACAATAAAAAAAAAGAAAAGAAAAAAATCAGTAGGTGAGGTTTCGCCAAAGCTAGCCCTGTCTCTCAGGAGACAGAGTTCTCTGCTCTTACCTGACAGAAGCCCGCTGCTTCTTTTCAGAGCTTCTTACTTCTTCATTGGTTTTGCTTTCAGCTCTGTGCCTGGCACTCTGCAAATCTGCCACCAAGAAAAAGCACATTATTCTCCCATGACTGTTGCTGTTAGTCTGTCTAACTAACATGCTACATTGTAAACACATCTTTTCTTGTCTGTAGGTCAGGATGTAATACATTATTAAGTTTAATTTCCTCAGAAGTGTTTTTGTCCACAGAACAGATTTTATGCAGACATAACCTTGGCTGTGGGATGTGAGTCAGGGTTAGGCTGAAAGCCATGTGGTAGGTTAGATTGAGCCACGCTGACACTTGGGATCCCTCAGGAGGGCTTGTTAGTTTGGAGCTCAACACTGCATCATGCAGCTTCCCAACAGTGCAAATTTGCTTGTAATTGCACTTGACTGAGTGGATGCATATATTAAAACTCAAATACTGAGGGTCTCCTTTTGGATAAGGTGTCCACATTTTTCTACTGAGGTATTACTTTAGGTACTTTCACCGTTTTAATTTAGCACTACTTTATCTACTGAAGTGATCGTGATGATACGACTATTATTAGAGTGAACACAAGATGAATAAGCCATCACTTTATAATGGTACATATGGCAAACTTTGCCAGTATTGAAAAAATGGTGCAATTCTTATGCATAGACCAACCTTGGTAATAAATGCATCATTGCTCACATACCACGTTACAGACAGTTGTAGCCTACAATGCCTTCCAAATTCCCGTGTGTGTCTGGTAACAGTGCTTGGCTCAGTATTTCTATTTAAAATCGATCAGCATGCATTAGCCATGATCTTTTCATTACCAGGTATTTAATAACTAATTGAAAGACCTGTCCAGATTCCACATATTGCAAAATTTGAAGTGAAGGGGCAAATAACGATTTTTATTTCTCCTTCTAACTACTAACAAACTAACTTTGTTTGTACTAACAAACAAAGAAGGACTGGTGGAAGATGTGAAGGTCAGGGGCTGCCTTGGCTGCAGTGACCATGAGATGGTGGAGTTCAGGATCCTGCGAGGAGGCAGCAGGGCACCAAGTAGGATCGCAACCCTAGACTTCAGGAGAGCAAACTTTGGCCTCTTCAGGGACCTACTTGGAGGAATCCCATGGGTTAGGGCCCTAGAAGGAAGGGGCGTTCAAGAGAGCTGGTTAATATTCAAGGATCACCTCCTCCAGGCTCAAGAGCGGAGCATCCCTATGAGTAGGAAGTCAAGCAAAGGAGGCAGGAGACCTGCATGGATGAGCAAGGAGCACCTGGCAAAACTCAACCAGAAGAAGGAAGTATACAGAAAGTGGAAAGGGGGACAGGCCACTTGGGAGGAATATAGGAACGTTGTCAGAGTATGCAGGGATGCGACGAGGAAGGCTAAGGCCCGTTTGGAATTAAATCTGGTGAGAGATGTCAAGGACAACAAGAAGGGCTTCTTCAAATACATCAGCAGCAAGAGGAAGACTAGGGAAAATGTGGGTCCTTTGCTGAATGGGGTGGGTGCCCTGGTGACGAAGGATGCAGAGAAGGCAGAGTTACTGAATGCCTTCTTTGCTTCAGTCTTTACTGCTCAGGCCAGCCCTCAGGAACCCCAGACCCTGGAGACAAGAGAGAAAGTCTGGAGGAAGGAAGACTTTCCCTTGGTGGAGGAGGAGTGGGTTAGAGATCATTTAAGCAAACTTGACACCCACAAATCCATGGGCCCTGATGGGATGCACCCACGAGTGCTGAGGGAGCTGGTGGATGTCATTGCTAAGCCACTCTCCATCATCTTTGAAAGGTCATGGAGAACAGGAGAGGTGCCCGAGGACTGGAAGAAAGCCAATGTCACCCCAGTCTTCAAAAAGGGCAAGAAGGAGGACCCAGGGAACTACAGGCCAGTCAGCCTCACCTCCATCCCTGGAAAGGTGATGGAGCAGCTCATCCTGGAGGCCATCTCCAAGCATGTGGAGGAAAAGAAGGTGATCAGGAGTAGTCAGCATGGCTTCACCAAGGGGAAATCATGCCTAACCAATCTGATAGCCTTCTATGATGGAATGACTGGCTGGGTAGATGAGGGGAAAGCAGTGGATGTTGTCTACCTAGACTTCAGCAAGGCTTTTGACACTGTCTCCCATAACATCCTCATAGGTAAGCTCAGGAAGTGTGGGTTAGATGAGTGGACAGTGAGGTGGATTGAGAACTGGCTGAATGGCAGAGCTCAGAGAGTTGTGATCAGTGGCGCAGAGTCTAGTTGGAGGCCTGTAGCTAGCGGTGTCCCCCAGGGGTCAGTCCTGGCTCCAGTCTTGTTCAACTTCTTCATCAATGACCTGGATGAAGGCACAGAGTGCACCCTCAGCAAGTTTGCTGACCATACAAAACTGGGAGGAGTGGCGGGTACACCAGAGGGCTCTGCTGCCATTCAGAGGGACCTGGACAGGCTGGAGAGGTGGGCGGAGAGGAACCTCATGAAGTTCAACAAAGGCAAGTGCAGGGTCCTGCACCTGGGGAGGAATAACCCCATGCACCAGGACAGGTTGGGGGCTGACCTGCTGGAAAGCAGCTCTGCCGAGAAGGACCTGGGAGTGCTGGGGGACACCAAGTTAAGCATGAGGCAGCAATGTGCCCTTGTGGCCAAGAAGGCCAATGGTATCCTGGGCTGCATTAGGAAGAGTGTTGCCATCAGGTCGAGGGAGGTGATTCTCCCCCTCTACTCAGCCCTGGTGAGGCCACATCTGGAGTACTGCGTCCAGTTCTGGGCTCCCCAGTACAAGAGGGATGTGGCACTACTGGAGCAAGTCCAGCGAAGGGCCACAAAGATGATTAGGGGACTGGAGCATCTCTCTTATGAGGAAAGGCTGAGAGAGCTTGGCCTGTTTAGCTTGGAGAAGAGAAGGCTGAGAGGAGATCTTATCAACGTGTACAAGCATCTGAAGGGAGGGTGTCGAGAGGATGGGACCAGACTCTTTTCAGTGGTGCCGAGCGACAGGACGCGAGGCAACGGGCACAAACCGAAACACAGACGCTTCCATCTGAACATGAGGAAAAACTTTTTCACTGTGAGGGTGACAGAGCACTGGAACAGGTTGCCCAGAGAGGTTGTGGAGTCTCCTTCTCTGGAGATATTCAAAACGCTCCTGGATGCAATCCTGTGCAATGTGCTCTAGGCGACCCTGCTTGAGCAGGGGGGTTGGACTAGATGATCTCCAGAGGTCCCTTCCAACCTCAGCAATTCTGTGATTCTGTGATTCTGTGATTCTACTATTTCACTTCTTACAAGTTCTAGCAGAGTGCAAGAATTTAAATCAGAGGTATAATTTTTATGGTATTTTATCCTTACTGAGGTTCTAGCTTAGAAATAGCTACAGTGATAAAAGGTTATTTACACTGAACTATTTACTCTTAGCCAGCAGTGGTGATACCTATGCACAAGCATAAAGCATTTTTATACTATTACAACTGTTTCCACACAAACTGAAGGCTGTAACTATACCAGCAGGGTTAAAGCAGTACAAATATATAAAAAACTTAATTTGCTGCAGCATGCAAACACAATCACACAACACATGGGGTGTCACTGCTGCCAAGAGGAAACAATCAGTCAGGATGGGGACCTTAATTCATTTCAGAGACACTGAAAGGAGGATAGGCAATTTTGCACCTGAGATCTTAAATAGGTTCATGGGGACTAAAAAGCCCACAGAATTACCTGCCTTGAGTAACATATGTATTTATTTGTATTGACAGAATACAGAGATGGATCTTTAAGGGCTCCTTAAAGATGTTCAAAATCTTTTTTCAAACAGCTGATTGCACATGCTTACCAGAATGATTTAACAAGATACTCTTTTTCTTCTGGCTGCTGTCTGGTGCCACAGTAAGTTTCACTCGCAGAGTTTTGCTGGAACTAGGAGAATGGTTTACTGATGCATCAACTACTTCATAGATGGTATGAAGCAGGCTAGTAATATCCTAGGATATTGGATTGAAACACAAAAAGACACAATATTATGAAAGTGGTATGAAACCTACAGCTTTGATACATAGAACTATTTTGGACCTGGGACTATTAAATGCTGAAGTATCCTCAAAACTCACTGAATTTTAAAGGAGCAAAACTTGCTAGAACCTTAGAGGAAAGAATCCATTTCTCTCTTTTGTTAATCCCCATTTTTCCTAGTTTAGACTGTAATTTAACTGACAGTCAGAAGGAATGGTTCAAGCGGATCCATATTCTTCAGCATCAAATGATGTAAGATTTATGAAATGGGGCAAACGAGATCAAAATAATAACAAATTTATTCTTGCTCTCCAGACATACACTGTGAATTAGCCAAACTGTATTTCTTTCCTTTGGTTTCAACAGAACTGAGGGATAATTATTCATACTGCACTAAAAATTGAGTTCATATGATCAAAACAAACACAGCAACTGAAGAAATATGACATCTTCAGGAAATCTTACTACTTCTTGTTATTTTCTTGGGATAGCTAAATGGTAGATTGCATAGAGGAAAGCTAGTCAGAGATGTGGCAGGACCGTAAACCTTAGGTGTGGAATTAGATTAAATCTGAATGTCACTCTACCATACGTGTACTGTGGTCTAGCCTACTTTGCAAAATTCAAACCAATTCTAAACTTATATATGTGAACAACACAGATTATCCACTTTGGCCTATTAGGGAATATTCTTCATACACCTCCTTGAAGGCAATGGAACATGAACAAATGCTTAAGTGTCCGGCTACGTCAGAAGGAACCGTGGCCAATTTTGATAAGTCAGTTGTCTCCATTGGCCGGTAGGAGGAATACTATACTCCTCATCACTTAGCAGCTGGAGATGCTGGAAGTTCTCTGCTGTTTAACTAGTCCAGCCAAGTTTCAATAACGTACTACCTTAAACTGCCAGGATAAACAGGAAATCTCTTGGCTCATTATTTCTCCCCAAAGGGATTTCACCCAAATTTATCTTGGGCACCAACCTAGGGCCAAAGCATACTGGTCATTGAAGGCTATAAATATGCCATTCAATGTATAACTGAAAAGTTCTCCATGCTGGTCTTCCTGTTCCTTGATCTGTCCTAGGACCTATGCTCTTTCCAGATGCCTGCAAGCACAAAGGAAATATCCAAATCATCCTTTGTTAAATATAAATGGTTCTGAAGAAGATTAGGTCAGTTCAATAAAGACTCAAAAACTCTAGGATCTTCCTTTGCTCAGGGGTCATGCTCTTAACAATGGCAGCCTCAAAGTTTAGCAGGTCCTAAAGAGCCCTGGCAGCCGATATGCCATACACTCCTTGTTATCTGACCAGCTTTAAAGGAGACACAGAAATACTAAGCTCTGTTCACATAGAATATTTTGTCCTTAATAGACATTTAGAGAAATACTGACCTTATGGCCACCACAAATGATTTTATAGTAGATGATTTTCCAGCTCAACAGGCAGAATGACTAAATCCTAGAGGGCCCAGATTTTGTCTTAATACGTACCCTCTTAGCTTTCCTAAACTCAGTGGAATTTCTCCAGACTTGTGAGTTCAAGATCAAATATTCATAAAACAGAGAAGAATTTGTAGTCTCTCCTTTCTTTCCCTACTGAAATATTTTTTCTACCATTGCTGTAAGAGTCTCTGTATGTAGGCTGTCACTACCATGTCCATAGCTGCTTTCCATCCTCCTGACAAGAACTACTGTCTACAGCCTGTATGAGGAAAGGTTGCTCAGTGACAATCTGGTGGTCACCTCACAGCTCTTTAACACATCTCACTTCTCACACTTCCACCCTAATTTGAAACCTAGCCAGACCTCTAAATAGACACAGCACTATCTGTCAGCCAGCTTCAAAGGCTGGATTCTCATTGTATCTAAAAGAAAAATTCAGCCAAACAAGGACATAAATAGACAAGCAAACAAAACATCCATTGATGACACCATCTAGGAGCCTTGTGCTATAATCCTACACCTTCATAAACCAAACCTTCCCTTTCAGCAGAATACTTATGCACCATGATTATATTTAATGGGACCTCATACACTCAGCACTTTGGTGAACAGGCCCTTCCCAGACAGCCCTTAGCAAGCACTCTCCCCTTGTGCCCTGCTCTCCAGGCTGTGCTCGGCCAACGCTGCAGCTTTCTGCACAAGGCTGCTCTCAAGAGGTTGTTATCAATAACTCCTTCCTTGACAAGAATCTAACCCCCTCTCTTTTTTTCAGAGGCACCACAAGTTTGTGGTGCATGCATCAAAAATGTGGTACATATTTGTACAAGCTAATCATCTACTTTCTTTTTACTTCAACAGGCGAAGAGAAGTCTTTACTCCCACTGTCCTTTTGAATGATTTTTTTTCTGGTGGTGAGGTCTAACTTGCTGCCCCTGTATTTTCCTTTTGTTCTGTGTGGGTCTTTCTCAACAAACCACTTGTCTCAGCAGTTTAAAAAGTACTCCCAAATGCTGCCAAGTAAGGCCAGATGCAACACTTGTGTGACACCCACTTTGCGAGTCAGAAATATGTATGCACACACATCACATTAGGACAATTTACATCTCACAGCCAAACAGGCCTGAATTAACCCAAATCAATGTCCAGGCACCAGGAAGTTTAAGAGACTGCACAAAGGTATCAGAACACCTTGTGGTTTTGTAACTCTGCTGCTTTAGCATTTTGTTACAATTTTAATACTCAGCTTCCTTCACAACAATCTGCTCTGCTGCGCATTTTGGAACTGAACCAACGTGGTCATTGGACTGGATATATACCAAGTTCGAGGTCAGGAATATACATAAGTAACCACTTAATGCTTATGCTGATCTTTTAAATACCAACAGCAACATCTTTATTATAGGATTCATTTAGTTGTGGTCCTAAGTTGGGGTTGGAAGTGCTAGCAAACTGACAGCTCTGATTCAGTCAAACAAGTCTGCTCGGGTCACTCACCACTCGCCCATCTATCAAGCTTCTGGCCCAGTAGCTACCAGCTACTAGGCAGCTTGAACCTCCTGCTGCTTTGTAGTTATTTCTTCACAATTATAACATCCAAATTCCTGAGGCACTGATTTGGTAGGAATCAAAATAGTCATTCTTCTACAGGTTTTGAACTGTGATTGAAACTGTCTTCTCACAGCCCTTTTCTGGGCAGCTAATATGGTATCGGCTTCTTGCCAAATTAGTAGCACTAGACAACTACAACATACATTACAAAATTTGTGTTTTATAGCCGTGCCTATAATTACCCCCAAAGGAATTTTCATCTTCCAGTAGGCCTGCCACGAGAGTGGGGCAATTTATGCTTCCCTTGAAACCTGTCACACTGAACATTATCTGAATTGAAATTCCTTAAAGAACTACCTACAACTGTTGACACAGCTTTACCTTCCACCCACCAGCTTGTACACTAGTGGTTTCACCTTCCTCAAGAAATTCAGTGTTAAGAATCAAGAATAAAAACTATTGAACTTTTTCTCTCTCCTGGTCCACCAACCAGCATGTCTCTTTTACCAAAGAAATCAACTTTTCTGCACTATGCGCTACAATTTTACTAGTTGCACGATTCTGCAACTGCTTTGTATAACTAAGGCCACTCAGCAGTTTCTGCACAAAAACTTTCATCTCACATTTCTCAAACTTCCTCCCTTTTTTCATGAAAAATAAACAAGAACATAATTTTCAGTTTCCCATTTTGCCCCAAATATTGTTTTTTACTGAAATATTTTAAATCAGTTTTAGTTAAAAATCATTGTAAATTTTAAAAAAGTATTTTAAAGAGGGAGGAGAAATAATAACACAAAAGATATTTCTCCTTTATAGTAAATTAATGGTATTTAGTGGGCAAGTAGCCTGTGTGAGTCCAAATGACTTCTGAAGGGCTTCTGGTGTGCAGAATTTCTACTGGAATAGCTATTTTAATCAAGTAAGAAAACTGAAACTGTGATATTTTTCTTCAAAGAGAAAAACAAAGGCTTTCTGGGTAGCATCGAAGCAGCCAGCACATGCCATACCCAGATTGGTTTGTGTCTTGCTTACAAGACTACAGTTGTTCTTTCTAGGGCTGAAGGATTTAACAGTGTTAATCTTCACGTTTTTCACATCCTATTTTATCAAAGAGCTAATACGACAAAGTATGTTAAAAAGAGCAACTTTAACAGATTGCCAGAAATATTCACAGTAGAAATACCCAAAAACGTGCCGTTAAGGCCACACATGTATGGTGCATGCCAGAATATATTACAGGTCTCTGGTGGGAGACGGGTGGGAATTCAGAACATCCAGGGACACTAATGGGCCCACAAAAAAGAGAAAGAACAGGTGACATTTATCACTCCTAACAGTATTCAGTGACAGTATTCATCACTCCTTACAGAACTCATGTTACTGAGAAAGTCCTCATTCCAGGTATTAATTTTTTGCTTCTAAGAAATATTAATGGTAGAGGAATACCCCTTTTTTCCAGCCTTAGCATAGCTTCTCAGCAGAGGACTAGCTGTTAGCAAACTACGGATTCTCCCGAGGAAACTAAGAGGCTTTTCCAGCTTAATTAATGTAACAGAACAGGACATTTGCACAAAAGAGATAGATAACCAATGAGTTTAACACTGAGAAGAAACATTTAATTTGGTTCTTTGTAACAAAAAAGTTAGTAGGATTTTTTCTTAAAATTTCTCTCTGGTGCAAATTCACCAAATCTAATGGCTTCCAATGATGGGCCCTCTGATACGGACAGGCACCACTCCTCTATCTGTCGGTTCCGTTGCTGATCTTGAATTAACACAATAGTGACAAACGCAGCAAAAAAACAAGTTTCGAGAGAAGGGCCAGGTTGATAAATCATAGCCCCAGAAAAGCCAGTGCCCTTCCCCAAGTCAAAGATTTGGTGCTGAGTTTTGAATGCAGAAATAACCTCAAACCTTCTCAGTCATGAAAGGACATGAGCAAAAATAATCAAAAAGAAAAAAAAAAAGAGGAAATGTAAGAGAGAAATTGGGTATTTAAAGTAAGATACAAGGAACATTTTTAACGTTAAAAATAGATGAAGAGAAACATCAATACGGGTTCATTATCTTTCCCTCAGAAAAGTACAAATGCCTCATTTAGAAGTTTGTTTGTAGTCTCATTTTTACATACAGCAGGACGTTTTTATTGAACCATCAGCTTTGTTTGATCACTTCCATTTTTGAATCATTCTTATTAAAGGAGCGTCACCTGCTAACTACTCAACAACTAGTCCAGAAGAAATTCCCTTTCTTTTTACTCCTGACAAACAACTTTCTGGTGTGTTTATTCCTGTGCAGCCACTCACCAAAGAAACTAAATTTAACGAGAACGAACTGATCGCCAAAAAACAGCTGGTGTTTTTAAAGCATAATTACATTCAAAGAGCTCAGCATAAAACCTCATGGATGAAAACACATTAGCTCAATTAGCTAAGTTTCAAGTCCGATTACAAATAACTGTGTGAAGATAATTACAGTGCAGCTGCCAGTTCTAAAAAGGCCTTACAGTACATAATGAATTGTACTCTTAACAGTCTATGGAATGAAGGGAAATGTTATTAGGCAACTTTTGTAATACATATATTAGAGCAGGAAAGTTATCTCCTACTACACCAAAAGGACAAAAAATGGCCTTCTTAAATGACAGTGAAAACAGTATTTTAAAAACAGATGGTTGCTAATTTTATAATTTGCCATCCCAATAATTATGCTTTCATAATGGGTGTATCCCTGCAAGAAGCATGACTAGATCTGAATTTCTAATTATAAGGACTAGGGAGTAAGTCATACAGACTCTAGGAGGAAATCAAAGCAGTATTAAGTTCTGAAGATGTTGTTTAGATCCAGAAGAAATTTCACTAAGATGGAATTTGAATGTTCTTGCGGTGATCTGTCATTGTGTAAAACCCAAGGGAAATTTTGTCCAGTAACTAAATCCACATCTTATTTACAATTTTCAAACATTTTAATGAAAAAAGCATTTAGTGCATTTGCAAAAAATTGCCCCACCTACATGTCTTTTATAAAGTCAATTTAACACTGTGTATTCCTTTAGAAACTCTCTGGACATAAAGACCAAGGTTTTAAACACACACTGACTTTGAACCAAATGAAATGGATGAGAGCAAGTCCTTTCCTTTTTCAGTGTCTCACTTTTCCAGCACAAACAAGGACGCTAATGCTGACTTCCCCTTGTAAAGCACTTCAAGATCTACAGAGAGAAAACTGACTTAAGAGCGTGACATCCAATTTTATCTCCAACTACAGTTGGAGATAACTGTAGTTAATCCAACTACAAATCCAGGAGACAGTCCAGTAAAATTTTCAAAGCAGGGGTAAAGTTTCACACTAAGCTTTTCTCACCAGAATACTGGACCTTTGCTCAGACCAGCTGCCTGGTTCTGAAAGCATTTTCATCAGCCCTCTACTACTTACAAATCAGCCCGCTTCCTTGGAGTGGACTCCACGAAAGAGCTGTCCCTTCCGCCCCTATCCCGCAATGTGCCTCACATACTTTTAACTCAAAGCATGTGTCCCATTCGCTTTAACTGAAACTGTTCATGTGTTTAACATTCCCCATTGCTATGTCCTTTGCTGGATCAGGAGCAGAACTGCTTAACAGACTGCAGGATCAAGCCCACTATTTTGAGTCACCTCTCAGGGGCTAACAAAATGAGAAATTCTACATCATATGATGAGACTGAAATTCCTTTTTGTAGCCCATGTTATCTATGAGCTGCTATCATTAGTCAACATTAGTTGCACAAACAACTCTTAAATTGCATCTGGATTCAACCAAGGACAACCAGCAAGATGGGTTATACAAATGGCACTGGAACAGCTCGCAAAAGTGTGTAACATAACTGGAAAACTCTGCAATGGTGCATACTATTTGTTTCTATCTTTGGTCTCACGTAAAGAGCTGAAAATTATCAACCTATTTGGTCCCTTGGTTAAAAGAATTTTTTTTGGCATGGGTTCAAGCCTGAATATAGCAAGCTCCAGACCTCAGAGCAGTATAATTTTCAATCCCTGCACAGATTTGGTTTCACTTAAGCTGCAGTCTGCTCTTCTAGCAGGGAGAGGTAGAATTTGGCTGTAATATATTTTCTAAGTACAGTCAAATTAAGCTCTTTGGTGTACCACATAATCACAAATAATTACTGTATACATACTTAAAAGCATATTCTTGTTATGTTCAGCACATGGAACTCCCACTGACATTAATGGGAATTCCATGCCTGAACGTAAAGAACACCCATGTGTGTGGGTTTGGGTTTTTTTGTTTTTTTTCCTATTCTTGAGAGTCAAGATAATCTTCTAAGTAAGGCTTAGCCTTGGGTCTCAAAAGATGGGGGTTCAATCTGCCATGAGGTTCTTGTGTGACTTCAGGCAAGTTACTTAATTTTTCTGGGCTCAGTTCCCCATACATTAACAAAGACAATATATTTTTTTTCTCCTTCTTGCCCTCTCTCTATATTTCTCAATGATGCTCACAATATACATGTCAAAACCCCTGAATAACCATCACATTTGGCAATTTGCTCATAAATGCCAAAAGAGACTTGCTTCAGTCTTCTAGGAAAAAAAATATGCTGTCATTTGATGTCTAATGCCACTACACTTTCAGTATTTACCCTACTCCTTTCAGTCAGTAATTTTCATAGATCAGCATAAGAGCCAGAGACAGAAACTGTCAATTTTCAGCTGATTATCTGAAGGCATGAGAGCCAGTAAATATGCTTCTCAAAAAATCAATGCCAATACAGTGCAGTAAATCTCAGTAAAAGACACTCTTCTAGAAATACTATTCAATCTTGATAGAAATAGTTCTGAAAATAGACTGTATTCTAATCTATATATCTATACTGATGTGACCTTCTTATTTACACAGGAAATATAAGTTGAAGACACCCCAACAATACAAGATACACACAGATATTCTTTTGACAGCCATTCACTATGGTCCTCCAGCAAGCATCACCAATGTTATTTATACTTGGAGAGAGAAGGCAGAGATCATGGCCTAATATCCGTGAAAACAACAGAATAGTATAGTTAGTACTACTGGAAAGAATTTCAGAAAGCAAACTTGCTATTTGGTTAGCTTCATTCTGAAACGCCGACAGGAACCAGAACAATATACATTTGCAGGGGTTTATTTTGACAATGTGTTTAGTGGTTCAGTTGTTTCAGATATTTTTCCCCCTCAAATGCCAGTACTATTTTTTAAAGGCTAATCCCAGATATTAAACAGCAACAGGCTTAAAAAGTGGTACAGTATGTCTGAAAAGAGTAAACTACTGGTGGGATTGTTTCTAGGAGGGAAGGGTCCATGGAAACTGCTGTTTGAGTTGGCAGGATACCTTTATTTCATAGAAGAAAAAATGTTCCTGTTATAAAACACTTCTCGTGTTAGCAACGCTGCACACAAAGGGGCAGCTGTACTTTGCTTACCTCGCGGGTGACTCTTCCGTTGTTATCAAAGTCATAGAGTGTGAAGGTCCACTCTTGCCTGTTATCTTCCTCTACAGACACATCACATTGCAATTCCTAAGAAACATGCAAAGAGCAGCTGATTACCTAAAGCAAAAGGCCTGTTTGCAGAGGAGACGCTGTAGAAGGAGGCTGCTTCCCTCCTCACTCCCTCGCGGGAGGAAGCCTCAGGATACGTCCCAGGAGGCCTCGGTCCACCACGCTGAAGGAGCCTCACTGCAAGCACGGGACAACCCTAATGCCCTCAGGCTAGACTCCTGGCAATCTGCAAGATGCTTTCTGCTTCATTGTAGGAAACACAAAAAGATACAAGAAAACTACTCCCTGAAGCTGTTGGAATATAGTAAGATTTACCACTAAAATGTGAGAAGAAAACTCTGCTTAACTCAGGAGGAGCAAGATAACAGAAACAGACTCACAATATGAGGTAGCATCGCACAGAGCCAGGAGCAGTCATTAGCCCAAAGTGGACATGTGGCACAAGTCCCATCAGCGAGCCCTGTCCATGACACAGATATCTGACCTGCAGGGGTTGGCAGAGTTCACAGGGTTCAGCGTCATGCCGCCGCAGTTCCCAAAATGGAGCCTGGCTGGAAACTGGCAGGTAAGAATGACCTGGGAGTGGTGCCCGACTCTTATTTTAGCTGGGCTTCTGCTAGTGAGAATGTGATCTGGGGAAAGCCTGAAAGAATCAATTTGTTCAAGGAAAAAAAATTCCAAAAACCAAACCCAAAACTTCAGCCAAGAACAAAGGATGCACTTTGCCTGACTCCAGTCACCTGGGTGTAAATTGTTTGCTTTCGCTCAAGACGGTGCAATCAGACTCACCCAGAGCCACAACAAGGCAACACAGAGAAGTTACAGTGCAATTAAAATGAAAGCCACTGTATGCAAGTAAAATAAACAGCTCCAAATAGCTTCAGCATGATAGAGCTCAAAATACCTGGTTGATCTTCTGACTTGAAACCAATTCCCTACAGCAGTTACGGGCACCCCCTGTCCCCTGCCGAGTTCAAAGGCAGGCTTCTCCCTGTCGTAACAAGCCTGCCTGAAAGCTGCCAAGTGCCCCACACTCCGCTGTGGAAACACAGTTTCGTATTACACAAACATTCCCAGCACCTTTAAGAGCCAAATCACATCCACCTCAGATTTAGACCTCTGGTCTCGACACTTGCATTTCTGATTCTTTTATACTTGGCCATAAAATGAAAATGTTTACCAATCTCTTAGCCCCTAGCTGACACAGTTGGAAAACTTTGATTTGTAGAACAAAGGAAAAAATATCAATACTTGGTTTCTTGCTGCTTATTAATAGTTCCCTGTCCCATGCTGCCTAACATAACATCTTTACGTGAGGATGTGCTTTGCTTCGTTAAGAGCCACGGCAATCTTCCCTGCATTAGTCATGGAGCCTGGTACCAAGTGCTAACCTTTATGGCATGCCAAGAACTACTTGGGAACAAACGTGGGCTTTGCTGGGACGGTGCAGTTCCAGCTCCACTGGCACCGACTGTGTGGACAGGTGCCCTCCAACAGTCAAATATCAGGGCACTGGTAATTGCAATTTATCATGCCTTTCCTGTGTGCAAATGTCTGCTCCTCAAGGTAGAATATAAAATGTGCCTACAAAAAGAGATATCCCTGTGCAAAAAAGGCAGGAACAAAAGTCACCTCCACCCACAAGGCACACAAGCACATAGCAACACCTGAACTGCATACAGGAGAGCTACTGCCTCTTAATCAGCCTTAAAACAGTAAAGAGTAAATTGTACCAGATTACTAAACCTTCTCAAGAGAAGGAAATGAAGACTGCAGCCATGCTGCAAGGTGGCTGGATGGTCTTTTAAACAGTACTGGAGGAACGCGAAGCTCATTAATGTGACAGGCTGACAGCCCTGAAAGGTAGAAGTTTGCCATGTCTGCGAGTGCAGAGAGATGAAAACTCTTCCTGTTGATTGCCAGTACCAGAGTATCTTTCTGTTCACCAAGACAGACAACCCTCTAGCTGGATGACAGCATGTTTCAATACTCATATTTATTAAATTGCTCCCTATATAAACAAAACCTGCCAACTATGCACAATGTCTGGCAGTTTTATGATGTTTATAAGTCTACAAGGAAATAGACCATCCGACTCATTCCCCCCCGGATCCTCTTCCTCCTCCCATCTGATCAGAGGGATTTCCAGTGTGGTAGATCAAGGTTATTTCACTTTGGAGGCCCAGGCACAGAAGACTGGTGGTTAAGTAAGCTCTCACTAACATCTTTTACACTAGGAAGATTTAACCAAGTGCAATCGTCCACAAAAACCAATCTAAAGATTGGATAACTCAGTGGGTGCATAGTAAATTACTTCTGAAAGGATCACAGGTAGAGGATGAAAACAAACAGCTTTCCTTACTCTACATTTCAGAACCTGCCAAGGGATCATCATCTTTTGATTCTATCCAAACTTGGAAATAAAACTCAATAGTCACCACGTAAGGAATGATTCCACTGATAGTAAGATGCAGACTCGTGCCAATTCCACTCCCTCAGGTACCCATTGCAATCAACAGGAGCTACACACAGGCATCACAGGGCACTATTTGGGCCACAGGTTATTTATCTACCTTAATTACGTTAGTACAGTGAAACTTGAAAATATAGAGGACTTACTTCAAATTTTAGTTGCTTCTTGGAACCTGTGCGTGTGTCGCTTTCTTTTTCCACTTTCTTTTCATCTCCACTGCAAACTCCATCTGTCTTCTCTGGAGGCAAAGCCACTGCAAAAAATGTGTTTAAGAAAAAAACTCTCATAAGGGAATGTCAAAGTAGTATTATATTTGCAAATCAGTCTTCCTATTTAGTGTGAAAGTGATTTCAACAAACTTGTATGCGAGGATCATTAAACTTGATTTGCCTTTGTGTTCACTGCACATCTGGGATTATTTCAGCAGACAATCTACCACCACCTCTTGGTACCCAGCCTCTCCTACTAACCTTGCTAGAGTCAGAGGAGGTTCAAACACCGTATTATGAGAATATAAACTAGCAGAACCATTACTGTAAACAAGTTGAATAATTCTGCAAAACACTGAAGGTTTGTGACATGCAAAAAACACACTGCATTCACTGAAAGGTTAAGCAGTGTTTTTTTTTAAATATGCCTGAAAAAATATATTTCACCTATGCACTTGCATAATTCAATAGCACTGAGAAACAGTATCAGCATTAACATATATCCAACTCTTGTTGAGGAATAAACGACAAAATGCCCAGGAACTTTATAACTCAGCCATAAACCTATGCCTTTGGCTCGTAAAGAGGCACTCAGCCCTGCAGGTAATGAAGCACGATAGCTCAAGAAAAGGAATTCTATATTCTATATTTATTAGACCTATGAAAACACACAGAGATTTTCAGCCCTGCTCTCAATTTTTTTAGATATGTTTTTTCATATCCAAGTGCTTCTGCCAATAATGTTACGCCCATACTCTGTTATGCATATCAGTAATCCTGCCTACCTCCATAAAATAGAAGACAGATTACAAGAACGTAGGCCTTAAAGTCTGCATTTTTCTCTTGCAGTGTGGCATTTGCATTTATCCAATACATTTATCCTAATGCTATGTAGGAACCATTTCTTGGGGATGCCTCTGTAAGTAAGATCTCACATAAGCGCCAATTCAGTAAAGTCAGATTCCTTACAAAAAGGGAAACATGATCCCTTTCACTTCAGAGTAAGTCATTTCAAACGGGGTTTACTCTCTGGCTCTGCTGGTGTTCAGCGCTACTGAGGTGCCTCCCAAGCACTCTCCCAGGAAAGTAAGGCACTACCACACCAGACAAGGCAGTTGTATTTGCCATTTTTCAACATTTTCTTGCACAAATCGGAGCAAGCAGTTTAAAAAATCTCCCCTTACCATAGCTTTACACTCTCAGAAATTCCAAAAGCTAAGGTTTCTGTCATAACACTCAGACTGCCACACTGCAACGTATCACATTGTCTAGTCTTACTTCTTTGTTTAAATTTAACACTTTTTTTTTTTTTTTTTTTTGAAATCTGTGGTATACTACAAAGACCCCAGATATGCAGTAAAGACAAGGGAGCAATGAGGTAGAAACCTTAACCTTTGGAATTTCCCGACTTTGATATTTACGGGCAGTTTTGATGTTACACCAATGCCAGCTTCCACAGACAGACGCACAATGTACTGTACAAATGCAAATAATCGCGCAGTTTATGATATACAACCAATACACTTTGATTTCTACTACGAGCCTTGCTTGGATTCCCTACACCACACACAAGCTAAGGAGGAAGGTCAGCTCAAGCAAGAGAAAGTTCACCTCATGACAGTACCTTTCCTTGTCCATCTAACTGGGTGTTACTGGACAAGCAGGGACTGTTTATTAGGAGGTTTTTGTACAATGCTTACCATAATGAATACACATATTATAACACATATTACTTATGATACAGAATTCTGAAGTATATCTGAATAACAGCCATATACCTTATACTCCCTTTGTCCATAAACACAACTCCATGTTCTTGGAAATTCAAAGCTAAGACCAAAAAAAAGACCCCCATAAAACAAACAAAAAAGACCACATCTGGAAACAGTTTAAACAATCTACCTTTATCCAGCCTTGCAGCTTCATTCTAAAAGCAACTAGAAATGAAAAGGTAACAAGGGCCTTCATAAGGACAGTTACATTATCAGAGGTTCTTTGCAACTATTAAATATGTCCCTAGATTTTGAGTGGCTCATTTGTATCAGTGACCAGTTTCTCACAGGAATGGATCTAACCAAACTAATAGACACACTTGTTGTGAGGGACTTTTGCAGCTTCACAATCAATCGCTAGGGACTGTGAAGTGAAAGCTGGGCTAGTATGACCCTTAGCTCTTTGGAATAATGGACAACCAACTGAAAAGAACTTCTGCATCTATTATCACACATACTTTTCAACATATAAATGTACATAATGGCCAAAAGACTTCTACACTGTTCTTTTGTCCATTAAGGCTGTAGCTCAGCATCCCAGGCAACATTAGGCTGAGAGAATTGAGGAGCAGATCCTGTAAAAGGCGAATATTCCCTGCCCCAACGTTCTTTGCTGGTTTTTTCCGTCCAAGTGAAGTGTCTTATCAAGTATTCTCTGATTTCACTTGTGTGCTCTTCCACTGCAAGTTACTCACGTGTGCAAAGAGCACCCTTAGCTGGGTGGTTCAGCGAGAACAGAGCCACTACCACTGAGTCACCTTTGGGCTTCAAGAACTGCACTTCCACTGGCATGTTCAATAACCTTTCCAGGTGGAGAGTATGCGAGTTGAAATAGGAAGCTTTCACTTTAATGTATTATTTATGTAACAGAGGAAAAAATGTGCTCTGACAAATTAGCTTTCTCAAAAAACAAGAGTTCAACTATTGGGGAAGGAGGGGATACATCTTGCAGTACACTCCTTCAGAGAGTTTAAATACTGTATGCCAGAAATTATCCTCTTCGAGCTTCGCTGACCTTTGATCTGAAGAACTCACTGGCCTTGCTGCTCCAGGGAATTATCCTTTGAAATCAGTTACTCATTTCTGAGCTCAGATGAAATGGGGAAATCTGGTGATCTCATCTTGATGTCAGGTTTCATTCAGCAAAAAAAAAGTCGTCTAAATGAAGAGACTTTAAATGGGAATATGGATGTATTAAAATAATACATATGGGTGATCAAAAAATGTGCCTGTGCATATATCCTTGGTTGCCTTATGCAAACCTAATGAACATTAAAAAATACATACTGGAATACGACTGTTTTTGTCTGAAAAGAGCAGTATATATGTTTGTATCTTGTTTCTATACTTAATTTTGACTATTGACACGCTGCTCAACTTCATGAAGGCTACAAACACATGCTGAAGCTACTTATAAATAAAATGAGAATGTCTGCTTGGGACAGTTAAAACTGGCAGCCTGTAAACAGAGATCCATGAGCAAGCTGCATGCCAAGGTTCAGATATATTCACAATGTGAACTTCCTTTCAGCTCTGCCAATGATATTAAACTAGACCAGACAAGATTGCTATCTCAAAGGACTGTGGAGAATTAATAGACTTGTGTTTCCAAAGTCTAGGCCATCAGAAACAGGTCCGTGTACAATATATCATCTGTACAAAAATACTTACTTACCTCCCCACTCAGATAACAAGTCCTGACAAAGAGAATGTACTATATAGACAAATACACAGAGAAAGCTACCCTTGTTGTTGTGGGAATCCACAACTGGAAAAAAATGTATATTTATTACTTCTCATGGGAATAACCATATGCTCTCAAAAACAATGTTCCATAGCAGAATGTTTCATGAACTGAAATACTGCATATGTTTTCTTTATGATGTTCTCTTTTCTTGTTCATTATTAATGGTCTTGTATCCACTTCTATAACCTTAAGACACTATAAAAATGCGTCTGGACAATATTTGAAATTGGAAAGACAATAAAGGAAAAATATTAACTTGGAAAAATTGTGAAATACCATTCTTTCATGAAAAACAAACTGACTGGCTTAAGTGTACTAGCAGATGTTTCTCTCTAAGGATTGTTAATTACTACCACCCAATTGCTCATAATTGAAGTGGGGGAGGAAGAGAAGGAGAGAATGAACACCATTTTAAAGGTATTAAGACTCATCCCTGAAGAATTAGGTCTTTTTTCAAAGGTTTATTCATCCTTAAGAAAAGAAGTGGGTAATAATTCTAACTGCTCCTTAGGAATCACCAAAAAAATCACGGAAATGAGGTAAAATTGATTGCTGTGCTGAGTGTACTAAGTCAGTATAGAATATTACGCTTCAGACAGCCAAACATTCTTCACTCACCTGTCTTACATCTTGGAATAAGGTAAAAAAATCAGAAAGCCAAAACAGAGCTGCAGTCAAGATGAAAAGTGAGTGTTTAACTTTCACCGTCATTCGGGTGGCTTGTCATTTCAGGTTTCTCAAAGCCCCATTCAAGCAAAGCACCATACTTCATAGCAAATGATCTTCCTTCTCAAAATACAGACATAGTTTCACTTTTTTTTCAGCTGCACCAAGCATTTTAGTTGGCAGGATTAAGAGAATCTTGTAGCCAGAAAACAAAAAAGGATGCAACTCCAATGGATGCTCAGGTCTAAGTTACAGCTACTTAGTCAAAATTTGCACAGTAGTTATGAGAATTCAGGCTAAAGATGAACTACTTCAGAGCCTGTTTGGTATGGCAGTTATTTAGAAAGGTATCAGATGGATTACAGTGCCCTAGCTCGGAAAGTAGAACTACAGGAGAAGCTATGAAATTAATGTCAGGGTCATTACCATGTAATTTTTGAGAGAAAGCAGAATAAAAGTAAAATTGGAGAACTGACGAAAACGCCACCTATGAAATTCAGCATCTGGCATATGTGAAACAAAATCCTTTGAAGTGGAATATTATTAGTTTTCCCCTAAAACTGGATAGACTGGATTCCATAGCAATGCTTTAAAAGGACTAGCAGAAGCAATGGGACAACCAAATTGCATCTACGTGGGCAAAAGCAACAAACCACACATTAGAATCTGGGACTTGTGGGGGAGTAGGATAAAAGGAAAACTAAAAAATGAATAGAAATAACAAGAAAAAGAGATGAAGACGTGAGCACTTCTGTAAAAGCTCAAACTGAACTTCAGTAGCAATATTCAGCTGGTGGAATTGAGCATCGAAGAGCTGGTCCAGCCGAGCTCAGTAGTAAAATTCCTATTGATGTCAACAGGGTAAGGGTTTCACTTCAAATTTATAGACCTAGCAGATGCAGCAGAATGTAAAGTCAGAGACTATGACGACAGAAGGGATAGAAAAAGAACTGTGCTTCTTTTCCTGAAGTCTGATGTCTAAATTATCTGGTTCTGTCAACATCTTTTCATTGCAAATCAGGTTTGACAAACATGACTGACATTCTTTGCTGACTGCACAATGACAAACGGAGCAATAATAACTATGCTTGAAAGTCCAAATTGAGAAGTCCTTTAATCAAACAATCGCATTCACATTCAGATTTCACTTTCAAGTTCTCCTGGAGGCCATGAATACAGAAACATCACCCCCCTTAGGCACACATTGCATCTTTACTTCAGAGTTGAATGAAATACATCTCTGAGGGAAACAGCTTTGCTTCTGTGAAGGTCCTCTTCTCCAGCAGCAAATAAACACATGCAGAATAGGACCAACAGGCAAGTTACACTCCCGGTCCACAGTCACAAGAGGAAGCACATAGAAAACTAGGCTCATCCTGGGTCAGTGCCAAACGTGTGTATTCAGCTTTCTCTGGCTGAAAGCTGAAGCTGATGAATTAGACACACCCTTCAGAAGGACGAGGCTCAAGCTGCCTTCTCTGAAACTTACTGCGGGGAAATTAATTGTTCTTTTTAAGTGCAGTGGTAGCAGGCAAAACCAATTTAACAAGAACTGTACCAGTGGTGCTTCATACTAGTCTGGGTTAGACATTCAACCTGAAAACACGGAGAGAAGTCATCTTGTTCTATTTCACTGCTTCCTGATGGTCACAACACAAATTAAAGATTCAATTATAGACCACAGAATGGAAGGAAAAAGAAGATTCATGGTGTCACAAGACCTACTGCCAGCTCCCTATCAAGGGGAACTGATTAAGCACAGAACACCAAACAGCGGGGCTGTGACTCAGGCTGTGTGACGGCTCACAACAAACAAAAATAGACAAACAAAATATGTTTGAATCATTCAGGCATCAGATAATGATTCTGACCGACTAGTCACCACTAGGACATTTGGGAATTGCTGAACAAGTTCACTCAAATGCGATCACACAACAAATTCTCGCCTGAATAAACAATACTCAGACTCACAGATCTGTGCAGCAACACCTCCCTCAAGCTTCGATTCCTATTGCCAGTCCCAAAAATTTGACACATACAAATAGAAGTATTTTCCAACTTTGATACATAAGCACAACAAACTTCTGTTTAGGTTTGGTTTCTTGTTTTGGTCATTGCTTGGGGGTGGTGGTGGGTTTTTTTGGTTTTTTTTTTCCTAAGGAAATATTTCTATTATCTCTCTACCAAAAAAAGGATTGCAGTGAGGGCATGCATGCAAAGGACAATACTGTCTCCTTTGGCTAGCTAGCCAATATCTCATATGCATTTAAACACTAAACCTGGACTTCCCACACACTGCTTTTAACAAGGGAGTTGCTGAATTTTGCCAGATTACAATTCTCTTTCCCAATTAGTTCCCCAACTGGCTGTATTTCATCAACAGCAACTGCCAGATTAAGTGCCTTACTTGACCATCTTCACCCAATATACTTTGATGTTCAGTTCTCAAGCTTCAAAATACCTTTTGGATGAAGATCAGACAGCACTAAACAGAATTACTAATTAATTAAGCAAAGTTAAATTTTAAACACTGTTTGTTGTGTTAGCCAAAAGCCTGAACAGAACAGCCTTTTTTTTCCCTTCCTCATCGGAGATCAAAGGAAATCATTTCTCCTTCCCCTCCCCTATCTAAAAAAGGGGGGGGAAATCTCTAAGTTTTGGTCAGAATAGTTCAGGATGATACCTGCAGTAGCAAGATTTGTGTTTGATCAGTGGGCATATCAAAAGCCACATTATCAGAATGCAATCTGCTATAACAATCTATGTCATTTAATAGAGGAAAATGCTTAAGTCAAAACTGTCACTTTCATATGGACCACTTATCAGCTTCTAATAGTATTATGTGTCCCTGGAGCTCTAAATGGGACTGCAAAGTGCTTACTTCTTTCACTGAAAAGTGACAGATGAAGACATCAAGTGATAATTTGTAACTTAAAGGAAAAGAAGAAAGTCCTCTCTTCTCTAAAGATGGCCATACACTGATTTTGGTTAGTATAGGTAACAACTGTGGTGTTTAAAATCCCTTCTTAGTATAAATTGCAGATATGTGCATTCATATAGAATTTTTTGTCTTTAATTTTCCTTATCTCCCTGGAATTTTTTCCCCTGAGATTCACAAGAGAAGAGGGGGAAAAAATAAAACAGAGGCTACATAATCCTTTATTCAAATGAAGATGGAGTAGGTAATGTTATTAATAATGTAGACTTTGATATCAAACTCGTTCCTATCTGACTTAGATGTTCAATGGGAAAATCGTGTTTTTACCACCTTTGCTATGATAATGGGGCCTCTGAAGATATTTGAACTGTAAGATTCATTTCATCAAAATTGCTTCCTGTGAGAAAGAATGTCACTGTGACCCTCACAAAGCTGGCCTGTTACAGAAAGCAGTGTTGAGGACCTATATTGTAACATTACTTTAAGCGTTGTGACAACTCTTGTAGTTGCTATTTGGTAGTGAGTTCAGAATGTTCCCATGTGCAGAGCCCTACACCTTGCTGCCCAAGAGATGTGGGGGTGAGTGAGAAGAGAGATTTATCTACAAGACATTGTACAACTGAAAAGCAATAGTGACTAATAGGTCCACATGTACGTGTGCACACACACGAGTCCCCTTCCCTATTTCTACTTGGTGAGCGATGGTACTCAGGGGGTGCATCACACACCGGGCAGCATCCAGAGAATTAAAAACTCTGGAAATGCTGGACCCCACCAGCCAGCTTAAAGTCCAGAGAGCACACAGGACCTCGTTACAGAAAACGCTTCCCACACAGCAAACGCAGGTAACTGCTCGCTGTTAACATCTGTATGATGGCCTGAAAACCACAGCCAGCAGTGGAAGCTCCCTGTGCCACAGACTGTTCTCAACCCAAAAGAGGAGACAGCCCCATTTTGGAGCATGCCCATGGTTCCCGAGAGCCTGCACGTTGCAGCACCCGAGTCCGCTCCCCCTTGAGCTACCTCTTTAGTGGAAAACCTTGCAATATTCCTCCCTTGACAGTATCATTGGGGATTTTTGTTTAAAACGTGGCATCTCAAAATCTGGGCTGCAACAATTGCTTGCCCATGGCGCTGGGCAGGGGTGTGAAGGCTGGGGCAGTGGGACAGGGGCTCCATGGGGCTCTCGGCTCCCGCAAGGGTGATGACAGCAGCCACCTTTGAACTCAGCTTTGTCGAGAACATCCTCCCCCACCTGGATGGCTCCACACACTATAAAGGCTCATTAAACTACCAGCAACAAAAAAGGGTCTGCAATACCAGAGTTTAGGTTCCTGCCTACAAACCCTTAAGAGGGAATATAACTTGCCCCTAAATAAATCTTCTGCACACACAGCCCAGGCTGCCTGGAGTGGCCATGCCAGTGCCCTGCCAGCACTGCATGGCCACGCTCCCCGGCTCCTCTGCAGCCCCGCAAAAATTCCTCGGGCAGCAGCTCTACTACTTCTGTGTATTTTGTTTTACAATGACTATTCCTTCTCTCTCTTTGTTGCCTTTGCAGCTTTCAATCATTTTTAGTACAAAGTTGGGCACTTTGTATGACATCTTGCATCGGTGAAAGGACTTGGATTGCTGGACCAGATTTATAAAGTAAGAAAAACCTGATTACTGGGGTTTTTTTTGGTAGGCTGGGGGTTGGGACTTTCCATCTAATAAGAACAGCTGGACTCCGAGCTCTTTCAAGAGCAGAAATGTTGCTTCAGGTTCATTTCCACAATCCCATAGTGCTGCATTTATTATTTGCTTTTACTCACAAACTAGTTGTGGTTACAAAAAACCTCTTCCAAACAAATGACATTTTATCTTTTTCTCCACAGGAGAATAAGGTTGACTGCTACTTGTGCTTTGAGGTTTGGATATGATTGAGATGAAACATCTGTTAAGAAAAAAAGGTGTGGGGGGGGACTTTTTTCTGCTAAAAATATCATTTCCTTTTTTTTTTTCCACCAAACTTGAAACATGTGATGAAATTCAACTTTTAAAATATAACCCTGGAGCTACTTGAAACTATAAAAGTCTCCTCAGTATCTGAGGCAAGTCAGAATTTCCACTGTTCAAGCTGGGCTTTTATGAAGAGCAGACTTTAGAGAAAGCTGTAATCTGTCTAGGTAACAAAGGGCACTTGTTCTGCCTGGTGAGGTAAAACTTTGGGTTTCTGTAGCTACTGCAGCAGAAGTGGAGTCGAAGCACACAAAAGCACCCTGACTGATACACACTTTGAATTTGCAATAGCAACTAGCAAAAGCAATCTGCTTTTCACTGAAATTGCCTCTATGCGTCTGGATGTACATGCTTGTGTATTTGTTCAGCTCAGCAAGATGACAGGTTGCTGTGTCTAAAATATCCAGCCGCAAGGTTCAGGCATCGCTCTAGCTTTACAAACTGCATAAAATGATGGCTCCTAAATTCGAGCCCGGCTAGATGGTTTCTACTTCTGAATGCATGACAGAAGAGTAAGAAATATTTAATCTTGCCATAAACTGTATCATCACGTGAGACACTCAGAGAGGTGAAACCTCTACAGGTAGGAGAGAAAGGACTTACAGGAGCATGCACAGGGTATCTAAACAAAAGCCCACTGCAGAAAGCCATCACAAACCCAGCAATATGAGCACTCTGAAAACTTGGTTGGCTGTGTCAAGGTCAAGTCAAACACAGGAGAACTGGTAACTTTAGGAATACTTGGAAGTCACAGCAGGACATATTGTCTATTAAATGCAGCCACTATTCAAGGTTCCTAAAATGAATTTAATGTTTCATGTAAAGGCAATGGATTTGAAACGAATATATTGTCCTCTGAAATAGCAAGGGCCAAAACTTCTTTCAATTACAAGAGCATAAAACTGGAATGATTCCATGAACACCAGCATGAGAGTATTATCTGGCCCCAAATCTTTGCCTGGAAATATGCTCTAGTTTCGCATGGGTAAAAAAAAGAGAGTCACAAGAGAATCAGAGAAGAATGGCATTTTGACTCACTTTTCAAAAACATGTTTAATAAAACCTCCACGAACTGTGGTCAAAGCTACAAGAAAAATAACTGGTAATAATCGTTGCTGGGAAATTAAAAGTAGAAAAGGACCTTTGTTCTTCAAGTAGAATAAATGAAACCACTGGTATTCATCATGCTTCCAGAGAGATTGTTTTCAAACTCCTAACTGACTTGTTCCCCTATTTCAGTCTTTGTTCCTGGTGATGGATGTCCCAGGGCAAGGTTCAAGTACTTTTTTAAACTGTTGCACACATACAGTGAGGTATCTTTATCTCTGTACCTTACACGTTATATCAACGGTCTCTCGCAGATGCCCCTGAGCCCCTCAGTTTGCTGAGGCATAACCGATGGTAGATCCTGCCTTCAAGCTTTGTTGCCACTGCAGAGGCAGGAGAGCAGGCAGGAGAGCAGGACACAGAGGCAAACACGGCAGGTCACATCCAGCCAGCCCGGATGATGATACAGGTTTGGCAGCAGGTCTGCCCACAGTGAGCAACAAGTTAGGTGTTGTGATTGCTACCCAAACTAGACTAGATGAACAGCTTGCTCAGACACGTCTACACTTGCTACAGATCCTCCTCTGATGTTGACAGCCCAAGGGAAATGTCAGCAGCCCAGACTGATTTGGTGAGTCCTGATCACTCAGGCCCAGCCTTGCCAAATCTCATGCGCCGAGCAAAAGACTCGCATCACTGACTCCCATTTCTCTCCACTACAGCCCGGGCCCTGGCTCAGTCCCGCTGCTTCCCGCTGGCTCCACTTGGGGGGGTGCACAGCCACAGCAAGCGCGGAGGTGCACGGAGACACCAGGCAGCTATGTGGTACCTCTAGGGTGAGCAAGGCAAATTGATGAGATCTCCCTGCGCTGCTTCCTTCTGCCCTTCGTTTCTCCTGCTCCCCACATGCGCCCAGATGGTCTGGGTCTCCCATGCTAGAAGGGGAGCAACTAGAGAGATTGCTAGACCTCGGTTTTCAACAACTATACCCACCGGAGACTTTTTGCCCCCCAGCAAACTGGCTCACACCTGGCCGAGGGTACATGAATATTCTTAGTGTCAATTGATCCTTTTTTAAAGACAACTCAGACCCTTAGCTTCTCTGTGAAAGCAAGAAAAGTTGCCAGTCTTGGGTGAAAGTAAAAAGTATGGGAAAAAAATGTTGTTATAAATACCTGAGCATGCATATAATAGTATTTTAAAAGCTTTACATGTTTTAAAGTGTTCGCTAAGGACCTACTCTTTGCTTTCTGAAGTGCTTGTTCACTTCCCTTTTCACTACCTCAGTTTTCTACTGAGATCTTATTTTATACGTTACACAAAATTAATATTTTTTAATATTAATACCTGGCATTTTTCAGCCACCATAAAGAATAGATAGGTTTTTAGGATTGGAAAGGCTAGTTGTGCGCTCTACCTTTAAACCTTCTGTCCATCACAGTGCAAGGGAAAGAAGAACAGACCCAGATTCAGGAAACTCCAGGCTGTGTTCTCAGCCCTGCTACTGTGTCCTTGAACCAAACATTCAGCTTCCTTGTGTTTGTTCATAACATCTTTCCAGCACCGCAGAATGAGCTAAATACGGAGATTAACGTGAAATTGTTACTTAAAGCAGTTAGGATCTTCCCAGCCTAATGCAGAGGATAAATAACTCAGAACAAAATTCTCCAACCATAGACAAAACACACTATTTATCAAAAATTATCATTCAACACACGTAGGAGGTGGTGAGTTGTCAGGTAGAGAGGGTGATATCCTATGTGCAGAGAACAGGCATGGCATGGGCAGCGAATGCACACCCTGTGTGAGGCAGTGGTCAGCGCCGACGAGGGAAGTTCACCCTCCGCGGTGACCAAATTGCTCACTTCTCACTGCTGCTCCATCATGGCACTCTGTGTGCCACTTGCCAGCGTGGGTGGGAGCTGTTAGGCACCATAAAGATCCATTTGGAAACACCTGGAGACCACTAACTCCTTCCACACAGGCTATGGACAACCATGGGATGGCAACAGCCTTTCATCACTATGAAGCTGGCTGCACTTGAAACGGCAGCTCTGCAAGCAAAAGCTTCTGATCCAAATACCAACCCCCCTCAAATGGAACAGCTAATGTTAAGAAACACTTTTTTTTTTTTCTTTTTTCCTCAAGTGCCTTATGCCATAAGATTTTCCTCCCACTCATGGCACACAGCCTACCTGCTTCTTATAATTTCCTGGATCTGTGTATGACCACAGGAAAACTTCTGCTAATCCTACCAGTCTCATGTTCTTTGGTGACTTTTATTCTAACTGCCAAACTAAGCAGTTTTTTCTTGGCACTTTCCACTGCTCCTTTTTTTCCCCCATGTTCTTTGGTACCCCTTGCAATTCGCAGGAACCAGCTATCGGCTCCCCGCGCAGGTAGGGGCCAGCTGCCGGCCAGATAATGGGGGCTGCTGGCGGTGGGTCAGGCCTGAAGCTGAAAGTATTTCTCAGAGCTGGCTCTGTTTCATTGCGAGTAGTAGGAAAGGGAAGATCAGAAACCTCTTGACAGCCAAAAAAAATGCAGCAAATGATCACCAGTTAGAGGTGACCACATACCAGAGATTTGCTTTAGACAAGTATATGCTAAGTGTATAGGATTATCAACAACTCCTTAAAATGCAGAGTTCCCACATGACATCCCAGAAGACCAACCACAAGAGCACTTTTAAGGCAGAATTATTAGCACACCCTTTGCAGTATCAGTGATGAACAGGTATTTGGTTAAAGAACACAACAGAGAAGGAACATTCAAGTTCTGCTAGGCACCATGCCTATCACGTCCATAACAACAGTAACAGTGCTGAGACAAAGCAACTTGTTTACAAGACACAATCTATGTATTTTTTTTTATAACTACACTGAAATTTCATGTAAATAATACTTTGAAAATTATTTAAGCTTTAGAACATAAAAGCAATAACAACCGTCACAACTGAAGGCATTAACTAGAAAGGTGCAGGTAGTTGGAAATAATTGCCTTTTGTTATACATTCGAAATTCAGCCTAGCACAATACTTGAAGGTATCACCACTAAGAGATTAATATACCAAAGTATTGTAAAAAACATCTCACATGTATGTAGCATTTCCATGATACATACTTCAGAAAGTCAACTAAAATTTGTTAAAATGTCTGCTGAAGTTTTCCCATGCTGACAAACTTATAATCTATTTGGGCCCAAGGACCATAACTTGCCACCCTTTCTCCAAGTTGATAATCCAACAGATAATCCTCCAATTACCAATTTTGCAAACAACTGTTTTACCACAAACCAAACTCTTTACTGAGTTTTTCCTGACCTGACAAAAAGGGGAGAGGAAATTATCTCGCAATGCAAGACAGCACTCACTACAGTGCGTTGCGTCCCAGCTCATCTGGGATGGGGATGGCGGAGGAAGCACGTGCGGCTGCCTGTGTGTCTGGGAAGGTGGCAGCACTGGGCATAATTTCAGCAGCCTTAAACCACTAGTTCGTTCTTTACTATTGGTTTCCTGTTTGCTTATCGGTTGTTATTAAAAGTCAAAAATATCTACGCTGCTCTTGACAGTGAAACTTCGTTAACCATGCCTCTGTCCCTGGATGCTGGACTCTGAGAAAGAAGAGATGAAGGACCAGCTGGACATACTGGTAACATCTTGAAAAACAAATAATAACACAAAGAATATAATGAATTATTATGAGTAAATTAATCCTGTTTCTATGATTGTGCACATGCTATCATAAGTGACTCCAAAGCACAGAACAGTCCATTTGAAAGCGGAATCTCAAAACCCTGGTGTATCAGTGACTGAAATTCTGCTTTGTTGAATACAACATGCCTTACCTGAAGGTTTAGAAATTCCATACTGTCTTGCAAATGTGTGAAAAGAGCTCCAAGTAGCTCTTTTACAGAGATCTGAGATAGATTTTTTTCAGCAGCAATATGTGCTTTGAACGCTGTTGGAGGGCTCTCTAATATTTATGGGCAAAGAAATGACCTGAATAATTTTGTCCTTTCTGGTACCAGACTAAGGAATGTCTTATACCCAGGGCGTGGAAGGCTGACAGTAACCTGAATGCATGTGGTCTGGGAAAAATATCAGAAAATGGGTTTGTTGATTCAGGTGAAGCTCTGTCACCACTTTTGGCAGGACCTTTGGATATCTTGTTCAGATAAGGCACCAGGAAGGCCTGGATCTTCTCCAGTCCTCTGCTGAGAGAAAAATAACCAAGACATCGCCCTCAGCTGACAAATGAAACAGGGAACAGATTGTTACCAGCGCAAGAGGCAGCTCCTCTGACAGGTACAGCACTAGACTGATCTCACTTTGAGGTGTAAGATTCCTTGTTAGTAGGAACTCTTAAGTCAAATTTTCAGAAAAGCAGTGACATGAGAAATCACATTATCACAGGTACCAACTGGGGAGAGAACTAGGTGTCTCCTGAGCTTAAGGACTTCACCTTCAATTCCAAACGGTGGCTGAGACGAGCGGACAGCTGGGTCACGCAGGGCTCCGGAGAGTGGGTACTGTGGCAAGCCAGGAATCGCCTCTCTTTCCTTGGGCCAGTCTGTGTCACTGGGAGACTTTCCTGCCACTGGTTCGGATGTCACAAATGGGGAGAAAACAGGCTGCACTGAGATACATCTTCTGTATATCCAAGCAATAAGAGGGAGGAACCCCAGTTCACTTCAGCACATGGACTTGGAGTGGTCAGCTAAGAAAGCCCTCCTGACTTGCAGGTTTTACCTGGAGAAAGCTCCCAAAAGTAAACTCAGGGAAAAGGAGGTGAAAAAAGTTCTAGAAAAACAAGAGCAGGTCTCTTGAATGATGCATTAAAAAGCTTGCTTACGCCTTGAGGAGCAGAGGGATAACATGGATGTCAGTACTGAACACTAATTTGATACCATGAACACTTTCTGCCTGCCATTTTGGCTTTCTCACTGAGATGAAATGAAGAATATCTTCCAATATTTGTGCTGTTTCAGGCTTATTCCAGGACTGCCTCTAGTCATTCAGTTCTGGTGAGCTACTATTCTATACAGGGACAAGGAATAGGAAATTCAAGCTCCTTTATTCTAGATATGAAGAGTGATGAAAGCACATGCCTGATCATATGTGCAGATACTGCTGGACCAGAAAGCTTCTTCATTCAAGCACAAGAAGAGTACACACAGCCACAGGGGACTGATCGCACATGGCACAAGTGCTACACGCCAGCAGCACTTTCTTCATCTCTGAAATGAAGAAGGAAAGCACTGCTAAACTTGGAGAAAACTTGCAAAAGAATCCACTGCAGAAGTTGTATTCAGTATATCCAATTTTTGAATTATTAGTGAAAGAAGGAGGGAAACAGAATAAGAATGAGTAGCATAACAGAGTGAGGTTTCCATCGGTCTCTCTTTTATCTAAGGAGGTCAGTGACCATATAAGAGAAAATCCCAAAATTTCAATTTACAGTGACTCGTCCATCAGGGAAATCAAAGGCAGGAGCTGGATATAATAGACAATGATGGTCAAACTGTTTCTTTCTGCACTGCGCTCGGTAAACAAAGTAGCCACTATTGAGTCCTAACCTCTTGTCATGCAGCAACATTGAGTCAACAATCCACTCATGGCTTAATGCTTTTGATGTTTACTTTGTTCTTTCTATAGTTCAAAAGAAAGCACTAATGCACCAGTCCTCTTACCAAATACAATCTTAATCCCAGAATCCCGAGCCTTTTGCTGTTGGCCAGTTAAGTCTGTTAAGACGAAAGGATTTGATCAAGCTTTACATAACAACACAGAAGTTAAATCCAGCAAAGAGAGTTCTTTTTATCTGTACTGCTCAGACAGCTAAGAGGGGGGAAGAAAAGAGAGAAGAAAGAAGGTAATGAACTTGGCTATGTAAAACAAAATAAGGAATTCAATTATTTCTCTTATTGCCACTTTGTCTTTTCAGTGAGAGTCTTCTAAAGAACTCAGATTCATTCTCCAATCAAGGCTCTGAGTGTGAATGCTATAATTCTCCCCTAACCTAGAAGAACTGTGGCACCTGCTGTGCTTTTTTGCAAATCTGAGAAATGTTTCTTTTTCATCAGGCATTTTCCCCGATTAAAAAAAGAAAAAACCCAACAACAAAACCCCCAAAAGCCTAAACTAAACTAAGCATTGTAGGTCAAAGGACCATGAAGGGAGAGGAGAACAAGTGTGTACTTTGGAAACAGATGGGCAGTTTAGAGGAAAGGTAAGTGAAAAACAACTTCAAATAATTAATACTATATAACACTTTTAATTCAAGAACTTTCCTGTCCTTTTTTTTTTTTTTGGGGGGGGGGGGGGCTCATTTTTCCCATCCTTACTTTGTATTTATAAAGAGAGAAAATAGTCCAATGATTAGATGATTGCCTGGTACTTGGTAGTTCTGGGTTCAAGTCTTTGTTTTGCCACTAATGTCCTTTATGGTCTTAGTACAATCAACCACGTTTTGGTGTGTCACTACTCTCCATTTGTAAACTCAATTTATCACTTCTTCTGGATGACATACGAATGTAGACACTTTAAGCATATATGTTATGCATGTACATATGGAAAGACTGTGGGTTAGCATAATAAAGGTAGTAAAATTATTTTAGATGGAAAGATTAATATACATTCTAAGATATTAATTACATTTACATACAGAACATTTCCATACAGAAAAGAGCTATGACATGGTCATCATGTACCTAAGCCACAAAGAATTCAAGCTGTGCCTCAACAAGGGTCTCCAATCATGTTTCAGCTTCACTAGGATGTACTTTTTATGCTAATATTCCTGCAAGTATCATCACAATCATCTAACAATATTATGCCAACAAGAAGGAGAAAGTTATACAAGAAAGGTGAAGGCAACCTGCTCCAACATGATGCTTCTAGTATCCTGTGTTAATTATAAGCTGATTTTCAATACCCCATTCGAGAGGCGGTTCTGGAAAGCAGTGAAGGCCATCCCCAGCAGGGAAAGAGAGCGGGGAGAGTGGAACAAGGAGGGAAGGGCCAGCCCAGCCTGTGGCTGCCCTCCCGCACCCGGGCCCTGCTGGTGGCAGTCTCCTGCCTCCCAACGGGAAGGACGCCCCAACACGGCTCTTCCCTGCCGGCAGCACGCAAGGCAGGGGTCACCCGCTGCTATCTGCATCTTGGGTTTGCTACTCAGCTTCTTCAGCAAAATGAGGCACATCGGAAGTAATAATGTAAAACTGCTCTTGCTGGCACTGAAAGACTGAAATTACAGTAGCCTAAAAGGTTTTACACCTTAACAATCCTGCTGCTGACTAGTCTGAAAACATCATGTATTGTACTGTTTGCTGTGCAAAACAATGCTACGCAATAAAGTAAAAAAGTAATTAGAGGCAAGTAAAAGGTAGAATGAGACATGGAGAAATGAAATTATTCACCTCACTGGCATGTAATTTTTTTTCTCTGTTAAGCAGTTTCTACTATAATTCTAACAATTAAAAAAAGCTACCCACTATTACAGGTATGTCCCATTATGAGCAGAAAGGTACCTGTGGTAAAGTTAAATACTGAAACATGATGGTCACTGTTAACAAACACTGACCCCGTCATGCACGTATTTCTTGCTTTTGTATTTAACAGTAGACTACAGGCACCAGGTGAAATGGAATTCCTGTGTTACAAACACATACTAGCATGTATTCTTTGTAAACTAAAGACATCACTGAAACATGAGGTCCAAGAAATACAGCATATTAACGCACATCACAGGTAAGGAATTGGAATGCAGCCATTGAGAATATTTCAAGATCTATTCCAGCATCCTGACTACAAAAACCTCTAGTTTTCTTATTTCCCCACACTCTAAGCTCACACACTTTCATCTGGTATGAGCAACATATTATAAATACATACAAGCACTAAGCGATGCTAAGTTCTGTAGCAGCAAAGTTGTTGATGCAACCACAATTCATTGAAACACATTTTTCAAATCAAAATGAAAAGCCACTTTTACAGTGGCTGATGCTTAAAATCAAGTTTCTTTCCAGTAGTTCGTTGGGCTTGCTTAGCTCAGTCTCAGCAACTCCCAGAGAACGAGATAGCAGCAATTTTGATTCAATAGGGGTGCAATTTTGCAGCCTTTTTAAAGTCTTGATAACAGATCCAGAAACGCAGAGCAATTGCTCAAGAATTCTGTGCTACAAATCAATGAGTAGTCCCTGAGTGGAATTTGATAGCAGCATTCATTCTAATATGGGTAAAGAGGTGCCAAGAAAAGTGCATTTTCAGTTTCTAGAAGAGAGCAAGCAGCAGCTAATCACACAGGCTGACCACTCAGAAAAAAGAAAAGGGAGATATTAGTAATTTAGACAGTACATTAAATAAAAAAAGTAGTAACAATAATAAAAATAAGGTCAGAATAGCATATTACAGGCATGAAAAAAGTATTTTTGGTATCCACAGTTCACCAACATACACGATTCCCTTAACATACAAGCAGATAGTGAGTAGAAGGTTATTGATGCAAAAAGCTGCATCCTTGTCTATGTTTTGAGCTTAAATTCACAATTCAATTCTGGCAATTGGATTTTGCCAATATACAAAAGGGAGAGAACCCTACCTAATATTTATACTCTGTAAATATATTCAGTACAGCAAACTGTTACAGCAAATAAGCACTGAACAACATCTTATGCTGCTGCTAAATGATATGCAGCTTGTAGTTCCACATTAAATCTTCACGACCCCTGTAAGCACTACTTCTGTCCCTCTTTTTGCAGGACAAGAGACTTTTTTTATGGGCCAAATTACTTAAAATGAAAACCAGCAAAAAGTTGGTTTGAAATCTTTTAGAATCCTTGCCATCTTCTAGACAGCAGTCTCTACCCCCAGAAACAAATAACTGAAATATAAAAGGGCAGCACTTTCTAAGCAAAACTTGACATGATTCTTTGCTCTAAATAAATTAAGCACATTGCTTCCATTTTCCTCTAATATAAATCTAGCACACAGTCCACAAAACCACTTGTTCCACCAGAGAAATTCCCAAAGACTTTCTGAAGCCTCATTTTCTTGTTTGTTGACAAGAACGATGGACAATGTCCTCAATTCAATCTCTTCCGTTCATCAACCCCCACGTGCCCCACTCAAGTTCAACGTGTTCAGGCAGCATTCACGCTCAAGGTCCCAAAATCCTGTACCCACCACAACAGTGATTCTGTTTCCATTGCAACAAGCACCCTGACCACAGAGGAAGAGATGAGCTTAGCCTCAGGAAGAAGAACTTATCTGAGGCAATAAGAATTCCTGTCATTTTTAAGAGAAATGAACTGAGTAAGATTCTCTGATCTTTATTAGAAGTGAATGCAGGAGTTTTTAAGCCTGGTACGTGTGCCTCAGAAGGGCCTAGCACAAAATCCGGTGCTACCATCTCCAGTGACCACCACTGCTGGTGACAGTGAGAGTCACCACCGCTACCAATGCTGATGGAAGTATCTGGGAAAAAAATTGCGAGTCCCTGAATTAACACACTTGGTCTCTATGATACAACTGGGCAACTTTTTTCAATACTCAGAGGATGGTGGCGAGAGATGCAGAAATACCCTATTCCTGTCCTGTTCCTGTCCTGTTCGTTCCAACAGACAAAAGTAACAGACAAGAGCCACACCGCCCAGGGTGCATGCTCAGGCTGACTTTTTTGCTGACTTGTTCCAACATCCCTTAATATTAACCAAGAAGTTTTGTTCTTTAAATACCTTCTAGATGAAAGTGTTCATCACCAATTGTGTCTCGGTAGCCTTCCCCAGACAGATCCTGTAAAAATAAAAGAATAAAAAATAAAATTTTAAAGGAAGAAAGAAAAATTAATGCAAATTTACTACATACAAAGTGCTGAGACATTAAGACGACACATATATTATCACCAGAATTAACTGTAAATATTATTTTTTTCCAGGAAAGGAGTTGATCACTTAATTACAGGCAGTCAATGGATTTGGTGCTATTTTAGAATGCATTGGACATACTTTAGGACAAAATTTAATGGAGATTAATAGACTGGACTGGGGGAAAGAAAAAAAGTGGTGCTATTCAAATCTTTTTACGAAGTAGATTAATATTTAGCATTTCAATGTTCTGTCAATCAAGCAAGATAAAAAACTCCAAATGGAAACAGTAAAGGAGAAATAAGCCCTTCCTACCCACAGAGGAATGTTATCACTTGGTTCCACCAACAAACAGAAATCTTTCATATGCCAGAGGTCACCCAAGAAAAGCAGATAACAGACTCTGAAGAGCTGCCTGATCCTTCAGTCCTGAAATTAATGAAATTTTGTCAGCCCCAGTATGTCTAGAGCAATACAGGAGCAGAGGCCATACATACGCAGATGATCTTATCTCAGACCCAAGAAACATTTCTCTAATGGTGCTGAAGTAGTAATAAAAGGCAACAGGGGGATTTGGAGCTAATCCTACTTATGAAGAGCCTGAAGAGGATTCTCACTCTTATTAGCGGGTCCTTCCAGCTGCCCCCTGCCAAGCAATACGCACTCACACCTCTCCTGTGCTTCCCCTTCTCCCATTCAGCCCAAACTCTCTAGCATTGCTGCAGTGCCACTGCCCTGACGTGACAGTCGCTCTCCCCAGGTTCTCCACAAATACTCTCTGCCGCTGATAACTATTTATGGTGATAAAGAAGGATATGGTCCTGAAAAGCTCAAATGCTACACTCATGGCCATTTCAGCTTCCCTGCAAAAACACAGTAGGAATACAGAACCAGTATTCGCAGCACTAACCTGTGAACGGGAAGTAGACTGTAGGGAGCTTTTGGCATGAAGTAAAAATAAAAGACTAGCCTGTGAAAAAGAATGTGTGGTTGTATTCATTAGCTTTACTTTTAAGCAATTTAATAATGATAAATGCACTTCATCTCTTTTTCTTGAGGAAGCTGACAGAGGTTCTTTTCTAATTTCCGCGTCTCTACATGTTATTCTTTGAGATTAGTTAGCAGAAAGTAACTAAACCACAAAAGCAAATCCGAGGAATTCTTCAGCGTCAGCTTCTGCAATGGCCTTTTCAAAATTAGATTCCACAAACTCTGTTGGTTACCTATCCCAAAGACCCTGAAAATACCATTTTTTTCACGAGCAGATACACTGAAATAAAATTATAACTCATGGGCCAGCTGTCACTGAGAAATGTTGTCACCCTGGTCCGGAGAGCTAGGATTTTACATAGCACAATATTGCTGTAAGAGCTGTCAGTGTGGATTTAGCTTTTCAAGGAGTAAATCACAAAACCTCTTTTTTTCCCCTTGAGTTTTTGTTTTAGCAGAAAAAGTTCCCTTTTTTGAACATGTGACAATTAATATCAATCATCTCAAAAATTATGGAAGAAAGGGACATAGTAAAAGAAAAGAAGCTATTAAATGCTGGCATAAGTTACCACATTTCTGAAAGAAGATGGTGTTTCCAGGGGCTTGTAAAGATTAGTATATTTATGTTTCATCAAATTCCCCCATGTCGTCATTTTGTATGAAACTCTGAGAAAATACCTCCGACTGCTCTCCAAAGATAATGAGATGCTAGAAGTGACTCTACAGGCATATATGGCACCTCTACTCTCACTCACAATGCCAGGTACTTAACAACTGCTTTTTACTAAACTCGATATTCCTGCTCCTTCCTGCTCTTTCAGAAAAAGGCCATAAATATTTACCATTAACCTGATCAGCAACTACATGACGAGTAAGTATGATTTTACTTGTGCTGTTCCTCTGAGAAGGATACTATCTAGTGGGTAGCCTTCATCCCTTGAAACTTCAGCAAGACAAGCAGTGCACCTGCATATCAAATTTCGCCCATTAAAATGTTGCCATTAATCTCATCCTCTGTGAAATCCACAAGTCATTAATTTTTATGATTTCCAAAAATGTCACTTAAAAATGAGAATACATTTGTTAATGTAAAATACACCATCAAATAACTCAGTGGAAAGGAGCGGAGCAAAAAAGTATAAAACAGCAGGCATTAATATTCTATAAGCTTGGTCCCTTATTTTCTCACTTTTAACCATTAAATGGGTCTGTAAACACATTTTACAGTCTAGTCTAGTTTCAGTCCTTCCCTAGCTCATAGTTATGCATTTAAGTTAAAGCAGTAACTTAATACAAGCAAATTTCCAATAAGTATTTTCCCACTTAAACCAAATGATTATAAATTACCAAATTCTAAAAAGTACTTCTATGATGTTGAACTGTAATACCACTGTTAAACAGCACATGAATTGACAATTCATCCAGAAACTGGCAAGTTTACCATTTGGACATTTTAGTGACATATCTAGAGAGTTAGAATTCATCAGCTTCCATTTAAATGTATCCTTTTGTGTCAGTAAGATTATGACATGTATTATTTTTGATAGACAGATGCATATTTGGGAAAGGTGTGAGCAACCAGCCTAAGAGTTAGTCTAAAATTTTTACAGGAAAAATGGGAAAAAAACCAAAACCGTTTCACTGATGTTATTATCACTAAGCCATATGTCAAAAAAACTGCAGGAGAGTTACCTGAGTATTTTTAGTACCACAGAGACAGATGTCACAACCTGCGTAAACACCAAAATAAGCCTGCCTGAGAAAAGGATTCTGGACAGCTGATGTAAACTTGCGCTCAGCAACGAAATAAGAAAGCCAGGCAAGTCTCCGAAAAAAACATTTGGATTGCAGCTGGCGCCGCATAATGGTAACTGCACAACCTGTAAAAATTGCCTTTACATGAATAAAACAGCGTTTCTACCCAGCTATTCAAATCCTGAAAATGCAACAGAGCAAGAGGAAGGGGTGAAGGTGTAGAAAATAACTCGCAGCTGAAGAAGTCTGGTGAGAAGAGACAACGCTGTCGGCAGGCAGGAACCTTCGCCCCTGCGGAGGTGTGTTCTGAGCACGGCACAGGGCAAGCACAGGCTGGAGGCGACGGGCAGCGGCGGCGGCGGCGGGTGCCGGCCCGGGCGCAGGAGGCCCTCGCCGGCCGCGCCGCGGGAGCGGGGCCCGACAGCAGAGGCAGCTGTATATCGCCGTCCTGACACGATGTTTTAAATCACAACCCTGCCTTTGCAAACTGGAGCACTGAGTCACAAAGCAACCAAAACCAGATGTACCCTGTGAAATACTATATAAATGAGGTCAGCGAGCACTTGAAAGAATAAAGAAAAGAAACATTTACGTAGAAGGATTATTCCAGCATGCCGTTTCTAGAGGTTGCCAAACAGGATGCCAGCGACGGTAAGTGTCTGTACCTCACTGGGAGTTTCCCAGATAAATAAGTTGGCCTCCGTTAACTACAAATCACACAAAATGACTAAAGTTCAGGTTCAGACATCTGCTGCAAAACTGTGAACAGCTGGCTGCCTGGCTTCAGCAGAAAAGGACCTCGTGTCCCACATATCCCGTGCTGATAGGTGCCATGTACGCGATTCAGAGCGAAGCGGGTGGGGTGGAGAGCAGAGGTAACTAGCCCAACTCCCTCCGAAATGCTGCCCGAGTATGCACGTACACGCGAGGAAGAACGGCCTTGAAAGGCTCCCACGCCCCAGGGCTTCTTTGCAGCTGGTTGCAAGTCAGGCAGTCATCACTCGCTCCCCACCTTTACAGCGCAAACAGGCTCCGCCAAACGCTAACTCACTGCCAGTTTTATTTTTTTAACCCCAACCCCGGCCCTAACCGCCCTGCGCAGTTTTCTCGCTGCTACAAGTCTCGGGAGGCTAAAGGCCGGACGCTCGCTCCGGGGCTCCCAGCTGCCTTTCCACCAGCTCTCCAAAACGGCTGCGTGCAAACCCTCGCCCTCATCCTGCCACATCGCTGCCTGCCTCGGAGCCCTTCGCTGGCTCCCCTTCCGCTTCCACACCGAGGTGAGGCTCCTTGTAACCTGCCAGGCCCTGCCCAGCTCTACCTGGGGTCACCTCCCCGCAGGACGCGTCTCCTGTGCCCCGCCAACCCCTTTAAATGTTGTCACTACGAGGCCACTCGCTACCGCTCCTGGCTCTGAAATAGCCAACAGCCAGCACGGAATCGTCAAAGCTACACAGCGAAAATACAGCGTATATTTTACGCTGTAAACGCATTTGGACTAATGCAGCGTTAAACACAACTCTGCTTTTAGTAGAAGCATAGGCCATAGATGTATTAAATGTATCAAAGGATAACCTTTGATTTAGGTAGGTTATCATGCTAACAAGCACATTTTTAAAACAAAGTTTGGATCCACCCACTCCTGGTATTACATCACAGTCAATATTGTGTTAATTAACATTTTTCTAAAAGGTGTTGTTTTTCTCAAGTAGAAACAAGTCACTTTACCTTTCCTCCTTCAAACATCTCATTAAAATCCTTTGATTTAGCTTTGAGATACTCAATTTTCCACGTTTTTGGCATGAAATATGCTCACATTTTCTGTTTTAGTGAAGTCTTCCTCAAAATATCATATCCAACACTCTCCCAGGCAAAACACACGTAAAATGATGAACTGTCAACAAAGCAAGCTTTTCTCCCTATTTCTGCCCTTCTGTAGGGAACATGTTAGTATTTTTTCTCTCTTTATTCTCACATTGATGCAATTAAGGTTCTGGTACTTTTTGAGTGAGCAAAGTTGAAGAAACATATTTCAAAAGAGGACTGCAAGGGATAAGATACGTAGTAACTCTAATGTCTTCTTGGAGTAGTTTTTATAGGGTTTTTAAACTAGCTGCCAACAAGAATGCCATGTCACTTGTACACTAACTTCCATTCTTGACGTAGACAAAACATGATCCCAAGAAATAGAGATCTGGGAGGCTGAGGGGTCCCTTTGGTCTGGAACCCAAACAACTGAGGGCTCTGTCAAAGCTTCACTTTGACTTCTAGGAAACAGAAGAAGTCTGATTTTCATATAGCAAGTCTTCAGCCTATTTTGAAAACCAAGTCTCCTGAAGATGTTTCAGGAAACCCATCCAAGCCCCAGAAGCACTAATTATTTCTTTTTTCTTTTTCTTTTTTTTTTTTTAATCCTGTCCAAACTTGAAGAGAAAGAGGTATAAGACATTTTAGAAGAGCAATGGATGGGAGGTGCTTAGTTCCCCTTTGGGTATTTGAAATTTCCCATGGATCAGAAACATAACCATGTGTAACTATGGCCAACTCAAGTCTAGTCTTTACTACTAAAAAGCCCATACACGCCTCAAAAACTGAGTCATTTATTTTAGGATAACGAAGGTAAAAACAGATGTTCAGGTATCTGAGGTGATCATCATTCCTTACCAATACAGCTTTATAGTCAGGTTTAAAACTCAGACAAATCTAAAATACTGCTTGTAGTCAAATGTACTTGGAGATGACCTTTTTGCTAGGTTAGCAGCTTCCATGCGTGGAAACCCATGCAGTCAAATATACATAAAAATGGAAGATTGTGCACACAGTTTTGTGCAATCACTGTAGCTACATCCAAAAGTCAAGAGTGTTTTTGGGGCATTCATTTGCCTATCTCTGTATTCAGAAGTGCAGCCCTTGAATTAATATCTTCTTTCAAGGATGTTTTAAGATCCCCCTCATAAACCTTTTCAAATATACCATATGCTTCTGCTGCTTCTGCACTACAGTTATAAGCTATTTAGGACAAGAGATTTCTTTTCTTCCCCATTCATAAAGTAATGTAGGGCCTTATACAGATAGAGCATATTCCAAGCCTCACTATACAGAAAACTAAAAAAAGGCAAATAAAATGAAAAGTTAAAGCATATACCATATAGAAAAACACTCAGTTGAGAAGACAAAACTATACAGCAACACACTTTTATCCTTTGGTATAAGAAGATTTTACCTTCTGCCAGAAAAAAATTTTTTGGAAGTTCGCCATTCTAGATAATTTAATAAAAAATAGAATTCACTAGGATTCAGCTTTCTGTAAAGAACATGCAAAGCAGCTCACAGTTGGGAAAGAAGTCAAGGTGACTTGAAGTAGATCAACATTAAAATGTACATAGCAACTGTAATAATGCAGGTTTTTTAAGCAGAAGCAGCAAGCTCAACATCTGTAATGTTTTCTTTCTCTGAAACAAGAACCTGGTGCTTTGTGATCCTTTACAGCTGGGTTATTCTTCCTCTACCAAGCATGGAGGCTTTCTCAGACAAATTTTTTTTTTTTTAATATAATCACAGCAGGTAAAGTTGTGAAGAAAACAGATTTCTCCTGAAGTTTCTCCCTCACAGACGATCTTGGGCAGATTTAGTTGCTATAGTTTAAGATTTTACTGTCCTCTGCTGTCATGATGGTCTCTAAGTCAGAAGGTACCGTCTTCCTAACAGAGATGGCAGAACACAACAGGTGCCCATAGCTACAGAAATTCACCCTTTGGTCTCTTAGCACAAAGTTTAAACTAAGATACCAGCTCAAAAAAAGATGATGGTGAAACACACAAATAATAAATACATTCAGTTCTGCTGCCTCCGCTCTAGCAAAGGAGCAGCAAAAGAGCGTGATAATAATATGGTAACAGTGTTTGAAATTCCTGCATCTAAATCCACCGAGGTGTCAGAGCTGCAAGCCCCTACAGTCTCATCTCGCAGAAGATGACTGTAGAGCAATTCCAGTTGCTTCCAAAATGCTGTGAAGATGAAGAGGGAATGACCAAAAAAATCACCCAGATCTCCAGTCACAAAGTATCATGGACTATTAGAGGCTTATGGGGCAAAAAGAGATCCCCACTATTCTTATATCCCTGTTACAGACCTTCTCATGGGTACAAGGAGTACTTGTATGATGTGCTCTTAAGGATATCCCATCCACAGAACAAGGTTGATGAGGAAGTGCAAAGCAGAAGGACACTTACATAAGAGCCTTCATGTCTCCTGGATAAGTAAGAAAGGAAATGCGGCACATTTTGTTCCAGGTGGTTTGCAACCCAGCTGAATCTCTTTTGTTCCAGTCCAACACCTGGACCAGGCTTTCCAAAAGGATAAAACACATACTTTCCTTATTCTTTTGATGTATTTGTTTCCCAACCTATGAAAAAAACAGGTAGTTGCAAGAAACATGCTCTTTGCAGGCAGCTTTTTCATTTCTGCTGCAGTGGATAAATGAGCATCCTTTTAACAGTAAGTCACTTCAATGTGCATTCAACAAAAGCTACCAACCTACTCATTTAACTTGAAACATAAGACTCCTATGTGCCATGGCACAGAGTAAATATACAGGATGCAAAAGGAAAAATACATAGTAGAAAAAAAAAAATCAGCAGCTTAAAGTAATGTGAACCTGCTTAATTGTACTTGTAACTTGCAAAAAAGTGCCAACAGCTAAGATTATCCAAAACGTATTAAAACTGGTAGTCAAAGGACCCATTTAGGAGAAAGTTTGGTTTAAATCATTCCCATTTCAAGGTGGAATGCTGCTGTTTCTATGATGTTTTGACGCTGGATTTCATGGATCTGTAGAAACTCTTGCTAAGTGCTCCAAAGTGACATCTTCCATTAATACTATTATTGGAATTCTATAACTATTGTGGCTTCTACTTTACAAGAAGATATGGTGAGACACAGTTTTTTAACGACTTCTGTCAAATAAGAGATAATGTAATTGAAAGCAGCTGTATGAATAGACCTATGGATTCAGCAGTTACTTTCCAACTGAAGGGTCCAAGCATTTCCAGCTAAAAAAGATCACCAGCCTTTGAAACGAAATGGGACTGAAACAAGAAATGACTGCTTTCTGCTATATTTAAATTCACTTTGAAGCTACTTCAGAAGGATAAGTGAATTCACTTTACAGATTCAGCTATTTACTTTACTTTGTTCTTCTACCAATCCTATAACCTCTTTTCTGATTGCAAAATCAAGTGTCCCACGTCTCCCAACACCTTTTCTTCAACATAGATTATACTGGTGAACAAGTCTAAGAACATGAGTGACATCTAACTTCCAGCCTGGAGAAGCTCAACAACTTGTCCAAATTGCATATTTTGGGCATCTTCACCATGGTAGACAGATTGTTACAGCTATGTAATAAATCTGATTTTCTGTTCAATTTGCTTTCGCAATAAATCTGGTTACCAAGAAGCTCGTTAACAGATAGACTTTTTAAGTGCAATCAGGTGATTTTACCCAGACATATGCTGAGAACCAAGCATGCAAAAAACTGGCTACAGAGCTCAATTACAAAATAACTTGCTCATTTAAGATGTGATCACTGAAATTAGTGGTACTCTTTCCGTTGGCTTCAGTGATCATTACAGATTTAATGTGCTGCATTTTGAACTTATCTTGCGATAATACCCAGTGTCTTCCTATATGGCTCAGATTTTCATACAGCTTACAGCTCCTCTAGAATGATAATCAATGCTCCTCTATTATGCTTATGGCTCTAAGTCTTTTCCTGCTAATGGATGACGTATATTTATGCAGCTGGAGGAAACCTGGATTCAATAACTGCTCCACCACAGACTCAATGTGTGGTGCAGGGTAAGTCACTTAAATCTCTCCTTGCCCTCATTTTTCAAGTGTAAAACAGAATTCTTGACGTCCACCTTTGCAGAGAGCTCTGACTCCTCAGGATGAAAACATACTCTGCTAAATAATATTACCTTGTTAGGAAGCACAGGTGTGTGACCCTGGACACATATGCTAATGTTGGTCCATAAATCTGTCAACGGGAGGTGCTGGCAAAACAGATGGTTCACATTCCTTTGCAAGCCACCTCTTTGTCCCCAAAGCCCAGGTATGTCAGCTAATCATTCCAGACCAGGTCAGGGTTCTCCTGGGCCAGGAAGTCACAGCGCAGAACAATGCCACCGGGACGAGGGCTACCAACCGAGCCCACGGAGCACGAGAGACGCAGAGGTCCCTTCTACCCGTCTCCTCTGCTCTCTGGCACCTAAGACAGACACTGCAAGGCTCTGAAGAAAGAGATAAAAGAGCAAGCAGCCCCATCCCCACACACTCCTGTAAGTAGTACAGCACCAGCCATCATGCCTGAATGCTGACTGATGCTATGTACATAGAAACAGACACATGTTTTTTAATTACAGGCAATAAAAAACCACAGACACACACCATTTAAAATCCTGATTTAGATGAACAGTTGCCCGTTGACCCACAGGGTCAGGAAGATTAGAACCAAGTAAATAGCTCCCTTCTAAGCATTTTTCACTTGAAAGTTACCTCTAAAATTAGGAATTTCAATTCCCCACCTCAATAGCTGCAAACGGAACGCCGTGCATTTTCCGCGGAAACGTTACTGCAGCAACAAGGGCCGGAGGCTCGGAGGGGGCCGGAGGGAGCGCCTCGGCGGCGGCGGGACGCAGCGCCGGAGCCGGCCGCCACGCACATCGCCATGCGAGGACCCACGGGCCCCCAGCACCACATCAAAGCCGCCGGGTTGAGCAGATTTCCCCTTCCCCTCCCCCGAGTCTTTGAGGCTTCATACTCCAGAATTTAATATCTTTTTCCTCCCTGCCCCCCTCGGCCCTTTTGTCTGCGTCTCTGTTCTCTAAGAGCTAACAGATGTTGATGCCATATAGTTTCAAAGAAAACTTCTGATGCCCACATAACTCATTACAACTAATATATTCCAAGAATGCTTGTAGCTCAGGAAACACCGGGGTGAAAAAACAGAGGAGAGGGGGCAAACGGCTACACTGAATAACCCTTGAGAGAAAATAAATAGTCCACTTCAAAGTCATCAGGGAATTCTTTAACAAGCTCTTTCTTCCGCAAAACACGGAGCAAATTCAGCTGAGCCTAGAGTCCCAAAGGAAAAATAAATAAATAAATACAGCCGGCCCCCAAATCAGCGGCGAGGCCGCGGGGCGCCTCGGCGAGGCCGCCTGCTTTGCCCGGCGCCGAGCGCAGCGCAGCCCTCCCGGGCTCGGAGACTCCCTGCGCCGGGGCGAGCACGCGGCCGGGAGCGGGCAGCGCCGCGAAGAGCCCGCAACGCCGCCGCCGTGCCCGTGCCCGTCCTTGTGCCCGTCCCCGCGCCCGTGCCCGTCCCCGCGCCGCCGGGCTGGGGGCCGCGCCGGGCCCGGGCCCTCGCGGCTCAGGGCTGCGGCGACGGGCGAGCGAGGCCGGCGAAAGCAGGTGCTCTGACTTTGCAGCGCAGGCAGGTCCGCGCTCTCGGCCGTTTCAGAGGTTGCATCTCGGATCTGACCCTTCACAACCGCTTGCAGCGGGTCTCCCCCCTCGCCTGCGGTTTCGGCGCGCAGCTGCGTCCCCCTCCCGCTCGGCCGGAGCCTCCGCGGCCGGGGGCGGCGGGGGGAGGGCGAGGGGCCGTCGCAGCCCTCTCCACAGCCGGAGGATCGGATTGCATCATTGTACACAACTTGGGGCCCGCTCCCTCGCTCCGGCACGGACGGATTTCCCGCTGGAACCTGTGCAAGGGCCGCCGAGCCAAGCGTTCGTTTTGCGACGGCAGAATTGGAAAGCGGCAGGGACCCGCACCTGACAGCACCTCTGCCAGGGCACCCTGCCCTCCGCTGCGAAGGATACAAAATCAAAGCAAATGCCAAGAGAGTAATAACATTCAATTCCTTCTCCCCCCCATATACAAACTCCCCAAAATCCAATGCTGCATTTCACATACAAAAGTCTCTATGAAGTTCCTACCAGCAAACTGGAGATTTCGCACAAAACATAACAATGAGAAAGGATTTGGGGGGGGGGGGACTATCCCCATATAGAAGCCCTCATCTAATGACGATTCTAGAAGAGTCTCTCATCTAATAATTAAAATGGAAAGGGTTTTAGAGGTTTAAATGGAAGAGAAAAACTACGTATGAAAACTCTGCAGTCAGTCAGCCCTGCTTCTGCAGTGGCAACTATGCCAGCTCTCTTTTTCAGAATGGTTCAAATAGAAACCATGCTACCATACCACAATATGCAGAATTATTGGTTTTTCATTGCTGCTTATTTCCAAGCACCATGCTATGCATGCACTTTCCTCTGCAGAAAAATTGTCCTTGTAGCAGCTCAGTTTCCCCACTGCAGTTGCAGCTATTCCTATGCACAATGCCTTGCCAGAATAATTACCCCCCCAAACACAGTGGTAAATAGCTTGGGAAACCAGAAGCAAAATGTTATAGCAGATTCGTTCAGGACAAAACGTGGTTCTTGGTAAAATGATTCTTTATTATCTCTCCTGCCTGCTTCACTGTTTGGAGATTGCTCATTTCCTCTAGGGAATAACACGGAAGGCGTCCTCAAGCCTTGTGGCTTTGCAAGTAAAATGCCATATTACTGAGATCATTTCAGGGTGGCAGGAAGCTTCAGCAGGAGAGCAGACAGCAGCGCTGCTCAGGTAACCCACAGTCGGTCTGCAGGCTTGGAGACTTCCCCAGCAGCAGAGCGGGGCCAGGTGGGAAAAGTCAGTAGAAAAGACAGGGGACAATACAGGAGTGAAAACATTATCCGAGTCCTTACTGCTAAATGAATGGAGTCAGGAGATTCAGAGATTTGATTCCATAAGTTCAAAATTTCCCTAAACTCTCCAAATAGTGTACCTGTAAGAGCTGGGTGCTAAGCTTCCCCAAAACATCTCAACACCCCCAGACTTGGAAGACCATCCAGGGCGCTAACAGCCTTTCACGCACAGGAGCCAGGTCCACCATGAGCCGCTGGTGGCTGCACTGCGAGAACCCTCCAGTATTCATCAAACTGCAGATTCTTAGCTACCGCAATGCATCGCTGGGGCCAGACCAGAGCCATGAGAGCAGGCACTGCCTTCAGAGTATATTGTATGTGCTGCTCACGTTTCTTACAACTTTCACCAGCGCAGGGTTATTACATTCTCCTTCCCTCTCACATATAACAAAACAGAGAGAGAGAAAAGAATCCCAAAAGATAATATATAAAAGAATCCCTATGGTCTGGTTTTAACTTCAGCTGGGCCCTATTGTGACTGTGTTATCACAACAAAATCAGTTGTCCTTTCGGATGAAAAGTTAGCAATGGCATTAAAAACGACAAAAACTTAATTACTATTATTTACAGTAGCTACTGGCAGCAAGGGCTAAAATTTCCCCAGTAAAAGGCTATACACAACAGCAGAAGCACTACAACTGAGGCTTTACATTCAAAAATAATAGGGTTACAATCTTTCTGCTTTCTAGTAGAAAGTACTAGTACTTTCTACAAGGGCTGATGGATGCTTTGCCTGAATAAAGACTTGGAAAACTGCACCCATAACAATACCCTTGACTTAGAAAGTCAAACCATGGTATTTTGTATGTTCAAACATTAACTAAAAAGGAAGTGATACATCCAGCTCTCTAGTAACCTTGCTGGACTCTTAGCTGTTTCTATACATTTAGATGTTACATTTACAATTTACATTCAATAGGTCAAGTTACTTTTGCTGGAGTTTGTCAGAGAAAAAACCTACAGACAAGCCAGAGCATAAGAGCTTTCATGTGCATCTCCTTTGTATGTCTCAACACTCAGAGTCCAGCAGTATTGATTCCTCTCTGCAACTTGTAATTCCTTTCCAATCTTAAGCAGACAATTTAAAAGCAATTCAAATTCTTCAGATTTTTCCCCAACACTTCTTTTAACTGCCAAAGATACTATCAATGTATTTTCAACCATAAATCTTTGGCCCACAATTTATAGATAGCACTGATACGCATGTCAATACTGCAGACTTAGAATTTAACTAAGAGTATCTGGGTTTTTGAAGGAGCCACCTCCTGGAATCCTGTGATATTTGTAACAGTTGTACCTGCAAACAAAAGCTTCAAAATACGACCATCAGCGAGACTAAAAAAAAAAAAAATTATTAGTCTTAAAAGCCTATGAGGCTAGATTCGTGATCTGCCATGAACCAGCATTATAGCAATGCCCACATATTCCTCAGTAACAGGCTGAGTGCCCCCCTGCACACTGAAGGTCTAGACAGAAATCTTCCAGATGTGCGTATCTCCCTCAGACAGGACTCCTACTGATACACACAGGAACAAGGCTACAGACTGGAGAAGAAAACAACCTCAGTCCCCTGTGGTGGATCCTCATTTCGACGCAACTCTGACATCTGGGGCATGGCAAACTCGAGGCACAGGGCTGGTGGTACGGTTTGTCTCCTGAGCTGGGCAGAATGATGATGGCAATCCAAAGCCCTTGGAAAGGCTTTTAGGTCTGGTTTTCTCTGCAGTGTTAGTTTGAAGGAATGATTCAGAGAAAATGTTTGGTTTTCTGTTTTGTTTTTGGAAGGGTTGTTTGGTTTTTTTACATTGCAAGGAAAACAAACATTTTAAGAAAAAAAAATGGCTAATTCTGCCAAAACTCAAGTTTTATATCAAGGACAAATGGAAAAATTTAATCCAATCTCACAAAACATATATGCAGCTCCATAGTTAGCCGGAAACAAAACAATTTATCTTGCAGAAACAAAACCAACCCTAGGTTTCCAAAGCACTGTGGGAACTAATATTTGTAGGAGCATATCTCTCTTCACCTCTTTTATTACTTGTTTCGCTATTTCCACTAACCAGTATTACCGCTATCAGTTCCTCACCTGCAGTGCGCCCCGGCAGAGACCACTGACTGTTCCTCCCAGTGCTATCGAGCCGCGAGCCCTCCCGAAGCCCAGGGGTCCAGCTCCACGGGCACCCGGGTGGCACATTTGCCACCTGCTCCTCCTTGCAGTGGATGGGACCCCCCTAAGCACTGCTATCCACGGCAGCTCTCTGTTCCCCTCTAGCGGTGACCGAGCCACAGGGAGACGGGTCCACAGGCCTTGGGCAACCACCGGAGCTTTTATCCCAGATTTCACAAGTGCTTACGTTCCCCAAGATCACAGGTTCAACCCCAGCTGCCAGTGACCCAGCTACAGGCAAGATATTCTGCAGGATTTCAGACACAGTGCACAAATCCTGCAAACACTGGCCTCGGCGTCAGGCTTCACACAACACAATGGAAGAGGATGAAACCAGCACAGGGAAAGGCCAGTCAAACCCAGGATACTGGATGTTGTCAAAAGCTGTAAGAGCATCATTTCTGTGCGATGAGCACATCAGTAGGGTCAATAAGTCCTTGGTGTGCTCCCCTTGGAAGGACACAGCTCCCCTTTAAACTGATGGCACTGAAAACAAAGACACACAGCACCTTTATCAAGAATAAAACACAGCACAAAGCCATCATGTCACGTGCACCAGAGGTCCTAAGTTAGCGCCCTGCAGTTACAACCACAACGCTGCAACCAACGGGGGCCTGATCACTCAACCATCTCTGCCAAGTTTGCAGCCCCAGCAGTCTCTCAGGCTACCACATGCTCCAGGACCAGCACAAAATGTTTTGACAAAAGTGGCAACACTGGGGGTCAACAGCTACTTTCTCTTTCCATAAAGAGTGGGGGAAAAATGGAAGGAAAAGGGTTGGAGTACTTCAAATTTGTCACAGGACCATGAAATCCTAATAATTGGGTAGTGACTAGCAGGTGACACAAATGGGAGTTTTAGGACTCTTATCAGGTTACCATCCTGGGGGTTTTTTTTGTTTTTTTTGCCACTCCATCTTTGTGGCAAGGGTTTATACTCATTCGCTATTGTTTATAACATCTTATTTAAACAGAAAGGCCAGATGAAATCCTTTACAATGTTTATACAATCTTTAATATTTTTCCATGAGGACGAGACACATTTGGGAGGGACAGAGGGAGGGATGAGAGCCGAATGCAGATTACATGCAGAGCAGCACTCCTGACCGAGCCCCATGCAGCTAATAAAGGGGCAGCAACATCTTAAAATTCACATTTGCCTAGAAAAGTTTTACCTACTCTTACACAAGCACCTGAAAGGCATTAAAAAATAAAGGAAACCTCAGCATTTCCAGTCAGTTTACTTTGCTCCCTGGCCTTTACAGAAGATTGTTGCCTTCCTTTTCTCTTTCAAGCCTGTTGGTTCGTTTAATACGCTGCAGTATGAAAGGTGCACAAAGAGGAGTGTTGCAAATAAAGTATTAAAATAAAGAAAAATGACAGAGACTTTATTGCCCCAAGCCACCCATTTAAATTTTTAAATATAAACTAGGAGCAATACTTCCTCACAGTCATTACTGGCATCTCAGTTTACATTGCTATTGTAATGTTAAATGGTCTTTAATACCGCTAATTTTCAATTGCTTATACTCAAAAAATGGAAGAGAATTCAGGCAAACAGAACAGATAGCTTCTCCCTGACTAGGCACCGCTCTCAGCTTTGGGCAGCGACACCCGTCGGGAGCAGCCCAGATTGCATCGACGAGCTCACGACACACCGGCACCGAAGCGCAACCACTATTGCCCAAGCTGGCCCAGCAAGACATGCAAGCCTTAACTCTGATCCCACTTTTACCCTGGCTTCGCATTTCTGCAACTGCAGTGGAGCAACATCGGAGTGGCTGAAAGCAGAATTGTGCCTTCACTTTTTGCTGGAGCATTGGGGAGCAGCTCAGTTTATAGTTAGCTATAGCACCAATACTTTTCATATCAAAGTAGCTATTTTAACTTAAGTTGAAAACTCTTTACATTTCTCCACAAGCAAAATATTAAGAACCCTGTCCTAGAGAAAGATGAAAGGAGCCAATCTCCCCTTTAAATTACCAAGCAAGGCTGGGCCTTGACTCCCTTTTCAATGGGAAGTCAAAACGTCTGACTTCAATCAGTTTGTATAAACCAGCTTTTGTTTTTCCTTTTACCCAAATGACTCCACTCTTAAGGATTTATTGTAACTGGATTGCTTTTCTACCCAGCAGGGAGCTGTAGCACTAGCAAAGCTGTTCCACACAGTAGGTTTTCCGCTGATTGAATTTCTAGACTTTCAGCTCTTCGGAAATGTTTGCTCTTGTACAAGCTGTCAGAGGGAAACTGTGTGCAGTCGATTTTGTCTCAGCTAAAGCCAAGCGGGGTTCCATATGCAGCCAGCCAATGCGGGATTGAAAAAAGGAGGATCAATCAAATTGCTAAGAAAAAAAGGTCTCAGTCACAAACGAAACAAAAACCAACAAAAAAAATGGGCAGGGGGAAGCAGATGAGAATGAAACCATTTCTGGAAATAGGTGCAGTCAAAGGAACCAATAATATCCAACAGACAGGAAAACTCATATTTAAAATGACTAAAATAAGGGTGGAAGAACCATTTGAGGAAGCACACGCACAAAGCCAGCACCATTATGTGCATCAAACCACCCAGCACACAAACCCTCATCCGTCGGAGCAGTCCGCCCGACTGCTACGGCTGCAGTCGTTGGTGCCTTGGCCATATCACTGTGTCAGGTCTGGGTTGCCCGCTCAGCTGGCCCAGCACAGCGAGCGCTGCAGTGACCCCGGCCTCTCACGCCGCCTCCCTATACTACCCGTGCCAGGCAATGTGTTCTGGGAAGACGTGGGAAGCATTCCTGAAGCACCTTGGCTGCCATGCTCATCACGGATGGCTAAGGGTGATTTAAAAAGATGGATTTTTCAGCCATGGTGTTCTCGGTATTTCTTACAGAAGTCCTGTAATCACCTCCACTTCCTACATGTGCCAGAGCCATTGTCCACCACATCCACAGCTTGATGGTTCAAGTTGCTGTTCATACTTGAAGGTTTGCTATTTAGTATGTAATAAATGATAAAGCCAGAAGTGCACGAAGAGGCCAACACAAACAAGCAAATCTGAAGAAAGAAGGCTGAGATTAAGACATCTGTATTAAAGACTCTATGAAAGGACTTTCATATAAGCAACACTTGACCATTGTCTACTCTGGAATAGCTCATATTTCTAATCAAACTGCAAGGCCAAATTTTGGTTCTAACTGCATTACATGGGACAGAAATGCTTTTAGGAATAAGCAAACACCTCCCCATGGCACTGTAACCCCTGAGTGGGACAGCACAGGCGAGTATCAGATTGGGAGGCTCTGCCTTACCATCTCAGTCAGGAACACTTGGGCTGCCAGCAGGCACTCTGTCCTGACTCATTACTTGAGGTCTGCTTTTGGATGATCCTATGTTAGAAAACTTGAGCCACCTGATTTTTCTTTTAAGAAATAATTACAGCTTGTGGGTCACTCTTTTTTCAACTCACAGTAAAAACCACAGATGCCATACAACAGGGCTTTTGTTTCTAATTACACAACCTGACTTTAAAAGACTCTTACATCCTACCACCTTGTATTAGTCAGGATTCATCCTCGTGGGCAAGTTCAGTGAGTAGTCAGCTAGAGCTGCAGCATCCTCAGTACTCTCATTAATCTCTGTAAGGACAGTCATTCTCCCTGCTAAATGTGCAATGGAGAAAAACACCTGGCAAAAAGGCCTTCTTAGTGCACCTCAAGAATGTCCACAACAATGATCAGGGCAGAGTCGAAGCGAAGCTGTAAAAAGTGAACTTTTGGTTTCCTGTGTTCTGTTCTTCCTCAGAAGACACTTACTATGCAGTGACAAAGGGTGACATCTATCATGAAACAAATAGCAATAATGAGGATTTTTGCCACTATTCCTCCCCAGTCAGTTGCCTTCTATTCCCAGGGGTTTTCTCTCCCAGTCCCCTCCGTTGTTTCACCTGTTAAGCGCAGCTCAGCGATGTTCCCGCTGGGCCTCTGCTCAGACACACGCTCCCTGCTCAGTGCACTGACAGCCTGATTGTCATCAACAGTGCACCTCACCACAGCCTGGACGATAAAGGAAATATCCTGGCTCCAAAGCCTTCTAAAAGGGCCACTTGACTGATGAAGGCATTAAGCCCCACTGTTTGTACCATATTTAATGAACGTCATTAGGTAAACAGTCTTCTGCTCATGCTAGGTATAAAGAATTGTAGAGTTTCCTCATTTCTTCTTTACCTTTTAGTAGGCTATAGTTCCTCCTTGGCCATAAAGAAAAACATTGCAAATGAAAAAAGAAAGAAAGCAGATAGCAAGTTATTCTTGATAAACAAGAAGCACAAGGCTGCAAGTGACCTGAAGCTTTGATGTACCTTTACTCCTGACCTACTCAGATTTACTCTGGCTGTCCCAGCCATTAGTGGCAGCAGTGCCCTGGCCCACAAACCTGACCCTAGGGCTGTAGCCCTACAATAGCACAATAGCTAAATAAAGTATTCTCTTAATATAGAAATTCATTCACAATTCCCAACAATGGAAAGTTATTGCTCTCCAATTAAAGATACACTAGCATTTTCAATTAAATGCAGATTTGATTTAGAGAGACACAGAATATAAGATAAAATATTTCAAATGCCTAACCTTCAGTGTTTTATATGGAAAAGCAGAACAAAGACTGGCCATTTTTTCCCCACACAGACTGAAGAAGCTTTGACCATCTGAAACATTTCTTGTCTTATTATCTATTTCAACCAAGGATTTTACTGTGCAATTCAGCTTGTGGGCACAGGGATATATAAAGTGCAAAGAATTATTCAGGAGGTTTCAGGTATAAGTGAAGCAAGTTAGGCCTGGCTCTATCATGGCTTAACACTAACGCTTATACCTAACCAATTACTCCATTTCTTAGATATAATCCACTTTTAGGTCCTAGAAAACCAGAAGACAGCAACCTGAAGACAATTGTCTGCCAAAGGGTGTTGTGGGGGCACTGTTTTTTGTCACAACCAGCCTTAGAGTATTGCAGACTTTGCTCTATTTGCCTACTATGGATAAATGCCTGCTTTCCTCTTCCTCTTTTATAATGAGAAAGTTATGAGAGAGAAAAAGAGGAATGACCGAGTGGAGCAAGACGACACTTGGGTGCTTTGGGGAAGGAGGACACCCTTTGGAAGCTCACTGAGTGTCTGCAGGCTCTCCTCGTTCAACTTTCTTGCCATTAACAACTCACCTATGCACTGCACTGGAAAATAAATACCTCCCGTAAAAAGTTAAAATAGAAGTTTGAGTCACTCTACTCCAATATGTGTAATTATACAAAACAAACATTGCGGATTTGCCACTTCTCCCATTTAATTAAATGAAAATTTTGCAATTGATTTTAATGGAAGGAGTCCTCATTTGCACTGAACAGTGTAGGGCCATCGGCAGATGCACATCCTAGACCATATGTCATGCCTTGCAGCTCTCACTTTAGACTACAATTATCTTTCATCCCAAACAAATTGCTGTAAATCCGCCTTTATTTATTTTAACAATTACCTTACAGTTATTACTGGAAATTACCAACTGTCTTCTTCTGAAGGAGCAAAGTGGTTTCACACAGAACCAGGATGGTGAAAACAACAGAAGGAGTAAGAAACCTCAGGAGAGTCACATATCTTTTTACAAAAAGACTTTGAGGTTAGGAGACATTAGAGACAAGGCTTAATTGCACAAGAAGATTGGAAAACAGATGCACAGAGGAAATGAAAGGCATTCAGTCATAGAAACCTTTGCACAAACACTAAAGCTTACTCAAATGAACAGTTCTTTTGAAACTGATGCGACTACTTAAATGAAATATTTTAGAGTTTGCAGGATCAAGCACTAAAATGAATGCTTAGAAACAATGAAAAAAGATACATGGTATCTGTAACTGAATAATAGCACATGAAATATGGTATCACACGAATACTAATGCTAACTATCCCTCATTAAAAACTAACTTCATAGTGGGACAAAAAACTGAATGGGAAAATAGGCAGGATTTAAAAGTGAAGGTGGGAAATAAGCTAAGGTATATATTAATATATGCAGTGAAAAGGGAGCAATCAGAAAGGCTGAAGCAAAAACAAGGCAAAGCAGCAATGACTCAATCACAAAAAAAAAAGGAAGGGACAGGTGTACAGAAAGAACATGTCCACATGTCTTTGTCCCTCACCTATTTAGTGCCACATACTGCAAACATTTAAAGCCTGATCAAAAGACTAATGCCATACACATCGCCATGAATTTCAGTGACTTGGGTCTAACTTTTAAAGACATTCATAACTTTGGAGTTCCAGGGACTATTCCCCTGAACAAACACTTGCAAATGCATACACACACACGCTTCTGAGGGATTTGGTCATTAGCTCACAGCCCTATTAGGGTTGCATTTGCCTTGTACTGCGGCTCCAACACCCAGAGCCCTATTCAAGCAAGACAGAATTCCTGGGAGTGTGATGGCATGAGGTGGAACGGAGAGACACTGATATCCAATGGAGACTGGGGTTAAAGAGAAATTATTGACAAATTCTACCGCTCACCAGACAGAAATGAGCTGGGCTGCTGGCAGACACTTCAGAAAATACTAAGAACACTACCCCAGTGGGGAAACTTTCTTTAACATGTAAATGAACTTCCCTCAGATCCTGCACATATGAAGGTAAAGTTAGGTATCAGCACCTAACATACACATAGAGCTGCTTTGAAAAACTTGAGAATTCAAAAGAAAACTCTGTACAAAGAACATAATTCTGCAGCTGGTGTCTTTCAGTGAAGCTCTTCTACAACTCTATGCTTTTGAAAAAGACAGATTAATTCTCTGTCCACGTTACCAGATTTCTGCAAACATCCAACCTGCTAAAGCGCTGGGGCTAAGTGACAGTAGAGCAGTAGAGGTGCTGAACTGAACCCCCCAGGGCTGCAGCTGCACTGCGGGCACTACCCAAGCAAGCCCTTCAAAGTAATCTTCCAAGCGTCTGTATGAGCTGCTCTCTTATGGGTGTTTGTAGCATAGACGTCCCCTTCAGAGGTGGCATGGGAGGCAGAAGGGAGTAACTGCCTCTAAGGGCGTTGCTCAAGGCAAGAATCCATACAGGGATGTTTAAAAAAAAAAAAAAAAAAAAGTCTGAGGAGTGAGAAAAGCACATAGAAGAAGGCTAGGAAAACATAATGATGGAAATAATGGCCCTGATAGTTACACCAAGTTTATAGAAAATGTAAATGCTTAAGAGTTCATTGTAAACCTCATTTGTACAATTTTTCAGGGTCTCGAGAGCCGAAGCAGAAGCCCCAACAGTTTGAGCTAGAGGACTACGTGCTGCAGAGCCACCCTTTGCAGGCTACAAGGCATGGAGGAGTCTGCAACGCACAGGAACGCAGCTTCACACAGCTTTCTGGTCCATTTGAACTGATGCCTGTTGCAGACTCGTAAATATTGGAAGCAAGTTTAGGAGAGTGACTGTTAGCATGGGACAAGCCTTTGACTTCAGGAAACGGACACAACATGGCTGAGGCTATAAAATGCAGCGGCTGTGAAAGGTTCAGTACACAAGTTGCAGCACAGGCAGTCGCTGCCCCAGGATGGACCGAGTGGTTTCCCATAGGCCTGCAGCATATGGATTTTGCACGGGATTATGAGGCATCTCCAATTACTTGCACTAAGCTATTTCCAACCATTTTATTTTGTGTTCCTCAGCTTTTACGGCAAATAAACAACTATGTATACCCAACATTTGCCAGTTGTAATGTGGTAGTGGAATCCCTGTTAACAGCTTAATTTTGCGAGTCTCTTGCACAATGCCTGCAAAGCAAACTCTGCGGCCACCACGCTTGTTCTGGGTTGGGTACTACTCTGCATCCTGACTGAATCCTAAATGTGCCCAATAATGCTCTGTTTATTTTAGCTGGGGATCTTTTCAGAGGCCTGTTTTGATGGGCAGAGTTCCTTCTCCTCTGCTTTGGTGTCTTTTCCATTTAAGAGTAACAAACTTAAAAGACTTCAAAATAAATAAATAAATGGAACAGAAAACTATCATAGCTTCGAGATCTCACTTGCTGGATAGAATTTAGGACAAGAGGCAATACTAACAAATACAGTTTGTACCAGACTTTAAAGCCAACTTGCTCAAGCCAACGATCACACACATACACAAATTCACGCTGCGAATTCTCTTATGAGTTTGCTGGAGATAACATGCAAAAGCTTGTTTAGAGACCTCTGCTCTTTTCTTTTTTTTTTTTTCTCTAGTGTATTATCATTGCATTTATTTTTGTTATGCTCCTGCACACAGAGCCTGAGCTCTGCACGCAGCAATGTGCATTTTGCTCCTCTCCCAGCAACCAAAGGGCACCGGGAAGAACACCAGCACCCTCATCACACGCGGAGCAAGGCAACCCGCTGCGACAACTGGAAGCAGTCGTGCAGCCCTCCATGGTCAGGGCTCTATTTAAGCCTTCTGATAACAGAGTGGGTCGGGTATGTCACTCTGGACATATTAAACTGTACCGACAGAAAACAGTGGCTCCTTTGAAGGGAGTTTGTGTACACAGACGTAAGAGGGCGGGCTGTGGAGCAAGGTAGAGGGAGCTGTCACAAGCCCTCTTGCCTGCCCAAAGCCAGCAGGAGCGTCACGCAGCCAGGGAAAGATCCCAGTTCAAAGGCCTGAGCCCAAGAGTCAATTCTAAAAGAAAAAGGGAAAAATCAGAACAAAGAAATCTTAAGCTGGTTTGTCTGTTTTTGAATTTATACAACTGTAAACAAATTCGGAGGTTTGTTGCTTTAAAATGCTTTTTGTGGTCATGTAACTCAAATCTGAGCTTTGATTTAAGAAACGGAATTTGGCAAGTTTCAAGGCAGCCTACTCGCTTTACCATTAAGAAGATTAAAAAAGAATTCAAAATATTTATGAGTAATAAGTTCTGTACTTGTGTAGCAACTAATCTGGTGCTTGTGCACATCTCAATTCAGTACTGCACTTGCTTAACTTTAAGTATCCAAGTAATCTCACTGACTTCCCGCATGCTTCAACACATGCTAAGTGCTTTGTTGAAATGGGGCCATGATCAGATTTAAACAGAGTGTCCCTTAATGAGGATTTACACATTAGCATAAAAGGCCTCCAAAAAAGCCACTCAGCCTGTAGAAAGCTAGCCATTCACCTTAACCAGCAACTTTTTATTTAACTTAGCTTTAAATAAACCTATCCTACATACAAAGAAGAAATTCAAAGAGTTATTTTAAACAGAACATTTCAAGTTTAGCTAAATGTGGGAAAAATCAGGGCCTCGACTCTCAACCGTATCCTGGCTCACCGTGCCTATATGTAGAAGGCAGCAGCATATAATCCCTTGGTATACCACAGCCACTTGTGCATTCAGCCTTAACTCTGAATGTGCTGTCTTGCTTTTGAAATCAAACAGGCAATATCATTATTTTCTGGCCAAATTCTTCTCAGCTGTGACCTCTTCCAGATTTAAATCACATTACTCAGAATGCACACGGGTGCAAAAGGAGTCAAATTTGAACCTGCATGCTACAATAGGCTTTAATTGCATGCACCATATACTTTTAAACACTAATCATTCTCAGGAGCAGTAACTAAGAAATAACTTTACTTTGCTTTGAAAATACATGATACAGTAAGGAATAAAGCAAAAAGCCACTGAAGAAATGCCACTAAGTTTCCCATCTCCAGCTCACAGAGAATGCCGGTATTTTATACTATGAAAATACTGATGGCTTGCTTTAAAGCAGGCTTAGGTCTTTGTGACAATTATGATTATTCTGCTAGTGCTATAACAATCTGTCTCCCTTGTGCACATGCTATTGCAGAAAAAAAAAGTCTTGATTTCACAATAAATAACTCTGAAGAAATTATTTTATCCCACATCTGCCCATAGTAATGCCCATTCATTTAACTGTTGAGAGACACGTGAGGAAAGCCACAAAAGCCACAGCTTTCGCGGTAAGTACAGATCTGAACTTCCCAACAGCGACAGCGGAGAGTTTCCCCTGAGCTGGTAGGGGCGACGGGGCTTGGAGAGGCCGCTCGGCACAGACTGGGCTGCAAAGGAAAGCCGTGCTGGACTGAAACTGGGGTTTCAAACCGAGTTACAGTGCAAAAAGCTGTGTGGACGTTTATTTTGTGCGGTTTATTTTAACTCAGCTTAATCAGTGCAGAATCATTTTAAGCCAGGGAGAGAAGACAGCTAGGATTGTTAATGCCCACAGCAGAGTCTTCACTATTCAATTCAAATTAAACTAGGGATTTATTTAAACTAACCTTGTGCCACATGTGCGTGTGGATGAGGGGAGTGGGCTCCCCGTGAGGCAGGGCTGCCGGGTCTATTCCTGCACCAAAGCAGCACCCCCTCACCGCCCCTCCAGCGCCTCGTCCAAAGTGACCTGTGTGAAATCTGAGAACGGATATAAATCAAAGGGAGAAAAAGTAATAAAAAGCTCCCAGCAGACTTGATGACATGTTGATAATGTTCTCGTCCTGGAGTCAGGGTGACACCAGCCTGAAGATGATATATAGAACTAAGCCCACATACCGACGATTTACTGGCCTAACGACAGTTTTCATTGATCAGAGGCCAACAATTACTGGATTGCATCCCACTGCCTATTTCAGTATCAGGCTCTGGCGCGCAATCAAAACACTAGCCCTGCTTCTCCACAGTTCATGTGCCAACTTTGCAGTGGATGCTCCAGCCAAGCAAGAATGATATGCAAATCTGGCAGGTGTTTGGGGCATACCAGAGCTGCTCAAAAGCCCAAACATAAAAAAGGAAAGAGCTGACCGGCTAGGGGAGTCCCGGCCGGCTGCACAACGGCTGCGGGCTCCATACAGTACGCAGGGAGCCTGTCCCAGAAATGGGAGAGATGGCTTTCAGGCGGCAACAGCAAAGCCCAATTATTTTTGCTTGGTATAAACAAAGCACAGTCTTTATATCCTCTCCAGATTGTCTGCATGAAGGTCTCACTTGCCATTGAAGCTTATTTCAAAAAGAACAAGAACTTACAAATAAACAGAGCAACTGGTACCAATCACATAACGTTCCTTTGTTTTTTCTTTTGCTTTGTAGGTTAATGTAGGGAACCAGTAGAAAGAGATTCCTTTCCCAAGCATATGGAAAATGGATGTGTCAAACTGAATTAATATCTGCAATGGCACATTCAAATGGCCATGATTAAGCTGCTGGAACGAGATGAATCAATGTGGGAAAGGTGCTGGCAAAGAACTATTTTTTCCAGTTTATTACTGTCTCTTACAGACAGGCAAGTGCATGTAATTTGTCTTGGTCTATCAGGATTTACCTATCTATACCACAGTCAGCACAGGGGAATGCTGAAGATTTCTAAAAGCTTCTGTCCGCCATCTCTGGGACCTAAGAAAATGCTGGGAAAAGACCCCAGGAAATAAACAATTCCTGTTAAACAAAATTATTAATGGATTCCTGACTGTAAGTTCAGTAATATATTTAGAAATTACACAGGCCCACAGTCTTCACAAAGACTGATGCAGCATGATCTTTGTACAGGGCTCTTAAAACTAGGGACACTTTCCTTCTCTCTTTCACCTCCGATCCCTTTATTTTGTTAATCCTTCTCTAAAAACTGATTTGGCCAAGTTTTTCAGCAGAAACAAAAGCAGCTCAAGAGTTCAAAAAGGGAAATACTGTTTTTAAGAGCTCAGGCAAAAGAAAAGATCTTCTCAAGACTAGATGTCATCTGAATGATGACTTGTCCACTATTTCATGAGGCTTCAGAGCTGGGTAACTACTTTTAAGAAAAATACAGGCAGAGGACAGTGCAGTTTTGAACGAGCTCATGGGTTCTTCTGTTTTTTTGTTTTTTTTTTTTTTAATAATATATGTAGAAATGGAGTCATTACCAGAAATGCTACCAATATTTTGCGAGAACAGCAATGACTACCCAGATCCACTGAAAATTTGTATAGTCATTACTTCCAACCATATGTTCTTTCTTTTCTTAAAAAAATAAATAAATACCACCCACTCAAATATTTAACCTTCTTCCACGCAGGGGAGGCGATGCCCCGACACAGGCAAGCCGAGGAGGGCGAGTACCGCAAGCTGCCGCCGGCGTACGCTCTGCCCAGGAAGGGCGTTTCTCTCTCTCCAAGTTTCCAGCAGAAGGGTCCAGGCATTTGAGACACCAGCTGATTTTTACATGGACGCTATTAACTTCCATTAAGCGCTACACCGCGCTCAAAGGACGCCGCTGCGGTGGCGGCGGCGGCGGCGCTCTGCAGTGCCGGGCGGCCCCCGGTTCAGCCCGCCCCGGAGGCGGTAACGCAGCCGCCGCGGCCAGGCGCCCTTGAAACGTGCCTGGCCACCAACAACAGCTATTCAGCCTCTCCTCCGCTCGGCTGCGGGACTCCTCTGGATACCGAGCCTCTCTCCTTCCACTGCTGAAACCACCCATCTCCGGCACCAACACTGATGAAACATGGTTAGCTCCGTATCTCCTTTTTTTCTTTTTTTAATCACTAGAGAGGTATCAGATCAACAACAGTATTTCTGTGCGGAGGGAGAAGGTGACACTGGCAAGCGCCTTCCATCGACAACTGCTACCGAGGCTTATTAACCCGAGCTCAGGAGTTAAAGCAAAGCAATGCTGGCGAGCGCCCCACCTGAAGCGCAGGATGCGCCCGCCGGCGCCGCACGCGTACTGCCGGCGCCGGAGGCCGGCATGCGGCCGGGCGCGCTGCCGCCGGGCCCGCGCGGCCCAGCGACCCGCGGGCGCTCTGACCACGTACGCAGAGGCCAGAGAAGGTCTTCCAGAGCGCCCTTTCCCAGCCTTTCTATCCGCATGCCTTCCCAGCCCGGGGTCCGTCAGCACGCCCGCCCCGGCAGGCAGCCGTTTTGGCTTCAACTGCTCTGTGGCAAAAAAAGCTCTTATGTTCAGAGAGGCCAAATTACCACCTGAAGAGGGTCCCCAGATCGCAACTTCTGTAGGCATTAAGCAGGCGTGTTTCTAGATATCAGATTTTTGGAGGAAAGAAGAAATAATCTACATATACAAAGCTGAAAGATTTACCCGTACCATGTACCCCAAGAGCTAAGTCTACCAGTCAAGGTAAAACAATTCCTTTTCAGATGTAACTCTTTCTCAAAGCATTTGCTTTATAATTTAAAGGAATACACAGCACCTGTACGCTGTTCAGTATACACTGCATGTAATTATACAGTATTGCCAAATGACACTGCATCAACATACTGTTTCCTTTCACTAAGATTAACAGGAAGAAAAATTGCAATCCTATTATTCACAAATCCACTGGTATTTGTTGAATAATATGTTTGGCAAAGCAAACCAAGACCTGCTACAGAGCCAGTCCAAAACCACATAAAAGTATTTTCAGATGACTTACTTAAGAAACAGCAGTCTCCAAACTCCTGTGCTTCCTTCCTCTCATACTATTCTTCTCTTTTAATAATTTTTTCCATCCATTCATCTCCCATTCCCCCTTTTACTCCAAACACTTTCCTACATGTCATCTTTGGAAATGGTGTGGACTACAGATTAAATCTTAGACACAGAAAACGCCACTGTATAGAGATAACATCATGGTGAATAACCAGCCCTCCTTTTTTTGGTTGCTGGAGGTGCCGCATCTCCAGAGGTGCGCCCTCTCTGGCCCTTTTTCAGGGCGCCCTGTCTCTTATTTATTGCGTTTGACAGATCTTGGATGAATTTGAAGCATGACAGTGGACTATTGTACCGCATTGTGTGTTAAAGTCTGGCCTGTGCTGAATTCACTCTACACCTTCAGTGACGTATGAAGGATTTACAGATTTCTCTTAAGCAGCAGAGGACTGTTTGATGCCGTCCCAGACTATACTGGACACTTACTGTTCACACTGCTGAAATTTAAAAGCACTGAGGCAGCAACAGAGGCTCTGGGGTTGCCTAAAGACTGAGGCAAATATTAAAACATTATGCTTAGTTGTACTCTGTTCAAATCTGGAAGGTTAGATTAACTTTGCAGTCAGGCAAAGGAAGTTTATATTGATCAAATGGATCAAAAATTCCACAATGCTTTTTTTTTCCTCCCCCCTTCAGTTAAAGCTTTTTCTCTTGGCTGATGCAAGGGAAATTTTCCAGGCATTATTTTGGGAGATGGATTACATAGTGAGCATGTGAAAGCACTCCAAAGGCGAGCTGGCAGGCTTCATGATTTGTTCCTGTATCTTTAATTTTGCTAGGCTCTCCCCTTCCCCCTCTTATCCTGTGTTTCCACTTCTCATTTTGTATCTTAGCCTTTTTACTGGATTAGCATCTCTTCTTTTTGTACGGTTGGTGGCTTGTGTTTATATACAACAAGTCAATATATATCAAAACCTTCCAATCTGCCAAATCTCATAGACCTAAGACATGTACCTAAACTGAGAAACACAAGAAATGTGCCTGCGGATTGAAACTTCAATTTAAATAATACACCAGTCCAGCTCCTTTAACTTCAACTTCACGGTCCCATTTAGCCAATTCCAATAATTTACAACAATATGTGTGAGACAAACAACAGGTCTGCGTGGAATGGAAGTATGCATAAAAATAAAATGAAGGACAGCTGATACACAGCGTCAAGGTGCACTGTGCAATTAGGATCACTCCAGTTTCTTATTACCGCAGTAAGTGAAGGTTGCATGCAGGGCTGATCTCTGCAAGCGACTGCAACGTAAAAAGCAATTTTCAAGTATTTCTGCTCTGTCCAAGTAACAACTGAATAAAAGGCATTTAAAATCCTTCTTCTTGTTCACAACTTGACAGCATCTGACAGAGCAAGTTTCTCCATACTACTATGTTAAAATATAAAAATCAAAGCAATTTTCTTCTTATTAAGAGCCCATGCCACAAACCAGTACAGTTGGGAGATCTTCTAGCTCCACGGCAGCCTACCTGCCCAAATGGCATTGCTTCCCATTATGAATCCCTCCAGCAAATGGTGGGGCTGCAGCTAAATATAGCCAGCTCCTGCAGGACTGGCTCCTGCTGTCTTCAAAAGGCATATCAGGTGCTGATGCCTATTTTTAAGCTAGAGGTCTAAGCTTCCCAAGTGTGGTGACCCGTGAGTTTGGACATTCTGCTTTTAATCAACTGAGTTAATTAACTACAGGTCCCTAAAGGGGAAAAAAGCATCAAAGAAGACCAGGCTACAAAAAGGCAGCTGAAGATCTGAGTGATAGGAGCTCCTCCTACTTCAAACACAAATTTTCAGGGAGGGATTTTTTTCCTTATCTATGCCACTGACATGCAGGCACGTCGTCTTCCTTCCTGCAACAGGTTGACATCATCTTTTGTTCAAGAAAGTCTCACGTGCTGGTATGACTAACTCTCAAGGGAAAGGTCACTCAGTATACAAAATCTTGCCCTTAAATTTCATGCCACTGAAAGAATATTAACAAAATACTGAGATCCATGATTGAAAATAAGCACAAACTGCCTTACAGACTTTAACAGAACCTTGTAAAATAAGTAGGGCAAGTAGCTGTGATAGTGGGCAAAGATGGCACATCACTATTTTGAACCACTCTGAAAAAAAAGTGTACAGTTTAAAGCTGTTCAAGTTATTTCTGCTTCTGCACACACACTTCTTCCTACTGGCACACTCCTCACCTCTAGCATAATGGGGCTGTTACTTTGACCTACACTGCAGGGGAAAAAGCAAGGATCTTCTCAGTCTGTTCAATGTAAAAAGCAGATACTGAGAGACACGGTTAAGTCATAGTCTTAGCACAAGCTGAGAAGTACTGTGACTGCTTATCCAGGTCTCTGACACATCGGCAAACACTGAAGACATGCAGAACAAGATGATCAATGGACAGAAATGCTCTACCTACAGAGAAGGTGGACCCACTGTTGATAGTGAGTGTCATGCACTGGTTCTGCAAAGATAAGTCCTTGGGCCTCTGTTTTCTCTCTCTGACACATGCACACACAAACACACTGTCCCTTAAACACACACACTTAAAGCGCAACAGAGGCCAAGCTTCACAGTCAAAGGTTCCCAAACCTGCCCCTTTTTGGTTACCTGAGATCAGCGCTGGCATGTCCTTTCTGACATTCCAATTTGCTCTCCAACTTAACGGCCTCCCTTAAAGCAGCAACGAATAAAGAACAGTGGGCAGCTCTGCTTTCTCCATTTTTTGTCATCTACTCTTCTCCTTTGACACATGTCCTCTCTCAGATTTTTACTGCGGTATTTCTTTTAATAAATTTCTTCTTTCTCAGCCAGTGGCCATGCTTTTTTGTTTTCCTGGAGACAGGCCAACAGTTTTGGATCCAGGACACACAATGGACAACAGTCTACCCATGGAAACCTGATATGTCTCCTCTGGTTAAAATAGCACAACTAACTGTAAAATTTCAAAGCAGCTTGAAACTGAGCAGCTAATCCTACTTTACTTACCTCCTGCTATATATTCAAAAACAGTAACATTCTCAATGTTGTAAGGAAATTCTCACCCATGGTCTGTATATAGCAGTCCCACCCAGCAGAGCCAGGCAGAGGTGAGGTGTCATTCACTTTGGGCAACACAAACGGCGAGACGGACACTCCTGTTCACATGGCTAACCAGCAACAGTCACAAGTCTTAAAACTGATCTCGCTTAAGTTTCTGTTCCTTTCCACTGATAAAGGGAGACTAGATGACTAGCTCAGATGTCAACATCTGCATTGCAAACATTTAAAGTTAGCTGAGATGAACCGAGCTCAAGATGTCCCAAGAGGTACAGAATACTCGCACACTGTGCGGGGGACTAGGGAGACAAAGGTAACCATAAACTAAATGCAGAGTTTGTATATGAGTATACAGAGTATAAAATCTGGAAGTTTTCCTGTGCCCATTTTATTTAAGGAAGATGACAAAAACTATTACTAAATTAGTAATGACTTCCTATTTGTAGGAGCCGAAAGCCTTAGGAAAGATGTCTATGGCAATTTATCCGAGTAGGCACTGCAGGTTTTGACCCCAAAATTACTGAGTTTAAGTAGAGCACTTGAAACTTTTCCAGCTCAGTTATAATCTACAAAATTCTTCATAGCTCAAGTTGTTAATCATTCTAGAATCATTTTCTGTATCACATCATATGCAGCACATTCATCTTAATTATTTTTTGTTATAGTCAACATTCTTGCCTGCAACACCCTCTTTTTTGGCTGTCTGCTGTTTTTCCCCACTTACTTTCATTTCTGACCTCCAATGGTAATTTTGTAGGCTTACCAATCTCAACATCATTTTCATTATTGCCTTGACACAGCATGTCTACATATTCAAAAAAAGTACTCATACCATCCCCAAGAAGGCTTTTCACTAAGTCTGATTCTCCCAGACAGCTTTTACTGATATTATTGTATGCTTAGCTTTGGTTAATAAGCTAGTCATAAGGTACAACCTGGTTAAAGTCAACAACTAATTTTTGTCAGCCTCATTTCTGAGCAATCAAGTCAGCTGTTCCAACAATATGCTTTCACTTTAACTTGCTGCTCCTCATCTTCAAGGTAAATTACTTCACTGGGAGGCAGAGTACAGATAGCAGCATCTGCTGTGATTCAATTAAAGGCAGGAGTCAAATTATTGCTTGCTGTTTTACAAACATTGAGCAGTTTTTAAGAACTAACAAGATGCCTGGAAAATTGTTACACAATTTAGGAAGAAAAATCTTTCTAATTAAAACAAACAAACAGAAAAACAGCTCTCATCCCTATCTGGTTAGACGCACACTAAGGCACTACATTATCTTGCCCATCCTGGACTTGCCTTAAGATAACAGAGTTCAGAACCTAGTCCATTATCTACCACACTGTGTAGAAATTAAAAAACAAAACAAAAACCCCTCACATTTCTCCCCCACCAAAAAAAAACCTCACAACCCCAAAACCTTACATCCCTCAAACGGCTTTGGCCAGTCATTCGTACCAGTCACAGAGAACGCATTTATCAAACCTAGAACCTTCAACACAACAAATGTCTGATAACCTGTGGAATTCTTAGTTTTACAAACCAATTTTTTCCTGGCCAACAATATGATATTCATTCATGGATCTGATTTAAAGGAGAACAGTTGCCTCTAGCAAAATTAGTCATAGGAAAAGGCTGTAACAGACATATCTATGCCCCACTCAGTGAAATGTCTTCCCAAATGAAAATTCCATTAAAAAATGCAATTGTTTATTTTATAATCCACTTCTTTATCAACTTGTGCGTGCTTTTATGCTTTGTTTGAGTTTTCTTTTCACTGTTTCAATCATGCAGACAATCAGATGTCCATGTTAAAATTAGTAAGCAGAGCAACAGACATGATAAAGGCAGGAAAAGACTTTTAAAATATGTATTTATATAAAAGTCAGGCGCATTCAAAGACAACTATCAAATTTAAGGGAAACAAAAGTTGCAGAGGAACTGTTCCAAGTGGGTATAATCCTGACATCGCAGCTCAGGTGTCACATAGGATATGGAGAATTCCTGGTAGACGTTGCACTTACCATAAATCTCTGGCCTTTTTCACTGGTTGTTATGATTCTCCCATGTGATAGCAAATGGTATGTGAGTAGATTTGGACAGACTGCCCTAGTTAAACCTTAGGAAAGTGAGAACGGGTTTTTAAGTAAGGGCCAGATTGTATTTGGTTAGCAGGTTTCTAAAAGCATGTATGTAAAGGGATACTGCTGCAAAGGAAGCAGCCCCGCTTCAACTCCCATTAACCCTTGACAGGTATGACTTAAAGCTGAAATCTCACACCTTCCCTGGTTTAGTGCTCAGTGCTCTAAGTGCTCAGATATGTACATAGATAATTCTCAAATTCCCAGGGTTTACAGTTCCCAGCTCCACCTACTGAAGAAACTTCCTCCCAGTGTTTATTTTTCGAACACACCAGCAAGCCTTCCCTCCTTGTAAGCCTCTGAATGCTCATTTCAGCAGGCCACCAGCTCATGTCACACTGTAACGAGCGTGAAATCTAACTATAAACCACACTTGGCCAAATTCGTATTAACGGAGACAGAGGAAGCAAGACAGGCACAAGGGAAACCCAGTTCACAGCTGTGAAGATCATAACTGAAGTGCTACATACAAGAACGAGATTACATTTCCTATCAAATTCCATAGGGATTAAATAATCAAAATCATTCTGGTAAGGAGGACAGCTAATTCCATTAAACAAGTTTGATATATACAAAAAGGAATATATTTCTTCTAAAATGAACAGAATGTGTGAGAGATTCAGGAGGTATCTTTTATGGCCAAGACAACAGCGAAAGCTATGCTCATAGAAATGCAGTTAATAACACAATTAAGTAAACTTTGAAAATATTTCTTGCATAATAAATAATGTTCAGAGTCTAAATACAAAGTAGAAGATATATCCTCTCCTACACAGTCTGACAGATGAGAGCCATAAGTAAAGAGTAGTGGAAAAAAAAGATCCAAAAGAAGTGAAACTACTTGTTCCCAGTCACATAGTGGTTCAACAAAAGACCCAACATAGTGCGAGAGTCCCTCCATCCCACCTTCAGGGCGACGGCCCTGAGGCTGTACACAATTACAGAAGTACGGTAAAATGTTCCATATAGTATTCACTTTGTCACCCATTTTGAATGCACATAGTGCAGACAGTTTTAGCTTTTATTCAAGAAAAAGTTAAACTTTCATTCTTTCCCACATCTCTAGGCTGGATATTTTATATCTACAAGGAGGAGGGAGAAAAGCCACACTCATGTCTAGCTTTTGTGCTGCTGAAGAAAGCAGAGAACTCTCCTAGTGTATGCATTACTCTAAAAGCAGATGAAAATCAGCTCTTTTTCAGAGAGCAGAGATGCAGAGACAGATGAGCATGGAGGGAAAAAGGCCAGGCATGGAAGAGGAGGTGAAAAAGAAATTTCTAGAGAGGCCGAGTTAGACCTGAATTGGAGAAGGGAAGAATTAGAAAAAGTGGGGAGAGATAAGAAAGGGAAATATCAGTTCAAAGACCTAATCCGGATAAACAAAGTATTAGTCCATGGCTTTAGGGGAACTTCTCTTTTTGAAACTGGATTCTTAAGCCAGCTTCAGCAAGGTGTTTCCATTTCTGCGGCTCATTTTGCAGTGATATGAAGATAACCTGAGGTTGTGGTAAGAAAGAGCTCTGCACTGAGCATATTCAGCCACGTGCAGCCTCATGGTAGTCGAGCTGGTGGACAGACCTGCTGTCACACTACTACATATAATGTTTTACTATGGTGGGGGAGAGGAAGAAGAGGAAGTGGAAAGCCAAGGGAAGCAGACCCAGCTCTCCTTCATCCTCTCCCCATGGACAGTGTTGATTTACCTTGGAAACGTCAGGATGGCCTATAAGCGTATGTTGGCCCATTCTGACCACAATTACAGCCACTCGGAGAATATATTCTTTGCCAAACACAGTAACCTTCTAATCATCTACACTCCTTGCCGTTTCAGGCAATCATCCGAACTACTATTTACATGCAGTTAATATTATTGGTAGTAATCTTACCACCAAATTTATGCAAGCTGCTGCTCCAACATGGACATCACGCTCCTTCCGAACAATGACTAGCGTAAGTTAAGAACGCAATAACCGAATTTTACATAAAACAGATCTGCCAAAGGATTCACTTTCCATCAGCCACGTGGTGCTAAAGGCTTTGACAGGAAATGAGAGCTGACTTGCTATTGCCTCCAAATGCTATGGTCTTATCCCAAGGCAGTATCTAACAAATGCTAATCAATCCATTATGTAAAGATATCCTATCTTTTTCCTTTCAGACACAACCACATTGTCCTTCTGTTTGGTCTCTTATTCACTAAGTTCTGTTGGTTATTAAAACTTCCCAAAAAAGGAAGCAAAGACTTTATTTGACAGCAAAGACATAAGTAAAGAGAAGACATATTTCAAGACAAACAAACAAACAAAAAAACCCATAATCCTCTTTTTGATGCTTAACTTGGGGCATCTGAAAAGAAGGATTAACTCAAGGTGAAATAGATAAACCTTGCCTGCAAAGTTGTTTCTCAGTATTGTCAACTTAAAGGAAATGACTAGCATGCAAAACCAGCCAACTAGTCTGGCAGGAAAAAAAAATTAAGGTTGAGCTCTCCTGTTACTGTCTCAGAAGCAACACATATCCTGCCTCTTGCCTGACAGATAATAAAAGAGTTAAAAATCTGAAGCAGAAACAGGAGCCTCACAGAGCTTCAGCCTGCTAACTCCCGGTGGTAGTCTGCCAAGCCAGCTGAGGGAATGGTGTGGTTTCTCCTTGGTAAAAAGGAAACCAGAATTTGAGTAAAACACGCCACAGTCTCGAAAAGTGCTTGCTGCCAGAGGAACAACATTAAGGAAGAGCTGGACTCTGACGTGATGGTGGTGTTCAGGCGGACTCCTTGCTCCAAAAAGAACCAGGAGGACTGTGACTGACATGGAAAAACGTTAAGAGGACAAGCATGCTCGTCAAGAGTGGTGGCGAATACTGTCCTTAAACAGGACTGCAAGGTTGTGCGACAGTTGAGTACTCGGAGTTCCCGCTGCGTAGATAAACCAAGGCTGTGGCTAGGGTTTGCTGAAGGAGTATCTCCTGAAGTTCATTTGGAGTTTCAGATTGGCCCAGTCCATGAGCTCTAAGCCAAACTCAACACACAAGCAAAAGGCAGCTTCAGCACACACACGGAAAGGCGGCGCAACACCCTGGTAAAGCTATACCCAGGAAAGGCGGCAGTCTGTCATCATCTCTCCAGGGCGGGCTCTCCACGCCGAGGTGTCGGGTGCTGCATGCTGCAGAGTGCTGGTGTGTGGCAAACCAAACACGCCTCCTCGGCTCCCTCCCGCTCGCCGGCTCCCTGCGAGCCGTGAGCTGCCGCCACCGTGGCCGGCAGCTGCGGTCCTGGCACTGCAGGGCAAACTGCTGCTCTTACCCCAGCAGCTGCTCGCTCCGTAAGCAAAAAGAGGAGACGACAGAAAGGAAAAGAGAAGCAGAGAAGAAAAGAAAGGTCTGGGGAAAGGCAGGAACAGAGAAAAAGCAGATATAGAATATACTATGCAACCACAAGGAAAGAAAACAAGTAGTCTGGGGTGGCGGGAAGGAGATAAAGAGTACAGAACAGCTGAAGACGAGGATAAATGGTAACACCACGTGTCTTGGAGGTTAGATTGAACTTCGCTGTTTGAGCAGGACTTCATCAGAAGCTCAGAAGGCAAATAAGCCTTCTGCTACTCTGCTATAAAATAAAAACAACTAATGAACTCAACTGCTTATGAGCTAAATTAAAAGACAAATGTCCACATGAGGAGACCCTGCCCAGGCGGTCCCTAAATACTTACTAGCATCACTTTGACTTTTTAAAATTTGACTCACTGCTGTGTCTCACCAGTTTCCCAGGTTGGTGCCTCAAACACATTAAATGGCTCCAGTTCACAGGTGCTCATAAGCAAATGATTTCACTGTGTACCTTTTTCAAAACAGCAACAAAACTTACAACGCACTAAACAAAAACCTTGACTACTCTCCAGGCTGAAGTGACATGAAATTGCTTCAAGAGTCTAGAAAGCCAAGAACAACTAATTATTTGCAAGACTGTAGTTTGAGACTTTTTTTAAGTGTCTGCCTATTCCTAAATAAAACTAAATTCAAATGAAACTATTGGTTCCTGTCTAATAATTACAGGACGATACTCCCCCAAACAGAAATCACTGGCAAAATAGACTGATGTCCTTATGTACATATAGATACAACTCCATTATTCACCAAGATCAATAAGAAGATGGCAACAGTGGCATGTATGCTGAAAAGAGAAATAAAATAAAGCTGACAAATTAACAAAACTTTAAAAATGAAAAACTAGGACAGTCCTTCCATGTCAAGCAAAAAATTAACTGCACAATGTCTGCAATTACTGAAGAAAGAGTGGCCCAAATAGAGTACAAAAGATCCAAACAACTTTTAACTATAAGGACTTCCTGTATAGGAGACAAACCTTTAGAACAACAAAGAAACTACCTATGAGGGACCAAAGGTCTAGAAGAGAAGTTTTGCCCTGGCCAGGGTGTTTCTTCATTTTCTCATTTATTCATGTTCTACAAGATTTTTCATAAACATTCAGTGTGAGCTCAGAAGAGACTTTTTTTGTTGAGAATTTCATTGTAATGGAAATTGAAGACCAGTTTGCTCCATTTTAGAAAGGATTTTTTTCTGAATCTCTGAATTTCTGTAAAGTGTACGTTATGCTCCAATTCAGCTGAGCTACTGCTCTGCAGATAAGACGGCCAACGGTTTCTGTACCAACACATGACAAACAGCCCACAGAATACATAATACCTAGCAAAATACATAATTAACTGCTCTAAAAAATAAGGGCCATATTAAACAAAAACGCCAAAGGAAGTATTAAGGAAAGCCCTTCTCCAAAACAACAGGCAGGTTTAGAACAGCTTGAGGGGATTTGCTTCTTTGGAGGGGAGCAATCTCCGCCCTCCAGAGGGAGAAGCCGCAGTCCCCCGGCCCACGTGCCACGGGCCGCTGCCTCCCCTGCGGGCAGCCCCGCGTCCCCACAGCCTGCCCCACGCGGCGCAGGCCTGCCTGGGAGCCGGCCGCCGCCGCCGCCGCCGGCCACAAAAGGACGCAGTAGAGGCCAAGGGGAACGTTTGGGGTTTGGCCCTCTTGAAAGGGTGTTTTCACCTGGTAGCACAGCAGGAGCTGTCACAGGCTATTACACAGATCCCAGATACAGCACAACAGCGTATTCATTTCTGGTCTAAAGAAATTACCATGTTCGTTCGGACATGCCTATTAAGTCTTAAGAAAAAATAAATTTGAGCAACTGCCAATTTTAAAGCCTCATGTTTGATAATTATTTTTTTTCCTCAAATAGCATGAAGGGCCTAATCCATATTACAGGCAACTATTCTGTAAAATTTAATTAAAAACCCAAAGCTGGTAAACAAAGTGATAGTATGACACCAGAAATATGAGTTAGCTAGCGACATGCAAGGCTTCGACGTAACCCAAGTCACGGGTTGCTCACAATATGTGATCCGTTACCTGCTCGCAGTAACCACCTGCTGCATCCTTTCTGTACGTGTTACCCCGTGGGGGCTCAGCCCCCTAAATGAAACCTGGAGTGGGAAATGAAATCGTTCTCTTGATGTACTCTGGCCTTTCACTAAGCAAGAAAGTATTTCTATTTCCATTTCCATCCTTGGGGATTTCATATGCCCTGAAGTTTGATGGTTGAGAGTACCATACTAAGTACTAAGCCAGCTCGTAAAAAAGGTTCACACTTTTCTCGAGGGAAACGTTATGGTGTGAGCTCACTATTTTCCCAGATAAATTTCACTGCATTGTTTCTTTTGCAGCAGTTTTAGACCCATGTGAATGCTGTAGCCAATACCAGATGTGCCGCCGTGCACTTGCAAGAGAGCTCTGAACAAAGAAAAGCCAGGAGAGCTGGAGTGCTGTTTAATGAGAACAGCCCTGGGACAAAGCTTTAATAGTTTAACTAAAATTACATTCAAAACTTAATTAGCAGAAGCTCTGAACTCACAAGCTGTGGCCCATGAGCTCTAATACTCTAATTAGCTAAGACACCCTTTAAAGCCAAGTATAGTTGAAACTTTCTGGAAGAATTGTCACGTGAACCTTCAGATCTGAGGCAACATTTGTGTTGCATGTGGAAGCTGAGCATTATTTCCCTACAAAGCACTTGGATGTACTATTACTGCCAGTCCCAACCATTTTGGGTAAAAAACAAACTATAAAATGTTCATAGCATATAGTTCTATATACAAGGCAAGGTCAAAGCAGACTTTAAAGATGGATTTCCATACAATAATGTCAGCCAAAACTGGCTGGGAGTGCTGGATAAGAAATAATTTTCAAAAACTTCAGAAATTTCACATACCTTAAGGAAGGTTTAAAATATATATATATACATACACATACACACACACACACACACACACACTCATTTAAAAATATATATTCTTAGGTCAATCAAAACATCCCCAAATTATTTTAGATCATTTTTAAACAGTTTTGTTTTAATTTCAACCTCCTCTGCTTGTTCACTTCCTATAAATGAAATTCCTAAACAAAAAGTTTTTTAAGCTTGAGAAACAGAGATTCATTTCAGAAATGTAAAAAAAACCCCCACGTTCTGGCAATTTTCATGCATTAGAAAAACAAATAATATGAGACATCTTTTGAAATCAAGCTTTATCACACAATGTTTCTATTTTGACAAATCTTTTGTCTGGGAAATAAAATTCTCAGAAGGATTCCAAATCAGCTCTGTGTTGTCCCACTATCTTTACTGCCATTATTTAAGCAAGGTTAGTGGTTTCAGTAGAAATTTTACTTAAATCTATTCCAGGATACTCACAAGTGATACATACTGATTTTTACTGTAAATCTTTTCTTTCCACACAAATACTGGGAAAAGTTCAAAATACCTTTTTATTATGTGAACATACATGCATTTCGGCTTTTTAATTATTTTGCATTTGAATTTCCACAGCATACCAGCATCATATCAGGGAAGATTCCAACACGTGTGTGTCTCTGATTTCATCAATTCAGTTAAATGCTGTCTGTCAGTTTAGTACATTAGACAGTGGAGAACAGGAAAGAAAAATTTAAATCAGGGACATCAGGACAAGCCATATTTAATAAGGAGAACATCCTGAGGTCTTGAAGAAGCACAAAAGGAAATGTTACCCTCATATGACAGATCTCCAGACGGTGACATCCATGGTACTTAATTTATCTACCTTTGAAGGACAAACACAGGCACTGCCAGGATTTGGATCTGTCGTGCCAAGGCATTTCAGTGATTGAAACCTGATGCTTCCATGCACCAGCCATATTTTTCCTACTCTGAGCAGTGTGAGTTATTTTCTGTAGTAGCAAACAAGTAGCCTTGTTTTTGCTGCTAAAAAGGTGTATTTCTGTATTTCAGAATAACTAAGTAATTTAGGCTGAAATTAGAAGCAGATTCCTACCCATCAAAGTTAGGCTATGCAACGCCCTTTCAACAGGAACTCTGACAAACAAACAAATCCTGGAGATTCATTTATATTTATTTATAGTAATGGATCTTCACCATTTTAAATATGTGCTTACATGGTATGGCTGTCTGTAACCGTAGGGGACAGCCTTGACGACCCAGAGTATCTTTCCAGCCTTTTGTCTCAATTTTTCTAATGTACATGAAATATCCTAGATTAAAATACAGGGTTTTTATTTTTAACACATGGCAAACTAGATAGAGTCAGCCCCTGGCTGCTGCTGGCCTTGCACAGGCAACCCTCTGGTAAAGCTTAAGTGCCTTGTCTTCACTGTGCTCTTAATTCAAGATAACTCATGCAAGTACCCTGAACTTTAAAAATAAGCTTTCGTAGGAGTGTAGTCCACTGTATCCCACCTATCAACACACAGATTTACACACAGATAATACAAAGAATAGCAGCAGACTATACAACGAGCTGCAGTAACTATGAACCACATACACAGAGTCTGAAAACTGGAGTCCTGATACTGTATCTGATCAGAGGTCCATTGCGTCTCATTTGACACATGAAGCATCAGCTCAGCGCACATCCACTGAAAGGGTATTGGGCATGCATTCGCCGTTCAGCAAGCAAAGCAAAGAGTGCCCTGCAAACATTAAATATTACACGTGGCAATAACCTTGCCACATCGAGGCAGCTGCTTTACACATGGAGCTGTATAAAACTCACACTGACACAGATGCATAGCTTACAGCTATTAGGATGGTTACTATCTACAAGAAAAGTCCTTCATTCCAGTTTTATAACGTACATGAGATCCACACAACATCAAGGGAAATCATAACCAGAATTGCAGAAAACTTACTCCCAACAGGTTGAAAGTAATAAAAAAAATAATAATTGGAGTACATCAAAGTACAGTATTTAGTTCTGCTTGTATGTGAAAAGCACTAAGTTTTCCCTTGAGGATACAGAGTTGTGATGTTTGCTCCAGCACTGTGCTGCTCCCATTAAACCCATAGAAAGAGTTCAGGCCTCATGATAACTTTCTGACTGCTGATCCAGTAAGCCGCTTAAAAGACTCTTGATCTCTCAAAGCAAATTTTTTGCTTCCAGTTTCGAGTTACATTCCCTATTTCAAATGACTGAAAATAGGAAGAATCAAGGGAAAAGAAAAATCAAAAATGAAGAAAAATTAAAATGAGGCATGCAGGCTCTACACAGAAATCAACCAGCAAGAATTCAATGAGGCACACTATACAGATTTTGGTCCATTCTGTTCAAGGTAATATATGGGCAGCAAGATGAGGTTAATCTTTCCCCCTTCCTGTTCAAGCACATGAATAAAGTAGCCTAGCAGCATTTGCAACACAAAAATGAGTTTTAGTTGCCTCCACAGTACTGACTGCTGCTCTGCAGTCCTAAGGAAATGCTTTGGACCACATAGGCAAGAAGAGACCAAAGAAAACCCATGAGGATCATTGCCATGGCCTCCATCCAAATCTCATTCAGCCCAAAAGAAAAGATAATGCAATCTAAAGTTGGTTTAGATTTTCCATCAAGTCTTGAAGAGGCCTGTCACAAGCAAGAGGACACTACTACACAGGAGCTGGGAAGCTGTCCTAGCATCTCTGTGGCTCTCTGTAGGGCTACAAACAGAGCTTTGTTTTGTTTCAGAAAATAACTCACAAAAACCATGAAGTTTACCAAAAAGGTATTCAAGATTTTTTCCTGTTTCTATGTTCCATGTTCAATGGATTTCCCACAGACAGAGACAATCCGATCCTCTGCTGTGAGTCTCCAGTGTGCTTGTAGGAGAAGCGTTTGTATTGTAGACTGTCTCGTGAACAACACTTTCTCCAATGCAAATACAGAGTCATCTATTAGTGGTTTTTATTTCTCATAAGAGCCTGGTAAAAAAGATTAAGGCATCATTAGAGCATCATTAAGAAAGCAGGAATGCATATCTGATCAAGGAGAACAAGCCCTCAGTGAGAAAACCACAGAGAAACACACCAGGACCTCTTCCATGAACTTGCACTACTGCCAGTGTCAGTCCAGAATAAGTGTTGCAATTGTAAGGGGAACAACGGTTATGTCATACAAGTGAGATCTTACTCAAAAAATACTTAAAAAGTTAGATTCTCTGAAATCTTGAGAATTGATTGGAATGCTGCTCTTTAAAAATGAAATAATACATGTGGAGGGTTTAGGGGCCGTTTCTGAGTCCTTCTGCTTGCCTCCTTTACCTGCATAATAATTAATAACGATGACAACTCTCACAGACATAGAGCCAATCTTGGTCTTTTCTAGTGGGAGCTCTTATTATAGCCCTCAGCTGTGGTCAAGGCTCTGGAGAGCGCAGGGGATCTTTGGAAACCGACGGCCTGCTGATTTCACAAACGTCTGCAAGCTCCTGGGGGTCCACCGACTACTTCTAGAGGATCTGTGCCAACATAGCCTTAAATTCACAGTATCTAGCCTCTGCTCCCATTGGAAAAAATTATTTATCCTAAGTCAAAAAGGGTAGAAAGCCATGGGTGTGAGGTAAAACATGGCAGTGAGCTTTCCCAAAGAAACTGGAAGAGAAATTACAACTCATCTCATAAAGAGGCTACCAAGTACCTACAAATTAGTAGGGATCCTAGCTGAAGTGGTGATCTTCAGGTAAAAGGCTCATTTAGCAATGTCTTGAGAAACCATACACATTAGTATCAAATCCTTGAGGATGATCTTGCTCCTAAAGAGAGGTTTACTCCAACCACTTCCCAACTGCACTGAAAAATTAGATGGGCAATTTGCTTCCCTCTCCTCCCTAATTCCACTCCCACTTAATCACTCTAGATCTGTCAAGGGAAAGCCTCCACAAATGACATACAAATTACAAAAAAGCAATAATAAGTCAGGATGGCAAACAGCATATTACAAGCAGTCAGTGAAAGGAGGGCCTCTTGGCTTGCAGAGCGCTTTACTTTGCAGACCTCCAGGTCTGCAGCCAGGAGGCTGCAAGCCTCTGGAGGGTTGGTCCATCTCCCTTATATCCCTTCCAGGATCATATTATCCCTTCCTCCTTCATGCATTTGCACAGCTTGCAAGATCAGCCAAAATCCTGTATTTATGCTACTTTGGTGACAGTTTGCTATGCTGTATATCCATCCACCAGTGAAGCAGGAGAGCTTAAATTATAGAGTACATGTTCCCTCAAAACTGAGTTTTTTTCTATCCTGGATGAACTATTAATGAACTGTCCTATAACAATGATGCCCTCAAAGTCTCTCTAGTAATAACTTACATTTCACATTAGCAATTTGCAATGAGAAAGACTAGAATCATTATCAGGTGTTACTGTCAACCCTCTCATTCCTGTGGATTATGCATCCAACAGCACTGCCTCCTAAAGTTCAAATCTGCTTTGTCATTAATGGAGTTAAGACTTTGCAAGAATTGAACAAGCTGTATGAACAGAGATGAGATGTAAAAGCCGCAGGCATGCTGAAACAAGTCTCTCATGTTTGTATGTTCAGTCCCAAAGTAAGGGGCTATGTTGGAATAATGAGAACAGAATTTAGCTCGTTCCCACTTTATTTAGGGCATAGGAAATTAGGAGGTAGCAGTGTTTGGATGCTACCCTCCTGCTCTCAGATGCTGAAATGATGAGCGTCAGAGAATAGTAATAAAAAAAAGCCTATAAATAAAATACACAGAGGACTGAAGTCAATAGGAACAGCACACATGCATCCAAGGGCTCTACTTGGCCCATAAAATGGAAAAGCAGCATCAGCTATAACCACAACACAAATGGGTGCAATTTGTCAAGTCCCAGTGCAAGAAAGCAAATGGAAATGACATAGACAGAACACTCCAGCTTCAAAGAGGATCTGCAATAGACATCAAAACATTTACAGAAATTATAGAAAAACATCCTTGAAGATAAATAACTGAGTATAAGTCTGTTAATATAATTAACTCCTCCAGCGCAGGAAAGCCAAAATACTGGACATAAGTGGAGATGTGAAAAAAAGATTTATTACATGTATGTTTCTGCTTACAGAATCAAACCATAGCCTAATTAATGGTAACTTCCCTATGCCACCCCCTTCCTCCCCTACGAGGGCATGCCCACCGAAAGAACAGATTTCCTCCTTCTCCAGGCACTACACCAATCATATTTATGCTGTGCACAAATCCAGCAGGTTACCAGATAGATTAACTAGTGATGTCACCTTGATGGTACCAGCCTAATGCCACATGCTTTTATGCAAAATAAGATCCACAAAGCATGCAGTGTGTGAAATGAATCAATAATTGAGCAAATTTGCTCTCTCATGAATAGTCTTCAAATTTATGCATGAGGTAAAGCATAAGCAGAGTCCTTTGGCAGGCAGAAGAATACACTGCTGAACTTTATGCAGCCAGAGTAATCACACTATAATGCTGAGCCTCATCTTCCTCCTTCAGCTCAAGGCTTTAAAGCAAGACTTGCTCTTGCATTACACTTTTGAAAACTTATAGCTGTCTTGTTGCCATCACTTGATGAGCCCCTGTTGGAGATAAGGATGCCCCTGCAAAAAACAGGCAGAACTAGTCCCATTACTGAATTTCTTCCAGGAAATGGAGGCACAGCAAGTGACTGCTTCTAGAGCTCATGTTACTAAGTGCCTTTCCAACACTGAACACTCAAGATAAACAATATTTTACTTTAGTAGTGTCTAGTAGGTGCCCTCCTTCCTTCAGATCTCAAAATATCTTTGAGTATAGGATGACTGCATTTGTCCACCAAGAATTCTGTCAGTCTGTCAAACATCTAAGACTTTCTATTAAATACCACTCAGCTCCGACACACATAATAGTGTGGCTTCAAGCCCTCTTTTCAGAAGGCAATCTTATAGGTACCAGAGCTCTCCTCTTTCTTGTGAAAAGGACTCAGATCTGGAAGAAGGGAATTTGCTGAGATTTGTATTTCTTCACTGTTTTTCCAAAGCTTTCAGTATATTATCTGTATCTTTCATATCTGATCACTTGAATATCACTGTTCTGACAGATGCATCATATCCCTTCTTATGAGGGCTTCTATGACTCCTTCTGCTTAGAACTGATCATCTTTCTTATTTAAATGCAACATTTCAACTAACAAGTTGTCCAAAAAGGCAATCAAGCCTCCTTTTCCTACATTTTCTCGTCATTTGGTAGCCTGTAATACTCATGGGCTTCTCTTTCAAAATCTCTTTGAGTTACAGCTCCTCATTTATTTCCAGAGGGCGCAGAGTTGGATTAAACTCCTTATATGACCTCCTGTTATGATCTTAAATGGACCTTTTTTGTGTTGTATTATTTATTTTTTCATTCTTCGTACTCTTCTTGTTTGTGTTTGGTAGCACTTGGAGGTCCCAATGAAACTGTAGACGATGGTTTGCACATTATAGCCACAGGATAAGAGGCACTCTGCCCCAGGAGTTTAAAATTAAAACAAACAAACAAAGGATAATTATCTTGGTGGGAAGGATGAACAACAGGTGAGATACGGAAGGAAGTGAGACTTGTCCAAGCTTACAAGGAAGCCTTTGGAAGATCCGGAAAAATGAAGCCAGATCTCCTAAATCTGAAAAGTTACCTTTGTCCTTTTCCTGAGGCGCTATTTTCTAGGGCATTTGTGCCTATCTGATCTACTTAATTATGCTGGGACAACATACAAATGGCTGTCATTTGCCTTTAAAATCTCCAGAACCTGTTTTTGCAAATGCCAAAGATGGTGTTGCAGTAGGCCAAAAGCATCCCAGTTACAAAAATGAGTAAACGGAGTTAATTGGAATGTATGTTCCCTTTTTCCTTACAGCAGCACCCCAAGGTAACAAATGGGCTAAAATGACAGTCTGAGAAATTTGATATTAAATATCAAACTAAAAAAAAACAAAAAAAACAAAACACACGCTATAAAGCAAAGAAAACATTGCTTCTGAGCAAGGATGAGATATTATTTTCCACAAAAATACATTTACTGCTGCACATCCTATATATATATATATATATATATATATATATAAAAAAAAAAAAAAAACCTCCACAAACCCCAGCCTGCAGCATATAATGGTTTATGCAACAAACACTTGTGAAATGCCTACTTAAAAAGTTAAACCCCCTGGAGGGCTTGTGAATCTTTTAGTTGTAATGTACCCCTGGAGGACTTTATTTTGTATCCGCCTAGCCTGAAGTTAAAGAGTACTTTTTGAACATGTTTGCTTTACTTGAAGCTAAAATCTGGGTTACTTGGGGGAGGGCAATGGAGAGTCTAATAAATCTTACAATATACTTCTTGGCAAGAAAACTACTTACTGGTGTCATGAAGAAACAACTTTACTGCTCTCTAAAGAAATATTGGTTTCAGAAGTTACTATTGTATTCAAGACACATGGAAGCTGCATTAAATCAAGTTGTGAAAAGTACTGGGGTTATACATGTAAAAAAAGTTAAATCCTGAAACAGATCCTGACATATAAAGAAGAAGGAAAGCGTTTCTGAGGCTTCCATAAATTCCAAAAGGAGGAAGTTTAAAACTTGGGTGTTCCGTTTAAGTCACATTCCACAAGGAAACGGATTGCTTTTACATATATACTTTTACTATTCAAGCTTCAGTACTTTTTCTTGAACTTTAAATTATATATATACACACATACAAATATATATATATATATATATATATGCAGAGCAAGGAAACACACAGCACAATGAATGCAAAAAGTCTCTAGTTTCTCTAAAGAGAATATCTGCTAGTGTAAGTTTTCTTATTCACATTTGGGCAACAGCCCTAACTGTTGGCCCACAACGCTCCCTTACTTTCATCCCCAAACACTGTGTCCACAAATGCATCAGCTAACTAATCTAGTCATGATTAATTAAGGCCACCAGCAGGAACAAATTGCCTTGCCAGTAGCCTGTGTGTCTGGGTCTCCTCCCACAAGCTGTCCAGAGGAAAAAACTGGGAGGCCCAACCTCTACAGAAAAATCAAAAGTAAAGAGAAGAAAGGGATTTTATTTTAGACCTTGTGGAATAAGGTCTATTTATTCTCAGAACAGACTCAGCTCAGATGAGAACAAAGTTATGTTCGTCCATGCTGCCACATTCAGTCCTGCACTTGAGGGACCATCCAAACAAAGGAAACGTCCCCGATTCCTACGCTTTCCGTTTGAAGATGCCTACATGAATGTGAAGTGTGAGCGAATGCCACAACTGTCCTTCTGTGCCATATTTGATAGACCATTAACAAAAAAACATTTCCCTGGAAATGCCACTTGTAGCTATGCAGCTAGTTAAGAAACAGGGACTTCTAAGTTCTCCTTTCTCACATGATTAATTCTGGCCTAAAGAAATTAACTCAGTAAAATAAAGCCAATAATTTCAAAGAGAAAGGAAAAAACAGTCTGAGTGAGAGCTAGACTTCCATACTTGCAGTCCAGATCTACTTCCAACGTACTCCTCTTTACCCAGCCTTGGGAAGATACAGCCTGAGCCACACTGTCACAAATTTTGTCTTGTTACTCCTCTGTGAATTCAGAGTATATTACTGATTTATAGGTAACTAGGCCAAGTTTGTACTTTTTCAGAATTTGGCTCTAATGATATCAGTTCCTTTATTGTTAAAATGCATCCACTTCTAGAGCGGAACTAGAACCTATAGGTGTTGAGATGCAGAACAGTATTGCAACTGAGGATCCTCTTCCCCAGTGTGACAGGATTCAAAATTATGTAAAGAATATTTTTAATGCATTCACTTCACCCAGCAAAGCTGTGCAGATCCTTTAAAATGGAAAGAACGTTTCCCATGTTGCCCAGTTTTGCAGCACTTCCTCTCTCACCACTCCCAGGGCGCTGTGTCCAGGGAAAGGGGGGGGGGGGGGGGGGGGGAAGCCTGCCTTTCAGTTTGTCACACTGCTGAAAAGTGAAGGGTGTGAAGATTTTCCTCAAGCCTTCCAAAATGTCTTAGTTTAGATGCATCTAAATTGCAAACTGCCTTACTGGTTACTATAGCATTAAGAGAGTGGCAATTTTATTAAGAAAGTGGCATATTTTTAAAGTTTCAAAATCCAAAGCAAAGTTTACCATGATCATCAATATAGTTGTCTTAACACCGCAAATTAGAATGAATATTTAATGTTACAGCATTAGCACCACAGAAGGCCTATTTCTTTTGATAAAGACACTGATTTATCTCAAAGTGTCCTGGGAGGGTGAGACTGAGATACTGTAAGAGAAGCTGGCTTGAATCTAGGTTTCAAAAGGGACCAAAAAAAAAAAAAAAAGACCAAACCTTGGTTCTTAACTGTCTTGCATTCATCTTCAAAGTTAAAATGGGGATTAAAAACACCACCAAGTAAAACAAGAAAATACCAGACATACTGAATTTCAAACACAGTCCAATTTTATCTCCTAATTATTTAAAATGCAAGCTGCCAAATGCACCAACCAATATGACAACAGAAATCAGATCCAACTTTGCAAACAACAACAACACAAAAATGTTTATCAGCGAGATCTAAACCACAGACTCGTTTTGTAAACTTGGAAGCAGTTCCCGGGCTGGTGCCATACACCTCAAAGGAAAAAGATAAACCCTCACTCACATTTTTATGTAACAAAACAACAAATACAAACAGCTCAACAGTCTTCATGCAAAAAAACTTAAAAGCCTTCACAGTCGAAGCCACCAGACTACAAGAACGACTAGTTCTTATCAGGGACATTTCCGCCAGCGGAAGTGCAAGGAAAACTCTTGGCAGAAGTGCCCGGAGCCTCGCGGGTGGCGAGAGGAGACGGGAACGGAGCCGGCTCTCCGGGGCGGCCACGTGCGCCCACTCGCGCCAGCGGCACCCAAAAGCGCCTGCCTGCTCCACGCAGAGCCTCCGAGGACAAAGGCTGCACCCCTTCCGAATCATCTCTGGTTGCCAAGGATTTTGGCATGGAAATCGAAGCCAAATGCCATCTAAGAAGTAAAGACTGAAATTTCTTGGCTTAAACGGTGAGAGACACAGACCAACACACTTAAAGAGGCAGGCAAATTTCATTCCCTTACCCTCCGCTCGCGTCTTTTCAAACGGCTCAGAGATCTGGAAGGGAACGGTCCTTCAGCGACAGGCTGCTGCTTCAGAGCCGGCCAGGCTGACGGCCCCCAGAAGGGGGCCAGTGCCAAACGCAAGGGCGATTTCGCCTCCCGTCTCTGTCAAGTCGGAGCCTGCAACGCAGCCGGCAGCTTCGCCCGCAGCCCAGCTCCGGCGAGGGCTCCCCGACGGCGCCCGGGGCGCCCCGGCAGGGCAGCAGCGTGCCTCGTCCCTCTTCTGGGCCCGAGAGCTTCCTCTACCAGCCCTGTTACACAGGAACCAAGAGTGCGCGTACGCTTAAAATAAAGACGAAGGGAGGAATTCTACGCAACTGACTTGTTCCTGATTAATTCCAGCAACAGAACATATATCTGGTGCGTTTAAACTATATAAAGTACTACTACATCCAATTAAATCTGATATATAACTCTTCAACTTTGTTCCCAGCTGTAAGCGTGTTTTAAGTGAGAAGCTGCCGGTGCTTGCCACGTGACACAGCCCCGCTGTCAGGGCTCGCGGAGCGGATGGCCAAGAGCTCGGAGCTTTCCCCGAGGAAAGGGCGTGCGGACAGGGCTTCCACGGAGCAGCCGCTCAGCGGCGCGCTCACAGCCTCGCTCACCCAGAAGCTGTTTGCCCAAGACTGCGGCCAAACTCGCGTCAGCCTTCAAGGTGCTTGAAATCCTAAAAGGTCTCCCTTCTTGGCAGGCACAGATTTACTACACGGGTCAGGCAGGACGAGGTGGGCTTTAACCCGTCACTTTGGCGTTCCAGTCTTTACCTGCTTGCCAGCATGTCCTCAGCACAGACAACCTATTTTAAGCTTCATTTGGGCTGTGACTCTCCTTATATGCTTAAGGGGAAAGGCAACCAACCACCCAAAAGAAAACCCCCAGGAGAAACCAAATAATTAGGAACACATGTTTTGGTACAGAAAGATGTAGCCAACCCTGCTTCCCCTTCCAGTGCACAAAAAGGAAACATCTTGGTAAAGCTGGGAAGTACACACTGTTTTTAAAGCAATATTTAATCTAATTCAGCTCCCATACAAGTTTAGTTTTGCATAGAAAGAAGTAACCTATATAAAGTTTTTTAGATTTTTTGTTTATATCCTACCTAGTGTCTTTTTTTGACGGTATTCAAAAAAGCTGAAAAAGAGCAATACGTCCTCAGGTCACTATAAAACCAAGTGTTCGCTGAGACACAAGAGTGAGAATCAGACTGTGTTGTTTCCAAAGCTGGGTTTCCACCTGCATATTATTGACGGCCCAGTGACAAACATTGTCACAACTCGCTCGTTTGAGAGATGCTGCGGTTCCTCTCTCCCTTCTAAAACCAGGCCTATGGCGTTCTAGAGAATTCATCATTACAGTAAAAGCAAGCTGTCAGATAATTTAATAAACTATTAAGCCTATGTATCTTGTGTATGTATATATATATATATATATATATATATATTCAGGAAAGAGAAAGTAAATTTAAAACAAGTATTTCAATAATAAGTGAGTGTTACAAAATAATATTTTTCCTCCTAAATGCTGGATAAAGAAACTTTTGCTAGTCTCTGAATTTGGCTTTCACAGCTACATCATCAAGCGATGTCCTACCCAATAAAAATATTTCTGCAGAATTTAATAACTACATCTATAGCACCTTGTCTGAAGTTCAAAAGCCTTGGAAATTAAAATATGGCAAAGGTAGAATTTACGACAACTCTGTGAAGTAATGTCTGTGTATACATTCCCTCTTAATATCATGATTAATTTACTGCTAGGTCTATACTGTAACAAAAATAAGTTATTGGTTCTCGCACTAAAACAATGCCCACTCACCGAAGGCCAGCTCCTGGCCACCGCGGCTGCTGGACTGTTCTCTGCTGACCGAGTGATGCTAACCAGAATGAAAGTCAATGCGCAGATGTGTTAACAGCTTCAAGCTCTTTGCAACACTCCCTGTAAGCCATAAGCAAATATGATATTGCAAAATGGCTTGTCATCACCTTCTCCCTGCCCTTCCCAACACGTATATTCCTCTTGAAATGATCTCTTCTCTCCAATAGCACCTTTGAGATACTGAAACCGTACTGCTCTAGTATTTTACTTCTACTCTGTTATAGAAAATAGCCGGGGAAGGTGTCCACTGCTGCACAAGCAATTCTATTTACAAACAGAAAGTGATTTCTAGGGTTGGCTTTTCCTATATATTTATTATTTCAAGGATAATTGATCTTTATAAAGTACAGATCTCCAAGTTACAACTACCTGTTCTCACCTAACACCTACACCTAAAGTAACAGAACGTCTACACTGAATGGTATCATACACAAAATATATCACTCAAAGGGAGAAGAATCTCATAAGTCTCCATTTCACTAACTTGGATGCACACGATTAATCTACCTTTTCAATAGAAGAATGTCAGCTAAATGGACTCAACTTTGAAGACTCTTTCCCATTACATATTTGAGAAAGAGATGTAAAGTGTGTAGTTTTAACAGTTCTGAGAGAAAATAAAACCTGTACCATTTTCCAAGATTATTCCACAATCAAAAAGACCTTCATTAGTACATTTTAATATTGAATCCTTCTTAATCTCCTCCTGTTACTATTCCTAATCATACTCTTCTGCAGTTCTAAATAACCTTTTTCAAACCTCAAGCAATATAGACTACATTCTCATTCGGTCATTGCTTCAATAGCATTTACTTGCATGTTCACATATGGCAACTGACTTGAATAGGTATTCCAGAATAGCTGCTGTGGGAACACTGTATCAGAATAAAAGTTTGTATAAGTAAGCACGTAAATCACTTAGAAATAAAAGGACTTTTATTCGTATAAGAAGAACTATTTAGGAAAAGCTTTTCTTATCAGTTTCCCTATGTATACAAGAAACAAATAATTTGTTCTTTCAATCTTCTTAGTTCAACAACCCTTAGCTCTTCTATGAATTTCTTCTGGTTTGTCCAGTATCTTTTTTAGGCTTCTCTGGGAATGAAAGGATATTCTAAGAGAGATAGAGAACCATAATTGCATATAGCTTTTGTGAAAAGATCTCTACATGCACTCAAAACTTAGCTGGACTTGGACTGGCCTCAGCATCTACTCTCCAGCTGAAACACACATATATTCACTATGCATGCTTTTACTCACATGTCTAATAGGTCTAACAGAAGTACTTGCAAATTCAACAAGGAATGGGAAACAGGGAAGAGTAAGAATACTATAGGTCTACGCTAGTTTTTGAAGAACTGGTGTCCCCTGCAATGCTCCAAAGGAACAGCAAGTGACATCTCAGCTGGGGTTGCCACCCAAACTCATTGAAATTTCCCACTGATTTTCAGTAAGACCCTAATGAGGGGTTCAGAAAGTCAGCAAAAGGAAAGAGGATTTCTCTAAAGGTCACATTCAAATGCTTCTAAACAAATGATTATTTTCAGTGCTGACCTCTTTGGTATCAACTGGAACTTTGCCTGAGAAAATGGTTTCAGGACTCTGCCTCTGGTTTGTTTGTACAGTGGTACAGGAAATATGTGAATAGATTAAATTTATGACTAAGTGCCAAGCATTTGAGAACGCCTGTATACCAGTTTCTATAATATTCTCTGCTACACAATTATGACTGCCAGAACCTAACTCTAGAGAAGTCAGCACTAAAATCCCTTTTGAAAACAGACACCATGCAGTGTCTGATGGGCTTGCCATCATCTCCAAACCATAGCACTTGTTCACGCATTATCAGTCTTTGCTTAGGATGAAGCTAGTCTGAAATTACAGTAACGCTTAATGGTAGGACATTTACTTTCTTCTCTATAGAGGGCATACAAGCTTGAGGTTTCTCTTCGAGAGAATTTAATACAGAAAAAACATTATTTTACATAAACAGTTTACACTTTACGTTTGTATCTGTATTAGGCGCAGTCAAGCTGTCCTTCCTTGCTAGAGTAGTCAGTTTGCCCAGTAGAAGAATGGATCTGATCCCAGCAGGAAGAAATATTTTCTAAAAAAACTTTCTGAAAAAGGAAGACTTATACTACTAACACAGCACAATCATGAATTCTACAGCCACTGGGGTAAATTTTAAAATTTATATCCCTGCTAACTAGAGAACTGGAACTGTGAGGGAAAGAAAGAAGCATGGGACAACTGCTGAGAAAGTGCGATGCACTGGCATTAGGTGGACACAAAAACTCTCTAAACAACAACAACAAATGCCCAAATCTAACACACAAACTAACATACAATGATTCCAGCCAGACTGATCAAACTCTCCAAAGCCACAGAACCATTAGATTAAACCCATTCTTTTAATTCAATATTCAGAGCAGTCATCTTCAAAAACATAACAACGGGTTTAAAGATGCCATTAACTCCTCTTTAGCCAGGCAGAATTCATCTGTCATCTCTTCATATATATGAGGAGGGGGGAGTGGGGAAGACAGCGGCTGGGATTTGCCTGGTTCCCACGGCACCTGGATCAGCTGTACGGGTGTGCTCACTGCCATTACACTGCAACAGGACAACAACATTGTCTTCAGCACCATACATTGAACTGTGCTCACTATTGTTTAAAAGAACAAATGCCATTTTCAGCAGAGAATTGAGTGGCAATAACTAAAAACTTGGAGTATCCATCACTGACCATTGCTCACCATTTCTAAACATGAAAAGGTGGGTGATACATCACTGCCAAACACCACAAGGGGAAGGGAAGAGGTGTTAATTAACCTGTAAACCTGCTCCACTTTGTGCTCCGAACAGTACAAAGGACAGGAGGCAGAGTTCACCCTCATTAGAAGGTTCTCCATTACAGAGCCAGTGCAAACAAAAGGCTACTGCTTTGACTCACCACTCCACTTCAGTTCATTGTAAACATTTTGACATGCATTTCACTCACGTGCAAACTCCGCTGCTCCAAAGAATAACCTTCAAGAGAGGGTAATTTCATTACTCAAGTGAACAACAGAAAAGCTCATCTCCCTCAAGTCTAGCTGGTGCATCTGCAGTGATGATCTTCAGTTAACGATGAATTTTTAAACAAACTGTTTTTTCCCCCTTCAGTTGTGCCTGTGTAGTCCATCTCAGCTAGTAACAGTGGAAGTGTGGCTTTCCCCTCATCCTACACTATCTGTTACGATTTATACACATGCTAGCCATACACTCTATCCCTAAATTTTTACTACTCTTGCATTGAATTTACATGTCTTACCGAAAGGGAGGTAGAGCAATAGGCAGGAAGCCTACAAGTATCATGACTTATGTCCTAGAACAAGGGCCTCCAACAAGGAGCTGAAATTCAGCTCATGTATTACAGGTCTGCCACTTCCACCACCTCCTAACTTTGTCCAAATTCTCCTTCAGATGAGTATCCCTTTCTCCATATGTTAAAACTATTTGACTAATACAAACTTTTCAGAATGAAGTGTCTTGGACCACTGGATTGTGAAGTTAGGAAAAGAAAGACACATTCCAGAAAAAAAAAAAAAAAAAAATACTGTAGAGCAAAAGAACCATCAATTTAAAGAGGTTCTTTTTTGCAAGAGGGTATATACACACTCTAAGAGGAATTCAAATATTTTTTTCTTCCTCAGTCTCTTTTGTTCTTACTTTCCTCAGGAGAGTATATAATAAATACTTTGCTTACTCATAACAGCTTAGCAATGAATCAAGCATACAGTTGGCACTGCAGCTCTTCATGAATTTTAAATAGTTCTTTGACTACCCCAACAACCTAGGTAGGTAAGAGGATAAAAGCTACCACCACTTCACAAATGGGGGAGCGGAAAAAAGTGGGTAAAACAAGTAATTTCAAAGAGAAAACAAATGACTTTCAATGAGTGGTAGATGCTCAGCTATCTTGGGTCCCTGTGAAGATCCAAGTTTGAGTGATTTGAGGAAGCATATACAGTTCATGTCAGGTCTTGACCAGAATACAGCTCTCCTGTAAAAATCTCAACCACTAAGTAGAAACCCAAGTGGCTACACTGGTCAGCCCTAATTACCAAAAACACACCTTGTTATCAGAGACACAGGGATTTGCACAGTAAACCTGTGTCCGGACCTCTGAAAACTAACTTAGTGAGGGTCTTTCTGCCATTTATAATTGTATAAACAATATGGTCCAATATCACTTCTTAATGGTAAATGTAAAAAAATGCAGCACTAGAACATGCAGCTTCCTACAGACAACAGAACTGCTATTAACTATCACCACAAGATGAAAAAATACAAACAGTGATTTTATGATTAAACCAAAAAGGATTAAGGGCACTCTCCATTAAGAACGCCCAGACATTCCTCTCTGCGCTGCCTGTGCTTCTGATGTGCCCAGATTCTCACCCCTTCCTGTAACAAGGACGGGTCAAAGGTTTTGTTGCATCTTGTGCCTGTGAATCCTAGACTCATTTGTTCCCATTACCACAGGAACCCTAACTCTGCCCTTTGCCTCCTTCAAGAAGCAGGAGTTTGTGCCTGTCTACACGAACCGAGCCGAGCTGCAGACAGGCTCCGCTCGCAGCCCAGGCACACGGCTCCAGCCTCTCCCGCACCCAGCTCTCCCTCCTCCTCCTCCTTCAGAGAGCATTTCCACTCAGTCTGAGAGGAACGCTCTTCGCTCGTTCCTGTTTGATATTTTTATTGTGAGACAGGATCATATGAGACTGAAGGCCCAGAAACCCCATGCTGTGTGCCTTGCATAAAATGTACATCCTTTTACACTAGAAAAAGACTTACATGACACATTTTTTATAAATATATATCTATGAAATGTTGAAAGTAGGAAAAAACATCATAATATCATAAGGTGGCAAGGAATACAAAGGAAAAAAAAAATCAGTGAATAGCATATTTAAGAAAAATGCATAGCAAACTCCTTCATGAATTCTCTTTATACTTTAACAATAAATGTGCACCATTCTGCCGACACAATTGCTGATGCTATTGAAAAAGTCATCCAAGGAGGCTGACTTTAAAATAAAATTTTATAAGAAGAGGAAATTGGGATTTGTAATGGAACACTTCCTTCTACTTAATCACAGCATTGTTAGTGGGATGGTATAAAGTCCACTTGGTCTTTTTAAATGATTTAGTGATAAAGACATAATATTTTGGGGCTGACTGCCACAAAGATACCCAGTTAAAAGGTAAAAATCTTAAGATGGGAGTTACTTAAAATAAAAAAAAAAGATTTAACCAACTAACATAAGAGATTCCTGTAGTAACTCTGTGTTTCTAATATTGCTATTAATTTTTAATACTACCGTCAGATTCCATTGACTCAAATCACTGAGGAATTCTTAAGTATTTGCAATCATCAGTCAAACAAAGAACCATTTCAGTTCTTTGCCCTTAGAACCATGAGGTATAAACTTTCAACTTCCATACAGAGGATATTTTTAAAATGAAGAGCGCATTTCCCAGAATAATGATGCTCTAATACTAAACAGCAGCTCAGTTATTTTGTGTTAAGAAACCAAAGCCCTTCTTACACAATTTCAAAGCGGCAGCTGTGACTTTGAAACCAGGAATTCACCCTGGCCACCTGCTTTAAAACTAGCCAAAATAAACGTGGCGGGATGGCTCCTGTCGATAACCATGGGATGGCAGGAGAGCCCAGGTCGTTTGCTGTTACGGCTTTAGAGCCTAGAGATCACCGACTTTTCCAGGATCTTGGCTGGTCGAGGACTTTAGGATCAAGCTGCATCTGAAAGCTGGATTAATTATTAAGCGCGAGGAGGCAGTGCCCTCGTGCCTGGGGAGCGAGGCTTCCCGGCACGGCTGAGCTGCTTTGCTCAGGGAGCGCCGCTCGCAGCCTGACGGCTTACGCTGGGGGCAGGCGCTCCTTTCCAGTCAGCTGGCATACGGAAAGGATTGTGGTCTGGTTTGTAAGATATTGTTTTCTCTGATGAAAGGTATTTTTTTAATAAAGTCCAGAACACCCATAGTAATAATAACAGTAAACTAGAAATCAGTCAATCACTTTAAAACCCAAGACTATTCATTGTCACTAGTCCGCTTGGTCTAGTTTTAATGAACACACTAACTGCAAAAACCAGCGTCCAGCAGTGTGACTTACTGAGTGGCACATCAGACCTTCCCAGATTCACAGGCATTGCTAGCGCTGCACAGGCCACCTCCGGAGACGCTGCAGAGCCTGATCCTGCTCTCGTGGAGCCAACGCACTCCAACAGGAAAAGGATCTGGCCCCGAGTTCATAGAGACTGAGTCACTTCTAATTCTCAGCTCTAAAAAGAAAGCAAATTTTTACATTAACTTGAAAGTAATCCCCTTCAGAAACCATACTACAAAGTACTACAGGAAAAAAAAAAAATCCTTAATATTTAAAAAACAAACAGGTTCCTAAAAGTCTACCTTAATATAGTGTTGCTAAAAAAAAGACAAGAAAAACCAGGTCAGTGCTAAGTGTTCATGGTTCTCTCCGTTTTCTCCTCCTTCAGGCTTTGCTTTCCCTTTTTTGCACACCCTGCGTGCAGGGGCACATTCCAGGTAAAGCCACCTAGTGTAACACTCGCGCTGCCGAGGTGGACACATGCTCTGCTCCTCTGGGCTAGCGGAGGACCCACACCTTCACCTTCAACTTCAGGGAAAAGCCTCTGTACGGTGCAACTAAAAGGCTCCTGCAAGTTTATTTCTTGCTTTTTTCTTTTCTTTCCCTATAAATTACTCTTCCTTTTGATCTGTATTCTTGCTTAAAAAAAAAAAAAAAAAAAATTTACACACACATCAGGTTAAGATGAAAACTGCCCACATGCCAAGTTTGTGTTTACAAGCTTAAGAGCAAGTTTCATTTGAACACAGGTCAATGCCGCTTTAAGAAAACATCACATACCAGGAAAAAAAAAAGAAAAAAAAAAATCACACATGGTAGAACACATCACGAGCAGAGAGGAATTGTGGACTCAGTCTGCGAGGCACCGAGCCAGCCTGAGAAGCCCTTTGAAGTTAGAAAAACATCCTCTGGTCAGAGCACATTTGTGAAACCGTGGGACAGGCGCTTTAAACAACATTCACTCCGCGATCACCTGCGGTGTGCCGGTGGATTGGCGCCTGGTAACTCCAACAGCATAACCCTTTCTGCTCCGCAGAGATCACTCGCTCCCACAGCCCTCCCATCGAGGGCACACAGTCAAACAAACCGCGCGGCCAAGCCCGGATCGCGTCCCTCTGGGCAAGGCACACTTCGCCGGCTCCAAGAGGTAGGTAACGTTGGGTAAACCCTGCTGGAAACAGGGCTTGGTTGACAGAGGAAGAAACTGCGCTTTACTTGGGCCAAGGATGCCGAAGGAGAGCGCTGCCCTGCAGGAAGGGCCACCGCAAGCCAGCGTGGCGTTAAGCTTACGGGAGAGCGCGCACCTGGAGACCACAAGGAACGCAGCGGCCGCGGCAGCGGCACCGGCACCTCCTTGAGAAGAAAGATTTTTAGCCGTGGATGACTGTGGCCAGGTAGCACGCTTTTTTCTCTGCTTGCAGACAGATGAGACCAAACGTCAGCAGATGGCAGGTTCAGCCGAGTTAGGTCCCTGCAGGCACTGCTGCTGCCAGCGAGGAGCAGGCAGCCCCACGATCGGCATCTAAAGCCAAATTCTAACCCTGCGCTCTTCCTTTTTTAGGAGATTACCATTAGCCTTGTGGCCTAAATCCTGCTTTTAGACACGCACTGGCACGTCTCTCACAAAACAGACATATTTATAACCGAAGACAGAATTCTTTATCCATTCCTGATAATTCTTGATATTGAAATTGATACACCGTAACACCACCCATGGAAGGACCAGAGGGAGGGAGCAAGCACTGCCTTCCTATTTTCCCCAGGACTAGTGAAATTCTCCTCACCTTTTGTGTTTTATTTCCTCACCTGCTGACCACGGCTGTTGGTGCTGCCATCAGAACCACAGGAGGAGGCTCAGATCGCTGCTGCAGAGCTACGATGCCACCTCACAGGCTTCTCGCTGCTCCCAGAAGACGCTACCTATTCTGCTCTTCATCTACTGGCAAATCTAGGGGGCTTATCACTGCGCCGCCTTCAGTTCCTGTCATTCCTGGATGGTGAAAACCGGAGGTGGCCACAAATTAAGGATAAATTTAAACAGCACATCATGTGCTCATTGACTAAGCAGTGGCACCATCTGCATATTAAAGCCGAGCTGTTCCCTCCTGGTTAACAGCAAACGTTCAAGGACACTGGGCAACTCAAGCTTGCCTTACTTTTGACTTTTGTCACACAGCTCTCACAAGCATCAATTTCATTCAGGTTTTTAGTTACATCCAAAAAATACAAAATCAAACTAACAGCTAAAACAGCACATCTGTAAGAGTGGCATGTTAAGGCTGATGACCAAATTTCAATGAAATCTCCTATGTAGCATCAACAAATACAATATTGTCCCCTCAACTGGTGTCTTTTCTTTCTTTTCTGTTATTTGCCACCATGTTTTAACCCAGTAGTGACTGCTTTTCAACGAAAAGCCCAGTACAATAGCTTAGACAGTGACAGATCTCATCTACTTCTTCATGCAAAAAAAAAAAGAAAAAGAAAAAGAAACTCTTCAAACAATGAAAACCATGTGGTACCTTGATAAGTACTATGCAGTGCCGTGGGAATAGCCTTCCTCAAAACATGCTTTTTTAACCTATCTGCAAAATTATGTTGCTAATTACAGATGAGAACTTAAGTGGCAATAAAATTGTGAAAACTTTTATGAACCTGTCATAAAAAAAAAAAAAAAGGATCAGACAAATTGCTCCTGCAGAGGAAAATACACTACCATTACACCATCAATGTAGCTTCCGGATAAAGAGACTATTAGTCTCACCACCTGAGCCTTCCCTCCTCTTCATCTGATGTGGCAAATAAGCTGATACAAAACCACTGAAAACAATTAGAGGTTTCCCCTCTATTGCAGCAGGGCTTTTGAATCTTAACCTAAATGCCTAGAAAAATACTGCAGAAGTTTTCAAGATGATATAAACTTAATTGCCCAACTGCACTGAGTTAGTTAAAAATATACTTCTTAAAGTAGCTTGTTTATGTAGTAGTTTATTCTGAAAAACTTCTTTTACACATGCACGCACACCAGGAACAAGACCTTGCACATTAGCTTTACCTAAATACAAATGCTTTAACTGAGATAACCTGTGAGGTTTACCCTCAAAATAAAATTAAATATTCAGCATGGCTAAATGAGGCACAGTTTTTCCATGGGAAAATATCAAAGCATTATTTATTTTTCTGTAAGTACTTGTTTTGAAAAGCCCTTCCTCCCCACCTGGGCTTCAGCTAAAAGCCACAATCTACATTTAAACAGTGTGTACGCTTTAGAAAACTATCAACCATCTTTTTTTAAAGCAGAAGCATACGAAATTATTTGATCCACTTTTCATATAGAAAGTCTAAGGTTGACCATAAAGAAATAGGCAGGCTCCCAGTATAAACTTACCAGGATTACATCAAAGGCCTTCCTCTAGGATCAGACGATTGATTTCTTCAATGCTTTTTAGAATTTCTTCCAGGACATTTTGGGTTATTGCCTTAGACCTTGCTCAGCTGGAATGACAGATATTCTGTTTGCTGGACTATGATATTCTCTCTTTATAGGGGAACGAGTGTCTGTAGTTTATACACACATACACTATGTGAACAGAGACAGACTTGGAAAGTTCACAAGCAAAATTATTATTTATTGTTTCAAAAAGAGTGGTTTATTACAGAAACACTGATACAGGCTCAACCACAGCATCTTATGCAATACAGAGACTGCTTGTTATTCTGCGAGCTCAGGACTGGGGCAGTCTGTGCTCAGAGAAAATTCCTGCTCCCCCAAACAGGCATTTGTTCTTTAAACGGCACTTAAAGCATAAGACTTAGTTTTACAGCTACTATGTTCTTTACCTAACTCTTTTGAAATTAACCTTTCTAGAATTATAAAAATCTTTTAAGGCAGGACACCAGGAAGTGCCTTAGTCCTTATCTACCACTAGAAAATCTTTGGGGAATCAAACTCCCTCTGAGGGCAGTGCGACACACTATCCACCGTCCTCCTTCCTCCCCCAGTACAAACCTGTCACCTCCGTACCACTCATCATTCGCATCAGAGTAGGGATCAAAAGATCTGAGGCTGCTCCCAAATCCCATTTCTCCTGCAAGACAGTACTTTGTTCTGTCACTTCCCTACTGAGTCTATCCCCTTATTTTATGCCTCACAGCATGTGTGGCTGCACCCCAAGATCAAACACCCATGCATGATTTTCTTTCACAGATCTTGAATCACAGTGTTACACTTTAATAGGAACCTCAATATACTTAATCCCTTTAAAGCTGCCACAGTAATGCCCCCAAATGCATTAAATTCCACCCTAATCACAAAACACAAAGTATTTCTCCGGATGGACAGTGCACAGACTGTTCTGACCACATACCGATCCATCTATGAGCTAAAGTTACACAGGCTGCATACAGTTGCTGGTTTGAAGCCCAAGGTTACATGGCTGAAAAATCCAGGCACTTTAAAAGTTCTCTGCCATAAATTTTGTTCAGAACATAACTGATCTCCTCCCATGTTTTATAGAAGGATCTCTCGTTCTCAAGGGATTCTCACTGCAAGTGATACAGGGGCCAGTGCTACTGAGCCTGCATTTAAATCCAAATTCCATTACAACCAAAAATGAGGTTGGTATTCTAGCAAATAACAGAACTGCGGTGCCAGGGCAGGGGAGCAGCACACAAGCACATGCTGGCACATTCGTAGTGATCTGTGAATGACAGCTCTCCTCATTCCAACCCCTTGCTTTCAACATATCTGCAATATTTTTGATATCTTTCTATTAATGAAGACAATCAAATCTCATGCTTCAAGGCTTCAGCCAGACATGTGCATGAATCAGGAAGGGACAACCTTTCCCCAAATTTTCAGAACAGAAATGGCACTTTTGGAGACACCCTTTCACAATCTGCTGTATGAGCTTTGGAGTTCCACTCCATTTTCAGACTGACTACAACTGGAGAAGGGATCTTTGAGAAAATGATCAGATTATCAGGGCTTTGAGAAAGAGCAGAAAAACTGCTTGCCTGATGAGTCTTGTTCACAACAATTTCAGATTTAAGAAGCAACTTTCTCTCATGTATGTTTGGCAGGGCCCTTGGCTTGAATCAGGGAGGAGGGGGTGTTCCCTTACCCCTGCCAAGTGATTAGTCTGATAGGATCTTCTAGATATATTTCTACTAATCTCTTTTTAGCCATTGAGATCGAAGACACTGATAACATTTCAGTCTCTCCTGGCCACAGTCTGGTCTTCTGAGGAGCAAAAGGATTTAATCTACCAAAAGTCTTATAGCTTAAAATAACAGGATCATTTATGGCCCTATAATATACAATAGGCCACGGCACATGAAGAAAACCAGTGGTACGCCACTTTACAGCTGTTTTAAGACCTCCCAGCAAGACTCTATTTCATTCCCTTCCTTAAATGATTAGATTCCGTAGGACTAAAACATAAGGATCTCTCACAAATGATGGGCACCTGTCAGGTCATGTGAGAAGCACACACATAGGTATTAAGGAATCCAGCTGGACACTTTCTGGCAGACATAACTCTGTCAATGTCAAGTCACATGACAAGCCAATGAACTAGTCCTTATTAACCAGTGGACATGACCAACATTAACTAATGGATATGACAGCAGTGTGTTTGCAAGAAAAAAATATAGTATTTTCCAACTTGAAAAAGTATATCTCATACCTTCAAGAGTGTCACTTCTATTCTGCAAATGCCAAGAGAAAAAAAGTGCAGTATCTCTGTGATACAAATAAAATCAGCAGTTTACAAAGAGGAGATACACTGTACAACTGCATCCCTTGCAAAGGGACCAGGACAGCAATAGTTGAACCTTCCCAAGTTGTTTCCCCCTCTCTTCGATTACGCAGTAGTAGAAGTATCTGCACCAGCACAGCCCTTTCACCACAGCTAACACCACTGGCGTCCCACCACCGCAAGACAAACGTCATGAGATATTCCAATACAAACATACTTTGCTGGCTCAGAAATCAGACACAATGAAGATTTTGCATTTGGAACTTGGTTAATAATTCCTGAATGGAATACAGTCCAACTCAATCTCCCATAGCTGTAGTTACTCTGTAGGAGTAAATACAAGCTTAGTTTTGCTGCCAGTGTTGGCAGATATAACTAAATAAATAGACAGGGAAAGTCTATTTGACCATTTCTTCACGTTAAATTTTCAAACAAAAACTACAAAAAAATACACCTTATTTTGCAGTAAGAAATATTTATAGATATCTCTGAAGACTCCCAAGTTTTCAGAAAAGCTAGTATACGTAATATAAACTAGAAGAGCAATTAATTACCAAAAAATTACTCCAATTATTTTGTACATTTCAACATCTACCATTTACTTTTCAACCAGGTTTTGATGCTAACATTCAGGAAGCATAACTCATCCATAATATTTCCTATAAAGGTCAACAGCTGCAGCAGGGGGGACAATGTTTCATTTTGATTTAAATATCTTCATTGAACAATTATTTCCCAGTTTTGGAAAAACTAACTCTTAAAAAGTTTCAGTACTCAAGAGACTTTTCTTTCCTCTGTTCCTAACCCAATTCAAAAGAAACCATAAAAGTCAACTAAGATCATCTTCTGAAGGGTGCCTACAAATATCCACTTACTGAGCTCCTCCTGGGTCTTATTATAGATCTCACAAAAACCTACAGAAGAACCTTCTGTTAACGAATTCTACTCTGAAGAACATTCCCATATGTCGAGAACCACGTGCAACAAATTTCCCATTCTTGTTATAAGCAAAGTTTAGTGTAAAGCCTGGACTAAATTATTTACATTTAAAGTCATTAAAGAATATAACACACCGTTGGAACTTTTCATCTTAATTTACAGACGAAGAAAATGTACTCTGTAACCAAGGCTGCCTCGTTCAGAAGAATTAAGGTTAAACTAAGCCAGGAGAAACTATTCAGTAGCCCAAGAGACATAGCTTTCTCAAGTCACTTAGAGGAGGACTTCATTTAGCTACTAGTCAGAATATGCTTCCTTCTTACAAACATCAACCTAAGTAATCCATTCTAGAGTGGGTGGGAGAATGAGGGTTGTTAGAGATTTAAAAAGTTGCTTTAATGAGATTGTTTGCAGAAACTTCATGGGCCATTCAGCTTTCCAATCAACTTCCCAAATTAAGTATGCACCACATTAAACCTAAAATACCTTTAAAACAGGACCAGATGAAATGCAGATTGTCTTCCACCCACCTCCTCCATATGGCTCAAGCAAAGTCAACTTTTAATTTCATAACACAAAATATTTAATTTATGCTTTTCTTCATATGTCAATTTAACCTCCGGCACATAGCTTTGAAACCATGTAAGGATGTCTAACACTTTCCATATGGCAACTGAATTGTGGCTTTTAATTGCACCAACTGGTATCATTCAAGGATAATTCCCTTGGAATCCAGCTTTCTGCTACAGTATTGGCCAATTCACTAATCTCATCACCATGGCACTAATACTTGCAGAGACTCTTTGAGTGTTAATATTCATACCATAATTTTCCCAAACCATAGCTGTCAAGATGTACTATGTGCACTACTAATTAAATTATCTTGGTTTGTTGGCACCAAATTTCAACACTACATAAGACTCTGCTTCTCTCTCTCAATACAAAGTTTCACAGTTTTATTTTAAATACCATATACAGCATATTTTATATATCAAAATATTTTTTCAGTCATACCAATATCTAGCACTGCCGAGTCTGTTGTTTCTTTTAATCCTCAGAGTCAATACAATTAATTAGCTATACAATACCTACATTACTGTACTTGAAAACATTTGAGTTATAGAGATCCCTTAAAGTAGTCACACAAGACAGCACCCAAGGAAATTTTTAATTGATCTTGTCACCATATCAGTAAGAAGGCAGTCTGTCAAATGCCATTCTACCCATGAAATGACCCTGAAGTAGTGTTACAACTAAATCTTCCACTTAACAGCCTTCAATACATAGTGGATACAGACCACTGAAGTCTCTTTTCTGTGTTTGATTATTTGCATTTTGGATACAAGACCTACACAACTGTACCCTTCATACGGCTACATGTTTTCACATGCACACATGCATGCACACACACACGCTATTAACAGTGGAGGGCTGGGAAAGGTTTTGGGGGGAGGAGTTTGTTTGTGTGGGGTTTTTTTGTTTGTTTGTTTTGTTTGTTTTTTAATTTATAAAGAAAGACCCTGCTTCAGGAGCAGTGAAGTTGACACCGGCGCACTCGGCTCTCAGCCACGCAAGGAATGCCCATTAATGTCACTGGCAGTTACAGGCACAGAACAAATGGAGAACAAGCCCCACCTCAGAAGCAAGGATGTGCCTCAGCATTTTACACTGGATTATTCCCAGACCAGACAGGGAACTCTTAATTAATATCAGTTGGGGTTGAAGATGAGGATCAACAGCACCAAATGGCCCTTACAATAAAACTGGAAAGCTAAAGTCTTTCCTCTTTTTCCTAAGATGATAACTTCCAACTGGGTTCAGTGTGAACTGGTCAAAAATTAATTAAAAACAACAGATCTTTTCAATCCCAAACTCTGATCTCAATGAGACATGCAAGCAAGAAACTAGCACAATTTCTCATGGCTTTGAAGATAAAAGTAAATTGAACTAAGCAAACTTCATATTTAAAAATTTTCCCCTCTAGCACAGAACCACTTCTCAGTTAAATAAATAAATAAATACAGACATACATATTCACAAACAACATTGATCTGCAGAAATAGTTTGCAAAAGTAAACACACTGAATAAATTAAAAGTTATTCAAGATAATCCACACAGTGTCACAAAACCTGTCCTTTTCTCCAGCTGCAAGTTCATCCGTCCATAAAATAGTGAAAGAAATGTATTGCTCTTGCCCTAATGGATTTACAGCCTCAGTGGTTTCAATTTGCTTTGAAAGTAGAAGATAACTGAGGACCTCATACCTTTCACGGATGCCACAAAATTCCCTTTTTCTTCAATTCTGCACGGTGGAAGGGGCAGGCTGCAGCTCAGCCCTCCACCTCCGCCGCAATTAAAACACTTGGGGCAGAGCAGCCCCTGCCGGGCGGGTGCCACGGGCTTAACGAGGTCCCAGCTGGCAGCCCAGGACAGAAAGGCTGCTCCCACACCACAAGCGTGTCCAGAGAAACTCCCCCTACCCTTGCTCTTGCCTTCACCCAACAATTTACCCTTGCGAGATCCTTCCCAGTTGACTGAGGCGTTTGGCAGTCGCTGGCATAACTAGTTGTCTCCCGGGGACTGCTGGGGGCCATCAGCTGAGGAAAGTCTGCTCCCACCAAGACACTCTCAAAACAGTACTTCAGGAAGAGAAGAGCTGTCGCCTACTTGAACCCTACCTGTGTCAAACACCCCTTGAGTTTGACATACAAACCTCCCTCCGCTCCACACTTATTTTATGAGAGTCGCCCATGTAAATTCAGTCATATTCTAGAGAGCACAAACTAAACGTTATTATTTTCCTATGTTAGACATGCATTCCTATTTCTTGAAAGTAGCTACATGAATCCCTCTGTACTTCAGCATCATCTTCCCTGGATGACAAAGTTAAGGCAAACATTTCAGCGTCTCTGTTCTTGAGGAAAATAGCCTTCCAGCTCCAACCGACACAGAATTTTTGGCTTTTATAGAGCAATATAAGTCAAATTTAACTATCACTTGCAAGTTCTAATCAAAATGATCCAAATCTTCAAAGTTGCAGACTTGGAAGCAACTGAGTGCTCTCCTCTCCCATCAAAAGGTCATTGGAAGTACACTGGATTTCACAGAAAAAGGCCCTAAATACTAAAGAAACCACCATCAACAAAACTCTGGTTAAAGATTCCTAAGAGGAAAATTATTTCTAGCACTATTGTTTTTTTAAACTCACTGGATGTTTCTCTGAATCGAAATATCATTTTCATCAGTGTTTGATCTAACTATTTCTGCCATAAATCACAGACACAGCAATTAAGATCTATTTCAGGAAAAAATGTTTTAATGAGAAACCAAACTTTCAATCATGACACAATAAAACTGTACCACTCCATAGAGCCTTGTAAGCTAATGGAATAGTTTAATTGGAATTTTAAAACAGTAAGGGGAATAGCTCTTGGGTGATTCCAGTGCAACAATACTTCACTGTTTGGGAACACACAATTGTCCCACACAATTGCATGTGATTGACCATTCGAAGCGCCTAGTATTTCTACATCTTGAGGTGAATTCAGAACCAAAATCTTAGGCTACACTGTGTATCTTGGTACAATTATGCAAGAGATCAAAGAGAAATCTTAAAAAGGAAACAGTCTTGCAACCTCAGTTATGGAGTCAATAGTGTGACTCCAAAATCCTTGTCATATGTGTACATATGACACAGCTGTTTCCAATGTAGGATTAGAGATGTAACCTTCCACATTACCCAAAGTTCATATTTTAAATGAACTGTAATGTAGCTGTCCCAGCTTTCTTGTGGCAGGATGACAAATAAACTAAATCACTTAGCAGACCATATATGCACGCAGATACAACCAGATAGATTAGGCAATAAGTTGTCAATATTTTCAAACATTCTGAAACATCTATATCAGGATGACAGTAAAAAGCCTCACAGGAACAGCACATTCAAGCATACTTAAACCTATTTACAGTTTTATAATGCAGTAAAAAGTATGGGCTAATTTTTAGCTAATAGCTCGCTAATTGCTGAGCTTTCATGGGGAGGACACCTTGAGTAAGAAAAGAAATACTTAGTTCCACTGTCATTCTAGCTGAGCAGACTGCATGGAATTGAAGAGTTTTGTGAATAGCAAAGTATCTTTGGTTTTTTTTTTTCGCAGATAGCAAACTATTGCTGCAGAAGAAAATATATTTTACAAAGCCAAGTCAGAGTTTGGGGGCTTTAACTGCTGTATTTGAAACCCATGTTTTTTCCCCTGTTTAGTTTGGCGAGTTTAGCTTTCTTTCCTAGAGAAATATATATGTGAAAGGCAGAATACATATCTGAAAAGCTTGACTCACAAAAATGGGGATGATGAAAAAGAACTAAAAGCAAACTTTTTACTCTCCACATCTGTAACATACATGTATGTGCCATTTTTAATAATCTCTCTTTTGATGCATTTTCTCTGGGTAAAACACAATAAAAATCACTTAAAGCAATAATATTTACAAGTTGAACATGAAGGAAAGTGAATATGCTCATCAGTTACCAACACTCATACCAATATCTTACCTCCCCCTTTCACCTTACTTCTAGTGACCCCCATACATTTCTCCTCCTCTAAATACTAGACTGGTGGAATCTAAGAGTCAGAATCTAAAGAGTAGCTTTTCCCATTCTACAAGACTTTTGTGCACTTCAAGACCCCACCTAAAAAGAAGTACGTCTGCAAAATACCTCTTCCCCACTCTCAAGTCTATCTTTCCTCCTTTTCCTGGGACACGAGAAGTCCAGGACGCTGACAGTAAGGTGACCAACAAGCTGCGGAGCTGGCAGGAGGTGGTGGCACTGCTCTGCCCGTGTTCTCAGACCCACATTGCTGCTGGGGAAGCAGATTCCCATCTCCCCATTTCTCAGGTTACTTTTCCACTGATCCAGCTTTAAGGGCTTGATCCAAAGCTCACTCAAGTCAATGGGAGACTTTCAGTAAACGTGTATAAGCCCTGGATCATACCCTAAACACTATGAGGACCATATCTGAGAACTGTTCAGTTTGTTTATCTCCCATCGTGCCTTTTTGTTTAAAGAGACAACATTAAAAAAAAAAAAAAAGGCAGCTCGCACGTTTCCTCCAGCCTTACACGGGAGAACTGGAGGAAAGAGAAAGCGGGGTGGGGGGAGACCAGTAACAGCCAGGACAAATGACACGTGCAATAACTCTTATGGAGAAAATCAGCCGTGCATTAATAACGAAGAGCAATATATGGCAATACGCTCTTCGGGGACTTCTCCTTTCCTGACTTCCTCTGCCCAAATGTCACAAACTTGTGCACCAATCAGGTCTCACAAGCCCGCGCACACTGGCAGGGCGCTGGACGCCGGGCGCTTCCCAGCGGTTTCTGTTTGTTCCCGTCGGCAGCAGGTTTTGTCCTCAGCGCACCGCGGAGCCGCCCCTCCGCCCCGCCGCCTTTTGTGCCGGACCCAACTTTGCTGCCGACTTCAGCAGAGGGCAGCGGGCACCCACCCCGGGGCAGCGCGAGGCCCGCAGCAGCCCTGCTCCCCCGGCCCCGGGAGGGAGAGGGCGCAGAGGGCTCCGGGGCGCCCAGCTCGGAGCAGCGGGCAGCGGGCAGCGGGCGCGGACCTACCCTGGCGCTGGAGAACCTGCAAGCGGCGCGCTGCGGGCAGCCGTGCGGGAGCCCCGAGCTGCTGCCGCCGCTGCTGCCGCCGCCGCCGGAGGGTTTCTGCTTCACCATCCAGTCCTCGAGGCCTCTGCGAGCCAGAGAGGCGCTCACGGCGAAGCTGTCACCTAGGGGGACAGGAGAGAAGGCAGAGCTGAGCGGCGCGCCGAGCCCGCCGCCCGCGCAGCGCCCGCGGGGGCGGCGCGGCGGGGCGGCGGCGCCGGGGAAGGCGCCTCGCGGGGGAGCCAGCCCTACCTTCGGGACTTTCTCGGGGCTTACAAACGGCAGCTAGGCAGATCCGTGCAAAGCGTGCGCGGGGGAAATAATAAAGGAAGATCGTTAGACACCCGAACGAAATCACGGCAACAAACCAAGTACAACCCGAGGAAGGGGAAAGGGCTGAGGAAGTAGCAAGTGAAAGGAACTAACCATGTTTCGAGTGAAGTTTCCCCATTTCTCTGCATTGATCTGCAATTACGATTCATTGGACTGTTTTCAGTAGGGTCGGGTGCTGTTGTTGTTGTTATTTTTGTAGATAGATAAAATCCCAGCGTGTTTAGAAATCCATGTGCTCCGCTTCTCCCTGCTGAAGCACAAGCGAGACGAGCTCGGAGGTGCCCACCGTCCCTCCCGCCGCTCCGCTCCGCTCCAGCGCAGCGCAGCGCAGCGCAGCCCGGCGCGGCGGCCCGCTCCGCTCCGCTCCCGCCCGCCGCCTCTCGCCTCTCTCCCAAAGACAGAGGCGGTTACAAAAGACCTTACTTCACCCACCGGGGAACATGATTGACACCTCATTGAGATTAGACCACTTGCAGGCAGCCTCCGCCTTCCCATTGGGCCGCGGCGGCACATGAAAGGGGCGAGCGAGCCTTGTGGAGGCTCAAAAAAAAAAGGGAAGAAAGAAAAAAAGAAAAAAAGGAGCAGCCGGGGCGCGTTGCACTTCCAGCCGGGCGCGGCGGCGGGGCCCGCGCTGCTGCCGCCCGCTCCGCTCCGCTCCCCCGCGCGCAGGCAGCGCGCCCGCGGGCCTCCGCGCCGCCCCTCCCCTGCGCCCCGGCCGGGCCGCGGAGCTCGGCCCGGAGCGGCCTTTCCGCGGGCCGCTCCGTGCCGGGCACTGGGCGCCCCCCCCGCGCGGGGCCGGGGCCGGGGCCGGGGCCGGGCGCCGCTTGCAAACTGGCTGCGGGCGCGGGGTGAGGAGCGCGGGGCCCTGCGGCCCCTCGCGGGCCGGATCTCCATCTCCGCGCAAACCGGCGGGCCGGGACAAGCAGCTGTGCTACCGCCTGACGCCTTCTTCCTGCTTTTGGCGGGCGTCTTTGCTCGCCCAGGCGATCGATCCCCCTGAAGTCACCGTTAGGGCAGAAATGCCTTTTACGGGGTCAGATCCGGAATCCTTTCTCAGCGCTTCAAAATGTTTGCAGTGGGAGGACAGTCTCTACTCGCTTTTTTTGTAATTGAATGAATTAGACTTAAAAAGAATCTTCCCTTCTTTTCCAGTTTATGATTTTTTTTAACATATAGAGTAAATTAAAAGGAAATTTGCCTCTTTATAAGGAGAATTCTCACAGTCATTAAAAATTTGTTTCCTTCCTTTGCTGGTCATTATTTTCCAGTTTATGAAAATCACATCTCCCTTGAGATCCTCATAGTTCAGCTAGGAGAGATGAAAGGGAACAAGGGGAGGAGAGTGTGTAGCGGATTCTGAGCAAGGGAAAGGAAGGCTTCTGAGAGCTTTAGTCAAGAAACTACTAGTCAGACTATGCATGGATTGACCCAGATGGGTCAGGTCCAAAAAACTCAAGGCCACATCTGTGCTCTCAAACCCCTAAGTTTCAAGCATAGGGAGGAAGGAGTTAGACTTGGGAGCTCATCTGAAATAAAGATTCGAAGCATATGTAGTAACACTCCTGTCGGGAATTGGGATGGGGAGAGGAGGGTCAGGCTTGGAGCTCATTGCTAGAAGAAATTCCAAAGCACATAGATGTGGTGAAGGTCTGGTATGAAACGACTGCACAGCACAGCCAGTGTAAAGCCATTAAATGAACCGTTTCATGCCAAATTGTTCTTCGGATGACTGCAAAGTCATTTCGCACATTATTTCAACTATTTATCTGTCTAGCAAAGAAAACTCATGGGCTGTGAAATGCAGCCATTGCAACAGCATCAATAGCTTGTCAAATAGCTAATAATGTGCATCTTTTGGGGATCTCTTTATGTATTTTAAGAATTTATTTGGCCCATTTTTTGTGTTGTGTATTTAAGGTGAGATATTTGTTCCTTTGAAGATTGCTTCTTATTTTGGGGAGGAGAAAGAGGGGAAAAAAGAGATTTAGATCAAGCAGACTCCTTGGGGCATAAGCCTCACCTAGACTGTGAAAACTTGTAAAACTCTCTGATGGATATTAAGCAATTTGAAATTGTAATACCAATTTTCTTCTCAGCTCACACTATACTCTTGAGTACCCTTTTTTTAACTACATCAGCAAATGTTTTATTTGGGATATTATCTATATCTCCCCCATTTACAAGAAATAGAGGACACCTTTGTGGAAGTGCCCCCCAAATAGTATGGATTTATTGATTTTTTTGGTGAAATGGTGTCCACATCATTCAACCCTTGGGAATAAAGATAGGAATTAGAAGTGTCATAAGTTCAAAAGGGTCTGAACCAGCGACTGGGGGAAGAAGCTGTTGCTTCCACAAAAATGCATAGAGGTTCACTTGTGGCATGTGTACGGAGGCTAAGGGACCTGTATGTGTAACACAGTCACTGTTGTGCATTATTGCTTTTATACACACGATGTCTGTTTGGGATGAGTTATAAGGCAAGCACTTTTTAATTACAGTCAATAATGTATACTGCAAAAACAAGACTGTCACAGAGGAGCAGATCTGACAAAAGAATCCCAAATTTCAATAACTGACTAGGCATACAACATGATTCACAAGTATAATGCTTGAGCCCTGGAATAATAGAAGTAAGTACACAAGCTGGTTACAGTACCCTGAGTAGAAATCACAACTGCGGCTATTTCTTCCTCCCCATGGGAAAAAGAAAGTTTTAACTATTCTTGAAGGACCAAATCTTCATGTTCTTAGGAAGTTTTTGCTCAGACAAATTCTGGTTGATTTCAGTAGGATTTAGCATGATATAACAACTAAAACGGGACCTCAAGATTTGGCTCAGTAGAATTACAATGATCCTCAAAACTACAGGGACTTTGAGGCACACAAAGCTTTTTGTTTTTTCTTCCATGGAGTCAGAAGTGTGTTAAGTAGTGACGTCTAGTAAAATATCAGAGTAAAGTACACCATTCATAAAGTGGTACTAATGATTAAAGGGTCTCTAATTCAACCCGGTGACCCCAGTGGAATTTTTAAAGTTTGAAAGCCATGACGTAGAGTATTATTCACTGCCCTTTCATTAGTGCTGACTATGCTCTACTCTTTCAGGGGATGGAAAACGTTTTTGAACCTTGATATAATATAAATAAGTTGATGATAGGAAATAAATGTATCTTACCAAGAAACGAGTGAATAAGATCACTCTGGGAATTAATTTTCAATATTCGATGGCATAGCAAAATTAATGACAATACTTGCAATATCAAGAGCTATATCATTTGCTAAACTGAAAAGAAGCCTGTCTGGACCACTGAAGGTTGTTTTAATGTCCTCACAAGAGTGGAGTATTTCTATGCAAAGATATCAGACAAAACAACGTGTCTAGTTTGAGTCTATATTTGCATATGAGCTATGCAATGCAGGGCACAAATAAATGCTGGCCTGGTGTACAGCAGTTAAAGTAAGCCAGCATTAAAATGGTTCAGATTTAATATGCACCTATAGATGACTAAATAGGGTATAAGTCAGTGTGAAGGCAAGTGTCTTAAAAATAATTATACAGAGGCTGGGGTAGAAATACTACAATACACACAAATGGTGTACCCAGCCTCAGATCGGTAAATTCAGTCAGAGATCACCATAAGACACTCATCTACCAACCTGTCAAAGACATTCTGAGCAGGAGATGGAAATTATCTCCCCTCATCACAGACACACTCAGGAAATCTCCATGGCCAGTGGAGAGAGGTGGAGACGCACACAGCGCACGGGCTGCATGCCAGAGCCACCGACACTGCGGCCGACCCAGCGTGTGGCCCTGCTCGGTGCCAGCCCCTTGCCTGGACTGTTTCCTACATGCAGGAATAGAGGGAGGAGAGCAATTACACGTGGCAGATGAAAGAATCATACTGTTCTGCCTGTCTGGGCAGTAGGATAAGCAGCAGGATACCTCAGCTGTATCTCCTTGCTTTTCTCCCCTCTCCTGCCACGTCCCCACCCAGCCGAAGCTGGAAGAAGCCTGGCATTGGCACCACCAGGTCTCAGGTGGGTGCTATCCTCTCCCACCCTACAACTGGCACACAGGTCAGCTAGACCACCTTCAGGAGAAGCGAGGGAAACCGCGCTTTTTGGAGTGATAAAAAAACATGTAATTCTCCAAAAAATGTGCACGCAGAGGCAGTTAGGTGCAAACTGTGCTGCCCCTTCATCTCCATTAAATCTTTGTCTATATTTTACAGATGTGTTTTACAAAAAGGAAGCTCAGTTGTCAAAGGAAAAATGTATATAATCTTGCATTTCTAAAGACGCCACCAGCATTCACAGCTCCATTGTCTGGAAGGGACATTTGGAGTATATCTAAGCTCTGAAGCTTTTGGGATCACTATGATCCAGCCTGATACAGAATTTTGAACCCTGACACTCTCAAAATCACGGAGTGGCACACTACCACACTCAGCCTCCATCTCAACCACCTTCCTATCAATTTCCTTTTCTTGACACCAACAAAGAAGAGCCCACAGCAACAAAATCTCTTCAACAACTGCATAAATTTCTATCCTGAGGGTCACAATCCTGGACTTACAGGTAGGACTGATCCTTTTAATACCATCTAAATTTTGTTTTGGTGACCAAATGAGTGCTTTGATTGCTCATTGCCAAGACACACAAACAGGATGCCTGTTTCAAAAGATGTCACAAGACACCCTGTTTCAGCTTTTGGGTCTCTGTCTTTGGTACCTATTGTCTTGGCAATTTTTTCAGCACTTTTGCCTCAGGCATTTTTGCAATCTGGCATGTCAGCACCTACTAGCTTTAGCAACTCTGGAGCCTTGGCTTGTTGCCTCAAAGCTTTGGCATGAGTCTGCACTGTGGCATCCTTTCAACTCCAAACCTACTTGCTTTGCAGGTTTTCTTTGTGTGTTTTGTTTTGTTTTGTTTTGTTTTTGAGGATGTCAGCAACTGCCCTGACCCTAGGGAGGAAGGAAGACTGATCAGCAAGTTCAAACAGTGTCTGTGCAGCAGAAAGATGTCTATCATAAATGAGCACATCCACTGCATCACCTGCCCAGGGAGGAAGTATTCTATGTTGGAGTGCCAAATATCATTGCGCATGCTCAGGTACCATGAGGAATTTTTCCAGGCCTTCTTCAAGATTATTCCTATGCTTCTGAGAGCCTTGGCAATCTGATGGTGGGCTGGAAAAATCCCTGGAAAATTTCATAGTCCAGACTGTTAAATATTATGCCTCCATATTCCAGTGGATGTAGTTTCCATTAGCAAAGTATCTTCTTTTTCACCTCTCTTCAAAGCTGAGAAAATCCACCCTGTACAGGTAGCCCTTAGGTTTAACATGTGATGGTGCTGGGCGGCAAGTGCTGATTCAACAGATGAGGTGATTCCCAACACGATCACCAGGAGACAGCTGAGTGTCCTTTGATCTGCCTCTATTAAAGTATTTATTCCCTTTCAGGTAGTAGCACATCCTCATTGCACTGTGTTCAGGGAAATGCATCTAGGAAGGCTTCAAATGGAAGAATCCACAGGGATGAGGATATAGGATCATGCCCGGCTGATCTTTGTTCTCGCTATCTAATACCCAGGAAGCCCACATCAGTAACTGCCTTCAATGGAGGCCTGAGTTTTGGTAAAACTGGAGGACTTTTCTGTTGTTGTGAACTGCTAATAGCCGCCTGTTTTATCCTGGAACTTTTCTCTCAAAGGCCTTTGCGTAGCCATTTCAATAATCTGGACTTCAGCTCATCAGAAAAGGGAAAAAGGTGAAAAAGACAACAATGAAGGATGCCTAAGAACAAGCAATACCATGCATCTCTCTATATCAGAGGAAGAATAGGTTAGCTGGACCAGGGCTTTTCCAGCAATTGGGAAGAAACTGGCTCTTTCAGTAGATTGTAATGGGGCTGGATCTAGACTCCCCTCTGGCCTGGAATCAGACTGCAGATCCACCAGAAAGAATTCAAAGATTGTATAGAATTACCAGGAATTTTTCTGTCAAAGTGTGCCCATGGAAAACACAGCTCCTTCCCAAACAAAACGGACTTGCAGTTTATTTACAAATCCAAAACACTGTGGGTGTCCTTCATAAAACAGGCAATCCTTGAGCTATTTTAAAGATTTTTTTTCTGAGGTTTCTTTCCTGTGGATATTTTGCTGAAGTGAAATTTACTAACAACTATAATAATATGCAGAGAAAGTAGAAAAATAACTTTAGCCGACATCGTGTACAGTGTGCTACACATAAAAAGAAAAGAAGCCGAGTAAAAAGTAGTGCCAGGACTTCAATAATCAGAAGCTTTCCTTTAGCATCTAGGAAATGACAAGTGAGAAAGTTTTAATATAGGAGAGGATTTTTATTTGCATTTCTTAACAATAAGGGTGGTTTATACTCCACCTGGTGTCTTTTCTCACATCATCTTTTATGGGCTTCTCGCAGTGACAAGTACCTTTGTACAAAGGTTTTTTCCCCGCTTCCCCCCCTTGCCTGGTTCTGCCTCGCTCGCAGGCTTCAGCATCCAAACACAATGGGCGCATTGAAAGGGAGACAGTGGGACACCGCCTTTGATCTGCTCTTCTAATAACTTGTGTATGTTTGTGTCCAAAAACAATGTTCCAAGGCTTTTCTCGTGAGGGCTGCTGCCGCTGCCAAATGAAAAGAATACTCATCACAGGGGTGGTGTAATAGTTAAACCGTATTCAGGAGAGGAAAGTACTGGCGAGCAATGTAAACAGCAGACTGTAAACTCTGCTAAACGCTTTGATGACTGAAGAGAGCCCCACTCCTGACAGCTGACAACATAGCCCACATCGGTCTGCTCAGAGCATGGCGCTCGGGGTCACCGCTGCATCATACCATCCCCTATTACTTTTCATGTCCATTCTAGAGGGTACTCGCTGCACCCGAACAAAAGAAATGTGTCTTGCATTAGAGCAAACGGCCACTGTCAGCTGAGCCAGCTGAGCTCCTCCACTGCTGCTTGCTCAGTGTTGTTGGGCCGTGGGGGGGTTGGGGGGGGGTAAGCTACAAGAACCTGCATTTTTGCTTTCAATTTTCATTTTGTAACTTGCTGCTGTTGTTCTTTCTAAGAAGCAGGTCTGGAAAAGCTGGCATGAGAACAAAATAGGACCAGCTGGACCTTACAAACAGGCAGAGCGCACTGCTCGTGTAGAGTCACTTTTGAAGAAGTGACAACCCAGAGCAACAGTGACAGAGGGGTGGAGGAAGGAAAAAAAAGAAGTTGCTAGATCAAAGTCCTATTATTTACAGCCATGGCCTAGTGAAGTCTTTTACACTTATTTATATTGACACATGGACACAGCTGTGAACTTAGGAAAGCGAATGTAAGAATTAGGATCTGTATCTATATTTTGTATTTTGGTTCCATCTCTGGAACAAGCAGAGTCAAAACCACAGATAAAGACACCCAGGCCTGTTTTCAATACAATAGCCTTCGGAAAATTCTTTCATGAAACATGAAAAGCTTTAGGTTCAACATGCGTTGGTTCAGCACAGGGCTTCTGTGCTGGTTTTGCTTGTTTTTTTAAAATAAGCATGAAGTTTGCTGAAGTTCTATTGCAGGATTGGTACTGCGCTTACAAACAGACTAGTGTAATAAGTATTTAAGGTAATAAATATCTGAAAAGGATAAAAAAAATTAGCAAAACTATACTTTAAGCTCTGTGTGAATGATAACAGTTGCAAAGTGTTACAGTAAACTCACTCAGAACCATATCTTACTGGGAAAGGAAATTTTACTCTGAAAAATGTGCCTGGGCCACCATGTCACTGCACAAAGTTGGTAACAGTAACACTTGCTGCAGTATTTTGTCATTTTAAAATGAGTTTGGCCATAAAATAATGCCCTCTTCTGAACATTAAAATATGACAAAAAAAGGCTTTCAGGTCTACTTTAAGTTGTTTATACATTGAATCTTTGGTTACTATTGATTTTCCCCGCTGATATTCTCTTTACGCTGAGAAATGGTGTTGATGCAAAGCTTGTGACGCAGCAGGCCCATGGGGACGGATAGAGGCGAGGAGCAGTTGCAGAGATGAGAGGCACCCTCCGTTTCGGAAGATGTGTTCCTGCACTGCTGGTTGCCTGTAGCCTAGTTACCCATGACTCAAAAAGAAGAGATCTAATTGTTAACCACAGGTTCTCTATAACTTCACACAAGGGCAGGGAAAGCATGGTCCTGGCTCCCCGGTGAGCACTGGTGCAGCTTTACTGCAGCTGCTAAATCAGCAGTAGTCTTGGGTCAGACGTGGCCCTACGGACGTGGAGGCGTACAACAGAGCTAAGAGCCCCTTAGCACTGCCCCACACCACACACACACACCCCACAGACTGAGACACAGGCTGGGCCCTGGGGACACTGAATCCCTCACAAAAGAAAGCAGAAATCACTGTGGCAGTGCAACTACATTGGTACAACCAGCAGAGCACAAAAACTTGATCTTAAATTGCCCCTGTTTACCCATAGTCTCCAAACTTTTCTGTGTTAACCAGTTTGGTTTTCAAAATCCTTTTTTTTTTTTTCCTTACAAAATGCATCCAGTGGAACCACAAGACTGCTCATACAGATAAGAATATAACAGTATCCTAAATGAGCTTAAAACCAAAATCCTCTTCACTGTTAAAAGGAAACTATTAAAGTCCTGGTAGGTGGATAAATATAAGATGACCAAGGAAACCCTTTGAGCATTTAATTTATATTTCTCTGATTTTTCTTTCCCCCTTAGCTGTCAGTGCTACAAGACCTTGCATCTATACAGCACATTGCACATTGATCTAGTCTATATGTTTTATATGTGGCCTCTTAGCTGTACCTCTGCACCATTTTCTTATGGCATTAATGACATAATTACTGCATTCAGATAGGCTGCAGTAGTTTGAATGAAGTGAAGATAACCCATGGAGATCCACTTAGCTGCTCTGCTCCACACTCTGTGTCCTTTTACATTGTGTATTTTGAAATACATGACAGAAACTACAGGAATTCTAGGATTTACATCAAACTAACAAGCCCCCAGTTCTTCTCCTGGCATCCAGTAATTTTACCATGGTGGTTTTGAATGAGTGCCAGACCACGTCTAACTGAGCCATTTCTGCCAGCATTCTGCAAAGGCAGGAGGCATCAGAGCAGCGCTTTCACTTTTGTCTCTCTTCTTTCAGCAGAAGGTCAGGTAGGTGAAAGACCTGTGGCTCACGAACCACACATCCCGCGCTTCCTCACCACATTACCCAGGGCTCTGTCTTGTGGGAGCTTCCTGCAATATATTAAGGGACTCCTTCTCCAGAGGTCTTTTCAGGCAATTATAGGACTATGGGCTGGAACAGTGAGGCTAATGCTGCTTTTATGCAATGACAGCCTGGACTCTTATTTATGCTGCCAAATTTAGATTTAAAAAATCCAAATAAGTGCCTGAAAATATATGAGGTAGAATTCATCTCCCTCTACAGTCAATGGATAGAAATAGGTGTTTCATGTGACCTATTTTATATGTCTATATTAAGTTGAGATGAATCATTTTCTAAAAGTGCCTATTAGGACATGATTTGTCTCATCTTAATATAGATATTTAAAATAGGTCAGCTGAAATGGCTATTCCCTCTCCTGGCTACAAAGGGAGCCTGGGTGACTAGATCAGATGTAGATACTGTTGACAGCTGAGTTAGACGAGATGAGGTCTGGTGCCCATTACCTGGTGTAAGGCTTGATGCTCCATTCCCCCCAATCTTGCAAGCAAAGAGATCTTTGTTTACTCAGAAATAGTATTCCTGCTTGCTACATGCTGCTGAACATCTAGAAGATCAGAGGGAGCAAATTGCTTCTAAGCTGAACACTGTTCAAGTGAGCATATATAAGCCTGAAAGGTGTCACCATAGAGAAGACAGTCAATGTGTGTTATATACGTGTTAAGCCAATTCCTGCATGCACACTTACGGCTGGTGTGGAAGGTTTTAAGTTGTATTTTCTGTTTCTGCAAGAAGCAGGAATGTCACCTTAGAAAATTTCAATAGCATAAAAAAAACACCACATCAACGAAAGATTTTCTAACTGCTCTGATGTTAGGGTCTGATCTTACTCTAAGCAACCCTCTTGTGCAGACTGAGGTGGCTTGTCCAGCTACCAGACCAGCTAGATCTTCACCACTCCCACTAACCTCCAGCAGACAAAAATTCAGTCAGAATTCAGCAGAAAAGACCAGTATCCTGTACAGCCATTCTTAGATTAACTATCACAACAAGTAAAGTGGATCATATCATGAGTACCTAGGACCAACTGAAGAAGTTCAATTACTATTGTCCTCATGGAGGAGAGGAAGAAAAATCCTGCATCAAGTTCAGCTGAGTCACTGAGTTGGTCTGGGGACTCCATACTGACTTCAAGAGAACCAGGAGGCATAATTCATTCCCTTTATGACTGCATAGCAGTACAATAATATCACATTATCAAAGGAAAATCTTGTTTCATATGACGGTTTCCTCATATAGTCTGAGAATTTTCTATTGAGAGTGGGAAAGCATTAGTAAAAAATTTTACATTTACATGGATTTAAAATTTTACAAGTCAGCATAAATCTCTGTGGACAAAGAACACGCTTCAGATCTTCCCCACTGTTGGATTATTGTTGGATATCCTACAGTTCTCCACAAATTCTTTTTTGTAGCACAAACCAATGAGATAGATAATATAGTTTTTGTTTAGCAATTCTATATTTTCTTCATTATAAATTCTCATATATTTTATATCTCATCTTTCAGACAGTTGAAATGTATACTCAAAATTATGGCACCCTGGCAAATTGATAGGGGGTTTAATTATTTCAGTCTTAAACCCTAGGCCAAACAGGATTAACAACCTAAAAGATAATATACAGTGCCAGTTTGTCATAGGCAAAATAAGAGGCCTGAAAGACATCACACAGATGCTACCACCACTGAAACTGCTAGATGGACCTAAAAGAATAGTGATTTTTCTTGAAAGGTTAAAAGTACAATGTCACACTAACTAACACATATTAAAGAATGGAGTAAGCAGATAACACAGAAAATTTTCATTTAGTAAAAATGATCAGAAACTGTTGTTGGACAGTTAGTACCGAACTTCAATCTTATTTTTAAAGCAAGCATTTCCTGCCTCTGTTCCATCGTCTCTTGGCTGTATTGTCAATCACATGGTGTATTCAATCTTTCCTTTATTGTGTCTTGCACTTCAGCATATAATACTACATATTCTGCTATGCCATCTTACCCTTTCTTGCATGGATTATTTCTCAATATTTGGTTTTCAGCTGGACCCAAGACTATAATGGTTAGCAGGTGGCCCTCTTTTCGCTGGAAAATAGTACAAATATCTGGAATTCTATTTTCTTTGCCATATAAAACTCCTGTCTCTTTCACACTGCTTTTTTTCCACAGCTTCTCTGGTAAGGTTTGGCTAGCTGACTGCAAGTTATCATTTCTAACATTTAATTTCAAGGTCTAACAACCACTATCTGTTCTGGACTTCTTGCAGTCCATGTTTCAGGCAAATAGTACTGACATCATGTACATATTGAGAAACCTGATGTGTCAATGTTGACTCTATTGCATCCCCAATATTTACTTGAAATCACCTAAGGCCACTTCACAAGCTGGGTCTTCTAAAGCATCCAAAAGCAGTAGTTGACCCACTTGGTGAGGCTTCCCTGCTAGATGAAACTATCTATATTGTCCATTTTCTAAGTGATTTTCTTCCTATGTCAACAAGATTGTCTTCTCCAAAGTTATATTAAGCCCCTGGCTTTTACTAATCCTTTGCAGACTTTTATTCTTCCTTATTCACAATGCAAATCTCATAAATCTCAGAAACTTGGTTTCTTTGCTTTTGCACCTTCACCTTGACATCTCTCACCATCATAATTCTATCCCTAGTCTCTCACAATAAATTATGTTGTGAGAGATCAGATCACCCAGTTACACTTATCTGATTTACCATTGACACAATTTATTGATCTTCCTGCTTTAAAATATTTATTGGCAAGACTAACAGCTTATTTGGCTATAGCATATGACCTCCTCCACACTTGAGGGATCTTTCCTTCTTTGAGACATTGCTATGTAGCAGATCTCCTTCTATTATGTCAAGTTTGGGGGGAATGCAATCTACACCACCCTGCTTCTTGATGATTCTCAGGCTGGTATTTCTCCCTGGGCATTCTTGCTAGTCTGAATGTCATATGTTTTGAACTTTCCCAAGACCTTCTGACTGCAGTGGTTCTGGTTTTGTTCTCTTTGTCAAGCCTGACTTTTGCAGAGCTTGGGTTATATACCTGTGCATGTCTGCCAAACAATGTCTTCCTGTGTCTGGTTTCTAATCTTCATTGGTTAGATGGATGGAGTCTCACAGTATCCAGAACTTCCTACCTGTTTCCTTGTCCACAATATCTCTGACTTCAAAGCTTTCTTAATTTCTTCTAGCCATTTCCCAGGCTCAGCTACAAATTTACTCCCATAAGCACCACCTTCTGATTAGTTTTAGCACCTTGCCCATAAGGGCAGAGTTGTGTCTACAAACTCTTACAGTAGCAGTAAGTACTATAATTAAGTAGTGTGATGTTAATGATGCATGTAAAATTGTGGAAAATTAATCCCACAATTACCAAAGGGATCAGTTAGATCCCTTTAGTAGATCCCTCAATTAGCAAGCAAAGTATGAGCTGCACATGCTTTTCCTTTTACTCTAAAGCATGTGATTAAGAGCTGATTCATGTTCATATTGACTACACGCCCATCCTAACTTCTATGTACAGGCAGGCAGGAGTATTTTACCCTTTATGTTTCACAGGTGTTGAAATCTCAGAGGATTTGCAGATTAAATAATCCTAGTTCACTACAGGCAAATCTGTGCCTTTCAATTTTTCTGTCTAGGAGTCATATGAGAAGGAGAATATGCATATGCATCAGAGACAGAGCATGCATCTCTCTAGGACATATGGTCTTTGAGGAAGAAATCCTAGAAGTAACCTACATTATCCATTTAAGCAGGAAATGAAAACATAAAAGTAAATTTGGAGAGAGAGGTGAAACCTTTTCCTCCTCCACAACAATCATGTAGCTCTATAGTTAAAAAGAAAGTGTCACTGCCATTTATTTGATATTTAATTTAAACATTCTGATAAGTTTAAGTCCATTCTGACCTCGTTTCTGTTTGAAAATGTTTTAAATAAGAACTATGCATGACATCGTGTTTGACAGTGCAGATCTGCAGCAGTAAGAAAAGTACCAGGATAAGCACCTGCATGTCAAACTGTCATTTATCAGCTGATTCTGACATAACACCATTCTCATACCATGTTCACATGATATATCGCCAATGATACTGAAGCAATACAAGTACTGATTGGCTGACAGACAATTATTCTGCTGGAATAAAAATTCTCAAATGTTTCTGAAATTTGATGGCTTTTAGGAGAAAAGTTCTTCCAGGAACCACTTCTCTTCATCCTCATGATTTTTGTAGGCATCTCCATCCTTCTTTAAAAATATATATATATATCCCTGAGGCTACTACAGCAATTCTATACCTGGAAAATAAGGGTAGAAATTGCTTGTGCATTTTTTGGTGTATTGAAGCAATAGAGTATTCAGATTAGAGGACTAGAAAAAAACACCAGTATCCACCACTAGCATGCCCTTTACACCAGATGTTATCAGATCAGAGAACAGACTCAGATCACTGAGTGAGAGTCTCCACAGCATTCAGTGACATATATTACAAGTATAAATCAGAATAGTGCTGGCCAGAAATGTTTTTTTCATTTCGTATCCTACTACATGCCACAGAATCACAGAATAGTTGAGGTGAGAAGGGACTTCTGGAGATGGTCTAGACCAATTCCCCTACTCAAAGCAGGGTCAACTACAGCAGGTTGCTCAGAGCCATGTCCAGTCAGGTTTTGAATATCTCTAAGGTAGAGACTACACAACCTCTCTGTGCAACCTGCTCCAGTGTCTGACCACCCTCACAGTAAAAAAAGGTTTTTTGTGTGTTTATATGCAACTTCCTGTATCTCAATTTATGCCCATTGCCTCTTGTCCTTTCACTGGGAACCACTGAAAAGAGTCTGGCTCCATCTTCTTTACACCCTCCCATCAGGTTTTTATACATGTTGATAAGATACTCCCTGAGCCTTCTCTTCTCCAGGCTAAACAATTCCAGCTCTCTCAGCCTCTCCTTGTACGTCAGGTGCTCCAAGCCCTTAACCATCCCTGGACTTGCTCCAGTATATCCACATATTTCTTGTACTGCAGAGCCCAGCTCTGGACACAGCACTCCGGATGTCACCTCATCAGTGTTGAGTGCAGGGGAAGAACTCCCTCCTTGGACCTGCTGGCAAAGCTCTTCCTAATGCAGCCCAAATGCTGTTAGCTTTTCCTGCAAGTGCACTGCTGGCTCATGTTCAACTTGTCCATCAGGAACCCCAGGTCTGCAAAGCTGCTTTCCAGCTGGTCAGCCCCCAGCCTGCACTGGTGCATGGTGTTATTCCTCCCCAGGTGCAGGACTTTGCATTTCCCTTTGTTGAACTTCATGAGATTCCTGTCAGACCATTTCTCTTGCCTGTCGAGGTCCCCTTGAATGGCAGCACAGCAATCTGGGCTATCAGCCACTCCCCCTGTTCTCTGTCATCTGCAGACTTGCTGAGGGTGCACTCTGTTCCATCATCCAGGTCCTTAAGGAGATGTTAAACAGTACTGGCCCCAGTAATGACCTTTGAGGTACATTATTAGGGACTGGCCTCCAGCTGGACTTCATGCTGCTGATCACAACACTTTGAGCCTAGCAGTTCTGCCAGCTTTCAGTCCACCTCACTGTTCACTTATCCAGCCCATACTTCATCAGTTTGTCAATGACAATGTTATGGGATACAATGTCAAAAGTCCTGCTAAAGTCAAGATAAACAACATTCACTGCTCTCCCTTCATCCATCAAGCTAGTCATTTCAGTGAAGAAGGCTATCAGGTTGGTCAGGCACGATTTTCCCTTCATAAACCCATGCAGACTATTCCCAGTCACCTTCTTGTCCTTAATATGTTTGGAAATGGTCTCCAGGATTCCATCGCTTCCCAGGGACTGAGGTGAAACTGACTGGCCTGTAGTTCCCTGGATATTCCTTCTTCCCCTCCTTGAAGACAGGAAGGACATTTGCTTTCTTCCAGTCTTCAGGAACCTTCCTTGATAGCCATGACCTTTCAAAGCTAGTCGAGAGTGGCCTCGCAGTGACATTGACCAGCTCCCTCAGCACTAGAGGATACATCCTATGAGGTCCCTTGGACTTGTGTCCAGTTTCTTTAAATGGTCCCTAACCTGATCTTCCTCCACTGAGAGTGAGTCACACTGCTCCAGACTTTCTCACCAGTCTCAGGGGCCTAGGATTCCTGACTGCAAATCTTACCAGTAAAACTGAGGCCACGAAGGTGTTGAGGACCTCAGCCTTCTCTATACCTTTGTCACCAGGTCCATGACCCCATTCAGGAGCAGGCTCACATTTTCCCTAGTTGTCCTTTTGCTGCCGATATACTTGTAAAAGCTCTCCTTATTGCCATTCACATCCCTCACCAGATTCAACTCCAGGCAGGCTTTGGCTTTCCTAACCCCATCCCTGCACTGATGTGGGTTGCCAGAGATTACACTGTGGAACAGGGCTAAAGTTTGTACCTAATGTCATTACAAAAGTAGTGTACCAATGTCAGAGGTAAACATGGAATACAGCTGGTCTTTTGTGGCAAGAGAGACTGATCTTGCAAGGGCTGCAAAGTATTTTTTAATCTCAACCATCCTGATCTTCATTTAGCAATTAGAAGAAGCTACATGTGATTCCCTGCTTTAATTTTAAGTAAATATTATGGGTAGGTAGAAGACTTTAAAACTAAAAGGGTCCAATCTTTTGTCATGCTAATAGCTGGGAACAGAGCTGTGCAGAAACCAGATTTTCTGCTTTGTAGGAAAGTCCACAATTTATATTTTTTAAATTATTCCAAAAGAGAAACAAAAAACCTTCAAAATTTCAGAAACTTTTTAATATCCGTTTTGGATTGAAATCATTCTGATATTTAGGCCTTTTCTATTTCAAAGCACAGTTTATCTTCTTAATTCTTTAATAATGGGATAAAAAGCTACTTCACTAGTCAAAATGTTCCATTCCAAAAATATAAAGAAGCTCTATTTCAAACATAACTCATATATATATATTCAAATATACTGCTCCAACATTTTCAATGCATAAGAATTGGTCAAAAGTGAAACATTTATATTATTTATATTATTTTATATTATTGTTTATACTTTATATTATTTATATTGCCATTTTGCAATTAAAAGCTGTTCCACCATAAATTTTATGACCAGTTCCAAATCTGAAACATAAGAGAAAGCAAGGATTACATTTACAAGTGGGTTTTGTATCTTCACTGACATTACTCATCCCTTTCATACCCATAAGGGTTAAGATGACTCAGAAAAACATGACTGAAAGTCTAGGCCCTAGATATAACAAATATAATAATTAATTATTTTATCATATTTTAAAGATTTAAGATATTATCTGAAGAAAATGATCTCCTACTCTGATTCATCTGGCTCTTTATTTACCTTACTAAGTTCATCTTCCCAGTGATTTCAGTGAGGAAGATACGCTTTCATTTCAGAAGCGTTTCAGTCTCTCTATTCCAGTCCTACTATAAAAGAAGAACATCTAATTTTTTGCCAATTTCCTGTCGATGTGGTAAAATACTCCAAGGTGCCTCTGATTATGCTGAACATTTTAGCTAGTTAAAGACAGTTAGCTTTATTTTATGTATTTTTATGCTGAAGATGTTTACAGGGGTTTTTTTAGAACGCCAGGACTTTTTTTCTCACAGGATATGCAAAAATTAATAACACTTTGTTCGCTAATACAGACTTAACAGTCACAATGTACAGCATCCAAACTAACCCTGAACAAGAATTAATGTTCCCATCAGATACTATAAATAATAGAGACACAGTCCTACAAATAATATAAAATAATATAAAAGAAAAGAAAACAAAAGCAATGTTAAGTATATGCATTCCTCTTTTGGCTTTACAACTGCACAGTCCCTCTGAAGCCATCATATTTCGTTACCGTGGAGCTTGCTGGTCTCAAACTCTTTTTTTAGAAAAGGAGCTTGCATATCCTTGAGTTTTTTCCCTGTATTCAGCATAGATTTCAAGTCTAGGATGAGCATCTGACCTTCAAAAAAAATCTTAAGTTCAGAATATATAAAACAGGCTGCTTAGCCATTCTCCTTATTTCTAAGGGAGATTAAATGCAGTTGAAGAAACTCCGCTGCATTCAGAAACTGGACCCTTTGCAAAAAAGGGTGACATTTTCTCAAAAAGAAAAAGTCCACAGACTAGGACTTTTCAACTGTTTCAGTATAAAAGAGCCAAATATAAAGAGCAGGAAACCATTCTGTACTTTCCGAATAATGTGAAAAAGACAACCCAAGAGAGCTTTAATACCTGAAATGCTCTTAAATCCTAAAGAAAGACTTTTTGTAATACTATATCAAAAGGGGAAAGGGAAATAGCCCAACACAGTGCTTTCCTTTTTTCAACACGACATGGATGTGGAAAGTATGTTAATTCCTGTATTCTCAAGGGAAAACAAATAGCATAAACAGACAGACAGGAGAGGAAGAGAGCAGTATGTTTAAAATAATAGAGAAACCCACCACTCATTTAAGCTGTTAGCTGTGGGAAGGCTCGGGCTGTGTGTCCAATCACAGGACCTACAGTTTATGCCAAGGCTCGTTTCAGACGCATTCTGCACCAACTCCACCGAACGCAAACACAATTAGAGCATTCAGCATCAGACAGTAGGAGATCCCCTTTGATGTTGGGATAAAATGAGGATATGCATGGTTTTGTCCAAAATGACAACCATCCCAGGTTTACTAATGGGTATCTAATAGAAAAAGAGAACTTTATGATGCTCATTAATTACCAAACTGTCATGTGCTTCTGGCAGAAAGAAAGTAATCCTCTTCTCCAGATTAGACAGCCACCACAAAGGACTTCAAAGAACTTTCAGTCCCCTCCCCTGAGAGCTGCCTTGCATAAACCTCACAGCACTAACCGTGCAAATTAAAAGAAGGGAGCAGTTGACAAACCCTTCCTGATACATGCGCAGTGTATTTCTGTTGGCAGTTCAGACACAAGCCCTTATGCTGCTGGCAGATGTGCACATTTTCTATACATACAAACGCGCTCTAAAATTCACACAAAACTTTACAAATTATCAGTAAACAACATTTTCCATTCTCGCTTTCAAGCCTGGAGATATTTGCACTGAAGATTCTTTGGTGGCGATAAAAATCCCTTTTTATGAACATGAAAATGTAGAAGAAATATAGCTGAAAGTCTACTTCTCAGAAATTTTCCTCAGACGTTTTTCTTCATGAGGAGCAGCTAAAGTAAGCCTTTTTCTGGCAATTGGCCACAATGGGTACAAAGGGCTACAGAGATCATCTAATATGAGAATGGACATGTTAGGGACTATGAAGCACTTACAGTGATTCCCCTAGTTTTAAACAGTCACACATTTACAGAGTTGGGGATTTCTCTTTCAGCACAAATTCCTTCCCTCCTAAATTTCTATAAACTCTTTATATGTTACTTTTTTTTTCCCAGGGACTGAACTCTACAGACTTCAAAGTATGCAATACATTTCACATATTTATGATTAACCCAAATGCATGTATTTATAGCTGTTTTCACAAAGGTCTGAAATAGCAATAAAGCCTGGATTGTCTCTCAGGGAGAGAGAGGGGGACCGGTACTTCTGATGTTTGGATGTCAAAAGAATTCTAGATGACAGGATCAGGTTCTTGAACATATTTACACCGTGTTTTTGTATTCACTCATGCAGATTCAAATCACTTTACTGACAAGGTGAAAAACACTGAGGCCCATTCTGATCCGGAATCTGAATATTCTCATTCAAAGCACTTCCCAAGCAGCATTTGGTTAAAGTTGCGTGTCCTGGTCTCACTGGACAGACCAAGTTTTCAGTAGGTGTCCCACAAATTTTAAATGCAAATAAGTGCTTTTTCCAACCACTTTGACATTTTTTTAGTAGAAAACGATTGCAAGAAGCATACTACCATCCAAAATAGAACTGGCTTCACATTTACCAAGAACATATAGTGCCATGGAAATAGTGTTGAGTGACAAATGGTACTAAGAGTTCAGGGAAAAAATAAACAATCATAGACATGATCAAAACTGTTCCTTTGCTCACAACACTTTTCAGATAGCAACTCTTTGGTATGTCATGATAAACTTACTCAAAACCCTGAACTGTTAGAAAGATTCCCTCCTTCCCAAGTAATATGTGTGCTGCTTCTCAGTTGGATTTTTTAGTAGTAACAACATACCTTGGGAAAAAGGATGTAATTTTCCTTTTGTGCGAGTAATTTAACATCCTTGAAAACTCTAGAGTTGCATCAGAAGTGTCATGTATTTTCATCCCAAACACCTAACCATTCTAGTTTGGGGGTACATAGATACTAACACTAAATGGCTGTCTGAAATTTGTTGTTCAACATTTTTTGACGAAAAATTCTTCTTTTGGGGGGTAAAAAAACCCAAACATTTCTATGGAAAATGTTTGTTTACAATATAAAAAGTTAAGAACTTAGAAAATAATGTCACCAGAAAACTGAAAAAGTTAGAATTTTGCCTGAGAATTCTTTCTCTTTTCAGTTTTCATTGATTTTATTTGAGAAACCAAAATATATTTCCTGATTGTCTCTGCTATTAAGCCCTTAATTGTCTTCTTTGCTCAGTGAGCACATTCCTTTCTAGAGTATTTTTTAAAAATGTAATAAGTACTAAGAGCCTCAGCACTTCCAAATTGCCATGAGTAGGGCTCCGACCTCCCCGTCAGTTCTCCAGTAAGAGCATTTATAATGGACCTAGGGACAATTGCTGAAGTAAAAAACTCAACATTTGAAAGTGGGACAGTCTATGTTTGGCTGGTCACAAGAATGTTATCTGACTGTTTCGAGCCCCAGCTCTGGACCATGGAATAAGCAAGTGCTCTACAGTGAGGAAAAGATGGGAGGAGCACTGCTCGTTCAGAAGTCAAATGAAATTTGATCGTGACCATTAAAATATTAGAGTTCTGTTGTGCTACAGAGACTTTCCTGATTGTATGTCTGCAGATTCTTTCCTCCCCAGCAGAACCTTTCAAATACTCCTCTTAATATACTGCTGTGAGCTCTTGCTGCTGCTACGTCCATGTATTCTACCATTTTGTCTGGGATGAAACTATCACAAGTGATTTTAAAGAACTGTTAAAGACTGATAAAGTATGGATCAAATACCTTAGTTAGTTTGCAAGCTTGCTAGAGATGATCAGGATCTGTAAGCAGAACATTCACAGATCTCTTTCTTTTCCACTCCTTTTTAAAAGATATCTACTACAGCTGGAAACCAAAGGCCCACCAGCACTTTGTGCTTGCAATTCAGCTGATGCAAAAAGCAGGACATAACCTCTGCCACATCATCTTCTGTTAAGAACATCCTCCTCCACTTTCTATCCCAAAAGATATTCAAGAAATATACAGTCTAGTAATGTTCTTCAGTGGGTAAGTCACTACCAGCTCACTTTCATAGGCTTGAATTTCTGAGGTAAGTGGATAGACGAACAAAAGCGAGGCACCACTGATTGCCTATCAACAACTTGCTTGGCAATTTTTTTTTAATTCTACTTCAGCCTCCATAAATATATCCATAACTTTCACTACAATAAGACTGAAATCTCAGTTGGTTTCTAGATAGGTAAATTTATGCAGAAACTCACCAGCATTCGGGAGATGTCCACAGAAATAAGACTTGTTAGCCATTTGCTGTGGTGAACGTCAATGGAGAATTCCTGTCTCAAAACATTGTAGTTGGCACCAGACAACCAACTTATTTTACTGAATGTGAGCTAATCTCCATTAGTCTTCCTTTTGTTTAGTGACAGCTAAAAGAAAAGAAGACCTGGAAAAACTTGGGAGTGGGCAGATCCTTGCAGGCAGAAATAGTATTGGGGTTCAATAAAAAAATACAAGGACAGTGGGGTTTTGTATTGAATTTTTCTATTGCATCTTTGAGTACGTGAAAGAAGCAGTGAAAGATCAAATGAAGGCAGCAAAAAGAAATCCAAACCAAACAGAGAGGTGTTTGGGCCATGATCTGAGAACAGTTAAGAGAAAGAGTTTTAGAGTAGAGGGCTGGCTCAAAGAAGGCTTGCAACTCTGAGCAAAGGAGCAGAGTCCTGTTGTTAATCCCAGCTGTACTCAGGCAAACAGACCCCTGTGCATATTCTTTGTAACTAAACAGATTTGTCCCAGAGAAATACTTCACTCTATAGTCAAGTTCTCCTCCCAACAGAAACAAGCTAAAATTGGCGAGCCCCTTAGGTCAAAAAGGGATTAGTGGTGTTAGCAATGAGATCTGAAGTATAAGCACAGAAATTTCAAGTTGCTATTCCTGCTAAACCAAAGTGCAAGCTCTGACATTTGTTCAGCTTAATGTCAAACTCAAACGAATGGCTCAGAAGATGATCAGAAAGGGCAGGAGATTTGTCGGCAGCCAGTTGGTCTGATCTAGTACCAATGGTTTTGCAAAATTTTTTGCCCCTCCAAAAAACTGAAACATTCTGATTCAGGACCAGCCTTGATATGCTGAACCATCCAGCGCAGGGCACAGCTGGCCACAGTACAACTAAGAAATAGAAGTCAGGAGGGAAGGAAGAGACCCCACTTGAACTGGCAATGGACTTGAGGAAATTTGTATTTTTGGCATATTCAAATACTTGCAAGGTCTTCCAGGATAAACAGGCAATGAACCAGTTTATACACACTAAGATGCATCTGGACTTGTAGATCAAGACTGGGGCGGGGGGAGGAAGAAGAAGAAGCAGATGTCATTCCAAGAGTCTGTGGATTTGGCCATAGAACTTGAATCTTTCCCTTATCCTTTCAGCAGCCCACCAAACTGGAACTGGAAAAGATGCCAGCTGATTGCTCTGAGCTGGAGCCTAATCAGTATTTTGGGAAAAAGGAAGTCTGATGTGTTACGAGATACTTTTGTGAAATTAGCAAAAGCAATCAATTCAATTAATACAAAAAGGGAAAATGGGAACAATGGAAATACAAAATGAAGTCATTAAATCTGGTAGCTTGAAAAAAAGGACATTGGCCTTAAAAAGGAGAATTGGCCAAGTCTCCAGATAATCATAGATACACAGAGCTTTAAAGGGTATAGGAGACATATCCATGAGTTTGTCAGTATGTAAAAATTTTGGCATAGGTTGGATAAGAAAGAAAAACCCATTCAGCGCACAGCAAATTGTGATCTGGTGACCTCCCTTTAACATACACATACAAATACACATGTATACACACAAAAAGACTTTGCTCTTGTTTTAGCCTACCCACATTCAAAGTTTTTACAGATTGAACACAGATTCTATTGGTGGAGGGCAAGCATGCAACTGAATTAAGAGAGTGGTATTTCAATAGCTTTAAAGTCTATGTTCCATTGCACTGTACTTCCTGACAAAGGATTTTAGATCAGTAGGGCATTTCTCCTGCTATTTTCAGGAGAGAAAATTTATGATTTGGACAAATCGGCATTGCTATCATAGCTTTTTAGATTCAGGAATCCAAAGGTTTAACTTCAATGCTGCTGGAAAAGCTGCCACATTATCACTTTAAACCACAGACAGGCTCATGTACATGAATGGTAATAATGGTTTATGCATTATCACTAGGTTAAGAAATTAATAGCAAAAGCTATCCCAACCAGAGCAATTATCAGGTAAATTCATCCAAGGAAAACTCCATAAGACAAAAAACAGATGACTCCTTGTGCCTCAGTTAACTCCTGTTAATGTCTACAATAAATATACCTGAAAGAACTGGCTCATCAAAAAACATGAGTGTACCCAGAATTCACACAATCGCAGATGTTCCTACTTCATTCACTGGAACAATGGATTTGTTCTTTCAAGAATAGACTATAGTGCTAAAACACTTCCCTAAAAGGGTCCCATATCAGAATAGCATGCTGCAGAAAAATCATCTGGTAAATGAAGCACTCCACTCCAATATGCAGTTCATCTTCAGAAAATCATGGTTAATGCTTTTTCTGTCACAGAAAGAAATCCTCATATTTCAAAAGGAAATAAGGCACAGGATATGGAACTACGTGTGAGTAACTACTGGTCCTTTTAAGAGACTGAAACATTCTGGTTTAAAGCTATAGTTGTTAGAGTCAGCTGATGCTGGCAACCTGACAAACACCTACTCTCTCATCTGTGCGATAGTTTAGACAACGCATTATTAAAGATTCTGCCCAGGAATTTTCCTAAATAACCAACAATGAATATTCCATAATATTTGAAATAGAGGTAGAATGAGTAGAAAAGATGGAGAGTGAAAAAAAGAAATCACAAAGCAGCCCAAACTGTCCAGGTATGCTACAGATAACTGAAGAGGTTCAAGCAATGATGAACATGAATGACACTACAAGCAAAAGAAATGAGTGTTTTCCTGAGTATTCCTGATCAGAGGCACTAGAATGAATAGTGTAAGGCAGGTGAGAAAGAGCAACCCAATTACTAGAACAGCTTAAAGAAGTAAAAGAACACCACAGTCTTAAAAAGAAAAAAAAAAACTTTTGAAAAAGAGAGTGTTTTGTCTGAGAAATTAAAGTGATATCTGCAACTTGCTTTCAGTGGATGTGAGATGTCAGAATTAAGTATGTTATTTTGGTGGGTGTTCAGAATCCTTGAGACCAGGTTTTGATGATGATAAAACCACTAAACTGAGGAAAAGACTAGTAGGTGGTCCTGATTTAAACTTGTAGAAAGCAGTGAGAATTTGCCAAAATGCAAAGCAGAACCAGACCAGCTGACCAGTTTTGGAAAGAAAATAAGACAATGCTACACTAACCACAAACCCATCAGAACATGCTGGGGCAGGACAAAAGTGAAAATTCCAAGCCAGAGTCTTCAAAATACAATCAAAATGAGTCTGCAGGAGGCAGCATGCGCAAGACTACACAAGAATGGAAGAAAACTCCAATCTAATCAGAGTCCAGCCTGTGAGAATAGCTAACATGATGCTTGAAGCTACAGCAAAAACATGAAGATAAAATCTATGGTGAATGAATACACATTATATACTTGTGAAATGATTCTTACTCTGTGAGCATATGTGACAAAAAGAAAATAATAATTGTAATTCTTCCAGAGAGAGTGTCCCTTACTATGGTAGGGCTGCTATCTTTCCAGAAGCTCTCTCAATGAAAGAGGCTAAACTGCATAAGGACCAGAGTCTATGAAGAAATAAAACTCAGAATTAGGGAAGAAAAGATAAGAAGCAAAAGCACAGAAAAAGGGGGGAAAAAAACACACCCCAAAGCTGGAAAACTAAGAAGGGAAAAGAGAACAAAAAAATTAAAAGAAATATGGTAGTCACAAAGAAAAGGGAGAATAAGAATCAAAATCTTAAGTCCTACACATGAACATAATCTACACTTACATGTACATATTGTAGATCCAAAGTTTTCATAAATTTTTTTGTATGTGCTACAAAAAAATACGGTAATCTGCCACAATTTGATTTTTATGAGTGTGTTTTGCAAGAGCATAATTCTATATTGACTCCAGAATATCCTAACTGGTCTGTGGAAAATGCTTTTAAAATTGTTATAAGGATATTTTTAAAAGCTGGAGTCAAAGTTAAATCCCTATTTGGCATTTTTAAACTACAAAGCTGCATCTTTGAAACTGGGGACTATTACAATACGCCACTTAAACCTCTAATATCAAAGATGAGGATAGTGTAAATTCCTATGAAATATCAGGAAAAATGAGCTAGAAAAAGTACTGTGAAAGACTCATGTTAGCAAAAGTTTCTGTACCTTCCAAATGGCACAGATCTGTCTAATGGCAAAACACAGACATAAAAAGGAGGAATCTCTTTTGAAGCTGTTTGCTCATCCTATAATATGATCACTAAGCAAAGACAGACCTGCAGGAAAAACAAGGTACCGTCTCCTCTTCTTTCAGAAAGAAGAACAAAAAAAGAGATTTCAGTTCTGAATTTCTAAATGCAAAACAGCACGGAGTGGATGCACCTCTGAACTGCTAGTCCTAGATCTAGAACAACCATTTCTAGGACAGTGTCAGTAAGACCCCTGAGCACTTTTTTGTCTTTGACACATGCATTCACACAGCCCAGACCTCAAAAAGTTGCTCCTGTCTACAAAGTAGGGCCTTTGTGCTCAAAGTAACTAAAGTATCTTCCAAGTTGGTCTTTCCACTGAACCAAGACCAAAACATTCAAAGAAGTGGATTTGGAGAAGGGCACGTTGGGATAAGTGGTTGTCAGAGGTATGAGCGCCAGAAAGAACTGCTGAAAATTTTTTTATTTCACAGACCAACATTACACGACTCTGAAAAAGTTATTTTTTATTCTCTTCAGCCTAAGATTTCTTGGTATTTTACATCAATGCCTTGTGAACCTTTCTGTAATTCTCCCTTTATCAAGGGACTTATGGGCCAACTCCTTTCAATAGCAGGTCTCCAGTCAAGTCACCTCCATTTCTTTCTTATTTTCAAGGCTTTCCCAAATATTTTAGCCATATCAAATGACAGGAATAATTCACAAAGATCTTATTCTGTAAGCCGTGTTTTCACTGCAGAAAAAAAAATTGCTAAGCATAATTAGAGCCTGACACAGCTTTTTACAGCCAACAGTATCCATACAAGCTGCATTTTCCTTCCACAATGACACCTTGCCCTGCCTACATTTACTGTATTCCTCAAATGCATTAACGCCTTTGAATTCTAACAAAGTCTAGATATTATTCCAAATAGCATCAGCTAGCAAGATATGGAGCAGGAGATCATCTTGCCACAAAGACTTGTGTGATGGGGAAAAAAAAAAGAAAACCAGTTGGAAATAAATGGTAAAGAACAGTTTCCTGTACTGAGGAACTGTTTTATGAGATACTCTCAATTGACTGTGCTACAACCTTATTCAGGAAGAAGGTCTAAATGAATGCTAAAATCATATGGAAGGGATTTTTAAAGTTGCCTAAGCCAGTTAAGAGCCTAGAATGCATTTGGGTGAAGACAGTACACTCATTCAGACATAGCATGCAAGGGATGAGACACGTTAGCAACATCACAGTAGTGACACTGATGGGAATCCAGGTATTTACCAACAGTGTCATGTGTAAAAGTAGGTTATGGAACAAGCGGAAAATATGAGCTAGTGATTGGATAGCAGGTGCTTCTCATAGCAGAAAGAATCCTACAGTTTATAAGAAGTGGATTGTTTCCTCAAGCAGGTCACTAAATGGGTGCTTGGAAATATTTTAGACACACTTAACTTAAGCATTAACCGTATAGAAGTTTCCATAAAACCACAAAGCATCCAGTTATTGCCAAACACTTGCTAAGCTTGCAAGCAATCCAGCAAGTATGCAAAACCTTGATATCCACAATGCATTACAACTCCAGATGACTCTGCAGTGTACAGCCTATGACTATGGGAGGATAGTAACAGATGTTGAGAGAATGGTCAGAGCAGAGGTACTCATTGCCAGATTACATTCATTGATATAAAGTTAATAAAAAAGGAAAAATAGCTCTATTCAGTTTTTCACACTGGCTGACTTTATTAAAAAGCAGAAGTCCTTTAAATAATGCACAATTATAATTTTGCTTTCAGGTTTCTGTTGTCCCTGAAGGATCTTCTGAGTTTGGAGGGTGTTTGTACATTGAAAATGATCTCAATGTTAAGGTACAATTGAGACTGAATTTTCTATTAAAAAAATAATCAGTATAATAGTTGTAAAGAAGATCTGTCTAATGGTCCTCTTGCAGGTCAGAACAGTTTACCTTTTCTTAGAAAGGTAAAGATAATATTAAGCATGCAAAGAAGCAGCGATGGGTCTAGACAAAGCCCACAGTTAAACTGCCCACAAATAGCTTTAGCTCCTGGTCCATATACACTAATAGCTACTTACCTGAATTTTAGCACTGGGAACATAACCTTAAGATGTTTTTTAGAGCAGCACTAGTTCATTTGGGTGTTGCCAAGTTTCTCTGGCAACCTACTCTAGGTTTCCTAGTTTTACATTTCAAAGAGGCAAAGGTAGAAATGCCAGCATACTTTGACAATGAGATCAGAAAAGCAAAAATTGAAGGCTACACCTCATGCTGTCGAATAGGTCAGAACTTCAGTGGTACAGGAAAGGCCCATCACACAGTGAGTGAATACAGCAAATGCAAAAACATCTATAAAATATGTCTAGAATTTAACCTCCTCTTGAAACCTTAAGATGAATATCGCAAAGAAATGATTAGATACAGAGAACATCCATTTCAAATCAAAAGCTCTTCTTGTTCCTCTAATGCAGGAATAGCAGACTTGGGCTCTCTGAATATGAACTGATCAGGCCTGTTAAAGAACAGTATAAGCAGCAGCTGAGCAACTGCTCAACTCTATGTCATTTGCTGACCAGCTTCTCTTTTCGAGTAAACATTGTTGACAAGGACAAATATGTAGGACGTTGACCAAAAAAAAAAAAAAAGACAACAAATCAAAACAAGAATACTGGTTCTATACCCACAGGGGAGACCTCCAGCCAATTCTCTTGCAGCCAGGCTTGGTTATGAAACAAATTCCTGCGAAGACAAATTACTGCAACAGAAAAGTGCTGCATACAGCAGACATGAAGTTCTTCCAGACTGGGCCGTAAGGAGGGTGAAAGTTATTAGGGTCAGTTCTTTCCACTTGGGAAATGAAAGACTAGACAAAGGCATCAATTGCTCATCTGGAAAGTCACTAAATCATCCAGAAATCAGCAAAATGAGGACTGAGCGGATGTAAAAAGTTAAGACTGATAATATTCCTCTTGTGATGTAAAGAAGTACAGATTGCAAGATCAACTGACTTTCAAAATAAAACCCTTGCAAGCTAAAGTACTACAAAAAAATCCCTATATTTAGCGAACTACAATAAGATGATAAACCAGGTAAAATAAAAGTCTCTAACTGTTAGACTGTATTTAAATTAGGTATTCCTTTCAAGTGAACACCTATATAATACACCTACTTTACACACACTGGAATAATGAGTTTTTGTTGTTGTTGTTTTTTAACTACAATACTTCACGGGTGGACTATAGTTAGGAAACTAATGCAGCCTAAATTATTCTTGAAAAATACAAGGGAGACAGAAATATGTATGACACTTGTATAACATTTTGGGTTCTGCAAACCATAGTGCAGATTTAAGACTAAGAATCACTCTTTTCTTGATGTTTTTCCTCCATGGAGAAATAGGTGGTTTGATGTTTACATTTTTGCAGACCCATGAGTAGCTTAGGGCTTCTCTATCAGTGAAGCAGAGCAGAGTTCAATCGTGTCTAATGAGGTAAGCATGAGTGCTGCAACGGGGGCTTTGCAGGCAGGACAGGAGCCTCGTTGCGATAATCTGGGAACAGAGGACAAAACGAAGGGAAGCAGAATCTAGTTTCAATATTTATGAAAAGACAGAGCAAGGAAAAAAAAAAGGGAAATCAAGAAAAAGGTGCTAATCTCTTTCTGGTAGGCTTACTAAAATCTAATTTTGGCAAACGTACTCAGTTAGAGGTCTCTCACAGTTGACACCCTGTCATAAACTGCTACTATTAGTCTTCCTGGAAGGAAGAGTGGTCTCCTCAGTCAGGGACCCCCCGAAGCATGGGTCAAAGGACACTAGCGCTAGATAGATGGCATCTGGTCCCTAGTCCCATGCGAAGAGGAAAACAATGGACTGTAACTGCCATTTAAATTAGAAAACTAAACCTAAACCAGAAGAGGAAAGAGCAGTGCACAGAATTTGAAGCTGGAAAGCTCCTTAAACAATTTTTTTTTTTTGCTCACACTACCGACTATTTTGAAGAGGGAGTTTGATCAACTTGTGAAAGAGGTTGAAGAGATTGAAAGGGGGGTATTTTCTTCAATAGCAATGATTTGGACTTAATGCCAAGTTCCTTCCAGCTTGATAATCATGGAATGATTTGATAACCTCGGTTGGAAGGGACTCTGCAGGTCATCTAGTCTGAGCACCCACTCAAAGAAGAGCAAACTTCAAAGTCAGGTCAGGTTGCTGAGGGCCTTGCCCAGTTAAGATTTGAGCATCTCCAAAGACAGAGATGCCACAGCCTGTTGGGTAGCCTGGTCCAGTGCTTAACTGCCCTTGCTGTGTAATTTTTCCTTTTATATCTACTCGGAATATCCTTTGGCATAACTTGCAATGACTGCATCTCATCCTTGCACTGTGTACCTCTGGGAGGAGTCCAGTGAGGATTAAGAGCATAGGAACTGCTACACTTTGTCCAGCTAAAGAATCAGTATCACATTTATAGCATGTTTCACATTTAGGGAAGAACAAAGCAGGCATAGATCATCTTCGTTATCCTTCCTGCTTACAGCAAATAGGAGTCTAGGAACAACTTGAGTCAGAGTCTGCGACCCAGCAGTTGTGCTCAGTTAGTCATAGGTTGGATCCTTTAGGAATCTATTTTGATCTCCACAAAATTCTGTGGCAGTGAATGCTGTAGTTGAATTACACATCATGAAAAAATGCTTCCTTCACTTGAACTGAAACAAACCACGTGCTCCCAGCTTTAGCAGTATTGTTTAACTATTGTACTGGAACATACAGACACTAAATTGCCTGACTTTGTTAGCTGATTTATGAAACTTCAGTGGCAATGGATCTTGAGGATGTTTTCACACTTTCCGGTGCAGGGAAAAACTGTCCAGACAGCAAATGCTGGCACCTTCTGAGAATTTCTCTGCATAATAAAGTTCACCATCAGAACTATCTCAGTGAAGTTGTTGCACTAGACTGCCAATGGCATAATTCCCCATGCAAACACATTCCAAATCAGGACTGTTCACCCAGGGTTTACAACAATATAGTTATTACAATATATTATAGATTGGCTGGTAAATCTATACATGTACACAAGCATTGACTGCAAAAATGCAAAGAAAGAGTATTGGAAATAGAATTTGTTTTACCCTAAAACACAACTCCTTCCCACTTTAAAGATCAAAGACAAACTGCAGAGATGTTATCAAGAGAACCACAGCTGTGTTAGTCTAAGACTAAAAATTAAATGTTGTGGTGTTACAACTAGTCACTCTAAAATGCCATATGTTTTCTTCTATATTCTTGCCCTAGTCACTGCTGACCAGAACATTGAACCCTAAACAGAAAATCTCTCTTTTTCATCCTTTTACTCATGCTCACTTTAACTACCATGGCTGCACTCCATTCTGCCTGATGCCACCATGCCTCCATCCCTTTCTGAGCATTTAAGCGTAGTCATAGTAGCATGTGAAAGAATAACCATCGGATCTCAGTCAAAATAACGTGTCTTACTAGCCTAACAAATTCTACTTCAATATTCCAGAAAAATGAGTCTATACTAACTGTTCATTTTCATGTTCTGAACTGACCCTCTTTTTCTCCTCTTTTTTATAGACTTTCCAATAACTATCTTCAAAACTCACTACTATGATCCCTACCCCCACTTTTGTTTTAATGTCGAAGCATTCTCTTTACTTGACAAACTCCCACTGTAGTAGCAAACTGCCTTTTGGGGAAGCTTAACCTGTTTAAGAATTCTCTTTTACTGTGAATCTGAATGAAATTCTTGGCAGTACATTACATGCACCCTGGCATACACCATGCTAGGGTGTTTGCTCCTATATCTGACTCAAAGGCACAGGACTTGAGTTCTGATTTACCCACTTCAAATAAAATCAGAATCAGGCCAACAGTTCCTGCCAAAAGAGCATACAAACTGAAAGGCAGAGAAGATTAGACAGACTCACTCCAAGGGATTCAGAGAATGGAAGTAGCATAAAGCTTTTTAACTTTTTTTGTATTAGCAGGGAGCGATGCTAGCCTGTGAGGAGTATTCATAGACCCTGTGAAAGCAGTGGGATTTCCAGAGGTATTAGAAGGGAGAGTAGAAACAAGAATGAACTGGTGAAAAAATTAGAATTAAAACTTTAAAATATCTTACCCTACTTCCAAGAACTTTATTCATATTTCATGATGCAATTGTATCCATTAGTTTGGTGAACTCACGACTACCCTCCTGGTACTTAAAAGTTACACTTTGGAGAATGTTTGACCAGGAAGTAACTCCCTAGATTTAGCTGTTGCTATTGTTTTATCTGTCCTTCTGACAAATATCTTCTCCTTGCTAATCGACCAAACCGGAACTAAAGCAAGAAGTGCTCAAAACTCGCAGTGTGGTCTGATTCCAAACACAGCTGCGAGGTGGGTGGAAGCAGTGCCCCTCGCAGTTTGCACCAAGCTCTTGCAGGAACAAGGGACAATATTTTGCAGACAGCAAGTCTGGCTCTTGTCTGGTCCTGTTGAGTCTTGACCTCAACAGCTCCCATCCTAAAGAATTCCCCCCCAATAGCTTTTTTGCCCTTATTCTTTGTATACTTGCTCATAGGATATGGCCACAATATCGCCAGCAAAATGGTGATAACTGATAATGCCAGCAAAATGCACTTCTGGGGCTTGGCCTACTGTCAGTTCACACTGGAAACCTCAGGCCCACATTAAGAATCTGCCTTAGCCACACTTCCAGGAGGCAAAGGAAAAAGTAATGTCTGCAACAGGTTACACAGCAATAATAAATCAATTTTAAGATTACTTTGTTTGATAGTGAAAGAAAGAAAAATAAAAGGCAGGTTTCAGACAGAGCAGGAAAGAGTACCTATAGTTGCTGAAGCATGCCTGGTATTTTAGTACGGGCTCAAGTTATTGTTCATAAGTTTGGATGGACTGGACACAAACAAACCATGCACGATACAAATTAGACTGCCAAGAGACAACACAAGCCAGCTCTTCCTAAATACGTGAATGCTCGAAGTCAAAACTGCAGCTGGGCTAATAGCCATTGGGAAAGAAAGCATGAGTCATAGGGTTCAGTAGGCTTAAACAACTCTTCATGTCACAGTGTAGACATAATCCCAGAATCTCACTGTGTAATTCCTGGACAGCTGGAGAAAGATTTTGGAGAGAAATATGATACACTTTCTTTCCAAAAGTCAAGGCCCTACTCCTTTGACACATCTCTCCAGGCAATGGAAAGAATCACAATCTGATCTCTGTTCACACAGTTGGAGCTGTTATAAACAAGCCATGTCCACACTGCAGGACAAGCGCACTCTGCAGTGAGAGTACGCACCCTTGCTGCAAATGAAGATCCAGCTCAGATGTGCTCCATCCTAAGGAAGCACAGGACCTGACTGCAATAGTCAGACAGGACTGCAGGACACACAATGGAGTTCTCATGCTCCACTGTGTGGCACAGATTTGTTAGATTAATTAAAAAGTTATGTCTAATTTTGGTTCGTGTGATGTTACTTCTTACTCTGTCTGAAAACTGTTTCACTTTCCTCACTTTCACCAAGAAATGAAATTTGCATGCATAATCTCAAAATAGCTGGCCTTGATTTACTCCATGGGAGAACCATGGAGAATGTGTAGACATTACTTTTTCCTATACCCCCCAAATGGCTTCTTTTTCCAGAGGCAAAGCACATATTATTTTCAAAGCAACATGTATTGCATGACATAAAGCATGCCAAGTTTCATGAAAACCTCAATGTGTACATAAAATAAGAGTTGGATGATACTCATACATTAAAAGCTGATCATTAAAGCTAATTACTGTTTGTTTCTAGTGATTATATTCACCCTGAAGTGTTTTTATGTCATTCATTGAAACTGATTGCAATGAACTCTTTGTTTGCTAAGCTACAGTACATCTTTCTGTATGAATCTATTGCAGTACTAGGTTTTTTAACTTTTATGAACAGGAGAAGAGAAAAATATAAAATATAATGTCTCATAGCCATTTGCTTAGTTTCAAAGTGATTCAGAATAACACAAGTCATCAATCAGTCACCTTACAGTGGAACAAGACACTGTCACCTCATGTTCTCCATATGTGGATACTGTCAGATAAGGTTAACTGCTGCTCAACTAGCAGCTTTTTAGATGAAGTATTGTGCTGCAGTCCCTGGATTTGTTTTGGTTTGGTTTTCAAACATAAGCAGTGTTCCACTGCCAGCAGCAGGCCCCCGGGTATTTTGCCTTCACAATGTCCTCCATCATTTAAGATTTTGATAATCCTGTTTTACAGGGCTAAAATGTTGTTTTTTTCCCAAATATGCCTGATATAAATAAGCCAAGTGTTTTGGAGGGGAATCCAGAAGTATTTAATCAGCCAAAACTTCCATTGATTTCCACAGGAGTCTTGTCGGAGTAAGAACTGACTCAAGACTTCAAGACTTGGCACATTACCAATCCCAGCAAATGACGGGCGAGAGCTGATGCCTAACGCATGTTCTGGGGAAGAAACAAATTGGCTCAGGGACCATATTTAAAACATCATATACTGTAGTTTAAGCTCTGCAAGAAGTGAGAAGAACAAAGCTTAAGTTAGTCTCTAAACACCCAAGACAGAGTTCAAATATAGTGCAAATATTCTTTACATATCTCAGTGTGTCTAGTGGCACACTTACTGTAAAAGACAAGAATAATGGATAAAAAATAGGCAGGTTTTGATGCAAAATGAACCTCATTTATACATAAATGCCTAGAGGAAGCATCACAATGCACATTTTTGCACAAGCTATTGATGATTGGATAGTTCATGACTGTAGGATGACAGCATTAGTTAAGAAACTCTCAGAATAAGGAAAACAGAGTATTCTGTACAGATATTCTACCTCTTCTTTATTCTTGAACTTCTCCAAAAGAGCTTCTGCTCTATTTTGCATGGCTTTGCAGGGGATCCTGAAATTTCACATCCTCACATGAAGAAGAAAAGTGAGTAGATTTACTTACAGCCACTTCCAAGTACTAGCAGACATAAGTAAATAAGAATTTTTCCAGAAGATATTGTTTGCAGTGTACCAGCTTGCCTTATAAAGGCAAATTTTGCAATATATTTCTATTAAAAAAGATAAGTCTAACAAATGAAGTTGTTCAAGAATTGGATTTCCAGCTCAACCACCTTGTCTGTTCCGTCATAGTTCAGAGCAAGGACTGGTAGTTAACTGGGTGTCTGTCTGAGATGCTGTAGATTAAGAAACTGCAAAAAATCCCTTTGCAGAAAACGTATTACAACCCCCTTCTCAAACTCCTGCATACAAGGAATTGCTCCAATGGAGGAGAAAACCATAGGCCGTGCAAACTCATCTGTTTTTGAGTCTTCTATCAGGAATGTCTTACCTCTCAGGGTGTATTCCACAAAGGGGTTATATGATACCCCTTCTTGTAGTATGGCCATTAAAGCATGAGATTTGTGCATTAATATGCAGTAGTGTTGTACTATCACACAGATCTGTGTTCAGAATACTATCAAACATTTTCAGGACAATACAGAGAAAGAGAGACAGAGGTAGGAACAGCTTTCAAAGTCTTGATGACCAGGCGCTGGCAAATGAAAACCAGGTGTTGTGTAGAGTTGTTTCTAGGCAAAAGTCAAGATCTGGATTGCATTCAAAGCAGGAAGATTTTTCTATTTTATTTCTGGTTGGTTTGACTTGCTTCTTTCTTTGGTAAGGGCACTTCTCTTTTAGAGAAATACCTTTCTGCTTGCACAAGCATTTGTTTCGGAATTAAAATACGCTCCCCCAGAAAAGATTTGAATGATGACTTCAGCAAGAGACTAAAATTACATGCAAATTCTTTATACAAACTCTTTTTGAGTAGGAAGTTGACATTGTAACAAATTTCATAGTATGTGAACTGGACAAACACCTCCAACACATACTATGATGCATCTTGACCATCAAATCATACTTTCTCTTTAAGTGGGGAACTGAGTCAGTGCCAAGTCAAGTAAACAGGCCAGTTTAGCTTATTCAGAACTCCTAATGGCACACGCACTCCTCACATACCACTCGAACACAACGTAAAGTCTCATAATTCATACATTTTAAACAGTTGATTTTCTTTCCCTTTCAGTAACTAGTTAGCAGTTTATGGAAGAGTTCATTAGATAATAAAACAGAGGAAAACACTTTCTGAGTACTACCAGTATATATCTACTAAGGTCTTATAAGGCTGCAAAAACTTGAACCGTTTTCACCATTTTAGTTCCAGTTTCATGACCTAAAGCCATTTTTTAAAATATCCTCAAATATATAGATATTAATTGGAATGCATTATGACTTCTTTTCCGCTTAGAAATGATATGGTCACCTACCATTTTTTCCTCTATAGATTTCAGATAAAAATCCCTCAGTTAAAAATAGTTTCCACCTACATGTGAAAATTATTGTCCCTAACAAAGACATAATTTTCACCATGTCTTTCACAGCTCCAAGCTAGGCTGCTTTCACTCCATACGGTCACGCTTCCTCCAGGTAAGCTGAAACACTGTTGTTCTGCCTCCTCTTGCATACTAAAACCTTTCAGGAAAAGGAAAGAGGGGAAGAGAATTAGCTAGAGGAACATAGGCATAAAAGAGGAATAGGCAAACCCTGAGCGATACTGTCTGGGGGAGTGAAAGACTTCTTAAGACAGAAGAGTTAGAGATGCTTGACAGCAGCTAGACTGTGTTTGAGATGCGCAAATTCTGTGAGTATGTGGCAACCATGGTGAACTTTCTAGCTGAAATCAGCCCACCTAGGAGCATCCTGGCTGGGATATTTAGTGAACAGTGATTTTCCTTTTAAGTCAAAAAATTCAAAAGGCAGAGGAAAAGTAATAGTCAAATCGCATGATTTCTGAAATCACTTCATGCTTTTCCTGGAGCTTATGATCTCTAAGGTCCTGCTATCAGCAGCTCTGAAGCACACAGACCAGCCCTAAGGCACCGCAGAGGCACTTGGTGCTGTGGCTGGCAGCCAGCATGAGGAAGTCATCGATGTACTCTATTGCATGTCATAATGCGTGAGCACTGATCTTGGGGAAAAAAAGATGAAAACTGTGGTTTCTGTGCTGGCAGAACTACTACCTTCTTGCTACATCTGATCAGTATTCACTTATATGCTGAAAATGTAGACCTCGAGGCCATGCTCAAAATTATTCATGTGTAATGAATGAGATCTTTAATTTTCATTCATTTCAGTTGGACTTTCCAGGCTTAGTTACATTGGGACCTAAATATTTGTCTTTCTGACATTATAGCCATCACAATTCATATAATGTAGTTAGTACAGATTTAAGCAGCATTGCAGAAAAATGTCTCCTTTCAAAGAGAGCTTTGGTTAAGTTGTAGGTGCTCATTCTTTGAACCTCCTCTGTCTCATTAAGCTTGTAAGAATGTAGCATCATCCTGCAAAGACTTATTCACATACATAGCCCTCATGTTCCAGGGAATAAATGCCTCCAACATCATGCTCCTAGCTAGGAGCATTATGTGCCAACATTGTCATAAAAAATATTTGTAATTCTCCTGGAACTAGACAGTTGAATGGCTCTGCATCTTGAATTGCAAGGAATGAAACAAGAGTAGGCCTGTCTAAGAAAAAAAATATAAGTACAAACATTAAATTTTCTACAGGCATTATTAATTCAGCCTCCCTATATATCATGTGATATGTAATTCTGGAACATGGAAACAGATGTACAAATATAAATGCTCCTTCTTCTGATTTTCTTATTAAAACTATGACAGCTGGCAAGGTCATGGTGCTAAACATGCTACTGGAATTTTTTGTTTGCAGGGGAAGGAACTACTCTGAAATTTAAATGCATCTTTAAGGAGATGTGCACTTTCATAACAGCTACATTATGGGATGTTACCAGGCTGCTACTGTTGCCACTGCCACCGCCACCGTCCTTTAGTTCCAACAGCTTGTTACTGAAATTTCTTTTTCGGACTTTGCTACTAACGGTAGAGGTAGCACATGTTGGGAGCTGCACATCAGCTTCTCTGTTCAATGTGCTTTGCAAAAGAAATCCAGCCAAACCTGACCAATACTAAAATCTCTAATACCTGGTTTCTAGATAGAATTATGACAGGACATACAATTCTACATATAAAAATGCATGCATTCAGCATACAACTGTGTTCCTGAAGACAGATATGTCCTTAAGAGCATATATACGTGTAGTACTTAGATCATTCATTTTTTTTAAACACTCTTCAGTCAGTTTTACAGCACTACAAAGTGCAGAGTCCTAGCTCATGTGTTTCCCCAAGGATACTGGCCATTTTGCAGAACAGGAATGTAACCTGTTCTGTGCAATAATCATTTAAATTAATGTTTTTATGTGAAAGGCCACAGCCACACATCTTCAGTTTCCCAGAGCCAGGCAGCCCTGCTCAGCAGATATTAGCACACCTGCTGAAATAATGGATCTCAGTGGCTGGGTAGAAGAAGCCCGGGGAACAGCGCAGACCGCTGCATGCTGTACATATGCCAGCTATTAGATGTTGAGCACTAAAGCCAGATGACTGCATCTCCGCAGCAAGAAAAGGCATCAGATCCCATGCCTGCAGGCTGAGCCTTTTTTTTTTTTTATGAGACAGGAAAAAAAGTCTTTTTCTGGCAGTATCACAATTAACAGGAAACAAGAACCAACAGTAACACAGCGCACGATGCCAGGAGTGCTGATCCTCTTCCAACTTCTGAATCCATTTAGCACGTCCCAGAAGGCCCTGCACAGATGAAACTCTTTGATATGTTTTTAACCTCTGTGAGAGCTGCACAGGTGCAGCCCATTTGGAAAGCAGGCAGCTCCCATTTTTCCACCAGGGGCAATGTTACTTTGAAATTGTTCCATGAAGTCATTAGACATGAGTTTGTTGTTATTGTTTTTAAAAGACATAATTTACTCATTTTCTGCTTTCAATAGCTTAAGAATGGCTGCGGAATAAAAAGCCATCTCTGAAACCTATTTAAGGTGATTCACCAAGACCTAGTTTGCTTTGTTAAACAAATTGACTTAAGTCCTTGTATTTATTACTAAAAGCAAAATAAAACAAACAAAAAACCCCTCCACACACTCAGTATACATATCCTTTTCTAATTCCCCCCCACACTCAGTACACATGTCCTTTTCAAATGCCATGTACAGAGATTAATCAAACCTCTTTGTTAAGCTGTCCTGGGGAAAACGGAAATGAAATACATTACTATTAAGTGGACACATTTTTAGGCAGTTTTAAGAAATTAGAAAATCTTGACAATGTAACATCAGAAATTATTACAACTGTGAGCCTGGAAAACCTTCACACGTTAATATAATCATCAGATCTTGGGCTATCTAATAAAATAAAATGAATGTAGCAGTATGCCTGTTAAATTGCCTGTCAATCTGATTTTTTTAAAACAAGGTGTTGCTTTTCTTCGTACATAAAATGTTGAAGATAAGCATATTTTACATAAGCATCAAATAAACAAAAGCCAAATATCTCAGTATTTTTTTGTCTATAGTTAATTTACTGAATACATAATTCACTCACTAAATTAATAGATGTTACAATAAAAGAGACTACTGTGATCATTGCATTTGATCTCCTGGGTACCATAGGCCAAAGAACCTCAACCATTAATTTTTGCATCAAAACCATTATTTTTGTTTGATCTACACAACCTCTTTTAAAAAGATATCCAGTCTTGATACAAAGACTTCAAGTGATGGAGAAACCAACATGTCCCTAGGTAAATTGTTCTAAAGACTGATTTACTCCTCCAGTTGAAAATGGGCACATTACTTCAAGTCTGAATTTGTCTAGTTCCAGCTTCTAGACATTAGACATTGTTATATCTTTTCTGCTTAAAAAGCTAGATTGAAGATATCAGTGGTAACTGTGCAAGTTGATCTACACTAACATAGCCTTTGGTGTCAACACTAATCCAAGGTTAGGGGACTCCAGCAATATCTAGATACACAGCAGGAAGCAAAGTTTCAGTTAATTCAGAATTCTCTTGCCTTTGTGCTTTTGATGAAATTTTAATTCAGTTTGGGTGCAGGTCTTTTTCTTTTATTGTTTAGTGTTTGAGATTATTAAAATGAATGTTGAAAGGAAAGACTCATTGCTAGTTTTTGATTAATATGGTGTTATTTACTTGTATATGTTGATACAAGAAAACTCAAAGCTTACAGACTCTTAAGTGTTTATAAAATAGAGTAATTACTATTGTCAGAATATATGACCGATAATATTTAGTCTCTCTGTAGATTTTACAGTCTAGTAGGAAGGCATGAGGCCTACCCTGAATAGCTGTAGGCCAAAGTGATGGTTAGTGTAAGCTGACACAGCTTACCTCTTTATATCAGCAGCAAATTTCATCTCAATATAATTAATGTAGTGCAAAATGCAAATTACTTCTCTTTTTTAAAAGATTTTGGTTTAAATGCTCTAAACTCCTTCATAAGCAAAATGAAAGCATGAAAGATGCTTAGATCTAGATGTGTGTTAGGAAATTCAGAGAGATTTGTTTAAAGATTTAGAGATTTGTTAACAAAAGGTGCCACAAAATATAGGGCAAATGGATAAACACTGCCTCTCTCTAAAAAAAACAGTTTATATGGATTTAAGATTCCAAACTCCTCTGGCCCTACATGCTTTCAAATGACCAATGTCTGTTTAAAATCTGGAAATAGGAGAACTGTCTTGGACAAACTGCCTCTCTCAGAAAAATGCCAACAGAAAAATCAAAATACCATCATCATATGATGCATTAAGTTTTCTAGGCTTTTATTAAGAAGAAATCAGCAATGACTGTATAATTAATGTTGAGACATGCATTTAAACAAATAGATTTCAGTCTTGCTGAAATACATGAATGATTGGATTTAGTCCCCAAACATGATGCAGTAATTCTTCACTGAGCAATCGGGAGTGCAGCTGTGGGGAGTGTGGGGGGGGAGGTAGGAAGCATTTGGGGGGAACTTGGAGGGCATCAGGACTTGGTAAGGTTGAGAATATTGTCTAAAGCAAGAGTTAGTCTTAAGTTTGCCAAAATAGTTACCTGCATTCTTCCTAAAACTGTAAAAAGAGGTCACCCACATATTTGTGCTATCCACAAAGACAAAATAACGTAGCATCATGGACTGAGTTCTTATCCTAGCAAAGAATAAAAATAATTTTGCTTTCTCTGCAGCACTCCTGCCTGCTAAGCACAAAGAACTATGTCCCACATACAACATGGCAACTTCAGCCACATACACGAGCTGTCGAAGGGGAAGGAGCTACTAAACTTCTTTATCAGGACTGGTATTAAACACTGTTACACGGAAATCATGAGCATTAACGCAAACTAAACAATACCCAGTACAAATCTCTTCTTTACCCATCCTTCAATACAACACACTTGAACATAACTTGAACTGAAAGCCTGTCCACACATTAATCATGTACTTCAAAGCCACCGTCAGCATTCCCAGCAATCCAAACATAAACTTCTAAACACTTGGTCTCAGTGGGAATCAAGGTTTGGGTGGAGGGAGGAGATATGTGGGTAGTAAAAACGGCCTAGGTTGAATGGCAAAGGAACAACTTGTAATTGGGACTTCAAGGGCTGGATAAGCTTAACCGGCGATTCTCTGTTTTTTCTAATACTTGTGTTGATAGTATGGGCACTTCAGAAACCTGGCCCTTAGTTTCCCAGAGCAGGGAGAGAATGTGGAACAACAGCTGCACTTCAAAAGCCACATGGCTTTCAGAGCTTTTTGTTCCCCTTCACACGTTTTTACGCCAGAAGGGAACATATGGCCCACTGTTTGGAAATTTCCCAACCTAAATTTTTTTGCTTGATTAATTTCACCCAGCTACTCCCAGTCACAAGCCCTCATAACACCCCAGACAGTTATTCTCCTTCCTTTACATTTATACCCTTCAATTAGCTGTAGACACTTATGCGCCTTCTTAATCATCATATAGCTATGCACGTCTAGTTCTTTTCATCTTTTCTCACCATCATCTTTTCGTGCTCTTTAATCATGTTTGTGGCTCTCTTCTGAATTCCCTCCAACTTCTTGATATTCTTGTCTGATCTCTAAGTGTCCAGAGCAGTACAATCTCTTGTAGGTGTAGTGTCACATCTCTACTGAGAATCACTTTCTCTTCAGACTCTGCTTATACAACACCTATCACAGTAGTATCTGAGCTGTTGTTAGCATGCTAAAGAGCGTGAGCGGTATCAGTATTCCCCTCCAGGCCCGTGACACTGCACGTCCCTGGTTTTTTGAACCTTTTATGACATCCCATCCCAAGTTCACGTTCAAGGTCCCGTCCAGAGTAATTCTCCAAAGGAAACACGTGGCAGTGCAGGGAGCCTGCAGGCACCTGGATGCTTTCACAAAACGCTAATGCTAGGCACAGTTTCTTGTGCAAGCCCTTTGCATGGCAGAGAACTTCCCTGTGCATGGACTGGACAAATGCCCACACATGCTACACACGTAGGATATGCCTTGGCCCTTAAATCATACCTGCTGTTTATGTGGGGAACCAAATCATGGTTTAGTTAAACAGAAAGCCAGCTTGACCCATTCAAAACTCCAACAAACTAATGGTATGCAGGCTCCTCACATACTGTTTGAGTGTGATCTAAAGTCTCATAATTTATACATTTTAAACAGTTAGTTTTTCTTCCCCCTCAGTAAATGGGTAACAGGAAACAGACAAAGCTCCTTAACTTTTCTTTAATCTTCCTCACTAGTGAAGTGAAAATCAAACGATAATTGTCTGGATGATCTCATTATTGTCAACAAAACTGAAACCTTGAAGTCCACATACACTGAAATGCTGATACATTAAACAAAAAAGGGAACTGTGCTTACATGTTGTTCAATAAATAAATAAGAGCTATAGAGAGATCCATGATGAATGAGCATCCTGGGAGGGCTTCAGCTTGTCAGAATTATACAGTGACATTAATCACAGCAAAACAGGATTGCTGCAGGCTTCCAGTGCAAAGTCCTCATTATATCTTCAAAACAAAACAAAACAAAAAACCCCAAATCCCCACAACTTCCAAGTTCCTCAAAGTGGAATCTTAACTAACAGCCCTTTTCAGCAGAAAACAAAACTCAAAATAAGCTGGCCTTCACCACATAAAGAATCACATAACAGTGGAAACCTGTCAATCTAGTTGGACCATCCAACCAGGCTGGGTTTCCACATGATCACTGTGCATGTATATTAAATTTGCAAAGTGTTCTTCATGGGGTCTCAGCTACATTAGCAAAGCTAAACTTTGTATCATTATAGCACTATGACCTCTCCCACTGCAGAGGGACAAGCAGCATTTATAAAAGCGGTCTCACTAACAGATTTAGGTGTAACGTAGGCAATATTCTTAAGGGAATTGCACCTCTTTAGCACCCTGACAGATGCTGCTGGAGGGCAAAATCCTACAGCACTGACTTGGCTCCAGAATTTACCATTGTTCAAAAATATGGGCACCAGAAATGACTGTAGTATCTTCAACCGGTTCAAATTTGCCTGGATAACTACTTTTCAATCTAAGAATTAAATGAATGGGACCTAAGAGTGTTGACCATCTTATGAGTTATGGTCCATTAAATTCATCTCTTTCCTCAAACAATGCACGCGCGCACACACACACACACACACACACACTTGCCAAATGCAAGTATTTTAACAGATGTTTCCTAAGACAGTCACAGCCAATTTCTGTTTCTGGCCAAGTCAAAAGCCCCCAATCCTTCTTGAGCAAGTTATTTTGCTACTTTTAGAATAAAAAGTTTGGGTATAAAATTTTCATGTTTTAAATTGTCTATTCGAGACTACCAAAATCCTAGAAATAGGAACACAAAAATATAATAATGTGAATGACTAATAAAAGAACTTTCTAAACCTCAAAAAGGTTTGTGATTCAAGTTTCAGTAAAGCCTTGAGAAACACTTTGAATCACTTCTAATTCTCTCCTAAATGGTTTGCTTACCTGCAGGCTGGGTCTACATGAAGATTTTTGCTGATGAAATTTCCATAACAGCTGACCAGATTGTAGACCAGGTTAATTGCATCCAGCTTAAGTTCACAGAAGCATCACCTACACTATGCAGTCAACGTACTATTTTGCGGTATTAAGAATTTGAAAAAAACGTAGGGCTATATTTCCAGAAAGAGAACTTCAGAATCCAAGTAAGTGGATGGATTTTCAGGAGTTCACTACATTTGGTGCTGAGCTGTTTTTAATGTCTTGTATATACTTAAGCATCTAGTGGGATTTGAGCAGTATTGAAAATCTGGTCCCCATTATGGGTACTGAGAACATAAAAAACCTACCCCTGGTATAGACAAAGCCTTAAATGTCATTGATCTTTTTCCTTCCCATTGAGCTCTAATCCTGTATCAGCAGAACAAAGAATTAGTACTGCATGGTTGGAAAGTGAAATTTTCCTCCACACCTGCAGGTCATTCCTCCTGGGCTCCCTCCATTGATAGCCAAAAAGTTATTTGCTTAAAAAACTAATCATGTGGTGCAGCTGAGCTCCTTCGTTTCCAGAAGAAAGGCATTTGAAGTTAGGCCTCTGTTTCGCTAAGAATTCACGTGAGAGCTGGGTTCGATCAATGGGATCAGCTTGCAGAATCAGGGCCATGACTTGCTTACTGTTTGTTTGGTCTAATTAAAAACAGATATCTTAGATACAATTTTCTTTCTTTCAAGGAAACACATTGTAGTTTGAAAGCCTTCGATAAAAAGCATCACATGGATGCAAAGTATTCACAACACAGTAAAAGATTTGCATTTAAGAGAGGAAGAAAATGCACTGATTCGAGAGAGCATTTCTTTCTAGATAATAATTTGTTAAAAGCCACCATTTTGAGGTGGGATGAACTGAAGAAAGGTCCTATATAGTCCTTCATGGCAACTGATTCAGCTGAGGAGCTAATGTCTTCTTATCAAAGTCTCCTCTGCAAAGAAGGACAAATTTATTAAACATGAAAGAATGCCATTAAGAGCAGTAGATAATGCTCACATCTCTGAGTCAAAAGAACTTGAAACGCTAAATCCCTTTCTAGTCCACCTACCCACAGGTGTGTTCCAGCAATGCTTTTTTTTCCCCACAGTTAAATGGAGGCTGGGGGAGGGAAAAAGGATAGGACAGAAATTCTGTCAGCCCCTGGGAAGATAAAGCGAATCCCCCTTCCTTACTCAAGCAAGCAGTACAAAAAGTGAAAGTGTACCAGCTACTCCATGCAACCCAAGGCAGAGATTCAGATTTCAGCAAAAATAGCACTGTTTCAATTTTGATGCTGAAGTTCTGTGTTCCCTCTAGTCCCATTAAACTTTTTTTGCATGCAGGGTGATTCCTAGTTCTTTGGATTTGCACATCAGATTATATGCTGTGATAACTCTGGCCTCTGTTGTTTCACATTCAGTCACTCACTTTCATGTCTTGGGGCTAAACCCATAGGAGAGATGCTACAGCAATGCATTGCAGGTTCCTGTTGAAGCTGTGGCTCCGACTGTAACTGAAACATGGTTTGCTAAATATTTTTTCTTCTGCTAGAAGAACAGTTACTACTAAGGACAGTTGTTTCTCTGAATAAGAGAGAGATCTACTTCTCTTCACATTTATGGCTCAGAATAGGAAAGCTGATCAGAGCATGGACTCAATGATTCCCAGAGACAATTCCAGACGTATGTCCCTAGCAGGACAAAGGGCAAAACCAGTCTCCAAAAGGTGTGATTTAAACTGATATGCAACTTGCTAAATGGATTAGATAAGCATTCATCTACAGACAGAGCTATGGTTGGTCAGATTGAATGATACTGTTTTAGAAAATACTCAACTCAACTCAGTAACTGTGGGACTGCACTAAATTAGCAATTCATGTGAGCTGTCTGAACGACCTCCGCTCCTCCGCAGTTCAAATGAAATTCTGGAGTCTCAACAACCTTGTAAAACCAAGGTTTTTCTTAGACCAAAATAACATACAGACATCTAGTAACAAGAATATGAAATCTCCTATTGAGGGAGAGAAGCTTGGGCTAAAGAGTGCCTCAGTTGTAGGAGTAGCCTGCCTGTTCCCACATGGCTAGAGAACATCGCTCCGTTGTCCACGGAAGTCCCTACAGCACCCCCAAATTATACCTTCATCTCTTCTGCAGCTTGACACAAGCTGGTAGAAAGTTCAGCAAAAAGGACAGCTGCAACAAGTTGCTCAACGTTTTGGACATTTTCAGCACGGAGCCTACAACAAGAAAATAAAACAGCTCCACACAGCAAGAAAAGATTCTCTTCTTAAGGATCAGCTCCATCCTGTCACTCTTGGGCCCAAATTATTAAAGGATTTCTCCCTCCTCAGAGATCCCCAGCACCCCGAACATGAGGAGGCAGAAATGGAAGTGGCCTCGCGCCCTGCCCAGGTCTGTCCTGGTGCCCGGCCACATGCCCACATCTCAGACCCAAGCCCTGAGCCTCTGCAGCAGGAGCAGCTGCTTTCAAGTCAGATTCTGCTCAATTTCTCCCATAACAGGGAGGAAACCTCATAAGAAATTCATCTTTTCTAGAAATCAGAAACCTAACCCTAACTGTTAGTAAAATCATCTCTCTCCAACGACCATCTCAACCGTATTAACAGAGCTACTGCTAATTTATTTATTCCAAGAATGTTTCTTTCAGGTCTTTCTCTCTATGAGGAAGGTGGTGTTAGGAAGCATATATCTTTTCTCTTCTCTTTGTTTTCAACTGATGCAACTTATTAGCTTTAGCAGCTCTCCAAGGAGCAAAAAAGTGTCTATTTTGTCCTCTTTCTTTCTGTTCTGAAAGGGTTAACCAATTCACAATACGGCTGCAGTGGAGAATAAATTAGCAGATGGTATGACTATCTCCCAAAGAAAAATTACTTTGAGTTTATCTTTTCTCCAACAGCTCACAAAAATAGGTTTCTTTACTTAAAATATGTCAGAAGAAACAAATCTTCAATCTAACCAAAAGAACGCCCATCTATGCTTTTCTGTCCTCGCTGCTTACCATTAAAACCAAGTTTGATCAACTGAGGCTCATTAAAAATTACAGCAGTCCCCAAAGAAGGATTAGAGCAGGTATGGCCCACAATTCACTGCAGAAGAGGTTTCTGCATCCCCTCCGCCGTGGGGCTGGGCAGCAGGTGAGCAGAAGCAGAGTGGGCAAGGGCCAAGGCACCATGTGTGCCCTGAGCACCAGCTCCTGCCCACAGGGCCCAACTTAGCTCATGGTGCAGAGCAGGGGCTCCAGCGGCTTTCCAGCTCTGAAGACTTTCCATTCCCAAGCCCTAATCTTAACCTCTTATCTCAGAATGAGAGAGTATACTAATGGTAAGGCGTGATTTATCATAAAGCAAAACTCTCAATAATCAATTAATCATAAAACATTCCCTAGGATATTCAACTAATGAAAAAGAAAAAAAGAGAACAAAAAGAGAAAATAAGAATCCTTCCCTGAAGAAATCCGAGCTAAGGTTGATGGTGGTTTGCTTGAACAAAGACTGTAAGAACACTGTAAGAACACATTTTTTAAGTCATGTCATTTAAGAAATGTTACTTGTCATCCTTCTTTTTACCAAAAATCTCCTGTGTTTCCACATTTATCTTGGATCAATAAATATTTGCCAGACTTCCCTGAAAAGGTTATTTCCAGAAATAACGACCAGTCCAACCAGACTTTTTCCTGAAAGGAACAGAACAGAAAATATCCAGAGACTAAATTGTGCCATAACTTGATGGTAGTATGTGAATAAATAGCTGAATCTGCTGCATGCACGTCACTTTCAGTACTGCATGCCAAAAAGGACTTTGATCACACAGAACATAATTTTATTTAGACAGTGCTGGAAAGATCGACTTTGTCATACACTTTATAAAATAAATGAAGTTTTCTTACAAGAATTTGTAAGACTGCATGATCTCCCAAACCCCTACACCTTTCCTGTAAAAAACAAAACAAAACAAAACAGGCCATACTGCTCTTTTTACTGTTTATATGAATAGTTATCAGTATTTAATAATAAAAATCATCTAGATGTTACCTAGATGTAAGGAAAAGATCCTAGTCATTCCACTCGGCAAAAGTGTGCAAGCTCTTTACTTTTTTTCTTCCTCCTATCCCCATATTTAAACTTCTTGCTCTAGTTATCTTACTCTTATGATCATTCAAAAGTTCAAGTAATAAAGGTCTTGTGTGTAGGTGAACCTATCTCTCTGTTAATGCTAGTGTGGTTTATATTTAAAAGCATGACAACACCATAAATCAGAAAAATGGAGATAATAAACATCCATGAAGAGTGTTTGAGATGATAGTGGAATATTTACAAATATAAATTTGAACTCCTGATCTTAAGGCTCTCATGTTACTCTAATTACAATGTAACTGGAGCTCCCTGAATATACAAATATGTTTAGGGGTTCATATAAATAAAATTACCTAAATTAAAATTACTTCTGCATTCTTCCTGCCAGGAAAAAATATCTTCAAATACGAGGCATATTATATGGATCAGTACAAAACACTCTGATACAATAGTTAAACATTGTCCAAAGACAAATTTCATATTTGTTCCTTAGAGCCCCTTAACCAAACCTCTAGCAGCTACTTAACAGTTTAATGTATTTCCAGTATGTTCATTTTTCCTTTAATGCAGTCAAACCAGTGTTCAAACATATACATCTTCAAAGTGTGTCTCACTCTTATAACGGAATACTCAGTCAGCTTTGAGGCAGGTTTGGCAGTTTAGTTACTGCACAGTGGGTCCAAAAGTGGAATTTAGGAGCCTTTACTGGGAGAACTGTTGCTGAAAACTGAAATCAAATTATGTTGGTCTAAGAGGAATTGTAGGGTTTATCAAAACAAATTCACTCAGCCTTCTGGTACAGGAGAACTGAGGTATCCTGGGCCCCAGTTGGGTACCCTGGACATTCATAGACACACAGAAAAACAGAAGAAAAGCAGGAGCAAATAAGCCATGTACCAAGCCTGAAGTAATCAGAAATAAAGAATCATGGCAAATGAGGCCAGAAAAAAAATCAGAACGGTATTTAGTTCAGCCTTACTCCCAAAGCAGGATGAATTGTACTCTTGTGTCTTGTTATTTCTGGGAGGTGTTTATCTAAAGGCCTCCAAAGCAGAGCTTTTGGCACCTCACTGTACATTAGCACTTTTTTTTTTTATCTTAACTATTAAAAAGATTTTTTTTTTTTAACATTAAGCCAGAAGTCATTTGAAACAAATTAAGCTCATTATTTCTCTTTCTGCCTGTCATAGATGTGGGAGGTAGATTATTTCTTTCCTCTTTTCAGCAGCTTTTGCACACTTGCATGCTATGTCTTCTATTAGCCGTCTTTTATTAATGAAGAAGTAGGCTTCTTTCAACCGTTCCTCCTAGGTCATTTTTGCATGACCTCTGACCATTCTTACTGCTTTCCTCTGGATTCTTTTCAATTTGTTCACACCTGTACAATTCTCCAGCCAGGGCTATATGCATGACGACTTGGAAGAAAGATCAATGAGTTTCTTATGCAATATACTCCTATGCAAGACAAACACATTCCTGACACTTTCAGCTTCTGAACTACTACAGCCCTCAGATATTTTTGCAATAAGTACTATCTAGTTGATTGTCCCCATCCATCATTTGCACAGTACTTTGCTTGAGTCTACTAGAAGTGTATGTTATTTGGGGGAGGAAAATGTGGACATTTTTCCAGTCCTGCAAACTCATTTTGAATTCTAACACTCTCCACTAACCTCCTTTCAGCCTCTCACCACTCTGTATCCAAAACATATGTTCTTTACTTTTTCGTATATTCATTAAGTTATTGAACCATACTGGATCCAGAACAGACATCTGTAGGATCCCAATGGCCATTTTGAGAAGAAACCATTAGTGTTTACTCTTCGAGTACTATTTTCCAACTGATTTTGTACTCACCCTAGAGCTCCCTCCTGTGACTTGTGCAGTAAAAGTCACTTGAGAGCAGACATCTTTCATGCAGCTTTGTGATAGTTCTACATTGTTAGAAAGTGTTTGAAAAAGGTGGTAAATATTTCTCTACTCACAGTGTTTTTCTCCTCTGCTTCCTGTTTTCTATCTGCCTCTATGAAGAAGAATCTTATTGGTTACTAGTTTTAAGAACCCTTTTCATAGTAAAAATAGAGCATGGTTTATTGTTTTCCAAACACAGAAAGACTCAACAAGGGGCTAGGATTTTTCCCTCAGCAAAATGAGATTTCTTGAAAATAATGGATAAACAATGAGTGGGGACAATGTTGAAATATATTTAAAATGGCTCTTCCTTTAGCTAATTTATTTGTATGCTCCTCTCATTCAAGGCCCTGGAACTTTGAATCGTGTGCTTACAGACCAGACTTCCCAGAGTTTATTGTGCTCGAATTTGTGATTTTTGTTCAGCCTGTGACATATGAGGGCCATCTGAAAACTGAAGTTCCTCCCTGATAATACATTGATAATACTAAGATGCCCTAAAAGAATTCAAATTCAAATACTAGAAGTATTCATGTGAGCAATTACAATGCTCATATGACAAATGACTCTCACCTCTCCTTTTGTCTTCTCTTTTTCTTCTAAGTTTAGGAATTCTTAGACCAACAAGCACAATAGAAATCCAGGCCTGTTTACTCTGTTTTTCCTTGGAGATTAGAAGGACAAGTGGCAAACTAGTTGATTTGAGACATCTGAGAGATCACACGTGTGAAAGCCCTATTAACCAAACTGGGAATTCTTTGCTGCCAAAACCGAGCCTGCCTTGATATTTGTACATGCTTAGCAAAACACAGGCTCAGTTGCCAAGTTCTGGCCTGCTCCACGTGTGAGGTTTTATGTAAATTCTTTATTAGCTGATTTTGGTTACAGGCTCATGACTATTAAAACAAGAGGGAGAGGAGGGAGGTCATAGAGCCACTCAAAGCTTGGAAGGAGTTGCTGGGCATGTCAGGGTTTGGGGTGGGAAGTCCCACTGGTAAATTCGAGATGGCTGGTAAGGCCCGTGGGTTTGGGTAGGTGTCTGGGGCAGCTGTCAGTCTAGCATTTGGGTTAAACCTGGGGCCAGTATGGGCCTCTCTCCTTGCATGGCTCCTGCTTCTTCTGTGCTGTTCCTGGGTAGCTGTGGGCACAAGAGCAGCGCTTGCTGCCTACTGACCAGGGGCTCTCCGTGGGCGAATGGAGCAATGCCTGCTCTCCACCGGAGAAATACGGGCAGCCTGAACTGCAATAAGTTATCACCATAATATATGCCAAATACAAGTCGGTTAGAAAAGGTGCATGACACCAAGCAGCCTTGCAGGGCCCTAGTCATACGGGAGGCCTCTGAGTGCTCTAATGGTAACAGAAATACAGATGACATTTAATGGGAGAGCGTGGAGAAACGGTCTCTTTGTTAGGAATCCACACCTCCTCCCCTTCCATTTACAGCTGACAAAACTCCCAGAACCTCAGCGATCCCAAAGCACCTGCATCAAAAACAGGAAGGATAATGCTTCAAAGTCCTGCTATTTCTAAGGCAAAAGGCAAGCCAAAGCAATTCTTCCTTAAACATAAGGAAACAAAAAGAAAGAAGAAAACAGACACAAACCCTTCCCCCCTTCTTTCTGCAGGTCCCTTTTAAACAGATTGCTCCCTTCCCCCTACAAAAGGAAAAAAAAAAAAAGCTGTTTAAACAAACAACAGATGTTGTCGAAACTAACTGCATTTTAAGTGCATACTAAAGACATATGTTGTCTTCTACCTAGCCATATGTCCTTCCCACACACGTACTTTGGTTCCAGCTTTGGTAGTTTTAGATGTCCTGGAAAAACAGAGCAAGGGTGCATGGAGAGGGCTGTACTCCACTAAGTTTTCAGAAAATCCACAAAGATGTGTTTAATAGATGACAGGCCCTTAAAAGTAAATAATGCAAATAAAAAGTACCAGGAAACAGAAATTACCTGTAACAATTAAAGGGATTTTTAAGTATAGACTGCATCTCTGACTGGAGATCGCCACATAATTGTTGCTTGTAAATTTGCCAACATACAACATTAGATTAAACTGGCCCTCAAGACTGCTGAAGTGATTTATTACAAAAGTCTCTCTTTTGTATTTATAGTAACTTAGTCCACTTGTCCTAAACAACAAACTCTCAATTTTGCTTTACAAAGTGATGAATTATACAGTGTTCCCTCTGAATTCCAAATGTAATATTCCTTCCTGGATGATAAAGTCTTATGCTGTCAAACACACAGCTTAACTGTACCAGAACTATTAGAGCTGGAAAATAGGGCTTGGAAAATATCGACAGTTATGCTTTGGCATGAAAAGCTGTTGCTGCTAAGCATACGCTTGGAGGATTAAGAAAAGATCAAGAGGTAAAAGATCACAGATCTGGCCGCTGTTAACATCAAACTCCAAAATGTGGACACTCCCATCCTTTACTGTGACTTTAGTAGGATAACTACAGCGAGCCTTTAAGCTAAAACAGACTGTGGCTCAGTATCTTTAAATATTTCACTCTTCACATAGCTAAATAAATCCAGTTAACCTGAAAATTATTTTAAAAAAATCATCCAAGCATAATTGCATTTTTTTTGCTATTAATTAACATCTTGGCTAGCTTTGAATAATTTTTTCCTCCCCCATCCCCTAGTTTCCCCTTAGCTGAACCTGTAATTTACACATCCACGTTGTTTTCACGTGCTACCTACAGAGCATCCTTTAGAAGATTTGGTGACAACGCCTTGGCACAGCTGCTTCTGCGCTCTGGCATGGTTACGTCAGCGTACACACACTTAACTGCTCTAGAGTGCCCCTTTCCAGGAAATAGTATTTTTACAGAAAGACTGTAAGAACGTGGTTAGACAACTACATCAATGGCAAGCTATTACCTTTTATCTACACTTTAGTGAAGAAACTTCTCTAGATATTATCTTCAGCCTCTTTCTTTCCCTCACCATCTCCTTCCCCCAGCACTAACCCGCATTTGGAGATACCTAGCCTTTAAAATACAAAAGCAGGTAAAGAATGCTTTTATGGCTACTCTGGTTAAGTACAGAAAGATCATTTCACTTTTATAAGTGCACAAATAATTCAAAATATTCAGGATTCCAATGTATTTCCTCGTACACAATGCTTTTAATCTAAGTCTAATTAATTATATGGAATATGTCCTGCACTTTTCTGTTAAATGCATTGACTAGCTGTGGTAGCTCAAGCTTCATCTTTGCTCCCTTGTGAGAAGTGATAGAAAAACAGAAACCTCTACCTGCAACAGACACACACAACTGGTTAGTCAGCCAGCCAGCCACATCCAAAAGTTATTAATTTAAATGTCCTTTGAAGTACTGTCCATATTTAACACTATGCTTTAACATACCATTTCCATATTCTGAATGAGAATGTTGTTATTATGCAGCACATATGCATAATTAATAGCAAGAAAAGAAGTTGGTCGTGAAACTTCACAGTTCTTGTCCTTATCTTGTCCTTATAGAGACCAATATTTGACAGTAGGAACATGGGTCACACCTGCATTAATATTTAATGCTTAATGCATATTCATGTCAGATAGCAAAATTTGGAATCCCATTTTGATGCATTATCAACAGAATCCAAGCATGTGCTTAACTTTCTGCAGTATTTAGAGAAATATTACAGAAATTGAAAAGATCATTTACATTGAGCAAAATTAAGAACATGAAATGATTAATTCCACTCAAAAGGTCCTCTTCATTTCCAGGCCCAAGAAAAGTCAGATATTTTTTCCTGTGTTTTTTCCTTGGCCACATAGCCATTTCTCCTACACCAAGATATATTTCTTAGCTCTAAAGTACTAGCTAACCTCCTGAATGAATTCGTGTGGCAAGCCCACCATACATCCAGTTATCAGGTGGTGCTAGTTTCATGTATCTATACTGCACTGAAGAGGTTTCTTCAGATACTTTCATTGGTGGTTCACCATTACATACTCAGGAAGTGAAAATGAAGAACAGATTTTCTTTGACTTCTGATACAGCTATAACGTGTTTTGCTCTGTTGTAGACTTGATGGTTTATGGCTTATCCCTCCTTCCTATGATTTATGGATAACTTTTCTCTCTCTTTTACCATATTTACCAATGTTCCTTCAAAGACCTATAGGCAAGTGGGCCAAAGCCAACCTTTAAATCCAAACCCAGCTTTTCTTCAAGAAAGTGTCAGAACTAGAATACATAAGGATTTCTCGGTTTCCCCTTTCAGTTCTGATCCACTTTTAATTATATGCTGATTTTCCTGTATACATATATAGAATTAATTAATAGTCTATAAGAACACTCTGTTAATCACCAGACATAAATATGATTTTTCTATTTTACCAAAATAGAAAAAATGACTTTATTTTTCTCATGCTCAGGATACACTTGATTCATTCTTGGATAAATGTCAGTTCTGAGGTCTGATAGTTCCAGAAATAAGCACTGCACTTTTTCTAACCTATAAAACTCTAAATATTTGTCCTTAAAAAAATCAGATTGTTATGGTATAATGCTTAATTATAATAGCATGTGAGCCAGGTATCTACTGTGAACAAACAGGTGGATAGAGAAAGTGATTTTAGTGTAACTTTAAGCAATACTGTTTTCTGTTTCCCAGGCCTTGAGGATTAGATCCTTGCCTCTAAGGAAATTGCTAGGAGAGAAATAGCTTTTCAGAATCCCTTACAACATCTTAATATATTTTCTCCTGAAAAATATAATTCCTACAATCATCCATGAAGGTAATTTCGTAAAGGATTTAAGGACAGCGTTTTAAGAGAATTTGTGTGCAATTCATTAAAGTTTTGCAGTCACACAACTAAAACAGTCATACCAAACTTAGGCTAATAAAACATGCATTCCCCCACCGCAGTCTGGCTTTCTCAGCAAGCATGAGTAGCCAAACTAATTTTCTGTTTCCTCATTTGCTTGTAAGTACCTGAGTTCTTTGAAATTCAGTATCTTATCTCTACTAAAACAATGTCCCTTAAAATAACAAAGGCTGCATCTTATGTTTCTGCCTATGAAACACTTCTCATAAACCACCCACTTTGCCTATCTGATCGCCTCTATGCACTCAGTAATAGTGTGTCAGCATCCAGGTTTCTGCAAGGTTTTCCATTTGTCAGTGTGAATTTAATAGGTTTCTCTGTCTGCATCATTGCTGAAACCCTTTAGAAGAAAAATTCCCTGATGTTACACAGTAATAGTGGGTGACCAGTATATTCACCTTGCTTACTTCAGAACAACCAGTTCTTTCCTTGTCAAAGGAATCAGTTCAAAAGCTATTTGAAAGGCACCCACAAAAGCTGAACATCTAAAGAACCACAATTCTTCAGCAGTTAGATCAAGAATGCATGTCAATAAATTAGCCATGTACTATCCTTTCAAGGGGGTATACTTTATGGCACCTCTGATGTCAGCAGCACTGCAGTTTGCAAGTGGACGAGTATAAAGTTTACATTGGTGATAATTCAGTGTTTACTTCCAGATAACAAGTTAGCATGAGGAAACAAAGGTTGCCACAATACATAAATAGAATGTGACAGAGATAAAGAATGAGCTTAGTTATGTGAATTTTCACAAACCCAAACCATCATTCCAGGTTTGTAGTGTCCTATTGATAGCCTTCCCTTCTGGTTTCCGGTCATTCATTTAACCTCACGCTGCTTCATGCTAACTGAAAGACAACATTACCTTCAGTTCTAGCAACAAGACAAAACAGTAAATCCTGAGTTATCGCAAGAAAGACTGATGTCTCATATCCTTCCACTGCAAACTTCTGCAGTGGCTGCACTGATATGCAAGAACCAGCTGAAATGCATATGTAATGCTTAACTGTCACTACAATATGAAAACTAGCAGCCCCTCTTTTCAAACACTTAAATACAGGAGTCTTGACTTTCGTACTTCACAATGTAGCACTTGAATCCGAGCTGACAAGGTCAAGTATTCATAATCGTCAAACGAAAAGTTGCAATTAGCGCTGAGTTTTCAGATTCCAACCTACCGAGCAGAATCTGAGCAAACACTGTTATTCAGTGATTAGTGGGTAAACAGAGAAGGGATCATCTTCGGCCTTTAAAAACCTGTGTATAAATGCTTCCATAGGGGAAAAAAAAAAAGGGAAAAGAAAACTGGATGATTAAAATGAAAAAAAAAAAAAGAATAGTGGCAAGTCGCTCAGGAGCCTTCCATTAGCATAATAAACATAAATGAGTAACTTCATACTCTTTATTGACTGTCTTGAGTAACAAAAATTACACATGGATTCAAGGGGCCAGATGGCTCTAAAGATGAAAGCACAACTAACAACTCAGAGTAATTTTTACGTTGTTGATCAGAGAACTATGAAGGAGAGCAGAAGGAGGAAAGCAAGCTGGTCAAAACATAGGACATCATATTAAAGTCAGCCAGAATAGTGACACTGCTGTAAGGAAGCTTGCTAATGCTTCCATTTGATAGCTATTTGTTCCTTTTGAAACTTTCACACCTATGCCACCTACCCCTGACACATGCCAAGGTCCTCAGGGCAGGTCTGACATTTTGCCACTTGCTGTCATTCTAGAATGCTAATATGTATTTTTAGGAATTTGCAGAAGGATCGGTAATGACTGCAGTCTCAAGAAAGAGCTGTGGCTTCCAGTAGTGTTACAGATAATGCCTTCTATCCTTATTTTAAGCAACATTCAGCATATTGACCTTTTATTTTTTTTAACTTTCAGTGACCTTCAGCAGGCCTCATGGTCTTACTTTCAGGAATTAAATCACCAGGGAACAGCAGAGAGGACATGAAATTCAGCTCCACGTCCAAATTTGGGCCAGATCCAGTGCAGATGTATGCAAGATCAGTGCGCCATAGGAAAAATCTCTTTGGTGCTCATACGCTGACTTGAATCTGGCCCTTGTAAACTGGAAGCTACTAATAATCCATGACCTTGCACAAATACCAAAGCTTTTTATATGAGGATCTCCTTTTAAAGTGCTTTATAAATAGTTAGCTCTGTACACCTTTTCCATGAAGAAGTTTTCCACTCATTAGTGTGTCTGAGCAATGCTAGCGCTCACAGAGCCATTGATGACTACGGAGCGCGCTGGTAGCTTGGGTGTGGATCGAAGCAAGTCATGCTCAAATGGAGCTTCCTTTGAGGCATTTAACTATTCACCAGCAATAGGAAAACAGATGCTTGTGTTTTTATACTTGTTATGTTAAAAAGTTCTTTCAAGTTTTGCCTTCAGTGGTAACTTAAAAACAAAGCAAAACTCTTTCTTCCTGCTTTAAAAATAACACAAAATGCTGAAATTTCTTTTGAAGAGAGTAGTCCAAGAATCAGAGACCTAGGGAACAAAGAGTCTAAGTTTCCATCCAAGGAAACCGAAGGAAATTTCTGCTTCCTACAGTAGCACATCAAACATTTTGTAGGGTCACTCCAGCCATCCTGGAAGCCCTTCACCCTCAACAACATTTCTGAAATGAATAATATGAATAGTAATACAAAAGCATTAGTCCTTCCTGTTGATGGGAAAGGACGGACTTTATCAGTTAGGCCCATGCAACTATTCTGCAAAAGGACATAATATATTCTTGTATTTGTTCTGTATAACAAAGCATATAGACAATGACATTGCAGAACAGCAACTGATGGAGATTACAGCTTCTTTAAAAATAAAAGTACATTATAAGAGTCGAGCCAGATCATTTAGAAAAGTAACTGCTTTCCTTACAGAACATTTTATTTACTCTCTACCCCCAATGTACTGTTACCAATGGAATTCAGACTATATATGTGTACTCTCTGAACATACGTATACTGTCTAGGTGGCATTCAGCTACCAGGCTATCCCCTAAATTTTCCAGAAAACCAGGGAGGACAGGTGCAGAGGACAGACTCTGCACCATCAACACTTTCTTTTAATACTGCAAAAGATAAATATCAAATCTCTAAGAAAGAATTATTTGTCAGATGAGTTCCTAAAATGGAAACTTGGTGCACAGAATCTCTTCTGGGCAACATTTTGAGAACCAAAGGGAAAGTTTTTGAGAAATTTGGTGAGCAAACTGGCTGCAGAATCTCCAGCTATTTCTAGTACACCCAAGCATCAGTTGGAATATTTGGAGAATATTCCAGAGGCAACAGAGCTGATCACTTTTTCTCATTTTAAAAATCAAACCAATTTTCATTTCTGACTACTTTTCAAGAAAGGAAAAGACAAACTTTACATAGATATTTTACCTCAAATGTTAGTTTTCTTTGGAAAAATGAAAACTGAAAGTCTTCTCTGCCTTCAGAGGTTACTCTTATTGCACAAGTGCCTTTCACTGTAAATTTTTCTCAGGTTAAATTTCAATCCAGTTCCTGTAATTGACAAATTTAATCACAAACAACTTAACACACATGTAACAGAATCATGTATGTACTAGAATAAATACACAGGATGCATTCCAAATGTACTGGCTCTAGTCCAGAAGTCAATGACTGAAGCAAATTTGGATTATCTGTATGCTTTAAATTAAGCATTTGCTTAAGTGTTTGGTGAATTGAAGCCATAAATTCTTAAGTTTACAGCATTGTCCTGGGATATTTAAAAAGAAAAGCTGAAGAGCAGTGATGTTAATAAAGTTACATGGGAATGAGACAGTGAAAACAAGAAAAAAATGTGAACTCTGTATCACTTGAATATTTGAACTCTTTCTACTGGAGAAATCTACAGACTGTGAAAAACTTGAATGATAAGTTTGCATTCTACCATGGATTAAGCAAATTCACTTTTCAGGATATTACTATAGAGCCAGGATAGAAGAGACTGAAAGAAACCTATATTCAAGCTGTCTGTTACTAGCAGAAACTTACACTGCTATGCTTCAAACCAAGCTGAATAAAATATTCATTATTATTTGCCAAAAAAGGTAGTATTTTATTATAGTCTTGTTTTCTTTTACTCTAACTTTTACTTTCCCCTTGTGCTTGAGGAGTTAGAATTTTGTTTAGTATATTCTCAGATGTGGAGCACAACACTGCATGATAGTATAGTTCTAATTAAATAACTACAAATGGCAAGCAAGCATTGCTGTAAAGAGACGGAACCAAATCCAAGGCTTCAAAGAAATTAGAGCTGGACCTGCTAGATCATACGCAATCCCCTAACAAGGATACAATAAGATTTCTCAGCAACAATGCAGCACATGAACATTTGCTATTAAAAGTGGGCAATACCTGCCAAGATGAAGTGATCACAAAAATGTAGTTCTTTACATATGGGAACATATGTGGAAAAGAACTGGCACCTGCCACTGTTTGCAAGTGTAATCAACTCTGTTTTTTCTCATGATAACTGTGTGTGCTTTCTGGGATGTACAAATGACAAAAAGTTTCCATTTTAATTTAGTTATCTGGTAGAATTTGGATTGATCTAATTTACTTTAAGAAGGTTAAGAGTTTGATGTGCTGATCTTACTTTAATTGTAGTGGAAGTGAAAGCATGAAATTGTTTACCTACACAGTCACTTTTTAAGAAATTAATAGTCACTCTTATTCTAAAACAATAATTCAGACAGTTCTTGTTCATCTTTGATTTCTCTACATGTGGAATTTAACCTCTTTTGCACACAATGCCGAACAGCATGACTGACTGATATAATGTATAGGAAATGACTTGTGGAGCTAAAGCAAACAGTTGATGTGCTTACAAGATAAGTGTCAACTTGCGGAAATAGCAAATAACAATCACACAGTTCCCTCCTCTCGAAGTATGTGCGCTGTGCAAAGACCTGCTGCTAATTTTCACTCAGCAAGGGGGGAAGGCATCGGCCTTTTGTTACGCAGCGAAGCCGCTGATGTCATTTGGCTTTGTACGGCATAGGCTGTTGCCTACCAGTCTATGAGAACATTTTTCCCAGCTAAAAGTAGCACTGTGCTGAGCAGAATTAAATAATTCCACATGAATCATTGCTCCAGGCTGTTATTCTGCTCATATGCGTTGGAATCTATGGTTGAGCGAAGTATTCTATGGAGTAAAGTATCTCTGGCATCAAAATGTTTTTTGCACTCTTCAGACTAATTCTCTGGTTCCTTTACTAGTAAATGTCCTTATTTGGAATGGAAAAAGATGCCTTCATTTTTATTTTTTTAAAGCAGTCCCAGGAATCTTGATAGTCCAATTTGGTTTATACAAGAGGTTTAGATCAAAATATGCTTTGCGTCAAAATGTAAAAGTGTCACTTCCAACAGAAAAACAAAATTAAGCACAGGCAAAAAATGTTTTCCTGACTTTTATTTCTATTTTCATTTGAGAGCAATTTATTTTAACACTTCCTGCCAGGCAGCAAAGTGCAGACTTTGTAGCAAAGTCAGGGACAGAAGAGAAAGGGAAGGATTTTTCAGTGTTAGATCTTTTTTGAAGAAGATGAGCATGAGATTTACTCATAGTCATGTTTTCTATTCCTAGGATTTCCAGTTTAGATTTCACAGAGGTTTCAGGGTGTCCCCATCCCCAGGGAACAACAATGAAACACACTAATTGCATGTGGCACTGCAGCTCAGGGGGTTTATCCCAACTTTTCAGTGCCAGCTACTGTTTCTCCTCATTAATTCCATCACTGGCTGGTGACCGCTGATCTGACTTGCCTCTGTCTGAGCAGGAATTACTGCTCTTCCCTGAGTGCCCAGTCCCTCATTCCTTACTCACATGGGCAGTTCTGCGGAAACCAGCAGGATTTCTCGCATGCATCAGAACTGAAAGGATCCACCTGAGGATCCCTTAATAAGCCAACATGAAAAAGGGAATGTGTCATAACTGATCTCATGTCATTGCTTTGCATTATCAGTTTGGTACAGGGTAACAGTATGCGTGGAACTCCGTGTAGCCAATAAATAGCGTATAATTGAAAATGATCTGAAAAAGAAGAGCTATCATGGAAAGAAGCATGAAGCCTACAGAAGGAAGAGATTGACAGAAAAGTACAGCACACCCCATGTTAATTCCTACTGTGCTGTTAATTACTGCATAAAAAAATACTTTAAATATTATCATTGGAACTTTTATTGGAAGAGATGAAATTAGAGGGGAGTTCTGCAGAAATGCAGGTCAGTGGAGAAGAGCTGATCAGGAATATTAATCCCGGAAAACGCAATTGCAGACTGCTGTGTCAGCTTGCCAACACATTCTTGGAAATGGAAGCCCAAACACTGAAGAACAGCCCTAGTTTGCATAGCCTCATGCAAAAAAACAGAAGTAGCATTGCCTTAATAGGTCACCTTGGACACCATCCAAACAGAAGAATCCTTCTTCAAGGCAGCACAATTTAGACCATCCCTAAAAGAGCAACAGCCTACAGGGTGCAGGATGTTTGAACTAAAGCTTCACCCTCACATCCTTATCTGCTCAGTCACAATTGAGAAAACTCATATCAACCATATGAATATTATTAATAAATAAATACATATATACACGCACATACACACATACAAATATGGAAATGCTAAATAATGAGGGAAATGGGCAACTTTAAGGACACTATTATATGCATATGGATATTCTGTAATAAAAGAAAAAAAGTTTAAATTCACTGAAAATTACGTCTTTGGCTTATCTGCTTAAAACACAGGCCCAAGCCTTGCATGAGCATTCAGATTATAATGACTATTTTCTGTGAATAAGGATGTTAAGCTATCATTATCAAATCAAAATCAAAATCAAAAATCAAAATAAAAAAAATATTTGAGCATATGTGGTTAATTCACAGATACTGCTAATTCTTTAACTGAACAATCCACTCATCTTTACTTTGAATCCTAAACTATAGCCATGGTCACATTATTGTAATGCTTATTGTATTCAGCTCTAAATGAAACAATGTGTGCCATAGAGCATCTAAAAGTAGCTGTAACGGGGCTACAGATACTTGGAAACAGAAACCTAAGGGAGGACCTTTTCTCATCCCATACCTCTTTGGCTCTATTATTAGCACCTTTCTCTGTTTTTGAACCTGTAAGAAATACTGTTTCTATAAAACAGATTATGTCCCTTTTCTTCACCTGTATTTTATCTTTCATTAAAACTGTCACTTTCAGCATATATAAGATACCCAAATATTAGTAGATTCCTGTCTGAGATCGCCAGTGATCTCAGAAGAAGCCCATGGGAACCACAGGTCCAAGGATACCCAGCTAAGTCTCCGCCTGTTGATACCCTCATGCCTGACGGCAGAGGGAATCACTCCCTTTGACACTCTAGGAATCTGCAGTCACCAAAGCTGCAAAGGCCCTTCAGCTCCAATGAAAAATCTTCAAGCCATTTTCCTAACCTGGTGAGCCAGGTCAGTAAGACAATAAAGGAAAAAATGAAAGAAACTAACATAAATAGCTTTTGACATCCAGTGCCATAAAAGTAAAATACTTTAAAACTTGGCATCATATAGAAGGTAGCTAATTATAGTGGCGCCATTCATGATGATATAATTAACTCTATGTCTGCATTTCTATTATAAACTCCTATTTTCAGGGGTTTATGATACAGCTTTAAAAATTTGCTCTGGCCAGAGACTTGGCATGCCAAATCTCAGCCTGGAAGCAACTTTTTTCCCTCCAAAACCAAAGAATAAAAAACTTATGCCTTTTTTGAAAGCTTATAACAAGGTAACAAAAATAACCACACAGAAATAATGCCTTTTATGTACTCAAAGACTTTGGAATTAAAAAAAAAAATTGTCTTATGCCATTTGATTTAATGATAAAAACCCCTGCCCACCATTCCTTTCTGGAAATGCTACTGTACTGCACGTAGTCTAAGCTAGGGACACGTCCAAAAATTACACACTTCCAACAAGGAGCTGCTGTTTGAACAACTCCTGCACTTAAAACAGCCTGACATCTTCTTATTCCTAATGGGCTCTTCCTTTTCCTTTACCGTCTCTCTCCTGAAAGCTGTATGGCTGCCAAAAGCTGATCTGATGTGAATGGAATTGAGGTCCCTTTCCTGAGTCTAGCTAACTTAGAAGTGATTCCTTATAGAAAATGAAGAAACACCAAGATATGCACAAGAGATGGGTCTTAGTGGGCAGGCAAAACTAACAAACACATACAGTACTTCAGTCTTTTTACAGAACAGTCAAGTTGTGGGGTCTAGTGGTAGAGGACAGTCCATCACTAGAGAGATTAACTGCTCTGCAACGGGTTGGTTCCCTGTGTGACTTCAGCCACATCACCTGGTGGCTCTACCTATCGTCCCATTATCTCCCTGATATAAACACACTGGAACTGAGATGTTATGGTAACAGAAGTGCTAGAGAGACAGACGGAGATTTTGTTTCTTATTCCAAGCTGAATAATTAGAGTTTTCTCCATCCTTAAGAAAAACACCACTGGTCAAATATTTCTCAGTTGGATTTGCACAACACAGTTACAGTCAAGTAATAAAATACCCCCAAAACATCTGCTCTTTTCTGCTTCATAGTACTCATTCAAAACTACATTTATTTGTCCTACACCTACTGGAAATTTAGTTTGTATTTGCTTTTTCATATACATCCTTCTGACATAATGCTTTAGGCCAAAAATTGGGCTCATCCCTAAAATCCTAATAATCAACTTTGCATTGAAAACTTCCATGTTACTTAAGGAAAGCAGGTTCTCTCCCCTGTTTCCACTCTGATATGTTCTCTTCCTGTTACTTTGCTGCCCTTCCTTTGGCCTGAGGAAGATACTCTTGACCCCTTGAACCCTCTCCAAATCTTTGTGCAGATGATTTGGGTTAAGTGACTTTTTGCAGGCTCCCACTCCCCTATGTCTTTCCCTTCACGGAAAGACCTGCATCATTAACTTTTCTGCACTGCTTAGGGGTACAAGAGTAGGGAGGACAAGGCTCACCAATGCAAGATCCCCAGCAAGAGGATAAGTATTATTTTTCTCCCCTTTGTCCTGGTAAGTTATAGATTTTTCTAGTTTCAAAAGCACCTGTGTTATCAATGAAGCTGAACATATACATAGCCTGAGCAAAAGTCCATGGAGATCAAGGGGCGAGTTTTTACTGACTTAACAATCAGACTGTTAGGCATTTTGGGATCCTTCTGATGGTAGATAAAAATACAGTATGGTTTCTTCCTGACAGAAGGGTCATTCTCTGCAGAGATGGGTATTTTCCCTCAGAGTTTTTTTAGTACACTGTTGTTAATCCAAAACAATATGAAGAGACATTTTGTTCCCTTAAAGATAATGATTATTTTTCCTCATCCTGCTTTCCCCCCCACATACTCTAACCCCACTCATTTGAATGGTGTCTCTGTAAACTTTGCTTGTATAATTGTATTACACAGCTACAAATTTCCTTCTCTCCAAATACTCTTTGAATACTTTCCAGATGAAAAACTATACTGGTTCTCTCCAGGAGGCTAAATGTTTTCAAAAAGCCAGATGCACTTTCTGTACTAACTCAGATGGTGGTGGTCTCTCTGCTGTGTCGCTCTGCTGTGTAACTGAGGTTATAAGGTCTTAGAAAAACGAAAAGGCCATCTCTATAGTATTGAAACACACAAAACATAAGAAGTCTGGAAGTAACGTCATACATATTTCATCCTTGACTAGAAAGGTTAGGGAGTAAATAAAAGAAAAAAAAATTCACATGATAACTTACTGTTTATAGTAACTATATAACACAGTTGAGAGCACGTTCCTAAGAGTGAAGCATGCTTAAACATTTGGAAATGTAGTTATTGTGGCTACAGCCCAGGTATCTGGTGACAACATTCATGATGGAGCTGTTAGAATTCATAAACACACAAACGCAGCCAACAGCTCTGAGTGCACGAGGGACTCTTGCCAAGGGGTGGAAGTTTTCCTTCACTTGCTGGTAAGGTTATGGAGGGAATATAAACTGTGTTTGTACATGAATCATTATGATTTTTAAGAATGTCAAGGGGGGGCCACATCACAGCTTTTCTCGCTAAAGCTACTAAGATCACATATCCGCACTGAGCCAGCCTCTGCAGAAGTTAATGTGCCGGGGACATTCTGAAATCCTACCCAACCCTTTGATACAGCGCAGCTTCCTAGACAGTATATCACAGGGATCTAAGGTGTCCCAACTATCCCAAAGAAGTGAAGGCATATGCTGCACTATAGTGGTCATTTGTCAAGTCAACAATGTTGATTTAGCCCGTAGGTGCTCAGTCAGGCCAGGCTCCCAAGAGCTGCAGGTGTGAGGCCCCGTGGTAGGTAGTCGGCGGTATTTCCGGAGTGCTCCTGTGTGCGTGAGGCAGGCTCGCGGCAATGCTGCCGGCGCCCTCGGGAGCCCACGCACCTGCTCAAGTAAGAGACGTTTATCCATCGCAAAGGACTCGAACACTTCCATGAACATCTACCTCAGAGTTGTCTTGGACATCAGCCACCACCCCAGTGACTGCTTCCCTTTCACTGTATACTAAGACAGACATGAACAAAGATGATTAAAGATGAGATTCTGCTCTTAATTAACCAATATATATCTGGAGAAACTCCTTTGAAGCAAATGGAATTATACTACATGTGTTTCACTGTAAATGAGATCAGAGTCTGGTTTTAGGAAGTTACTTGACAATTTGCGATGTGACAAACTAAACAAGGACTAAATTCAGTCTTCAGTAAGAATCAAGCTTCCTAGAATGATAACTAGTTCAGGCAGTGTCTGTCTGAATCTGTTTATATATCTATATATTATCTCTCAGGAATCAATACAGACACATAGCAAGGCAACAAAAATCAGTCAAAAGTAAAAATCCATAGGAAAGATAATCATACCCCTTTTTGTCTCAATCATTTTTCTCCATTGTGATTCTATCTTTGATATCTGTTCCTTTTATAAAAAACATTTGTAAACTATCTGTTTTAAAATGGAAATGATGAAAGGGTGTTTCTATAAACTTAATTTTGATTTCTACATGAGTTTGCAATCTAATTCCAAGTGTATCCAAACAACTGAGAATTCTATTTTAAATTACACAAAGAGTTTGAACGGAAAGGGCCAGGAAAATTTTCACAATGTATTTTCATCTGAAAATGCCAATTCATGAAAAACTAAAAAGCTCACAGGAACTTGAACAGAAGAGAGGTTTTGAAATTAAAAGAACATATTTTCAAATGAAAGAGTTCCCTTTTCCATTCAGATTTTCAAAAAAGTAGTTTAAGCTGAATTTATAACATTGAAAGTCTTGAAATAAAACTGGAACATCTCAATAGACTCAGTCCAAGCTTCAAGGAGATTTTACATTTGAATAATATTTAGATTGGCTTTTCATCCTAGTTAGAGACAGGAAAAATATTAGACCTTGAAAATTCTCATGAATTGGGATAATTATAGTATACCCAGAAATACTACTGTTCTAACTCTTCAGAAAATCAATGTCACCTTGTATTACACCACCATTGGCAGTCTGTGCCTGAAGTGTTTTCCTGATACTTCAACAATAGTAGGAACATTTTGGTAGAAAGTCCTGAATAGAGCTGAATTAATAATTTATTTTTCCTTTTCCTAAAACTCCAGAAAAACGAGATAAAATTAATTAGAAAAAGGCTTTGTTCAACCTAAGATGAAATTAATTTATTGGGTGCTTTTAAAGTTGTTAAATAAACCAGTATGAAATTTCAAAAAGAGGTGAAAAGATATTTTGATTTTTTGAAAATTATTATAGATTTTTTACAAACTTAAGTCTGCCTTTAATTAAAATGTTTTATCTGAAAAAAATCTCTGAGCTGTAGTCCTAATTTAGAATTCTCATCCCTCTGCTATATATCAAAAAGTTTACTAGAATCAGTGCAATATAAGGGGTTTCCAGAGATATATCCACTTTAGCAAAGTGTTTTGATTTTTTTGGAGTGACATTTTCTTAGGTAATATTTAAAGCTGATACAAGCATCAAATCAATAAAATGAAAGATGAAATCAATACGATGAAATATTATTAACTTTACATGCTTCACATCAAATGAAATTTCAGTTTGAAATATCAGCATTAGTATTTGATTGAATATGCAAGATTCTTCATCTGGAGATTTTCAAATAAAGAATTTTTAAAACTTTTTCCATTCTGTGGAATTCTTCATTATTGCCAGCTTTGTGGAAAACATCACTTATTTCCCATGGGATGTAAAAATGGGTCCAGTTTTCCCTCTGAAATGATCTGTACAATACGGTAGCTGTGTAACTGTGTGGCCATGCTGGCTTGCCACTGACACTGTTAAATTCTGTGTATATGAACTTGTCAGCATTCATCTCCTTGGGGAAGTCAATAATTAGTTTTTTTCTGAGCCTTTACTTCCATCTGCCATGGAAAGAAATAGGGAAATAGCAAATTTCTTATTTCTTTAAAATCCAGTGCCTTGGCTGCAGCGGGCATTACCGGCTCTAGGCATCACCTTCGCAAGCCCTAATTTGGTAGCTACTCTGTCTGATTTGTGCAGCCCCCAGTTAATGTGACAAGCAGAGCTCGGTACTACCGCCCCAGGGCTGCAGCTCGGCGCCGGCCGGAGCGCTGCCCCGCAGCCGCGCTGCGCCCACGCGCCTCCGCCGTCACCCCCGGGCCGCGGGCAGCAGCAGCTGCTGCTCCGGCATCGGCCACCCCCGGGCTGCCAAACGACGCCGGCGCAGCCGAGGGCAGGCACCGCGTGGCGTGGGGGGCCGGGGAAGCGCCCGCAAAGTCTCCGATGGGACAGACGCTCAGCCTTGTTAGCCTTGACCTCTCGGGAAGGAAGTCCCTCCGACTTACTTGCTTTGCTCAGGTGCCGGCAGGGACGGCGGCAGGAGCTCGCTTTTGGCGAAGGGCTTATTTTGGTGGGGCGCACACAGAGCGCGGAGGAAGCGCTGGGTGGTTTCAGCTTCCCTTGTGAAGCACTTTGGGGCTGCTAGCCTACGGGCGACCCATGGTACGCGCACCGGAGCCCGCTGCCCCCGCCAGCCGTGCCCCCACGAAGGGCCGTGCAGGGGTCTCCATGGCTTCCCCGGGCACCGCTCTGCTCCCTACCCATGGGGTGTCTGCTGGGGGAAGCCTTCGTTTGATACTAAAGATACTCGTGTCATCTGCGTAAGGCTGGTTGCAGCATATAATCTAGCTGCAAGTCACAGTGGCACCGGTTAGGAGCGCAAGTTCTCTGCTTAATCAGTGAAGACAGAGAGGGAGGTGAAGAAAAGCAATTGCATTACTCTGGGACAAGAGTACACACATCAGTTTTCTTTGCACCATTACTGTATCAAACTCTTTAAATCTTTTAATAATATTTTTGCCATGCCATTTAATTGTATTTGTATTATTTTAAGCACAGTTGTAATAGCCATACCCTAAATAATACATAGTCTGCTGTGAGAAGCAACAGACAAGGTGTCAAATCAACATTTAAGCAGTTTAGAAATTCAAACTTGTTTAAGAAATATGTGGTCTTCAGAGTGTCATTGAAGTACTGTTCTCACCTCACACTACTTCAGCATCATGGCTTGGTTAAACAATCTAGTCAGTTCAGTAGAAATCTTTAACCTTAAATGTGAAAAAACCCTAAAATCATTAAACAATTCATTGATTGCTTAAGTCACTTCAAGCAGTATAATCATTCTGATATTAAGAAAAGGTGAAATGAACAACAGGGAATATGATTTAGAGATGGTACGATACCATCTCTTGACTTTAGTGCCTTCCTGCTGTGTGTGAGAGAGCTTCTTTAATGCATTTCTAGATCACCAGAAGCGTCCATCCTGGAGCTGCGGGGTGCTGAGCCTCAGTGTGCCCCGGCTCTGTCGCAGCCAGACCATGGCTCCACTCACCGTATCACGGCTGGACAGTCCTCCCTCTCGGCGGGCAAACAGAAAAGCAGTCGTGGCAAACAGCTTTACCTGTCGGTCTGGAGCTGAGGCTGTAATATATTAATGGCTGCCATAGAAAATATGAAACCGATTATTTGCCATGAAATGAGAGGGCTGATCCTCCCCCGCCGTACACATTTCTGGCAGCGTAAAGAAACTGCCTCTTGCCTTTGCTTTCTGATCATACAGTCCTGCCAGGGTCTCTCCCGCCTTACCTCCCTCTTCATCCACTTCTTCACAGCCATGTCTGAGAAGGGGTACATGATCATGGCAAAAAAGACAGGAACAGATTTATTCCCTGGCTGGTTTTGGCCATACTATCAAGTTCAAAAAATAAACACAAGCAAGAGAGAACCACACCTAATACTTCAATTAACAGATCACTTCTAGCACTTACTATTTGAAAAGTACTGCTGGCAGGTAAATTTTCCTTCAGAAAAACTCTATAAAATGTACTCGCAATGACTCACAAATGACTAAGCCAACAAGGTTTTATAAAAATTACGCAGATAATCCACTAATTCTTGGGGATGTAATGTTCACTTCTTGGAACTGTTCAGTAGCATTCTGTAATAGGAATACAGGTTTCTATTAAATTCCCCTCAAACTTTTCCATGGGGTTTGGAATATTGTAACTGAGTGAAAACTGTTGCCAACCACGTTAAGTTTACCACTGCACCACGACATTCCTAATTCAGTAGTATTTTTGATGAATGTGTTTGTCAGTATCTGACATTTGTTACCGTGCATGCAGTGCCACTAAGCAATCTGATACAAGTCTCGACTGAAAGATGCCACAAAAGTCTATGAGGAGCTGAAGATGACAAACAGATGCAAGGAAAAAAATAGGTGCTATATACAGCTTTTAAAAATTGGCTTTCTTACATATTTTTAAAATATTGTCCAAATGACCCTATTGTAACCCTCCCCTTTATCTCCAAATTGCATGCTAACCAGAGAATTCCCATCATCTGCAGTTTTTATGAGGATTTTGTAAGTGGAGAGAAGATAGCAAAAAAAAGTTATGTCCTGCCTTATTACGAGAAATGAATTCTCCCCACTTAAAGACGACTTTCATTTCGGCATACACTTAGAGGGCACTGGAGACAAGTAATAATAAATAGTCAGATGTTAGAATCTAGTTTGCTTTTAAGCATTCATACAGGGCAGAGGTAGAGAAAACAGAAGTTTAGTTAAATTCCAGCATTAGCTATATGGCTGCAAAACTGAAGCAGCTCAAGTGAAGCCAGCAGAGATCTCCAGATACCACCATGTCTGACGAGCATTTGGCTCAGCTGCTTACGAGGCTCAGCAGCAGCTATCGTCCTTGTTCAGTCGCACCAGCCCAGCAAGCAGGACTTCGGCGAGAAGCGGCTAGCTCCTTAGTGGCACATCTGCTAGGTATAGATGGCGTTCGCTTGAATAGCTTTGCCAGTGGATGACATGCCAAGTCCTTTATACTAAAAGGCTTGTGCTTGACGCTAATCATTCACTCTCTGCCAGTTAACATGTATATCCTTCTAGGAAATACTTTGATCTATACTGGCACCTGAAATATAGCAACCAATGTTACTAGACTGGAAATGAACAAACAAGATCTTGTGCGAATTGCCAAACGGCACCGCAAAACGCGGGATGCGGGTTACAAAGCGTTGCCTGGCAACCAGGAGAGTCAGGCACTCCATTTTACTATTTTGGTTTGAAATAGAAAATAAATGGCCTTAGAGTTATTTGAAATACAGGAAGAGCTAGAACATAATACCACTCTGGAGAAATCTATTTGTAAGGAGTGTCTGTCATGGGAGACACAGGGAGCTCTGAACTCAAGATTCAATAAGTAAGTGAAGGAGAAACTGCCTTTCAGATATATTGCCTTAAAATGTAAATGTAGCAGTAGTTTAAGGTCAGTGCATGCATTCTGCTATTCAATCAGGATTTAAAACAATTGTTTATTTTTACCTTTCATCTTTAAATGCTGAGGTTTTTTTTAAAGAAGATGATTAACTCATCCCCTGTTTGCATGCACGGAGATGGAAGTGTAGAGCAGTTAGTAATTTACCCAAGCAAGTTGCCAAACTGTGCATAGATCACGGGCATCCTGAATCTAAGCAACCGTAAAAAGCTTCTGTCCAACACGGCCTCCTTCCTCCTTCCCACACAGCTGCCCCCGTGCTTGGCGGCTGGTCTTTTTCACGCAGATAAAAATAATTGCTTAACAATACTGTACATTTATATAGGAAAAATACAGGTCTCTGCAAACATCAGTTAAGTCCCCCATACCTCAAAGCAGTTATTGTCGTTATTTTCAAATGTGAGAAACTGAGGCAGAGATTAAAATATTTCATTCAAGTCACACAGAAAATCTACCGAGATCTGAGGCTAGGACCAGGACATCTGCATTTGTCTGAGCAGCACATTCTTCTCCTCTTCCGCCACTGTGCATTCCTATTTCAAACGCGTTTAAACCAGGTATGACTGCTCCCCAGCCATTAGGAAATGTCACTCAAGCAATAAAACTCATTTGCAAATACCACTTCAATTTTTGGCTCTCGCGCTGTGCTAATCGCAGCTGTAAAGTCTCCACGCAAGTGCTCCGACCCGCGTGAGAGGCGGCTGGCTAAAGCGCTGGGAGCTGCGGGAGCGCGGCGCAGGGCCGTGCTGCTCGGAGACCTTCGCAACCGCCTGGTGCAGCCCGTGAGCGGAGCTGTCAGGAGATGTCAGGCGCTTAATCTATGTAACGTCGTGTGAGCTTCAACCAGCAGCCTTCTGCACAGTGCCACGTGTGCCGGCTGAAAACGGTGCTGCCCATGATTGCATTGTTTGCCTGGAAGGGACCCGAGATCCGGATCAAGTTCAACAAGATCGATGTCATTCTAGTTAGTGCTGTTTTTCAAGCACACCCCTTCAGTGAACAGAAAGCCCTCTGCATCCATGACCAGACTTTCAGGGCCAGATAACTGACTGTTTCGGTTTCTTTCAAGTTGTATCGCAATAGACACACACAGTATCCTGGATACTGGACAGATTTAAAAGTGGGAAGAAAAGGTTCCAGCACACTGGCTTTAAAAGGGAGAACAAAGTGAGCGAGGATCAGAGGGAGGAAGGCGATCACTGTGACACTAAGACAATTAATCACTGCCAGATGTTAAGGGTCACACAGCACTGCACGCTGGGAAGAGCAGCAGGGGCTCTTGGACAGGGAATAGAGGGAAAAAATAACCTGTCATGTCAGTGAGCTAGTCAGAGGTTTAGGGTTCCTGTCGTTTAACTATTAGTGTGCTCTTAATAATAAAATGACAATGCACTGCAGAAGGAGGGGAGGAAGACAGGGGAGTTGGCAGAAAGGGGGGAGTGACAGCTTAATAATCCCTGCCTCTCAAAGCACTAAAAATACCATCCCAAATTCAATGTTCTTACTTTTGTAATGAACACGCCAGGGTTCCTGTTTGATTAATAGAACACTTGTTGACTGACAAGGACAAATGTGCTTGGGGTTTGGACATAGCTGCTGTGCATAAATAATTCAAATTGTGCTATGGCCAGGGCTCAGCTTGCAGGGGGGTTCTCAGAGAACCCCCTACATTTCAGCAATTCAGAACTTGGTCTTAAAAGAGAAGCTCGTAAGTCTTGAGGCTGAAGTTGGACAGAGAAGGTTGGTTGGTTGGTTGGTTTGAAGTATTAAAAAGAAATCAACACCCTTTGGAAACTGCAGACTTTTGTTATGGGAGTGACTGTGGTGTCTCTATTTGCTCTAGTTTCAGTCCTGTCACATTACAGCAAAAACGGATGGCTCTACCTTGAATAATGTAAGCAAACTTGCATTCATGGTTTGTCCCTCACTTTTCCGATTAACTGTAACACTAATGACAGCAATATACACTCACCCAAAGACATGGGACTTCTTGCTTTGAACTTTAGAAATCATTTTCAAAGGGAAGAGTTCATAACATTCTGTAAATGGTCACATAGTTGCAAAGATTTCTTGCATTTCTTTGGGAAATGATTTTAGTTTCTTTGAGGTATTATCACTTTAAAATGAACCCTTTCCACACAAAGACAGGCTTTTTACCCAAGAAGTAACATTTCCCACTGAAACTGACCCCTTTTTTTGCTCTTAAAGAAATGTTTAAGTGCTCAAATATCTGTCACTCTTGTAACTATTTCACACCCCTGGGGCCCACACAAAAGCTTAATGGAAGGAACAAACAATTAGGGCACTCACAGATACTCTGGGTGATGCATTCAAAGACAGGAGTCTCATATAAACCCTACCTTCAAAATTTAGCTCAATCCCCTACAAGTATGGTGTGCACGAATTCAGTCATACCAGTCAGAATTGACTTCTGAATACTTTATCCACCTGATGTGAACAGGCAAAAACTTGAAGTAGTGTGTAAAATGTTAGCTGTTTTGCTATTTATTCTGCCAAATCAGAATAGTTCTTTAAATCACCATCTAGGGGATAAAAACAGCTATGCTATTCTAAACATTTCATCAAGGTACTATCAGAGTGGAATAATAGCAAAACTGAACATATCATTAGATTAAAAGCTATTATACAATTTCCCAGAACAGTCCACATACATTCTGTAAGATCTGCTCTTTCCATTCAATTGTTTGGATCTTATAATCTATGAGATGACTTTTGGTGCTCTAAGTTGCAATCCTGATAAGTGCTGCTGAGTATATTCAGCTTCCCTTAACAGCCACAAAAGCTGAGATTTCTTGGCACTTTGGAGGAGTGCTTTGTTTTGCAGGATCAGGCTCTCAAGCCTTAAGCAAATAAATGTTAGTTTGTTGGATTGTTCTGAATATTTTTTTCAGATTCTTATTTTTTGCAATTGGTAATAATTTAAATACATTATATTACATTCTATAAATACACAGAAAATCTGTTTTCTCTACCCTCTTCCATCTCAGATAATACTAAATACTAGATAGGTAGTCCTCAAAATGTGAGTAACCAGCCAACAGCATTACATCTTCTTCAGTCTAAGAAAGCAATTGCTTATTCATTTCCTTGACTCACTAATTAGAGTCTCAAATTGTTCTTGCAAATCTCCATAGGTTAGGCAAATCTCTATAGAAATCTCTACATTGCAGTTAAGTTCCAGACTGTAAGGAAAAAGAATGAGCAGTAGCAATTTTTGCAGTTTGTTGAAATGAACACGGAGATTGGGAGCCAAGACTCACCAGCCCTCTTCCTACCATTGCCGCTAAGTGACTTCAGGCAAGATTTGGTCTGTGCTTCAGCTGGCTCCTTTGTAAAATAGGAATAAGTCTTCCCCAGTGTTGCTGATAACAGATTTTCCTGTACTAATGAACACCACAGTACTGGGAAGAATTATTACGGACAACTTCAGGAGAAAGGTAAGTCAACAGAGAACTTGCATGTAACCAGCCAGTCACATCACAACATCAGCAAGCAAATCTTAAAAAGCTTTAAAAAGCTGCCTAGGTAGAACCCTATAGCATGTCCACCTATTCAGCAATATACCTAACTATCTAACCTCCACTGAAGTTAGTGTAATAAATCTTTCAGGTGATGTGACACATTAAAAGTCCACTTACCAACATTACTTCATAGCATGAATGTCTTTCCTATACTTATGTTAATATATCACAGCAGACATGGAGTGCACCTGCCTCACTTTCTCTCTGCAATTTCCATAGCACAGAAACAGGTCTTGGAACTTGCTTTCTAAGCTCTGTCCCACAGTTTAGTTTGCTCCTACCTTTTCTTGTTGCAGTTCACTGATGTCAGAAATGTAATAGATTGTTGCTGCTGCTTTGTATTACTTCTGTTTCCAGGTGGCCCAGGACACTCTGTGTCACCATGCTCTGAGGGTGCTTTAAGGTGCACTGAACTTTGACATACGTTGATTCGTGAAGAAGCTGCTTGAAGTACTGATGCACTGTCTAAATAAAATAAGAAGCAGAACTGGTTAGATGAACACAAGGCACCTTCCTGCATCTCCAAAACATAGTTTTTCCCTGTGGGGCTGTTTGATGAAGTTACTTTCAAAAGATAACAAATGTAAAAATAAAACAAATGCTGTAGGTAAGCCAGACGTCTTTTGGGTGGCTCATTCATGCCAGGAATTTCCAGCATATAATGAAAGTGAGAATAGCTGAAGGCCGCTAGGGCACACAATACATCACATTGCTACAGTCCTATGCAACCTAGTTGTGATGTTCCATCTACTTGAACTGTATTAGCCATTTCATCATTTTATAACATCTGGCAAAAGACCAACATATATTTTATCTGTGCATTCTTACAGATATAGCAGATTGAACTAGACTAAATGTAAAAAGTGTGCATTATAGAGATGCATGCAATTGTGCACATTATTACACACTGGAAATACTACTAGGGCATTTGCATACGTAAAGCTTTTTTTGCTGCACAGAGCTTTCACACATACTTGAGTTTGTTTCATACTTCAGATTATTCCCCTAAATGGCATACTGCCACATGAAGCTAAACAATCTGCTGGATCAGTCATACAATTGCATTTTTACACGTTTTTTACACATGCGCCTACCAAAAATATCAGAGCCTGCATGTAGCTTTATTCTTTAGAAGTCTTATTCCACTCCACAGACTTCGGCCCCAGTTGGCACAACACAGGCTTAGTGCATGTGGAAAGCATTGGCAAAAAGAAAGCACAAAATATACTTAAGCTAGCAAACAAACAAAACCAGATTGGCTGACATCCAATTTGAACTGTAATTAAATAAACCTCTATTACTTTTATTCACTTGGACAATGCAAATAATTAATTAAAAGAAAGAAGCAAAAAGCTACCAGAATTTTCATCTAAAGCTTATCTTTAGAGACTTGTTAACAATCAGATGCTAATGTACGAATCACGATTTTAATTTGTGATGATGATTAAGGTGAATGTGTACTCATTTTAAGGACTTACCTCTCATTACTAAAGTAAAACTGACCGGTAATATAACATAATGCATATTAAAAATAAGCCTTTTTTCTAATGGTAGGAAAGATTTTTAAATTGCTGTTAACAAAACACTCATCTCTCAAATGCTTTAAAGGGCATTTTTTAAACAGGTCCTGAATTATACAAATAAACAGATGTTATTTTACCTGCAGTAGTATTAATTGTCAACTCCGTTTGCAGACTATATTCTCAAAACAACATAATTATCATTATGTTGTTTACTCAGCTAGTAAATACATCAGCAAGCTGTTTATTTTAAGAACACTTCATTAACCTAATGGGGTCCTGGTCTGAATGAGATGGCTTACCTGCTCCAGCTAAGTTTTTCTTTGAGCATTGTAGTAGAGTATGCACCTAAAATATCAGTGGAATTTAACCTCCAGTTTAAACTAGAATTACATGGTTTACAGGATCAGAGCTAACTTTTAAAACAAGCCAGATAGACTGTTTTCTTGAGAGAGTTTCAACTGAACAAAACACATGTAGACAATTAGCCTAGCTTTAGAAGTTGGCCAAACCCAGAGAAGAGCTGGAAACATGCTCCTTAGTGTTTCTCATTAGAGACCGAATGACTGAAAGGATTTGATGGTAGAACAGCTGGTTCGCTGCTGGCCTTTCATCTCCGAGACCTGGGCATAATGTGCCCCAGACTCCCGGGAGCAGGAGTTAGGTGGAGTCAGAACAGCCCTAACTGCACATTGATTTTCATAGCATAGAAACAGTGCATAATTCACAGGGTGACAGAGCTGGCAACCTCCCTGTAGAAGAGGGGGGATAGGATGCAGGGGACTGCTCCTGGTGGGAAGGCAGGTCCTGCAGCAGCGGGCTATGCAGCACTTGGCCTAGCACTTCCCACGTTACTCCCGCCATGCCTCCGCACCCCTTGTCCACGCTTTGCATAAAAAGAGCATTACGGCATTTGCTAATCTGATCCAGTCTTGTTGGGACAACTTCTAAATTGCCTGAAAATAAATGTAGATTTCCTCTCCTCACAAATAAAAGATCTCAGCCCCAACCCAATCTGATAAAGCCACTTTAATTCACTACAATTCAGTTGGTTTTGTATTATAATCCCTTCAAGCACAGCTACATCTGCACATTAGTGAATGCAATCATCCTCCTCAGCATCGGGAGGGATTACATTTGAAGTGCAGTTTACTTCAGCAGTTTGCATGGAATTAATTGATATCCTACTATTATTCAAAATGCTTTAATAAAAGAAGAGCTCAGTGCATGTAAGTCTGTGTATGTTCACTAACATTGGTGTGGTAATCAGATAAAACCTAGCCATATTAATAAAATAGTACAAAAGGAAACATTAAATGCTTAAATACAATGTGCATACTGTGATCTGATATGTTGATTTCCTCATACTTTTCACATACTACCTTGAATTTTGATATTAAGCCAATATTTCTCACACTCAAGGAAGCAAATCCAATTCCAATATCTAGTTTCCCTGTAATTTTTCTATTCCCAAAACCAGTACAATTTATACAGGAGGACAATTATGACACATTTTCTCAGAGGAACTGTTTTCTGGAGAATTCTTCACTCTAATTATATCTTTTTTTTTTTACCTGTATGCTTCAAACATTTCTGTATGAGTATGTTTCTTCATGTACATTAGTAGAGCCCACATTAGTCAAAGACCATCAAAACCCAGTTTCTTACAGATAAAACACCTCAGCTCTTGCATAAGGAGTACACAAAGTCTGAATCATTTTACATATATGCTAATTATTCTAGAGACAGTTTTCTCCTTTTCACAGTAAACTTATGGCTCTTGAAGCTGCATTCCCTAAGGACTCGCTTAAAGCACCTCTGCACGTGGTGTTGAAGCAGAAAATAAGCAAGGTGTCTACTTCCCTCTTACTCCTGTTTAATCTGATGACCATTTCATAGTTAGTGGTCTCGCAGAAACCCCAAACTATCCTTCATTATCCTCCACGGTTACATTCTACTTCTCAAATATTTATCTGCTCAGCTACACCTAATTACCCCCAATGTTGCCTCTTGGAGAAGGAACCACTATCAGGCTCTTTGGATCACTCTTCTCAATGTTGCTACATGAACGATGAAATTACAAATCTCCCAGTACTTATTTTCTTACAATTGCAACATCTGGAGCCAGTTAATAACATAAGAATCACAAAAGAGGGAAAGTTTCTAGCCTTTGCGGTTGCCGAGAAAAGTATGTCAAATATACCCTGCAAGCCCACAAACCAGAAAATAAAGTTCTAATTTTATTTATTAAAAATATCATTAATTTTCAGTACTTAGGGATGACAATACCATATGGCTTAAGCTCTCATGTTAGTGCAATCCTGATGCGTGGACTCATATGACGGACACGCAGCGGGGCGTTTGCTTGCCCAAGGAGCATTTTCTCGCGCTCGGGAGGATCTGCAGGGCAAGGCTACTGCCACGGAGTGTGTGCCCAGCTTTGCTGCCGCTCTCCTGCTCTGCTTTGCTGCGTGCCAGGCACGTCTCTGCCAACCTGCTGTGCCGGAGAAGTGCTGCTCCGGAGCACAAAAGCGAGAGCAGCGCCGCACTGCAAATGTGCGAAGTGCAAGTGATGTGGTGGGGAAGAACGAGCTGGACACCGAAAGATGGAGTCACACACTCGGCAAGTGTGACTTCAAAGGGCTGTATTTCTCTAGAGTTTCCAGACAGCCATTTCCCACTGCAATACACCTATTGCTGCCATTCTCTGAGGTACTCACCTAAAACATTATATGTGTAATGTTAATGGATAAATCCATCCAAGATACCTCATATAGTATGCAGGTGACACTCATTTTACTGTCCAAGATTCACATGGTTTTATAATTTGCTCAAAGACATATTAAATACAGGTTTATAACACATGACAAATGCCAGGAGGTACACAGCTACTTATTCATAAATCAGTTTTACATTGCAATGTTACCTACAGAGTTACACTCTGGAGTTAAAGGTTTTGAGAGAGATGTGTTACAGAAAAACTTCAAGAGACAACAGGCCCTTTTGGTTTATGTACAGGAAGGGTATGAACAGAAAAGAAGCTCTTGGAAAGCTTTGGAAACCTTTACCATGCAGCTCTTCATTATTTTTTCCATTTTTGAAATCTTACTCACTCGAGTAAAATGACTGCCACCTTCTCTTCAACTGTTTCTTTCAATCTGACAGGCGGCAACTTTCTGAGCCTGACTTGGTCACAGAGGGTTAGGAAAAACTGCTTTATGTTGTCCTTCCCCTCTCGTTCCTCTGTTTCTCTCCTTTTTCATCTTTCTTGTGAATTTAGAGAGCTTCCCACTTCTAAACTCTCACACTTTCAAAGTGTGACACAGAAGTTTAACACATCTAGCTTAATATTTCACAGAAAAGACTTTCTTTCTGAAATATTCTAGGTCAGCTTTACCACTGCCATGGGAAGCAATTTTTTTAGGTCCTGATTCTGTTAAGTACCAAGTATCCTCAAATCCTGGCATCAGGATTAATCCCTTCAGGTGGGATTATGGTTTCCCACCTGAAGCTGATACAATCAGAGGACAAATTCTGGTCCACTGCTGTCAACAGGAGTTGTAAAGAATCACCAAGGAGGAAATATTCATAAAATGGAAATGGAAATGGAGAAGAAACAGAGCGGAAGGGCTTCCAGCAATGCAATGGATGTTGCTCCACTGTGAGCGCCCCTTACGACAGTTTTTGTTTGTAACGAACAGCGGCTATTTCTCGAAGGGAGAGAAGAGGCCGGCTGCGGGCTAAAGCTGAGGGAGGCCTGGCTAGCGCGCAGCTGCTGCGCCCGCGTGCAGGAGCGAGCAGGTCCAGAGCGCAGGACGCAGAGGGCTGCAGGAGGAGGCTCGGCTTCCCGGCCGCGCCGGCCGAGCGGGGCCCGGAGGAGCGGAGCGGACTCCACCCTGCCTCTGCCAGGAGCGAGCGCTCCTTGTGCCTGCGCACCGGGCCAAGGGGATTCCTCGTCTCGGGAATCTGCGTCAAGCCCCTGTCTTCCTCGGACCCTAGCTCTCAGAGAACGGTCGCCCTCCTGCTCTTGTAAAACTCGTCCAGGGAATCAGCTCCGTGCCCTGCGCCCAGCCTGCGACCTCCGCCTCCTCCCCACGCGCTGCGCGCTGGGTCTCAGCCCTCCGCCACGCTCCCTGCCCCTGCCAGCCTCCTCCCTTTAGCCACGCGTTTCTCTAGCTGTCCTGCCTGTCCTCTCCAAACCTTAGCATTTGGTTTCAAATCTTTGTCCCCTGAAGTTGGAGCATTTCTGAATAGGCAAGAATTTGGCTTATAAACATTTTTAAGGAGTTAATAACTTGGAAGTTTTTCATGGGAACGGGAAAAGGCAAACCTGAAGTTATTCCTCTCCCTGCCAAATTTGCCGTCCCTTCTCCCAAGCAACAAAGCACCCAGCAGTTCTCCACCACACAGTTTTTCATATATTTTAATAGAGGCATTCTTTTTTATTTAACCTGTTTTTCAAGGATTTTCTTCCTTTTAGATCTAGAGATTAAAAAAGCATTAGGAAACTGCATTACTTTTTTAAGATGAAGACACAAAGATTTCAAACATCTGACCCATGATCTTTATTCTAGCGGTTTAGGACTGACCAGAGAAACTAAAGCTGTGCCACTACGTCATCTAATACAGCAAAAGTTGGGGAGGAGGGTTAGTATTTTCTCCACTATTTAGAGTGGCAATATCTTGTGCACTACATTCATGCATGCACAGAAAAAGTAGCAAGGCATCAGACATTCACACTTTATGAAGTGTGGACTGCATGAAGCTGGTTTTGCAGCAGAGACAGTAGGCACTTTGCACAATTCTGTAGAGAATGTAAAGTTGCTCTGATGGCATCCAGTAAAATAAAGGCATTTAATAAAATGCACTTCGTTTTCAAAAAAAAAAAAAAACCACAAAACCACAAAACCTTGAAAATAATTAAGCAAAATATTAAAGCTGATCAAATATTTAGACTGAAAAATAAAGATAATGGAACATTAAAGCTGCAGGGTAATGCATTCACAACTTACAAATGTGAAAGTTAAGTACAGGTTTGCACTAAGATGCAGATTTTGCTAGCCTGATCACTGAAGAGCATTATTCCAAGAACAGTGCACCATACAGCTCTCATCTATTTTTTTATATTATTTTACATGTTAGATGGATAGAACAACTCACTAATATCAATTGGAAAGAAAGCCAGAAATTTCAGCTCTGGAGCAACTTGAGGAAGTTCCAAATAAGATTTTAAAATAAAGCAAACAAAAAAAAAAAGCATTTTTTTCCAGAAGAATGATTCCTTTCCCCCCCGTCTGCCACCCATCCATCTCCGCCAGAGGCCAACAACAGATGTTTCAGAAACCACACACTGGGCAGACACAGGATCATCTGTCCCTCCCTCCATAAAGGTCTCATCCAAAGGGAAAAATCAAGAGCATTTAGTTCAAAGAGCATTCTGGAACAGTAAGTAGCAAGTCTTCCATTTTAAATAGTTCTTACCTTTGAAAAGAAAAATATAAGTGGAATAATTTGAAATTTTCAAATACAGAAAATTCCATTACAACTGTAGAAGAGTCTAAAAGGTATTTTTGTCATAGACGCATTCATCTCAACCCCCTCATGGGAGTGTGTAATCTATGAACACAATTAATGCCGAAAAAGTATTTTTGTAGAATTAAGATAATTACAAATGTATCACAAAATAAAATCCTGCTGGAGAAGTAACATTTTATAGATTTAAGAAACAAATGAAATAGTTTCACCCCAAAACATATATTTTTCACCTTAAGTTGGCAAATATATGTTTTTCCAATTAAAATACAGATGTCCATTTCCCAAATATCTGTAACAAACACTTAACAGGAAATAGGATTTAAAAAAACAAACTACTTATTCAAGATTAATAGTAGCACTTAACAGAATGGATTTAGAGATCGAAATCGAGATGAAATCCTCACTGCAACCCCAGAGTTTAACACACGTCTTGGCTCGCTCTGAAGCGCGCAGAGAGCGGCCGTGCCCTCGGCTGGCGCAGGATCGCAGGGCCGGCGAGGCGGCTCGGTGCCGCCGCTCGGCTGTGGCCGCGGCGAGGCCAGGCCCAGCGCAGCTGCGGGTCCCCCGGGACCCTCGTCACGCGGCGAGGGCAGAGTTGCCTCAACCGCTTAGAGCCTGACTTTCTCAAACGGAGGCAAGGGGTGCTTTACCAATTAGTAGACGGCTTGATTTTGAAATGAAGCATTTTGGATTGGAAACGTGTTGTGGCTTGTAAATCTAAAAAGCACCTGATGCAAGCGGAAGAAAAGATCATGAAATCATTTCAGATGTCACTCGATAGCGTGGTGTGAACGCAGCACTGTGAAAGACAAAGTCCTAACCAACAAAAATATGTTTTCATATCAAGGAAAATATCTTGCCGTTAATAATGACCTGAGTGGCCGAAAGCGCAAGTAACTGAGGTAAGTGCTCACGCTCTGGTGCCAGACAGACTCCAAGCAGGCCAGCCCGGCACCAGCTGCAGCCTGGCTGATTTTGTTTGCTTGTTTGTTTTTCTTCCCATGAAGAGAGACAAAGGGAAAAGAAGTTATAGCAATTTCAGAGTGATGAAACAAAGTCACATGAAGACTTTTACATTTACAAGGAACAGGTGTCGACATGATCCTGGCAAAATTTCTTAGGCAAAAACAAACAGTGGAGATATAATTGAAATCTTAATTGTATTCCAGCTGTAGTGTTGAGTTCAAGATAATTAGGAGATCTTTTTTATAATTATTTGTGAATGGGACACATATTGGAGACATACCACAGTTCTGTTCCTTCCACATCCACAGATTCCGTTTATTCTGGAAAACCCAAGACTCAATATTTAGCATGAAACTGATGTATACTGATGTATATTTACAATTGATATCAACAAAATATTATTTAATCCCAAAAGACGTTCATCAGAATTGTCTTAGTCAGGGCCTATTGTCTCCTGTGGATGTGATGGCTTAAGATTACTGTGGTCCCTCACGTTACGGCACGCAAAATTGCATGCGAGGTCACAGAGACCAAGGAGACAAAAGAAAACTCCCAGTGTACAATGATGAAATATTTCAAGCTAGGGAAAGTTTCTGGATTATGGAAATGCATTCTTTCTGGATACTTTTCCCCCCTCAAATCCTAGCCATCTTTAAAAGCAAGGTGACAGCTCTTATAAGAGAAATTTTTCTTCTTCTCTGCTGTGATTTGATTCAGATCTCCTTTCCAGTGACAGAGAGACTGCCAGACCGCGTAAGCCCGGAGCTCTCTACAGCAGGCAGTCCGCTAATGACTCAAAGGCTGGGTAAGACACAGAGAGAGGCACGTACAGAGGGAAAGCGAGAGGGACAACAGCACTGATTTAGCTGTCCAGACGTTTCATTAGCCCATCCGGGGGGCTGCGGGCCCCGCGCTCGCAGCCCGCCGACCCCGCGGCAGCAGCGCCCATCGGTCAGCCTCCGCGGGGCTGCACCATTGCTACGCCACTGCAAACCACGGGTCTCCAGAAAGCACAACAGGTGGAAACTCTAGGAGTGTTTTCAGTGATTTGTTTGAATGACTTACATTTTTGGTCAGCAAAGTTTGAAAACTTTTTTTCTTTTAACAGGAAGTTTCATTTTTTCTTTTTTCAGCATCAGCTGCAAAACTGCCTAAAGTCACAGCCACATGTCAAAATCCTGTCACCTACATTTAATGATTTCTATTTTCATTCCAAAAATCTCATCCATTTAACTTCCTCACTGCTTGGCTATTACTCCAGCATCTGCACTTCTACATTTTATCAACGTCCCAATGAATTTCAGTGGAACAACTTCATGGTCACACACATACTGTAACACAACTATAATAACCAGTGTACTAGATGGACTTTGCTCCTTCAGAACTTCTTCTTCAGCAGAAGTAAAGAAACAATAAAGTAATTTCATATTTTTTCTGATTGTAGTTTTCCACTTCAAATTACTTTACCTGGGTTCATACCACGTATAGCCATGAACTTAAAATAACAAAGTTAATGGACCTTTGCCTTAGCAGTAAATCAGTTTTACAGGAGCTGTCACAGTATGGGCATTTTGAGAAAAAGGCGAGCATGAGACTCAGCTGAGTAGAACTGTAATAATTAAATTAGGTCCACTCTGCCCAAGCACCGTATTATTATTATTTGATAGGAGATGTTTGTAACGAGGGATGAAGTGTTGACTCAACAGGCCAGACAGTCCTGGCAGAGCTCGAGCTATCTATAGCCTGTACTATATATAGCTAAAAAATGAAGCCTCATTCTGCAGTTCCCCTGCTGTACAGCTTCTTCCTAGAGAACAGCATTCTGGTCAGTTATGCTGGTAAATAACAGATCTCTAATTAATATCTTATATTCATTATCATGATTAAAAACAGTATGCTAGCATACCAGATACTCAACCAAGACTAGGATTCTATTGCAGTAGGTGCTTTTGAAGCATCTTGGAAAAGTCAGTCTTGTCACGTCCTGTTGAATTTACAGAACAGATGGACATAAGCAAATTAAATTTGATCCTCTTGCCCAGGTCCCACAGTTGATACACACCGCTCGGGCAGGCAAGCAGACCAACACCGTGGGACAGGGACAAAAGCATTTGCTATGAACACTTATACCCATTCTTGGGAATACAGCTAACTTCATGCCTCAAGCCCATGAAGTCACTTCAAGCTTTTAACGATGCTGTGAATTGCTTGCTCCCAGATTTTTAAAGTAGCTTAACACAAAACTTACTTTTCTACTAGTAAAGACAGTTTTCAGCACTACCTGCAGCAGGAAGAAGAAAGATGGATTACAATTTTTATTGTTTTGTTAAAGGGTGTATGAACTCTTCTTTTGGACCAAGGCCTCTTTCTGGCCTCTAGGCCTATCTGTATATGGGAGGAGGTCTGCTTTCAGACTACTCTTTATACTTCATACAAAGTACAGCTTTGGTCAGCAAGATTTAAAAATAAGGAAGAATACCACACTCCTTAAAAGATTAGTGTACAAAACATTACAGTTGAATTATTGTTGTTACATAAATACTTGCAGCCAAGGAAAAAGGACATCCAAAAACTGAATTCAGGTGGATTGGTTTTTTAGAGACTATTATGATTTCTAAAACATGGACTGTGGAGTTAGCAAACAAGATAAGCAGAGTCTTAGTCAAAAGAGCAGATCATTGTCTGGAGAGCAAAAAGAAGTTATTTTGTTTTCTCCAAAAAATATACCTAAATCTACCTTGCTCCATGGAAACAGTGTGCTGTAACCATACTCCACTCCATTCAGATAAAATGGATTATATACTATATTTTGAGATATTAGAAATATGGTGCCAGGAGATCAGAAAGGCAGAATGAGTGAAACAGGTACAGAGCAGAGCCAGGGCATGTACAAAAGGATCAAATTAAGTCTGCATATCCATTTCCTGATTTCACAATTTCAGAAATATTTTAAAAATAAAATGCGTATGTATATATGTTTGAGCATGGGTCTGAAGACTATGAAAGTCTTAATTAGTTAGGGCATTTCTCATAGGTCACCCAAAAGAGACAAAAATAATCCACAAAAAAACCAGCCAGAGCTAGGAGCCTGGAGCCTTTGCTTTAACTTGAAAGTTTCCATCAGAAGTGTACAAAGAATGTTTCTCGTCCCAGAAGGTGTCTCAGAGGGGCTGCAGATAGGCAAACACTAGGGAGAAGCCTAAAGAGCAAGGAGGAGACACAAATGGCACCAATTGAAGAGAGAAGAAAGAAGAAAGAAAGATATTAAACCCTCAACTACATTTTTGTGGGTCTGCCTTCCTTTTCACAGAAAAAGATGGTTTTTTCACAGTGAGTGGTTTAAAGGCTTCTTTCAGAAATTCCACATTGTCCTAAGGAGACTGCTCCTTTTAAAACTCTCAAAGGCTGGCTATTTTTCATTTTCCTTCAGCTACTTCCATTTTTATCATTCTGCCTTCTGGCTAGAAAAATGTACTTGGCAGCATTTGTCAGTTCCTGCAAACGCTGAATCTGGGGACCACCTTGTCCTCTACTAATGGAGAGATTTACCAAGGGCCACTGAACATCCACCAGCAGAGCGTGGGGTAAGATCTAAAGTGAATCGCACTAATTCAAGCAAACTACAAATATATACAATGTATACCACCACTTCAGGAAGTAATATTGTCATATGTTCCCTGATGTCTAGCGATAACAAAGAATGTGTAAAACAACTTCTTTATAAATGTTGTGATACCTTCACCTCTTTCCCTCTCCTGCCCTATGCAGCCATGATCCTGAAGGCTAAAGAAAGACAGGAAAGCAAACATGGAGGTGGTGTCTCCCAACTGAAAGCTCCCCGCTGGACCCTGTTAGGTTTTGTTTGCCATTGTTTATTATGGAGATAGGACTTGGGGCACCATTTTGGCCATGAAATTCATCCAAGCAAATCCAAAAAGGGAAAAAAAAGAATAAAGGATTTCTAACTTTCTTTTTGATTCAGATATTCCACATGCTACAGAAAGAGGCTGTTCCTTTTATAGTTGTTTTCAAAGGCTGACTTTTCCATCTTCTTAATCTGACTTCATTTCACTCACTCAGCCTTCATGCTAGCTTTTAACCCTGCAATGTTTGTCAGATCCTACAGCCATCAGACCCACATTAAAAAGAAAAAAGTCCTTCTAGTATCTGATCTACCCATTGAGAAGAAGAAAGGAAAGATTATAGCAGGGGTGTTGTGGAGTAGAAGAAAAGAGAACAAATGGATTATTTTGTTTTAGCACATTTTTATACTATCTCCACATCTGAGGAAAAAAGTCTTTTCCATCCTTTTGGAGTCCCAGCTGTCTTCCTGATTCTCTCGGAAAGAAATCTATCCCGATACAGAGAAATTATGCACCACTTCGATCTCATATCTCCTTAGCTGAGAACTGAAGAAAGATTTCAGTGGTAACAGGGTCTTCTATAGACCTTGTGTGAAGTGACTTTACATCCCATTAGGGAACTATGCTGCAAACTTCAAATGCATCTACAGCATAAATGGCACTAAGATGTTTGTGTTTAAGAAGGAAATCAATAACATAATACTAATGTTTGAAAGTGCTTTAATTAACAATGCCTTTTACTTTTTACATTACTTTTCTTGGGAGTTCTCAGCTTTAAAGTACTGTTTTTATTTCTTTGCATTAAATTTCTTTTTATACATAAAAAGAAATGTTGCTCTATTTTAATAATTAAATGAGAAATGGTGATACGCTTATGCAAAAGTAAGAGTAAGGGAAAATCATGCCTGGGTTACTGGATATCCCTTGGAATCCTTCAGCCCTATGTAAAAGAGAGAGAGAAATGAAGAGCGATGCCTAGGGTGAAAAACACAGGTGACTTGCTTCCAGAATTACAAAGAGGATATGAACTGATAAATTGGCTAACAAGCAAATGTAAGCAGGAATTTGAGTTTGTGCAGCAACCAGTAGCCTAAGTATAAACTTGGGAACTGTTCACTTTTTGCAGAAGTGTGGCAAGGGTTGGATACAGACTGATACAGGATCCATTTTAGCTAAATTATCTTCTCTATTTAATCTACAGGATAAATAAAAATGATCACATCGTCTTTACCTCTCAGATACAACAAATTATCTTCCTCCTGTACTCCTTTTTCTCTGAGGCTGATATAAAGTTACCAGATGGGTCATAATGGAAACAATATCTTTGACCTCTTTGTACCTGAGCAAATGACCTCCTTTCAAGATGAATTTTCCAGAAAGCAGATAACTGAATTACCTGAGTGCTGATCCACTTCAAAGGGTCTCTTTATAGGAGGCATAATCAGATTCTAATGCTTTGATCAAGGGAATCTATCAACCTGCTTACTCGATCACAAACTCTACTATTTGCCATGAAAAGATAACTAATCAATTACAGAACATACATCTGCTCTGAGTAACGTTATTGATGACTTGATAGAAGGAATGTGCAGTACAAAGAATAAACCCCTAGGGAAAGCTGGCAGTGGTGGGGGACCAAGGAATTCAAGCTTGACAGGGGGTGGCCAGCCAAAAGGCAAGTTGCTAGTGATTAAGCAGGAGCATCTGTTGTGCACTCCCTTGGAATGGAACTTAACAGAAAAAGGAAGGGATTCTTGTTCAGATTTGGTTAGTTGGTTTCCTAGTACGGTCTTTCAGCACTAATTCTGCCACTCCTCCGATTCCGCCCCCTTGCCAGAGCAAGCCTAGTCAGCTTCCCAGCAGAACCTGGATGTTTCTGCTGGACTCGACTGAGGAACTACCCTACCGAGCTCCAGGGAGGCTCGTACAAGGGCAGAGTTTATTCACCCATCCTGTGCGACATGCACAGCTCAGAGTTTACAAAGTTTGTGTTATCTTTTCCCAAAGGTCCAGGGTCTTCTAGGCTTTTTCTCAAAGACCTACCTGAAGCGGATGTATTGCTCCTTCATGACTCTAGAGTGTCTATTTTTAGTATTTTAACTTTTAAGTGAGCAACAACAGAATGGAACTAAGTGATAGACAATATTCCAGCAACTCTGTTTTCAGCCTATTCTTTTGTTCTCTCCTAAATCTTTGCAAACTGCCACAGGTATTTTCCAGAAATGCTATTTCCACAAAATCAGATATTTCCTACCAGAAAGACATTGAGTTTTATATGACTGAGATGAAAATTATTAGATAAAAAGCATGTGAACCAAAACCGAGGAAACAGGATCAATTATTCAACCAGAAAAGTTCTGAGTCCAAATGGGACTTCATTGTTAAGAAATGACACAGAAAGTTGCCAGGCATATCAGCTGCAATATACAAATCTTACTGTATCATGTGCTGCATGTTTTTGAGCTAACCCATTCCAGCAATCCACACGATAGGAAGCAGGCATCTCCAGTGCTGTCCTTGGAGACTTGATATCGATTCCTCTTCTCTCTCTCGGGTAGATTTACTTAGGGCTCAGGCAAATCAATCAACAACCGAATATGGATAAGAGTGTAAATCAGAGTATAGATATTTTGTGGAGGAAATAAAACAGAGGTGACCTAAAAAGGTATTTGGCAGTAATGAAGAATACAGATACAGACTGAATGTTCTTGTTTGCTCTCTTCTAAAATACAGACAACGTGGCATGAAGTAAAAAGGAAAAGCATAAATATAAAATCAATGAAAGAAAACATTTAACAAAACAGTTACTAAACCTATGGAACTCACTGTAAAATGACATATTTCTGTCTGAGATATTAAAGAGACTGTAAATATCTAATTCCTTTTTCAAAAACATCATACATAAATAGGTTATTATTAAAAAGGACATGAGTCCTCTGCTTATAAGCCAAGGTTAAAAAAAGGGTTACAAAAACACTTTTCCCTGTGGAAACAGGTTATTCTGCAAGGACTCAGCCCTGCTCCACTAAAATCCATGAGTCTTCCTATTGAGTTCAAAGAGTAGGATCATGTCATGAGAATATTTCTTGCAAAATCTTGTGCTCTCTCTAACACTAAATTTGATTGATGTCATGTCTGATTTTGTATGCCAATTTTTGTATTGTACTGTGGTATGAACCATACTGCTATTGAAATTAACCTCAGTTTCCATCTATATAATGCCAACTGTTTGTGACATTTGCAAGATATATGCATGTCTTGTTTTCTCTTTATCTTCAAAAGGTTTCATATAAACGCTGTAAATCTGAGATGTATTTTTATATAACCTGCCTTCCTTCTTTCTCCTAAATATCTTGCATGCTTTTGGATTCTTATGTTGAAAACATTGCAAGTGAGAAATTAAAAGACCAGCATGAATAGTTAAAATCCAGTATAATAGTTCACATAAGTAATCACACTAGACTGTAGTCATGACAAAATTCAAATGTAATACTACATCTATCTGCTAACAAGAATCTCAGAGAATCTTTTCATGTGTTCAGACACACGTGAAATCTGTGCCAGAGGAGAAAATTTAACCTGTATTTTCTCAGTCCCATACTATTGCCTTGGTCTATCATTCTTTATATGACATTTCATTAACTAAATTTGAGAAATTCAAAACATCCTTGTTTAGCAGTGTTTTACAATTCTTGACAGAGTTATGCCCAGCCCACAGTTGTCCTCCTTTCATTGGCGAGTAATGTGATTCACAAGAAAAAGCATATATAATTGCAAGTTAAAATATAAAAAGTGTTATTCTTTGAACTCTAAAATAGACTTGAAGCTAAAGTTGGAAAGAATCTGAGGAAAAAATTTTGAAAGCTTCAGAACACTGAAAAAAAAGGATTGCAAGGGCAGTCATCTTTGCAACCTTATCTACTCTAAATAATCTCATGAACTCTAAATAACCTCAAAGATTCAAATGCTTGTCTATTCAAAACTTCATGTTTTCCCATATCCATTTAAAATGAAAGGGGCTTTTTTTTGATTAAGCTCAGTGGAATTAGGTCAAACTTCAAGATTAAATTTTATTACTTTGCCTTTGTTTAATGCTTCAATGGCCAGTCATGAGCTAACTTGATCTCTCTCAACCAAGTCAAGAGCTGACTGGGCAGAGGTGAAGAAAGTCTGCAGAAAAGAATCGCCTCCCATTTTGGCCTTGAATCATAAGCATTTGCAGGAGGCAGAGAAATAAAGTATCTGAGGTGGGGACAAAATTTTGCTGAATCACTCAGGTAAGTGCCTCAGCCTGAGACCCTCCTGCCATGAAAGGTTGCAAATCTTTTGTGGAGGGTAGCCCTCATAAACGCTGGCTACAACAGCTGAAGTTCAATGGCAGTAATAACTGTCCACAGGTTTCTAAACAATCCAGCAATGTATGTGCACCTCTTATTCCTTCTCACATTTTGAATCTATGTTTAGTGGTTTATTATATTTCATTTTATTTTATTTTCAAGACAGAGGAAATCTATAATCCAATAGCAGAATTAACAGCATTACAAGAAAGGAAAAAAAGCACTAGTCATTCAAATTCAGTTTTTATGCACCATGCCAAAATAGGCTGACATTAAAAGCAATAGCGGTGCACTGAATGAATTGTAAGATTTGTTTTTATCTTTCTTATTGAACAGATTCCTGCAGTTTACTTTTTTGAGCATCTTACGGCATCTTTGGATCAGCCAACAAAGAAATTCCTTTTGGACACAGCATGTGGTCAAATGAAGATCCTGTTCAAAGTGACATGAAATCAGAAATATTGGCTATATAACAGGTATTGTCTTTTTCTATACCTCTGTTCTTCATTGTCAGTAGTTGCCATAACTGAAGAGACACACTCACAAAGAAGTAAGAAATGTTCAAAGTGGGCAACAGATGCTTTATTAGAAGGCAAACCTTTCTCTTTTCTCTATTCATTTTATCCTAACACCAGCAGGTTTCCAAGGGGGAGAAAAAGCAGCTTTGATGCTTTTTTTCAACTGCTGGAATTTTTTAAAGAGGTCCTAATTTCAAATGCTCTAGTGGAGTCTGACTTAGTGCTCTTATGTTACAAAATATTTAATGCTTTAATAGTAGGATCATTACCAGTTCCTCTTTATATTTGCTGTTTTTTCTGATTATTAATTGGTCAGACAGTCCTAGCTATTGGTACTTACAGAATTCTCCTCCTCCAGAACCCAAACAATACTCCTCTTGGGTGGCAGGGAACTATGGAGGCCCTTTGACCTGAGTAGCCTGGGAACAGTTCCTGGGTTTGTTCCAGTGTCCTATATGAAAACACTTTTTACCTTCACATGTATATGAAGCTTGCAATTTGAACACCTTAAAAAGACTTATTACACTGGTGCCTACTCAGACTAACTTCTTAATTGAAGTCAGTTGGAATTTTGCTCAAACACTGAATGCCGAATGGGACCCAAAGAAAAACAACCTCTAGATCCCAAGCTGGGGTGAATCAGCCACGTCGCACTGAAACCTGTTGGTATCCCACCTCAGTGCTCCAAATGCGAATGGCACAGGGTCAACAAAGCAGCATCCCTGGGGCTCAGTTTCACATAGAGACCACATTATACTGTGTTGAAAGTTTATAGACTTCACTGGAGTCGTTCCGGTGTAATTTGGAAAAATAGCAGGTGCAGCACATTCTTATATTCCATGCCAATGAACAGGGCTGAATAGGCATAAATAGGGCTTAATGCCTTTTTATGAAACCATGTAGGAGCCATGAGGACTGGATACGCATCTGTAGTGTGCGCGTTCTCCCCTTTATGAAAACACATAAACTGCCTTTCAGCATGGAAGTTTTGCTTATACCAGTAAAAGTATCAAAGCAACAACTGACCAACCATGACCCAAAGACATGAAAAAGATGAGATGCTAACAAAAGTTTGCAGGCTGCAGGGAGAATTACTAGCATATAATTTTGCATAGCACATCCCATTTGATATCACTCTAGAACTATGTTGTGAATGAACATTTTAATTAATTAATACCTGGTCAAGTTATATATTCTGTCCAGTTGCTAATCAACAACTCAGGCTCAGATATTGCTCTCCATCAGCATAGCTTAATACGGTTCAAGAATGTAGAAACAGCAACAAGTAGAAATGGCATTTTTACTGCACATTTCTTCTTCTCGCAACCCCAACAAAGACTGTTTCCTTCCCCCTGACTTAACCTAGAAGGTTCCTTATCACAAGGAGAAGGGACTGAAAGAAGTTGTACTCCGAGGTGCATTTCCTCCTGGTCCTATTCACTTACGTGCTCTCTTGGTTGTCCTCCCTTTCTTAGGGGAACGGCAGGGCTACCAGAGCCAGCAAGGCCAATGCTAACTCTGGTTAACATTAAAGGAAAAGAGGTCACTGGCTTTTCAGACTGGTTTCTCTGTCTCCCTCTAGGAGCCCAGTGACTGCAGAACCAAAGCTTTATGAGGGCTACCTTGCACAAGTTAACCCACAGGTTAACCCTCTGTCCACACTTTTTAGGTAAGAGCACAATTTATCAGGTGATCAGTTTTTACTACATTATTATTATTATTATTAAGCATTCCCTCACCTTCCAAAAGCACAACTATGCAGTGAAAAATTAACTAGCAGTGGTAACTTTTAGAAATTCGCACAATGCTCAGACTCAGCAAGTCTGTGACTCCTTGTAAAATAATCACCTTACAAAGTTGCATACTATCAGCATTGTTCTGAGTCTTCCAAATGCAAGTACAAGGGGCACTGTATTGCTAGAAAGCCATATACATATATATTTTATACAATACAGCAACACCAGTCCTGCACAGAGCTGTACAATTATCCAGAAGCTGAATTTCTTTTCAGCAAGGAAACAGTAAGAGTGACAATTAAAAACCTACAGCATACACAAAACTACAGCTTTCACTGACCATTACCAAAAATGATGATGACCATGACCATGGTCGTCATTACTTTATTTCCAAGGATATATTCATAATACTGAAGTATCCACTTCAGAGGAGCAGAATTTCTATTCTAGTTTTTATGCTCATAAAAAGGAATTAAAATGTCAGCATTTTCGCTCTTTCTTCATATTTTATGTATTAAGTTCAGTGTAAATATATCAGAACTAACACAGCAAATGAAAAAAAAAACTCCACTGAGTAGCACAAATAAAAGTAAATTATCTACACAACAGGACCATAAATTTCACTATTGGAAATGTAAATGTATTGAAAAGTGTCTTTATAAAGTAAGTGAATGAACTTCTAAAATTAAAATCAGGAAAGTCGGATGCTATGAGGAAAACAAAAATGGGGAGAAGGTCAAGAAAGATCAACAGAGTCCATTACCAAGCAATAAAGCTATTGGGTAGATGAACTGGATAGATTAACCTGTAACACCAAGGCTCATTCAGAATAGAAAAAAAGAAGTGATAATTTAAGAAGTGTGGGAGTGACACAAATGTACAGAAATTTCAGACATTGTCTTTTAAAATAGGATACTGCCGCTCATACCTAAATATATACATACAACACAAGATTCTGTTAAACATGGAGCTTCAGGCCAATATATATGGCTAGGGTTTGCTCAAGAGGGAACACAAAGCAGTCATCAGAAGAGGTGGCCAGTACAGTCTTGGATTTCTATCTTTCTGAAAATCAAGTTGTGTGTGCTTTCTATTCACTATGTCTCTACATTTCTAGAAAATATTTTCATTAGACCAGCAGATCAAAACTGGAAAAGAGATTTCTTTTTTGCTCCCCTGTCACAGATAGATTCAGAAACTATTTGTTCTTATCAAAGGATTAAAAGCCAGCTTGACAAAATACAGTAGTATCTGTTGTCAGGATCAGCAGCCACTGCTACTGCTGCTTTAGATGATACAAAAACTTTGGGAAGCATTGACGTAATAAATGAGAGCTCTGAGGGAAAGAGGAGGTAAATATAACGTAAGGCAGTCCTTATGCAACAGAGAGCATGAAACATGGTGAAACTGCTGAACTCTTCCTCCTAATGGTTCAGTAATTCCTTCCGATGGAGAGGAAATAACATGGAACAAATTTTGGAAAGCAAATCCTGAGTGACAGAAAAGAAAGAAACGGCCAAGATGCAAGATGAGTACACAGCATGCAGAGAAAGTAAATAAAATGGAATTAAAAAAAAATAAAATCCATTAGGGTCAATATATGAAATCCTAGACCTAGTAAGTGGAACGGGAGATTTTTTTTTACCGACTTCAAAAAGGCCAGCATTTTTCCTGGTGTCTTTATTTGGATAAAAGAAGCCACAAAATCTCTAATATATGGAAGTGATGGAAACTTCATGTTAAATTCCAGCCACAGACATTCCACTCCTTCAACTGCTGTGCCTCAGTATTGAGAGTTTCCAAAAGGCATTCACAGGGTAAGAATTTACTCAGACAGAAGACGTCTGTTTACTTCAGGATTTGACTTTCTCTAGAAGTCTCCCATTTAGAGAACGGCATACTTAGTTTCTGATCTCATCTCTAAATGCATGGGCAAAAACCCACCTGCACATACAGAGAGAAGAGACATAGGCTACTACAGATATCGTGAGTGATCAAATCAAGCCCCAGGCAACTACTTCGTACTAGCAGATCTCCTCTCAGGACTGCCTGAAGTACTACACAGCCTCTTGCAGTTTTATCTAAAGGCTGGGGTTTGGAGGCACCCAGGAAGTAAAACATTAGACCTGAAATGCTAAAATTTCCAGGGAAATAACATTCATTTGAAGGAGGACAGAGGTATTTTCATCTGCTATCCACTGCTGAGAGCAAGCTTTTAGCACAGTGCCAAGGTCTAAGATCCTGAGAAAGCTAGGCCCTTGCACTTACTTGATCATCACCTATATCAAACAATTCAAACAAAAAGAACATCTCTCATGTAAATCTGTTCAGAAAAAGAACGGAAAGACCTGAAAAGGTTAAAAGCTAGAGCTTTCAGAGCTTTTATTCATACCAAGGAAAAAAAGAAACGGTGTTCAAAAGTTTTATTCCTAGGCCATTTTCAACATTTCTCATTTCAAAATCCTGCTTTTATAAGAGCACTCTTACTTTATTCAGAAAGTTCACAAATAAAGAGTTTCTTTTTCTTTCCCTGTACACACATGCGTGTGTCTGAGAATGACAGTAAGAAAGTGTAAGTCTTTCACGTGTTCTTTATGTACTCCCTTACCGCAAACAACATTGGAAGAGTCTGATGGGGTCAATTTAGGAAAGTTCTGTTACGTTCCAATTTTAAACCCTTCTCTGCCCTCCCCTCTCAATTAGGTCGTCACTTCAAACATCACAATAATTGTTATTATCTGGGTATTCAAATAATATGCTGGCAACTATATATGTGTATGTATCTATACACAAACACACACACAAAAACATACACATATATAGATCCAAATAAATAAACAATCAAATAATCCAGAGGAAATCTTTTCTGTGCATAAAGACTAGGCCAGATTACATTTAGTTGCATCCTGAATCCTTTTACTTCTTCTTCAATGAGCTACTGCTATGAGAATATATATTTCAACAGAATCTTTTTTAAAAAGTATCCCAGATATCTCAAAAGAGGAATGAAAAATATACCTTCCAAGAACACCCATAGAGAAGTTGCTCATTTTTGTGGATTCACATTTTTCTGATATTATTGGCATTTTAGAATCCTTGCTACTACCAGGGTCCTTTGATCTCTATAACTTGGCACCACAAGATTTGCCCTCTGTATGTTGTGAAAACCTAAAAAGGATTGTTTAAGAAGGGCAGCTTCTGTGTAATTGCACATTAGCCATACTTAGAATGATTATGGCTTTCTTGACATCAGAATGATGGGTTATTAGCAGTATTTTAAGGCTTCTAGGCTGGGAAAATTGTAACTCATCTCTGCATGCTAACAACACTTGAAGCTACAGTGAAGATGAAGAAAAGGTGGGTTTGCTACCACATTACATAAATCAAAGACTTTTTCTTACGGGATTATGTGATTGATAAATGCTCACTCCCTCTCCTCTCTATGCTACACCTTCTTATGTTACTGAACCAATACAGACAGAGTCTTTTCTGTATCAAGGATTCAGCAACAGGAACATTTCAGAAATTACAACACAAATGTTATCCAGGAACATGATAATAATCCTGCCTTTATTATAAAACCTGCTATATCCCAACAAAACCTTCCAAAACATTCTTTATGGACAAGAAACCATAGTTCAGGAATGTAGTAGAGGATGGCAGATCAGCTGACGTTTGCACAACCTGCTGTATGGTTTTGGAATCCCACCTCACACAGATAGGTCAAAGGCCTGGCTAGGATAAAATCCAGGCCCTTTCAACAGCAATGACAAAACTCATATTTCAGATCAATGAGAGCTTTGCCACTATGCTAAATCAGAAAACTTCAGCGGGTCAAGATTTAATCTTTAATTTGGAAAAAGGAATCTCATGTGCATCCACATTTGTTCAGATGCTGCTAATTAAGTAAATACACAATGAACACCAGGCTGTTATCTATTTTTGAGTCTAAAATATGACATTAACTGCAATGACTTTTATTTGCTCTCAGAAAACTGTTCCTGCAAAAATGAGAGGCTGTTTCTGGGAAACAAGGCTAATATACAAAGACCACATGAAGTCTGGAAGAAATCAGTTTTACAAGCACTTAAAAAAAAGAAAAAAAAAAAGCACATATGGCATGCCAGAACTGTATTTTGCCCGTGTGGTCTGACTGGTGGCCTGCTGACTGGTGCTAGAGAGCCTGTCACCTTCCTCCCACAGAAGATGAGAAGAGGTTCCCCTCCAGCCCCAGCCCCCAGCTAGACTCCAGGACCTCCTTCCTGCTCCTCCCAGCACCACCACCACCACTGCCACCGCTTTGTCGCTCCTGACCTAGGTGCCCCACGGCAGTCATTCACCATGGGGCAGCAGAAGGAAGTGGCTGATGGCTAAGGGGGCAGGCTCTCCTCTCGGGGAGCAGGAACCCCCTGCTTCGCCTGCTGCCTGTGCGCAGGACAGACTGCAAAGGCTCGGGCTAGCCTTCAGGGAGCACTTCAGACAGTGATGTGGTCTGAATAGATCTGAATGGATCACGCTCTTCTAAAACGACAAAGCTACAAAAAGGTCATCCCTGTGCAGGTCGTCCCAAAGGAAGGTCAATAAAACCTTCCTTGGAGAAGAGAAGGCTGAGAGGAGATCTTATCAATGTGTACAAGTATCTGAAGGGAGGGTGTCGAGAGGATGGGACCAGACTCTTTTCAGTGGTGCCCAGCGACAGGACGCAAGGCAATGGGCACAAACTGAAACACAGACGCTTCCATCTTAACATGAGGAAAAACTTTTTCACTGTGAGGGTGACAGAGCACTGGAACAGGTTGCCCCGAGAGGTGGTGGAGTCTCCTTCTCTGGAGATATTCAAAAGCCGCCTGGATGCAATCCTGTGCAATGTGCTCTAGGTGACCCTGCTTGAGCAGGGGGGTTGGACTAGATGATCTCCAGAGGTCCCTTCCAACCTCAGTGATTCTGTGATTCTGTGATTCCTACCTCATCACACAGTGCATATTTTGTGGCTATTATGCAGGCTACATTCAGGCAATGTTTAGAATATTCTTAAACACAGTACTAAGGATTATTTTTTGCACCATGTGTATTCAGGTAAATTAGTCACCAGGAATGCACACTGTTAAGCCCAGATGGAAAGAAAAATAAGTGTATTTTTTAAAATTACAGTAATTCTCAAAAACAGTATTTATTAATGTTAGTATGTGTGACTGTGCATAACAGTTTTAAGAAGACAATATTTTGTAACCCCTAATATGACTACTAGGCCTCTATAGAAAAGAAGAAAATTCTCTTCTGGTCTTAAAAGATCAACTTCTCTTCAAGTTCCTGTCATATCACAGGCTTGGACAACTATGGTATGGACCCTACCTACCATGGAGAATGGCTATCTGAAGGTAGAGCAAATAGTTTTCTTTTATTGCCTGTTTGGTGCTCATACCATCCCCATTTTCATCTTTTATCTTTTTCCTGGCCAAAATAGTTACCAATCTTTCTTATTCTTTTCCTATTTGTTAATATTTTAACCCTTTTTCTAAAGCTGAGATTTCACAGGATTTGTAAAGTTGGAAGATCTTCTTTTTCTTTTACTTTCCTTTAAGTTTTTGGTAATTAGTAAGCTGTCTGCAGACTGCCATTTGCAGAAACCCCACAATAGCATGGACTTTTAAAATGACATTTATAAAATAGCATGATGTCTGAAAAGCAAAATTCTTCTAGTTATTTTCTCCAGAATATCTAGGATAACATATGTATATATGTGACGCACGATGTGTTATTCTGGTAGTGTACAACTACTGCTGTCAAATTCCCAGGTGCTCTCTGGCCAGCCTGTATGCACCAAGATAAACACAATCATTCAAATTATGCACAATCTCACTCTGTTAACTCTTACATACACAGAAGAATTCAGTCTGTCAAATTTTCAAAATCAGAAAAACTTGTTTAAATTTTATTGTGCTAATGCAATAAATAAATATTCTGCTTCTCATTCCAGACCTGGGTATTCTTCAGTAATTAATTTCCCTAATAGTGGAACTAGGAGGAATCAGAGCTCAAAGAAGTTCAGCATCAATCAGCTGATGAGTTTGTCCTCATTCTCTTGAATGTAACTTAAAGAGGAACATTTGATCACTACCAAATTTCTGAAGGGAATACCATTTCAATGTTAAGACTAATGAGACTAGTTTAATCTCATCCTTATAAACAAATCAGCTTAAGCCTAATGAAATCTTATTTTTGTAAATTAATGCACAAAGGAAACAGTTCAGTGTAAACAGACTTGTAGTGTACATTGTTTAGAGACTATTGCCTTTCAAATTAGCCTGCTTTTCAAACATTTCACGTCAAAAATATAGTCAAAATGCAAATGTAGCATAAACGGCTCTATAATAAATGTTCATTCAACATTTATTCTTTCTCAAATCATCTTTTAAAGCTCTTTCATGCTAATGTCTAGAAGATGTGACATTAGAAAATTTGCTTTGACATGCTAAGGGGCTCCAAGATTAACAAAAAGAGAAAGAACAAGATAAAGCTTTCAAAAGACCTATTTCAGAAGAATTATTACTTCCTTTGAAAGTCTTCCAAGGTTGCAGTGCATTTAAGCTTGTTGGCATACATGTAAATGAAGGACTACAAAAGTATTCCACTAAATACAACTTGAATTAAACCTTCAGGCTAATGTTAAGGAATGAGGATAAAGGCCAGACCCTAGGCTGGCAATAACTCATTTAAAATAAGTTCTTTATTTGAGGACATCAGTAAGGGAGAATTATTAAAAAAAAAAGGGGGGGGATAAAAATATCAATAGAGGAAATTATAAATGTAATTCCCATGTAAAATGGCTTGGACTGATGGACCTTTCTGATTGAGCACCTGGCATTCTAAAGAGGTATATTAAAATACTATGAACCACACAGTAAAATAGAAACCGTTTCAACTGTTGACTTCCTCATTCTCTTTGCATAAAAATGCACCACTTCTCCACAACAAAGTCTTGATTTCATAATGACTGAAAGGCAAGGGTGATGTGGTTATCACAAAAAAATTATTTTGGCTTTTAAGCCTTAAGCTGTGATTTATGCCTCCAGTCCTTTGACATCCAAGGGAATGCGATTACAGCCATTCCAGTTGCCCTTTTTACTTCAAGCTTCACTGGGAACACATAGCATGTAAGAGAATCCATTCTACTGCAAAGTATTCGCCTTTGTATTTGCTCAGCTGTAAAGCAAAATTGACTACAAACCCAATGCTGCCATATCTTTTCAGACAGAACTGTTGAAGGATTTTAGCTTAAGAACAGATTGTAGGATCAAAAAAAAAAAAAAAAAAAACCCTGCAGGTGTCTGATTTGGGACATACAATAAATATAAACAACTATGTCCAAAATTCTGACCATGAAAATGATCCCTTAACTGCCATGTTACCCAGTAGACATCAAAGTCTAGAGACAACTTACTTTTTTTATCTTAAACTATTCTGTGTGCCTAACGTTAGAGAAGGAACTAGAAATCAGGGCTCGTTACATATTCTTGATTTGCAACAGACTCATCACATGGCCATTGCACATCATCTTCTGTCTTATCACAACATTAGAATAAATATACTTATTTATCCTACAAAATAAGATTGAACAATTAAATTAAATAATTCATGTCTCAAAAATGTTTGAAATATTTAAATGGAGTTCATTTGCAAAGCCCAATGAAATAACATCACAATTGCTATTTAAGAAATCCTGTTTGTTACCTTCTGTTCGTAGCCTCATGCTAGCTGGCAGTACAGTAGCTGCATAACAATTTCCCAATTACTGGTAATGATGGTCTCATGGCCCCTTTTTTAGTATTGCTTTGTTTTCTTTAAAAATGTGTTCAGTTTACATTTAATGGTGCTTGCAATGCATTTTAGAAAACATCAAAGGCTTTAAATTTGATCACAACTTCACTACTAATATTCTTAACCTGTTGCACAAAAACATACCTATTCTTGCCAAATGAGTATATTCTTTTCTGTCACTACCTTCTGATCATATCAGCCTTTTCATGCTGGTGACTCTTGTCAGCACTTAAAGAGATCCACTTGCTCAAGGAGCAATAACATCAAAGCTTCGATTCTCCTTGCCTTGCCCTGTATTCCTCACACTCCTGTTTTTAAATCATGCTATTGAAGGTACTGTTTCCCAGAACGTAAAGACACACAGCCTGAAAGCGGACCAGGATAGACCAAAGAAAGACCAGGCAACGGTTAGTACTTCACACCCTCTTGACCAAAACAACTCGTCTCTCGCAGTGGAAGAGACACCCGGGCTTTGGACATCTCTTTACTATGAAAATGCTGCCAGTGTCTGGTCCTGTACAGATGGGCCAATTACTAGCCAGTATACTTAATGAGACTATTCCAAGGTCTACTGTAGTAGCAGGTACCTCATTGCCTACATTACCTCATAAATTGCAGTTTATGCTATCATAATTTTTACGAAGAAGTACTTTTATCAAGAAGTACTGCTTCAAAGGAAACAAACCATAGCAATAGCAGCTGTAAGGGATTGTGCTTCAAGACATCCTTCTCATAAGTATCAAAACACTGTCCAAACAGACTGCCTTGAAAAGAAAATTTGTCATCAGCATTTTGAATTTACATGTACATAGGTAAGAATTTTTATAGAACAGCAACATATGGCAGAATATTTAGTGATGTGTTTCTGGGAAGACATCATTTAAAAGAAAGAGAAACAACTAATGGAGAACTCTTTCTTTATAGATTTTCTTTTTCTGATGGGACTCAAACGTATATGCAACTTCCATATGCCAACCATCTAGAAAATTTCTCCAATTAGCAGCTATACTTTCTACAACTATGCAATCACAACCTCATTACATGCTTGCCAGTGTGAAATCTGAGTTTGGGCAGTTTTGAGGGGGGATCTAACCATCTCAGTATTCACAAATGCAGATAGATTAGCAAGGTCATTTATTACTACAGTGAGTGCTATATTTGCAAACCTAATTTTGTGCAGTTTTATATGTAAAATCAGGCATAGCAATGTCCATGCAGAGAGCTGGGCAGGTAGGGGGCCAGTGGTCAACTGAAGCTCCATCTAACTAAGGTTTCTAAGAGATGTACATCTAAGTGCAGACATCTAATTGATGTTTCTGAATGTTAAAAATCTATCTCCAGTATTATAACATAATTCAAACTTTCTAGAAATTGACCATTGATAGCTTTATTGTAGCTTAAAGACTGGATAATTACTTAGTGCAAAATGATGTGTCCTGCAGACACCTTAAAAACAGGCACAGTCATACACAAACAACATAAAAAGAACAGAAAATCTGCCTCATTTTGGCCTTACACTTTTTAAATCCCCCCAGAAATATTACTTGATATAATTAGGGAATTTTAGATGCAACTCTGTAGATTCCTTTTTCTTAGCTTACGTTCTCTCAAGGGAAGGGAGGAAAGGTTCCCGAGATGAATGTAAGGCTGACAGCATTTGCTTTGGTTGCACTCATATTGCACCTGAATACTGAACCATGAAAAAAAAAAAAAAAAGAAACCCTTTGATGCAGTCTTCCATTCATCTGCCTGCAAAACACAATGTCTGGAGCAAAACATCTTCTAAGCATCTAGTTTCTTATACTGGTAGTTCACCTGAGACTTTGCTGAGCAGAGAATTAAAAGAGATCATCTCCATAAAAATATGCTTTGAATGGTAGTTTTGATGGGACCAATAAATTTTGTAATAGCAATTTTTATTAAAAAGTAGCCTTCCTTTTCCTGAGATTTCATGCATAGTGATAAAATTACAAGGAAGTATTTTAGGTTACCACATTACAGCATTCACTCACAGCACAAATGCAGAGACAACTTATGCTGATATAATCAATCATATATTATTATGATATAAATAAAAGTGCCTGACTGATGCACATGAATTGGGACAAGGGGAGGGGTCCAGCAAAAGGCAACCAAATTCAGCATAATCAGTGCAGCTAAAATATTCTGTGATCCAGCAGCTGCACGACAAGGTTTCTGAAACAGGTTTTGGTGTCCAGGTAAAAGCCCCCCTGGAGTATAAATGGAGCAAAAAAGGTGGCCTCCTGCTTTCTCTGTTGTGCAGCCTTCCTATAGCACCCTGGGCTCTGCCAGACTGGTATTCCAGAACCTCCCGGTAGAAAAGAAGACTTTTTTCACTTGCTTAATCTGGTTCCTCATTTATGTTTTCAAACTGACCCCACACATCTCTGAAAGCAGTCCTGCCACCTAGGCAAGTAGTAACGTGCTACATTAGATCCTGCAGGGTCTGGATTGTATGCTCAGAGTTTTTCTGGATCTTCATAAACTGCAGCTTTACTTTTTACCATGTTTTCTCTTACACCTGTCTGAAAGACCTTAGTCCTGCTCTAAAAATTTTAGTCCAGAATGGATATACAAAGAACAGAAAGTCATCAAAACAACCTTACAATCAAACTGGAGTGTGCAGCCAGGGGCAAGCATACACACAGCTCATGATCTCAGGCTGAATTCATGAACTGTGCATAGTCAGCTACCAGAAGCTCTCAAAGTCCAAACTAACTGTGGCCATGATCCTTACTGCATACTTTCAATCTAGAGAGCTCTTTTTGGCACCTGCAATAAAAATAAAAAAGAAGCATAAAAGAATTGCAGTGGAAGAGGCTTATTTTCCTATACTAACAACATGCATAATTTGCACTATTGTCACTAGTCATTCTACTCACAACCACAGCACACTACGCTTCTGGGCTCGGTTCCTGTGCCACAAACTCCCTCCCACACTCTTGGGATCCAGGTGTTTCTAATTATATTTGCACATGCCAGTAAGTTTCTGTGGCTATCACAGGTCACCAGAAGGCACTTCTTCCACACATATGACTCTGTTATCAGTTCCTAAATCAACCAGTCCAACAGAGGTCTGGTGCAGCTATCCTTTAAATACCACAGAGAAACATCTTGGGCATTAAGAGAGTGACCAAAATTTAAAAGTCACTACCTTTGCAGGATAAGGATGCCCCACTGTTTGCCAGTTACCTTGTAATCATACTTATCTCAAGCCACATCAAAGTGAAAGAAAATACTGTTTATTCACAAACATCACAACTATTCACAATTCATTCACAGACAGCACCATTACAAAACTAGAAGGACATATGGAAGGAAGAAAGGAAAAAAGCATGCTTAACTAAAAAGAGAGAAAACTCTTCTCCCTCTGCATCTGACAGGTCACAGATGCTCACCTGCCCCTCCTAGTCAGGCCTTGGTCTACACACCTTCACAGAGGAGAGCTCCAGTCTAGGGCAGGATGCTAGCTTTTATATCCACGTAACTGTTCTGCAGGTTCTGGGGGGTGGGGATGATCCTTCATATTTGGATGTCTTCCTTACATTTCTCTGCAGATATGAATGATCTTTAAGCTGTTTTGGAAGCTCTTTTGACCCTCTCTTCCTGTATCATCAGCTGCCCTCACAACACCTGTCCCTGAAGATACTGTTTGGGAATAATGAATCCACAGAAGACTAAAATACACTTTCCCATCAGAGAAGGCAATACACAAATCTCAGAGTGAAGCATTTCCATATATTAATTCCATATATTTAGCTGTGTATTTCATATGAATGTGGAAAGTGAAAACCATACTTTATATAAAGATATACACAAAACTAATGCATAGTTCATCACTTGATCTCAATTGGGATAAAATATAAGGTTTTTTCTGGAATAATAATGGGCTTGAGGTGGTTGATCACAATTCAGTTTTGAAGGGATACTATGCCATCCTTCAAGTGGTTAACTAAGCAAATATAGTCACTGCAGCAAGACCAGATACATATGACAAAATTCAGATGTGGCACCCATATATGCCACCAAGGATCAAAACTCTTATTTGGCACTCTTTCTGGGAAGAGACAGGCTCCATATTACAACTACATTAAGTCTCAGGGTTACGACAGACTTTTCTCACATCTCTTGCAGTCATATCATATACTTTGTCTTAGAGCCCCACATAGCTGTGGTCAGAACAGCAGCTTCGCAGAAGGAGTCACGCAACAGTTCAAAGAATGAATTCCGGCTATGCAAGGGAACTTCTGAAACATCCTCATTTTATTCTTAGCTAGAAAAAGTGAGTTACAGATCTCTGCAAAGCCATATATGCTTTAATGCAGGTGTCCCCAAATCCCTTGCCAGCCTTGAGAATCATAAGAATTTTTTCAGTGCTACTGGATAGAAGTGAAAACTTCTCTCACTTCTACATCTCCACCAGATATTTCATTTGCTGAGAGAGCTTGCCATTTTTTAAGAACAACCTCTGATAACTTTTCTGCTTCAGTCTGACCACTGGGGATTTTCCATGCCCCAGAACCATCCCTATTCCTTTGCTTCATTGGGCTGGAACTATTCAGTGTTGAGGGCCATGGTTCAGACAATGTTGCGGCTACAAACAGCCGCCTTGAGGGCTAAGTTGTTAAACAGTTTCACACACGCAGACACGCACACAGACAGAATCAAATTCATAACTCAGCAGACATATTTCCCAAACAGTGTTATGGTATTCTGACTGTAACATATCTGCAACACTTTCAATGAAAAAAATCAAAATAAGCTTCATTGTTGTGCACTTATTTTTTTGGTCAAGCCTCGTTTTAGGGCTGGAAAAATCTTTGTATATACCAAACAGATGCATTTCTCTTTGTTTCAATTTAGCAAAGGTTGATGTAACTATAAATGTAACAGGTATACACAAAGAATGCTTGCAATTATCAGACAAATTATGATGATACTGGGAATTGAAAATAGTTTGACTGTGAAATGAATTTACATACACAATTATTAAGATAAAAAGTTCTCACAAAAAATACCTGGGGAAAATCAATCTTTTAAGTAGAAAGCAACTCAAATCTGCAAAAAAGCTACTCTGCACCATGATTAGAGAAGTTAGTCTTTTACATTTCTATGTTCTAATTCTAGGATACACAAATACAATTATGGGAAAACAACATCTCATATGGCATAATATGGCATAATGGCATAATCAGGCCATTTATTTGCAACACTGAGATGTATGGTGCTTTTATCTGTTGGGTGCTGCCTATTTTTCTAATTAGTAGTTTGAAAGAGGAAGCCAGAGTTTTGTAATGCACAGCGAATACTTTTTTCTCATCTCAATCTGTTCCAAATGTCCTCTCAACTAGCAGGAATCTGATGTTGTTCTGTGACTCTATTCCTTGAATCGCAATCACATATAAAATGCTGTCACTCATTCTTATGTTTGGCTCCTATGTTCCCAGCTTCCTAAAGCAGGCAATCAGTTATTTTGTCCATTATAAAATGTTCTTTGTCCATCCTTCATATTTGTCACAGAAAAATTAAAACCTGAGACCCTCTTATTTAGAACATAATTAGACTGCATGTAGTATAAGACTTTATTATCATATCTACGAAGAAGCAACATCATCTCAAGCAAAGATTTTGATTAACCAAACCTCACCTTCCGATAGCCTGACTCGTGTGTTTATGCTGCCGCAGCAGGCCTCTGCCTGCGGGGCACCACGCCAGCGCTGTGCCCTGCCGGCAGGATCAATGCGTGCTCCTTGCTGCCCACCTGCCCCTCATCTACCTGACTGCTTGCAATATCCTTTCCCAAGAGCCAGCATTTTCCTGTCAATTTTCTTGCTGACACAAGCAGGTATGGTTTAGAAAGGGGGACGATGATATTAATAAGAAGAAAGGAAGTTCTGGTAAGTGCACGCAGATTCCCCCTTGCGTTAGCCTGCATGCTTCAGACTTCAGAGGTTCACTGAGAGCAGAAGTCACAACAGCCCCTGGAAGACCACGTTCATTAGTGTCTTACAGCTGTTTGACAGCCTGTTCAAAACAAAGCGAACGTCCCAGCTGTCCTTCCCAGACATGTGTATCCATCTCAAGAGTTGTACAGCCGACAATCTCAGAAAATAAACCAACAAGTAACTAAATTAATTAATATAGGTTATGAGACCTTTTCAATTCACTTTTCCTCTTGGAATCCCAGTGAGCAGCGGGCAAAATGCACCCAGCTTCACTGAGTGCCAGAAGGACTTGTAGCCCATGTGCGCTGTCTGGCAGTTGTCACAAGCTCTAGCAAATACTCCTTCTGGCCCACCTAGTAACATTGTTTAGACAGATTTTCTGTGGTTTAGCGCGTTATATTTTCAGAGAACTTGCGCAGAATTCTCATTTTCTAGTAAAATTTAAATATGGCTTTTGGCTACCTCAAATATTTTCTAACTAAAACTTCTTCCTCCGACAACTGTTACATCTTAGTCCTAACTAAAAATATACTAATACCCTTAGGAATTGAAATCTGCTTTACTATTTAAGGCTCAGAACTTAAAACTCTACAATGCAGAACAGTCAAACTCTATATAGTTTACAGCCCTGGCTAGAAGTGTTTATACTATTTTGTGACTAAGACAGAATGAACTTGGCAGAAAAACATAAACTGCTTCAGGTTTAAAATGGTCAGATTTATGCATTAGTGTCCTGTTTGCATGAAATTATCATCTTGTCATCTACAGAACACACAGTGGTATAAATCAGCATGGGTAAATATAATATATTACGCCGGCTCTGAGAAAACTGTGCCCACCTTTCCTCACTAGACTAAAAGCTTTATTTTAGAATGTTATTGGAGTCAGTTTTGTAAAGCATGTATGTGAGGAAGAACAAACTAAATCCAACAAATAAAGAAACTTATATGCTATGAAAAATATCTGTGGATCACCTTTTCTAACATATTGTTTTTGAAATAAAAGAAAAAACTGGGGTGGCATGAGCTCATTAAGAAAAAATCAGTCATGAATAAAACAGAGAAATCAGAAGAATCCATTGGCACACATTAAGTATAATTGTTGTTACTGTAGCGCTTATAAATCTGTTTTACAGACCAAACACAGTGGAGTCTGAAGTCCTGAGTTAAATTTCATGGTCAGAGTAAAATCTTGAGCATTTTGTAATTAGAGGTATTATATTAAATTAGCTATTTTTTTCACCTTGCTACACCTGTCTCACATGCAACATTCTCTTAAAATGAAAGAAACCATGTAGAAGCACATCATTCTTCCTGGAACAAGAGGAACTCCATTTGCTGAGAAACACTCCGACTTGGCATGAGGCGCTGCCATGTACCCTTCAGTCTTCTAAATAAACGTTCTGCCTTCACTGTGCAACCACTTCTGGTATAATTGAACAGTTCTTGTCTCTTGTCCAAACACCCATTAAAAGACTTCAAACTGCAAGAGGGTAAGTTGACTCTGCAAGAGTGACAAGGTGCAATAGCAGAAGAACAAAACTTCTCTCCTTACTCCTGATACCACGTGCGAGTTCCTACAGAACATAGCATTCTGCACCTTCAGGACTATCTCACAACGATAATGACTAATCTTCCAGCTTGATCAACCATGTCTTGCAACAGAGCAAAATACCTTTTTCTTTCAACAGTGTTCTTAGCTTAGTGGGAAGGCATTTTATGGGCTTAAAAGCAAACTTAGAAAAGCAATCTTTCTCATCCTGAAGTTCTGATGCCACTGTTTGTTCCCCGGTTCTGCATTACTATCTTATCATGACGTGAGTCAGGCACACAAATGTTCCACAGATACTCCACAAAAAGGCATGAAAATCTGCTAAACCCCCTCTTCAAGTCCCTCCTATATTTGTAGAGGCACCATTTCAGCATACAAGACACGCAAAGCTGCCCGGCTGAATCAGTGCTGCTGTTTCGCTCCAGCTGCACGTGCATCATCCTGCTCACAGGCTATTGCTTGTCCAGACCAGTTCCACATGCAGCTGCCAACCGTTCAGTAATGGCACTCCAAAACACAGACTACTACGCGATGGTACGAGGGAATCATAGGGGTTTGTTAGTTGGACCATAAATTTCTTCTGATGGCAGTACACATACAGTATAGTGTATTACAATGTACAGTGATAAAAATTCCAGTACTTAGAGCGGAGGGCTAGAGCACTGTACCAGAGTACATCTGTCTGGAACAATTCCTAGCTAATGGAAACATCGGCAGTGCTACCTAAACACACTGGTTAAAAAGCACCTGAAGCAAACTTAGCAAAGCAGCACGGATACACTTCCTATCACTTGCTGCTGTGCAAAGGGCAAGCAAACTAATCTGAGGGAAACACCCCCGTGCAGACAAATGCTAGTGTGTACAAAATGACCTCATTCACAGTTCTTAAATACCACACAAGCATAGAAGAAAGAGTGAACCCCTGGCTCCCAAAGGTGGTGAATCCTTTGTCAAATAAACAAGACTCACAAATTAATTTCTAACTTTTTTTTTTGCCTTTTCCATGTTGAAAGAAAAAAACCCAATAATATCAAAGTTGTTATACAAGCCATTTAAGAATCCTCGAAGATCCTCAACCTCTGATGTGACTGATCCTCAGGACACCACTATAAACATTCTGCTTAAATGGGATACACTGAAAATTGTCTGCATAATGTTTCTAGTTTGGATCAAAAAAGATTCCAAGTAGAACACAGACCACTTTACTTCTTCAGACAGAAATGAAAGCTTTGCTTGGATCCTTTACCCAATCACTTCTATTTTAGAAAGTGTAAATGCAACTCAAGCATGGACATGGATCACTGGAACACTAGAATGCTTTGACTATCCAGTGGTTACTGTGATAATAGAAGGATGTGATCTCCGAGCCAATCATTTTTAGATAAAGATTTATTAGGTTGTTGGGGGGGAGACAACAAAAGAAATAAAGATCTTACCTTGCTAAAGCCTGACACAAGCAAAATGTCATTAGAAATTCACTGTCCAAAACACAGAAACTAAGAAAAGGGTCATGCCAAAATCTTACCAAGAGAGAAGTTTTGTGATGGTAGATGAATCAGGGATATTTCTTGATCATCTCTGAGTGAATTCAACTTGCCATGATTTCCGCAGGTTGTAAGCTCACTTATGGTATGGTTTCAAGTGTATTTCCTATAAAATCATGTGATTTGGGGGCATCTTGTCTTTCTTTGCTATTTCAATGTTAGAGCCACAAATGTTCTATTTTAATGGGACTCCAAAGCAAAAACATACTCTAAATTTGTGTGGTGCATTGGAAACTCTCATTCCTTTTTTTTAGGAGGGGGATCACTGCTGTCAGTAAGTTTTTATTTTATCACCAGTTTTGGCAGTATTTCATAAAATATTTAAGCCATTAGGAAGGAATCTGCTGTCCAGTTATGCTTTATTCATTTTGATTCTTCATCCATGTTGATAAGAATTTAATCACAGGAGTAATCCCATTGGTTTATCTGAATGACCCTGGTTAATTGGACCCTAAATTTTTTAATATCTTTCTCTAGATCTCCGAAATTTTTGGTAAGGTAGCATAACTTGACTTCTTCCCTGAATTTGCTTCTGAATATATATTTTATTTCCAAGATGGTATTATTTTTCTTCACTTTTTTTTTTTTTTTTTGTGCCAGAGTAAAAGAAATCCTTAAAAAGGCAAAAAGATGTCAAGCAAAGGAAAACAAAAACTTGCTCACATCAGGTGATACCCTGGAGAGTTCAAAAACAAGTGAACAAAACAAAGAAGAGAAAAGAAGCAGAACATAATATTTTAAAACTGAAAAATTTAATAAGCTACAAGAAATTTAAATAAAAGAAGAAGAACAAAAGGAAGAGCTTTTTACTGCTAAGCTTAGCAAAAATAGAAGGATATTGTATAATTTGAGAAGGATTTGTGAGTAGGTAAGGGTTGGGGAGGTTGCTTTTTGTTGGGCATTTTTTTTTGGCTGTTACCAGTTTTGAGAAAAAAAAGAAAAAAAAAACACTAAGAAGAGAAATTTAAAAAAATCAAACAACTTCCAGTCAAGTGCACTGTGCCCACTGGGAGGTTACTCATGATTTAAATATCACTGGTAGAGATATTTCAGTAGATTCTTCATATGACATGTTAAATCAGGTTGTCATTAAAATGACCTTTCATTTTTGGAAAAGAGTGAAAGCCGCACTGCACAGAATGACAACTAGAATCAAGTTAGTTAATGAAGTGCCTAAACCAAATATGTTGATGTAATTATATTATGTAAATGTTAATATATCAAAAGCATTAGCTAATGCTAGCTATGGCAGAGTAGTATTTCTATTCACACTACAAGATTATTCACAATACTGCATATAATAGCTGAAAAAGCTCATTTAATGCAAGCTGTTCAAGAGCTCTAGTTTTGTACCCTAAACCTCCAGCCATATTCCACTGCAGAAAGACAGAATACTGTTCCTTGGAACATTATAGTAATGAACAGCTATTCATATGTCAGTATGGAATTGTTTATCTTATATGTGGGCACTGTACAGAAAAATAACTCATTTCCATGAAAATAAAATAGTACTAAACATATCTATATCAGCAGCCATCAATCTGAATCTTTAATGGTCATGCTAATTTAAGCCCAAAACACAATTCTTTTTTAACTACAGTAATTCTGTGAAGCAAATGGAGAATCTTAGTCATGAAAAATGATGAAGTGATGATTATCTTTTCACTCAAGAGAATAAGTTTAATAACTTCCCAGCCCTTGCCTTTTTGTGAATGAAAAAAAAACAATCATCACTAGCTGTAGTAAAACAGCCTAATTTCCTACCGTGCCTACAAGCAAAGGAATAAAATAACGATAAAGCAAAGCAGACACTTCTGTGGTAAGAAGATACAAGACAATTCACAATCCCATACAGTAGCACTGCTGATAAATGACAATCATACTGTAGTCCTTTGAGTAATTTTCTTTAGGATGACAAAGTCCTGCTGCTGAATGCACAAAAAGGTAGTTTGTCCACTGAATGCAGATACGCTATTTAAAATGACAGAATAAGCTAAGTGTAAACGTCTGTGAAGACTGTTTGCAGTAGAGCTTTGCAGAAATTTGAATTTCTAGTTTCAGTAAATGAAGTGATTACAAATAATAGCAGCTTTTCTCATGCATAGGATGTGTTTGGGTCTTTGAATTAATTGCTTTGCCTTTGTGAATGCTGGGGCACAGTCTGTGGTACAACCCAGAAAGCCAAATAATTGTCCAGAAAGGGAGGGGGGAGGGAGTCAGAAATTACCAGTTAGAAATCACTCTTACGCCATGCAGGAATAGACAGCAGGATGTACAGTCAAGTTAAAAGGTGATGAGAAAAGCAGGTAAGGTAAAAAATGCATTGCAACATCCAGGAAACAACTGTGGTGTGGCAACGCTGCAAACACAAAGTATGTAAGAAGGCATCTTCGTTAGCTGAAGGCTGAGCTTACATCAGTATACAGTCCATTCCCTGTTCACCCTCCAAATTCATTTCCTACCTAATATTGCTGAGAATGAGGGATTTGGTATACAAAAAGCTCAAGATTTTTAATAATATGAAGTCCTCTGCTGCTTGTTTAATTTCATTTGAGTTTTGTGGGAGCCACCGTATGCACTTACCCTAAATCAACTGCTCCTGCTGTGCACAGTGCCAGTACTTACAAGATCAAAGCCTTACAATAGATGACGCAGGTCAGTAAGCTTCTAGAATATTAAAATTGAAATGGGACACATTTTTAGTGACCTTCTAATCTCAAAAGTAAACTTTCTGAATATAATCTGCATCCACAAAAGAAACCTCACATACACACAGGAGCGTATCAGGTCTTCTATTACATCATGTTATGCCAATCTTACTACGGCTAAAACCTAGTAGTAAAACAGAGGTACTATGTTCAAGAAAGCCAATGAACACTTCAAGGGTTATTGTTATCAACCATAAATCAAGGGGTTCTTGCACACACTGACGGATGTATTTCAGGGTACATTTGCAAGATGTACCGCAATAGCCATGACACTGCGTGCTTACGTTACTGGCAGTGACTAAGTTGAACCAATACACTGTTCCCGTTTAAGTTTCTTTAGGCTGGATATCCCAAAATGACTCACATTAAGAGACATAATAACTAGTGCAAAATAATTAGTCATTTCTGGGAGTTTTGGTCATAATACATTTCTTTCCACTGTACATTTTGAATGTGATGAAAAGCAGCTAATAGATGCAATATGTTGTTATATATAATTTTGAATCATTTTATTCTTTGTCATTAGTTTTGCTTTGCTGTATCATGCTACAGGACGGGCTGATTTAAATATTTAATTAATTACGCCATCTCCAAACTTGCCAGAACACAACAGTGATGACAAAGGGGTAGCAGCTCTTCCAGTCCTGACACACAGCTGTGCAAAGAGAGGGAGAGGTCACTTCCAACAGTGTTCTCTCAAAACAGCAGCAGGGGAAAAGGCTTTCCTAATGTAACCTATAGTACATGTGTATACTAACATAAACAAGTTAGCTGTGCTGCATGACTAGAATGTAACTTTTCCTTTTTAGGTCCATGAAATATACCTGAGTTTTCTATTGAAAGATTTGAATAATCTTTGATTAAAGTGTGAAAATCAATTGTGGGCATGAAGAAACACCCTTTTTGTCACAGGAAGGGGAAAACTAGACATTTGGTCAGTAGTTTGATTTAATAAAACAGCAGTAAAATAGTGGAACCAAAAGGAACAGACATAACTAATCTTTTAATCCTGTATTCTTCTTCTATCCATTTGTGTACAGGACAAAGGAGGTTGACAACAAACCATAAAAATGCATATGTTGCCCAGCAGGGTTTCCATTTTGTTTATTCTTCTATGGTATGGAATTGAGTTTTCCTCATCTTTCAAACTAAAAGTGCTTGAACTCTTCTATTTATTTCATATGAGCTATAGTACTCTCTAGTGTAACTTACCTTTGGTATATGAACGAAAGATAAAGAAATTGCGTCCCAAAGAAACTGTGTCCCAAATAAAGAAACAGGTGGAAGGAAAGAATGCAGAAGTATCTTAAACTAACATCCATCCACAAATGCAAACCCCTGTGTATTGGCACCTGTACAATAGATTGCCAAAGTTACCTGGACAGATCTGAACTATTTTTAAAACCAGAGAAAAACCTTTATTTATAGATTTGCTAACAGTGAAAATTTTGGTCTATTAATCCTTGACTATTATACAAGATACTTTATAAATATCTGGAAATAGTCTTGCCTACTTAGTTAAAAACTGTACATGATAGTCTTTGTAAGATTCAGGAGCCTGCTTCTCTTGGCTATTATATCTCCAAATTCTTACTATTATTATCTCCATTACAGCATCGCTGTATTAGCTGAGGCTTATTTTTCGTGAACTACCAACTTTATCCTCTTTCTTCCTAAATAGTTTGCCCCTTGGAATATTGTGCTCAGCTGATCATCTTTCATGCAATATGCATTTGCTGTTGCTTGACTCCTCAATCAACTAACTGATCAATTCCTCAACCAAATAACTCTTCAATCCATTACAAACACAACAGCAAAGTAGTTGTAGTGTTGACCTTATCTTCAGTTCCGCAGAGAATAGTGCAGGTGGTTCATAGAACTAATAAATAATTAGTCAAATTTTTCCAGAAGCATTTCCTACTACCTTCTAAGAAATGCTAAATCAATTTCTTAGTAGCAGTTTGATATTTTTCATATAGTTGTAGAAGAGATAGGAATCTTCTTTCATACTGAAGCCAAATTATCCATTTTTTTCTTCATTTATGTTCTTCTTTGCATTAATATTTTCAGACTGAAGTGTGCTAATCTGTTAGGAATTCTACTCTAAACATACAGAGCCAGTTCCCAGGAAAGTTGTCTTCAAATCCTCAATTTTTCCTCTCCTCTTTCTACTATGGTTGTCACAGAAGTGGCAGCAGGTTTTTGTGACAATTTGACACCTATGAAACGAACCATAGAGAAAACCAGAATATGCAGCTATAGCTTTCTCCCTCACAAAACAGCGATCTCTTTTTAATGTGTACCACAGTGTTTTTGAATCCTCACAGTAGTAAGTAAACTGCATAAACATGCAAATCCTATGCAAATATATAAATACATACACATTCTTTGCTTTTTTTTTTTTTGCTATGTACAAAGTAAGAGCAGTTTCAGAAGAATTAAAAGGTGATTTCAAATAGCTTACTAAAAGAGTTCATTTTAGTCTGAAATAATGTTACAGATGTATAAAAATGACACCTTCTTATTGAAAAAACATGCTAACTCACCACAGAAATTGGAATGAACTCTAGACACTTCATGTAATTCCAAGAACTCATTTTTGCTGCATGTTACCCTGCAGAGACCACTGAACTAACACCAAACAAACAGGACTTCCTGTTTATGCATCAAGCAAACAGAAGCGTTACTAATTTTTGTCCTTCCAAGAGTATTGCGTATAATGAGGCTGCATAACTGCTTTTGTAAGGTGAAGACAATGAGTTTACATAGGTGTAAATGAAAGCAAACCATGATACTATTAAAGATACTACTCTACCTCTGCAGATGTCAGGAAGATTACCAATAGCATCAGGAGAGATGCATTTTAAAAAAATGCATGCTCACATCAGCAGGTAAGGTAAATTGGGGTACATCAACTTGCATTACTGGAAGATTTTATTCATAATGTGTCATTAAGATTTAGTTTACAAGTTTTACAATAAAATCTTGATATATATGTTTCCCGATATTTCTGGCTACGTCACAGACATGAGCAATTAGCTGTGTTTTGTATAAAGGGCTAATCAGAATTTACCATCATACTACACCAGCACATCTGTTCTATTGTCATGCTGTGGAAATATAATGAAGAATTATAGATTTATTTAATAAGTTATTAAATATAATTCCCTGGCTAGTTTTCCATGGATATCTCTCAATATCTTGTTCCACATCCACACAGAACATCACCACAGAAGTGACACCAACAAATAATAAATTGAAAATGAAAAAGATTGGTTCAGATCTTCAGCTGATATAAGTTGGGATAGCTCCATTCAGTTAAAATAGACTACAGTGAATTTAAAATAACTTACACCAGCTGTATATCTGGCTCAAAAAGCTGCACAGCTTTTGGCCTGTTTTATTGCTATGCCAAAATCTATTTCATTTCCATCTCATCTCCCCGTCATAAGTTGTTCTTATACTTATAAATTTATTCTCCATGCAAGATCTGTGAAAGTCACCAATGATTTGGGTCATCCCATCATCAGACACCTTAAAAGACGCCTATTTTCAAAGACACAGGGCTTTGTGGAAAATCAGACTCCTTCAAAATGTCATTTTGTCATATAGGAGACCAAATTATGAATGATATTCACTTAACATTAGGTTTTGGTTTGTGGATATCAAGGCCGAGCTTCTCGGAGCAGCTTGCTGAGCTTAATGAGCTCGCACTCACGCGGTGGGAGCCAGGCAAGTAATGCTGATTAGCACCTTCCAGAATCCCCTCCTGATGCTGCAGAGCACTTCTGAGCAGCTCCAAAAGATTTAGCACTGTCTGATATAACTGCTGTTTGGAGTAATGCCTTAAGTTAAAGATTATATGTATAGCACATTTCAAAGAAAGCATATATATTGTAAACTCTCAGAGATTATCCAGAAACCACTCACTAGACAATCCAAGTTTTAAGACCACGTGTAACTATTAGTAATCAAGCCAATCTCATTCAGATCTTATCACTGTTGCTTAGGATAAGAAAACAGCTTACATCTACGCATAAGGAAAACTGAAGTTCAAAAGCACAAGTCCATAGATAGGCCTTTAATTATATGTACAGAGTTCTTACTTCCTCTTTAAGTATCTTCAAATATATAAACAATCAGCAAAAAGAAAAAGAATTCTTTGATACAGCAGCGCAGAGGAAATGTACTCAGAAGAAGGAAAAGGAAGGCAAGTCACTATGAGAACAGAAGAAAGAATTTCAAAAGGATTGTAAAAAAAAGTTCGGGTTTATGTCTTGAAATATGTTATGATTTTGTGAGACTTAGAAGACTACTATAACATGGTACTAAAATCATTCATAATTAAAAAGTTTTCCCCAAATAAAACATTTTAAAAATTGTAAAAAAGTAAAAATACTTAGTTTCAAAATCTTCATGTGTCTTGAAAAACATATTAACCAAAATGCTTCATTATTATAATATTTAAGGCAGCTGCTCATTTACAGTAATTTATAAAAACTTACAGTTCTAACACTGTATACAACACTCCCTTATTCTTAAATCAACTAATTTTAATTATGTATTAATAATGTATTAATTATTAAATAATTTATTGATAAATTATTAATTTAATAATTAAATTATGTATTAATGTGTGCGTATGCATATTTGTGTGTTTCTGTGTACACCCATACACACACTCACACACACATTTAAATACATACATATAAAGAGAGGGAGCATAAAGAAAAATCTTATGTTAAACAGTTGAGAAGTCTAGCATTCTTAAAAAGAGGAGCATCAAACACAGGTTTGTGCACACAACCAAAATTCGGAAACCTTCTGAATATGTATGTGCACATATTTTTCTGTCCTTTTCCAACTCCTCCTCCTGTGCCCCAGCCTATTACTCTTGCACTGTGCTGCCTCCTTCTCCCCCTGGCGTGGGCCTAACTAACTGGTGCTTATTTAGAGCACAAGAAAAAAAACCTCCCTTCCTCCTGCTGTCCGAGTTCAGGCTGTCACGCACAGGCACTGCCTAGGTCTCGGCAGCGCAGTACTGCAGCCACAAGGAAAGCCCAGGTCCAGATAACATTAAATGGAAGCCTTTACTTGGCTTTGTAAAATGAATAAGTTTTACAAATGCTTCTACACTGGCCAGATCTTAGGGACTATCCACAGAGATATTTAATAGGACGTCACTGATAAAAAAGATCAGCACTATCCTCCCCACCAAATTTTGCATCCCAGATCTGCATCTTGGAGTCAGTCAATTTTTCAATGTCAGTATCGTGATATTTTTATTATTATGGGCAAAGCAGATTTCCCTCTCTACTTTTATTCTCAAAATAATTTCCCCATTTTGGTGGAAATGTGAGGGGGGAAAAAACAGCTTAAAGCAGGTGCCCTGAAGGGAAATTTTCAAACCGAGTCATTGAATTTTGGGAAAGTTTTAAGCAAAATTTAAGAAGAATTTTCTATCAGGAAATTGCAGACAAGCCTCACTGTAAGTATTGCTATTAGCATTGCCTAAAGGACTCCCTCATCTGCAAAATACTATTCTAAATGTCGCCTCTTATTACCTGTAGTGTCCAAACTGGGCTGGAGATTTTGGAAGGGGAACTCTGTGCATATTTGACCCAAACTGAAAAAGTACTTAAGATTCAAGAGGAATCTTTCTTTTTTGAATATTCAGCGTTCATACTCTTCAAATGAACACTAAACATCCCATCTTCTTCCTACACTGGAAATTGTCCCATAGGAACCTAAGGCAAATGGTAGCAGCAGTAAGAGGGGTCATTAGCCAGAGGGTAAACAGAAAAAACGGAGCAGCTCGCAGAGCCGGCAGCGCTGGGAGGCACGTCCCGGGCATGCCTCCAGGGAGGGCGAGGGCTCAGAGCGCCCTTGCTGCCCCAGGGAGAGCGGCGAGGCGTGCTAGGCACGCTGCCGGGAACCCACCACACTAGCTCCACTTCCGACACTTCTTGCTTCCCTCCTCCTCCCTGTAGTCACTTTGACATTGCAGCTTAGCTTCTGTAGCACAAAATGAAATGGAAATTAGGACAGATATAACAACCATGTTGCTACATGCTCACACACTGCCTTCCCCTTGACAGCATGTTTTACAGAACACTTTCGGGGCGGGGGGGGAAAGCCAACTCCTTCAAAATCCAACCCGAAGGGACTCAGCAGCCCTGAGTCTCATTCAGGAGGACATCACTATCAGGATATCACTCACCTAGATCAGGGCACAGTTCTTGTTCCTGCTGTGCTGATTAACTGCCTGGGATAGAGAAATTTACTTGTGTCCCTCGGTTAAATAATGCTGCTCTTCAGCATAGCTATTTAAAGTTGATAAACTTTTTATAAACATGCACATGTTTCACAAGCTGCCAGGACAGGAATTTTGGTTTCTGCATTGCCACTCCAATCCATATTTTATGGTGCATATCTTATTTTTTTCTGTGCAGCGTCATTAATCTGCTCCCTGGCTGTGCAGAATAATATCCCACAAGAGCAGGCTGCTTTTTGAATATTTTATTATCTCTCATTGTATTTCCAAACCAATATATATTTACAAATTCAACCTCCTACAGGCAGAACTTTATTGTTTTCCCTCTATGGTCAAGAACCAAGGCATAGACATCGAATATAAATAGAAAAATCTATCTACGGTCATTTGTGTTGAAAGAGAGAACCAATCACATTTCAAGCTGTGCAAGAAAAGGAGAAGAGGGTTTGTGTACTGTATGAGGAGACGGAGGGAGGCACCTGAAGCGGTTACATTCCTCTTGGAAAGCATCTTTAGATTCCACTGAAGGACAACGCTCTTTTCAGCATGCCTCTCGCATCTGAACAGATCACATGCATGGGGAAGTGCACTTAAAGTGCTTGGCTGCTTATTTATACTTTACAGTCCTAACTCTAATTTCACCAGAGAGTTTCCTCCAGTTGCCTTGACTGTCATGGAGATCATTTCTTCCCTTGCTTCCACCTGTAGTGTTTTGGCAGTATACGAACAGTGAGGATACCCTCGCCTGCTCCCTTCCCTCTCCCCCTCGAGCCAAGGGGCCACCACTGGCCCTAACGCACTGGTCTTGCTGCGGTTCCCCCCGTAGGGGGAACCTCCTGCAAGGTCACAGAACAAAGATGGTCCTTTGCCAGTTTCTGTGCAAGGCAAAGCTAAGCTTGAAGTTGACTCCAGATATGAGAATACACCTTGAGTGTCCACTTGGTCTCCACTACTCACCATAGGAAGAGTGAAAATCCCTCATACCACGCAGAGGGGAGAGACACTGCTAGGCAAGGCACTTGGGTTGGAGAGTGCTTTCGCCGTTCTGTCACAGATGCCCTCGGCACTGAGGTCTCACTGTGCCTTCACTCCCTCTGAGAAGGACAACTCACCACATCTCACACAACTGTTAAGATGGTGAGGGACTGGGTAAGAAGATAAGGGACCTTAACTGGAGTTAAGGTTGATTGATGTTTATCAATCCGGTGAGTTATACAGAAGCTGAAAAAGGTGGAGAGACAGCACAAGTGTTCTTCCCCCAGCATGAAACTAATTTCATTGTGTTGAAGGCCCAACACCCAGTTTTTACAGGCATGAATTTTAGCCTTAATGATAAATCATGAAACTACTATAAATACTACACACAGCATTTGGAAATCCCTTTCCTTTTTAAAAACTTTGTTGTCTTTCTTAGGTCTAAGCACAACAATCTGACTGCGTAAGAGCATCCCAAGACTGTTATCTAAAAAACATACATTTCTATGGAACTAAAGGATGTCAAAAATAGGTCATATGATACGTAAAGATTAGAGAGAGACCTGTCTTACTCTTCTTATATGGGACATTACCAGATATCAGATTTTCTGCTTTTTTGATTCACACAAGATTTGAAGCTGGTTTTGATCAGCTACTATTTCTATTATATTACAAGTATTGACCCATTGAATGCTACTTTAAATACCATTCCTTATTCCTCAGTATGAAAATGTGGGGACGTGTAATTAAACATACATTGTCAAAACTGGCAGGTCCAAGATTTGATGCAACCTTTCACAGCAACTATGTATAATTTATTCTCTACTTCCAAAAACAAATGTTTCAAGCAATATCTTTTTCCTTAGTTAAAATAAATAATGTGTTAGCTACTCAGTACCTATGTTCTGTAATTGCTTGCAATTTCTGTTTCTATGAGTGGGCAATTTTTAAAAGTAGTAGGGAAAGGGTTGTACACCATTGCATAAACAGCTAATAGTCATTGAAGAGTTTCTTTTATTATGAAAAAATATTTTGCAATATCCTTTACAAAAACATTAGGTTTTGTTATTCCAGTTCCCTGTCAGATAGAATTTTCATTTGTTCTCTACTTATACTTTACAATCCATGGTCCTGATCCAGGGGCCTTAGATGCCTCTGAGAATCTCCTTATTGGTTTAAATAGATTTTGGATTGTCCTGATGCCATAATTATCTCAGGAATACTATCATAAGAAACATGGCGTTACTGTAACCAGCTCACTTTTCTGAGAGGAATTGTCTCATCTCAGTATTTGTGAGCTAATGTCACACCTTTCATAGCTCCATGACTGGAGGCTAATACAGTTCCATGTATTCTTCCACAAGTACAATCACTTTTAGTACAGTGCAGCTTATTCATAGGAAAGCCTTTCCTAAAATAATCCACTTCCCACTTCACTCTCCAAAGCTCACCCAAAAATAGTATTTTATAACAGATAAGGAGCAGGAAGTGGAAATCATCAAAAGACTTGGCACATTGTTTTTCAGCAAGCTGGAGACTCCTTCAAAATTATTTACAAATCTGGGCAAACACCATCCACCCACCAATACTTCAGGAAACTTGAAAACTATCAGTTCTACACCATCTGAAAAGTGTTTTGAAATGTGATTTTAGAAGGGCATTTCAGTTTCAAGATCAGTACCAAGTCCTTATCATTTTTAAAAAAAAGGGAGGATGAGGAAAGAAATCAATTACCTGAACCAAAACCAAAAAGTAATTTCAAGTAACTTCTGCCATATAAAGGCAAGTTCATGCCCTCCACTGTTTACAATAATTAGTGGATTTCGAACTAAAATTATTTCTTTGAAAAAATAAAAAGTCTTTATTTAGATGCTGCAGGCTACACTGTTCCAATAATCTTTTATCTGTGCAGGTTCTAGTACCGAATTAGTAATTGCATCTAGTTGACAAAAGCTACAGTCTTGTCTTAACTGTTTTAGAACCTTTTTAACAAGCTATCTACTGTGACCTCTCCCTATTCCATTTGCTGGACAGTATTTTCAAATGGAAAACTTTTTTGAGAAAAGGCTATAATTTACTATAGATAATCCATAGCATCCTGCATTGGCCAGCTTTACAATCAACTGTAATTTATGTATTAAAATACTGTCAAACATTTGGCTAACACACTTTTCTTGAAAAGCTACTTATAATTTGTTTTTCAATATAATCTACACCATAGTTTATTCTATTTTGTACTTTGTTAAGGTCACATCTAAATAACAGTAGGAAATATTTAGTAAATACTGCAGAATATAATTAAATAATACTTTTACTGATTTTAATTATAATATGCATAAGTATATTGAGGGAGGATCAAGTAATATGTCCTCACAGGGATTTAAAAAATAGTTTTTAAAAAATAGCTAAGCAAAAGGAAAAACAAGCATACATGTTCATTCTGAATAACATTAGGCAGGTAGAAAAATATAATGCAGTGAGTAAAACAAAGTAAAAAAAGTAAAAGAAAAATAAAGTGTTTCCCAAGTCTGAAATGAAAGAAAATTAAAATAAATAATTGTATGCAATATTTAAAGAAAAGTATTATTAGTGTGGTACAAAAAGTCAGGTAAAATTTACTATACTACAAGGAATACGGAAGGCAAATACCTTAGTTAAACATACATTTTAAGAATTTCCTCCCTCTCTGATATATTGGAAATGGGCCATCTAAAAAAGAAAATACCCACATGCGCAGAATGGTAGAAGGGGCCATTGCACACGAGAGAACTGGACACCAGATGTTTCTGTTCCATGAGGAAACCTTCAAAGCTACACACATCAAAGTTGTACATTTAAAAAAAGTTACAAAAATACAGGCCCAATATCCTTTACAAAAATAAGACTATTGTGTTATGATTATTAAGAGTCCAAATTCATGTCAGTTCAGGAAAATCCTGTGCCACTGAAGCAGTAACATTCCTCAAGTAAGCTTTAAATTCTGTAATTGTCAAGTACTGGAAAACTAATATACACATGATCTACAAATTTAATTTTACATCTTTTTTATAATCTTATCTTCTTATAAGATAGAGAGGAACTATTGCAAAAAAATAAGATTTGTGTTAGCCATATGTTTGCAAAAGGGATTATGCATACAATAAAGTATGTTACAACTACTTAAGTGAATGGAACTTATGCCAACATGAAATTTCCCTATTTTCCAACATAGTAGATAATCTGTTGGCTTGCTATTTTTTTAACGCTAATACTGTCAGTAGTGCTAAGTTGTCTAAAACATTAGGGTTAGCCAAAAGTAAGTTCCTCGTGCTATAAAAAAAGACGTGGGTGTTTACAAACCAGAGAGGCACAACTGCAGAACGGCTGAGTGAAGACAAAGTCCTCGTCCTGTTGCAAGGATGCGCCGGAGCCTGCTCCGGTCAGAGGGCAGCTTCGCAGACAGCACTGCCCCAAGAAGTGCGGCCACACATCTCAAGGCAAAATACATGCAGTGTTATGCCAAAGCTCGGGAGAAATGTGTTGAATTCTATTCATTCAGGACAGCTGAGATATTTTTGAATTACTATGCCACACAAAAATGAACTAGCATTAATTTTTAAACAGCTCACAGGACTGAAGCATTAAAAGGGGACAACTCATATTTCACTTCACTTTCTTGGACAAGAAATCAGAATGCAAATAATAAAAATAATGCCAAATACTGTGGGTTTGTGAGTTGCATGGCTGTAGATATTTTCCTTACAATCTCAGCTTTTGGAATCAGGTTACAGTGGACCAAACTTCTGCTTTCTTTTTATAAATCTCTAGCCTCTGTTTGGAGAATTCAGTTTAAGAGTATGGAACTTCTCAGGTGAAAAACAATCTCCTTCATTTCATTTAAATTTCTCCTTAAAGCTACTTCTTTCATGACAGATCCAGAAAACAGCATTCTCTGTTACCTGGAGATGCAGAAGTCATTAACCTTTTTTTTTTAAAGATAGGGAACCAACACACTGATGCAAGTGACTTGCCAAAGATCACCCAAGAGCACCATAGGAGAACTAGGAATTAATTTTCTGAATCTCAGAGGTCTTCAACATATGACTGTTCACTTTGTCATAAGTAAGACAGAGGTTGTATGCCATTATGTCAAAAGTCAAGGAACAGTGTCATTAGTAATTAAAAATAATATAGTGACATCTTGTTTTCCTCACCAGGAAAATTCACAAAGAAAAGCCACGTGGGACATCTTTCCAGATACACGAGGAGGACACATTCTTCCCAGTGACCAAAGACCAGTTAGTCTCTGGAGATTTATTGGAAAGCAGAAGCGTGCAGACTGATAAGGACGTAGGATCTGTAAGCACTTGTGGTTTGTGTTTCTTACTAGAGGTTCTTTCAGCCCTACCAGGTGCAACATGGGAAGGGTCATAATCCCGTCCAAAAGCAAAAGGCAGTTGTCGCTGCTCAGAAAGGAAAAGATACTTTTTGGATGGAAGCTCAGCATTTTAATGAAGCTGTTTTCTCAGATTAAATAACAGATGCTCTATTTCTTTTCTTTTTAGTTAAATAAACCACTTCAGTGTCTAGTTCATCCAAAGGCATATGAAAGCTAAAAAAGCAGAATAACTCATTTTCCTCATTAAACACAAAACCACCAATTTGGAAAGGGATTATGAGATCTACTAGTTCAAGAATCTTGAAGGACCCCGGAACCAGCAGTAATCAGGTCACTTCACAGCCTACAGGTAGTATTTTCTTTATTTAATAAATCAGTTTTGAATGCAAAAAAGGTCTTGATAAACTTACCTGTTTTTCTAGTACATCCAGCACATGTGCTAATGCTGTTATTTAATGAATAAAAAAACACTTAATTTAATTCTACTTTCTACCAAAATAGTATTTGACTGAGTAAAGAATAAATACCTATACACTTTCATTTATTTAAAAAAGTTTCTTTCCCTATTTTCTAAGATAACAAAATAAGTATATGCTGATGTAGCTAAATTTTTAATCATTCATATATATATATATATATATATATATATATATAACATAGTGTATTCTCCTTGTTAGCAAAAACCACTGATTTGACCAACCAATATTTATTTTAGGAAACAACTAAAACCCATAAATATAAAACACAGTATAATTAATTATTTCAATCAAGTTTTTTTGTTTGCAGAATTAGTATTGCCATTCTCATGTTTTTATTTAAAGTAATCCACACGCTTTTATGAGAAATGAAAAATGTGGCCTTTGTAGGCAACATAAATCCTCACTTAAATTCTGTGTGCACTAAAACTTATGAGAAGGGTTTAATAAAAAGTAGTGCACCTAACACCAGCTCAGCGACATTGATTAAGAATTAAATAAGAAGTGCTTATCCAAAATATGAGAACAAAATTCTACACTTTGCGCTTTGTCCACACAGGCTATTCTTGTTCATGTACTGAATACATACAGTATTTTAAATGGTCTGTCCATCGAACGCAAAATGAGTATGATTAATGGCTAATTGCTCTTTCTTGTTTGCTATCCTTCACATGCTATGATATCAGAGTTCCACAAGGGCAACAGTAGTGGGCTGGCCAAAAAGCCTGGAGGGGAAAATTAAATCCCCTTCTTAAGTAGCAGACTAGCAGTCTCCTCCAACAAAGGCTTTCCTTCCCTTGGTGGTAATGTGATTCATTTTTCCTATAAAGAAGAAGGCTGGTATTTCAATGCGTAAAGACAGCCATTACTGTGACATTTAACAAGCCTGAAACCTCTGGCTTTCTTGCTAACCTAGATCTGCCTTAGGCTATCGGAGACAAAAGAGGCCTTCTCCTCCAGCAAGCATCAAAGACCTAATAAAAAGCCAAGAATGAGTAGGCAGTCAGCTTCTGTGTCAAAAATGCAAAATAAAAATATAATATATGCAAATTTGAGGCATGCAAAAAAATCATGGAACATTGCTTGTGTGTACAGTTGTACTCATAAAACCTGTAATGCACTTTTTGAATTATTCAGCAAGAAGAGGCTGAAAAGCAGCAAAGAAGCTTATTATGTTTGCTTTGCTTCATAGACTATTAGGTGGACAAAAAGAAAAAGGAATTTAGTTACGCTTGCTTATCTCCTAACCTTATAAACTTGGGATTAACAGATCAAAGGAGGATTTGGTTCAGTTGATAGAAAATAGAGCTCTTTTATAGCTGTTTGGTCTCACTGTCCCTTATGATCAAATGAGCTTAAGCAATTGATAAAATAAATGGGGTTTTGAATTCATGTGTTTTAGTATATACATTTAATGTTTGTTGTATTCCATTGTACATTTGTACGCAAAATTAAATAACAAGCAAAAGAGGATTAAATATTGAACATGAGACTTTTTTGTATTCTGCACAGTTGGCCTAATAATGGGATCCAAAGTGCAAACATAAGGTACAGTATTGAGATAATTTTATTTGCCTGATGATTTTATGAGGCATGTGGGGCATCCCATATGCTGGGTTTATAAAAATATTTCTGATTCTTTATTCTCTGATCTTGTTATCAGCCTGAAAACTAACCAGCATCATATCCATCTCTTGGCACCGTAGCATGCTCAGATGTAGAAGTGGAAACACAGTCTCGGGTTTTGGAGGCTCGGGTTTCATGGAGGCTCCATGCAGCCCTGCCATACAGCGGCTGCCTGTCGGTCACCAACAGTCACAGGACGTGTTGATGCATGCTACCCTTCCCACATTTCCATATGCATCCAATTGCAATACACCAAAAAAGTCACCTTATGATGGCGAGGAAGATGCCAAAAGAAGATACTTCTGCTTTCGTTCTTTCATCAAGAGCTCTTATTTTGCAGTCATCTGTAGATGGCTACATTCCTGTGTCAGGATCTGGATGATTTAGAAGCAGTTTTACCTCCTAAAGGACTGCACATATTCATTGTGCAGCAAAATTAGTTTACACATACCTTTGAGACCTGAGGGGAACCCATTTAGCTATGAACTACCAGAAGATATACATCATTTCCTTAAAGAAAATATCCCATCCACATGTAAAATTGTTTTTCAATGACAATAAGGTCCATGCACTTTCTAATTACCAAATATCTTCTTTCCTATAAAAATGTATTGATTGACTTGCCCTACTTCTTTTTTTTGTAATGGTTACTCACATGTTGAAAATGTGTGTTTTGACTGCAACTTTAGCAAAAAGTTAAAGCTCTATTACTGCAAATTGGCATATAGGATATTTCAATGCAGATTGCATTAACTATCCCCCTAGCTTGTTTAGTTAACGTAATAACTCATGGGACTTTCTAATTGCAAATTAAGGATTGTTAATAATAGTAAAACAGCTATAAAATATGGAATGTCAATGTATTATTTATTCCTCAAGCCTTCAGTATCATTTAGCATTTTTGTCTGTATCTACTGTGTAACACTTCTGTTCAGAGAAACCTCAACCAAGTCAGAACCATTTAAAAACTAGCATAGGAGGATCCTTCAGGAGATTTTCCAAGATGAAATTTATTCTGGCATAATGTTTCTTAAAAAGAGATTTACAAAAGTCATTTAATAACACATGTAAGGAAAAGTAGGTAGATGAAGCTCTTTTCACTTTGGAAAACGAGTATCAAGAACAGATAAAGCAAAATATCTGTGATTGACTCTGGTTAGTTGTTTGTGACTAACTCTTTAGAGCTGAGTTAGTAGCTGACCTAGATTCTGAGGTTTATCCTAGGATATTTCCAGTAACATCTAAATTATTCACTGAGAAATCTTCAAGAAAGTATGGACACAGTGTGCTAATAATCGGGCCAAAGACAGATGACTGAAATTAGAATGATATAACGTTACTGAGTTCACAGATACAGCTGGCAAGACCTCAGACACTGACACAGGAATGAAAACCTTCTAAGTCCTTAGCTGCAAATGAACCCTCATGCACCCCCCTTCTTTTCCCTGTGGCTTAGTTCAATGGTCTCAAAATCAAAGGAATAATTAAAAACTTTCGCAATACAAATCTGCCAGTGCTGGCAAACCCAAAATCTGTGGATCTGATCCAATCCACGTCAGACTTGCCTTGCCTGCAGTAGATTTTGATCTGCACAGATCAGTCTCAGTGTACATGCAATGCAATTTTGCACTGCACACTTGCCAGGATCATTTGTTTGGGATCTTCAGCTATCCACTAGCATGGACAACTAGAGGTCTGACAGATTGTTGCCCAAAATGATACAGCACTATCCTCTACTAAAAACAACTCTCACAGTCTGGCTGGAGAGCAGGGCATCTCTGGCAATGTCTTAACTATGTTTATTTTAACTTTTGTTTTTGCACAGTAAACAGTAAAAGAGTTTGCAGGGTAAACGGTAAAATCTGTTTCAATTTTGAAACAGAAGGAGAAGAAGAAAAAAGGGAGGGAAAGAGGGGCAAGGGGGAAAAAGTACAGAAATGCATGGAAAAATTCAATATCTAATATGTAAGTCTGAGTACCAGAAAGTCAAGAATGGTTTTCATAGCTGCAGAAGTATCTTAAACAAGAGGATAAAAGGTTATATCGTAAAACATTACAATTTCTTAAAAATTGTATCTTCCTTATCCATTTAGTTCTAATGTTACAAAGAACAAATAAACAATAAGAGTTGGCTACAGATTGTGTCATTTGATTCAAATGACAGAATATCATTTGCTTTTGTTGGAAATACAACAGACAACATCCAAGCAATACAATATTCTCTGGCTACAGCATAGAGCTATGTACAATTTTACTAAACAAATTAAATAGACATTGGGAGGAGAAAACACTATGTTAGTGTATTATATTACAAAGGTAAATGTTAACACTTGCAAATATGTTTGGCTTAAGAAGACATACCAAGCATATTGCAAAAATATCTTCAGGATAACTGGTCTCAAAAATTTTCTTGTAAAAAATTGGTATTTGGGATCTGAGACAAAAAATAAAAATGATTTCATTTTAGCAACATCACTGGCAATCCTTAACCATACAAAGACCAATTCGGATCAATTAGATTTCACTTTCTGAATGGCATTAAAAACATACAGCAGTTAAGGGTATAGTTAGTTTTTGCAGCACTTCATGATGTCTCTAGACTCAAGATAGGTTTATTTACCATCACAGGAACTTTTTTGTGTTCTTGAATTCAACTTATTATTATTTAATCCATTAAAAAACAAGCACTTGATAAGAAACAAATGCTGAAGAAGTAGAAGAAATGTAGACTCATGATTGTGACAATACCTTGTCTTTTTCATCATAATTCTGTGTTGTAACTGCAATGCTGTTGTAGCTGTGATACTCAAAAATATTAGCAAGGCAAGTTAATGAGAGGTAATACAGCTCACTAAAGTGATGGGGCAGGGGGGAGAAATTTAGGGACTTAAAAACCCCTCCTCAGGTGTTTTTTGTTGCACCACTAACAAAAGTGAATGATATTCTGTTGCCTGAGGGAAAGGGCACCAAACTCAAGCTAATCCATATCATTTCTTTGCTTTATGTAAGGTATACCTAAATGGATAAGGAAGATAAAGCGCCATGACAGCTAGCACAGTGAGCTGTCATACAAAGTTCATATTAATTTAAAATACCTATATAGATATATATATATAGTCACTGAGATTTTTAGTAATCTCTTTGAAAAACATCAATTCTTTTGAATAATGTAAACTTTGACCAGATCTCCTATTGTTTTTTGGATACACAGAAATCCTTCATAGGGTAGGTCCTACACTGTTGAAAAACTATTGGAAGAGCCATCTTCAATATACTGCACACTCTTGTAGGAGGAAGGATACACTGTGTAGTGGGTGGCACCACTGTTACCTGGTGGGGTTTGGTCTAGAAAAAAGATCCCATCAGTAAAACTGCTTTTTATCTGTTCTTGGTGAGAACTATCAGGCTTTCATTAAATGCCTATATCTTTACTATACAGCATTATGTGAAAACTCTCAATGGAATTCTTGTACTGTTCTGTCTTTCACCTGGTGGTGGCTATCCTCTAGGTCATTTAACACATAGACACTGCTATTGTTTTGCCTTCCCAACCAGAGCCGAGGAGCAGCTAGTGCAGAACCTCTCTTCCACTGTTAAGGGGCATCAGTGTTTGGCTCTGCCTCCATCACAGCGCCTGCTGCTCGGCCTTCTCTCGAAGCAGGGTGTAAGACTGGTAGTTGCCTAGAAGTCTCAGGTAGAAAGGTTTGGGGAGTTTTGTTAAATATGATCCAAACGCTGGAGACCTTTGTGATAAACGGTCCTGTTTTTACTTGTGGTATAGGGTCTTAAATTGAAAACATGTACACTTAGAAAGTGGCAAGTATCGCTGTTTTATAATTACATCATAATCCTGTAGGTATATTAAGATATTGCTCATACTACTTACTCTTCCTCAGAGTCCAATAGTTCTAGCAATGGTTTCTGCAAAGCAACATCTATCTCCCTCAGCAGAGAGGCTCTGTATTTTATACTGAGGCGGGTTCTTTACTAAGTGCATTACTCTTTGCCCCTGAAATCTCAACCTGCCTTAAGCCTAGGATCCTCACCTATGAGATCACTGCATCCCTGTGATGTAGGTATTATTATCACCATTTCACAGACAAGTAAGCTGATTCAAAGAAGCTATATGATGAATCCATGGACAACCAGAAAGAGTGGCTGAGGTAGAAAAACTTCCCTATTCACAAAGACACCCTTTTGATCCTATATAAACAAGGCTAATTTTAAATACTAGATCAAGCCATTTCCTGTATTTCTTTCTGTGGAGTCCATTAGCATATTGTACTCTAAAGTTCATCCAATACACACACTCATATACACAGTTATACTACATAAATATTTTCTGCAGTAAAGCTAACCTATTTGCTTGTTACTCCAGCACAACAGTTTTGTTCACTGAAGCATGCAGTATCAATATGCAACAATTTAAAACATTATAATCTAAAAAATTCGATTATATTTTGGTAAACACTCTTTGAATGATTATGCAACAGCTAATTGCCTCATAACAGAACTTATAAAATTTCACTGCAGTGAAACAACTGCAAACCTGTGGTGAAAAACAACAGCCATGTACATAGAATAAACGATATCTATTTTCTTAATATCTGGTTTTCACTCTAAAGTTATTGCCAAGAGCAGACACACACACCACACGTTTTATATCCTATAGTTAAAGTTCTTAGAAGTATTATTAGTTGCTGGTTTTGGCAATGCAACAAAATATACCTCCAACATTCAGGTAACTGGATATGGTAATAGTCAAAGCAATTTGCTGAACACAGGCTTTTGTACTCAAAATATGTTACAGAACTCCACTGTATCACTAATAAATACTATAGCTAGAAGTCATTAGAGAAAGAAAGGGAGAGTACGGACATGTGTGAGAGTAAGTAAAAGAGAAAGAGAAACCTTGGTTTTATTTTTAAATGCTTCATAGGCAGGAAAAGCTTCACATTCAAGAGTTTCAATCCAATAATTTTGTATTAATTAAGAAGAAAAACCTGTTACTTGACTAAAGATTCTTTATAAAGACTCCTCTGTGAACTCCTTCAGGAAAGACTCTGAATATCATTCCCTTGTGAACAGTTTCACTCGCATACAATGTAAGGCAGGAAACAATAATAAGGAAGAAGGAAAATTGGGCAAGACCACTTTACTGCTTGTTACTAGAAGGTAGTGTAAAAGGATTGCAAGACTAAGGGGATCTTGAGAATTAAGTTATTTGAATGTATTCCCATAAAATTCCATGGCAGAAAGGACACTTGTGCAGGTGGCACTTGCTTGTTCTCTGCCTCTGCGGAACTTGGACTTTGCAAGATTCCTGCCAGGTCTGCTCTCACTGACTTCTCCTGCTTTTCCTTAAGGTGGTCACATCCTCACCTCAGACTGGATATATGCTCTGCCTTAGCAGCAGAGTGGTCTGGGTTCTCTCTCACTCTCTCTTTGGACAAACTCAGTCTTTCTTTGAAGGTGCACTACTTTCTGAATAAATTATTCACCTGAATTACCCACTGACAAAGGAGCCAAAATGATCTGTTTTCTACCCTCCAGAGAACACCAAGGTAATATGTGGTACAGGGACAAGAATAGCCCAGCATTGCAACTGCCGTTTCCTATAAGGGATAAGAAGAATGTTATTGGCAGTATACAAATGCAAGTGCCGACGATGCTGGCATTGACTAACAGAGGAGTTCCCTTTCTGATGGCTAAGATATTGGCAACATTAATGCCAGAAAATCTAGTAGGGCAGCAATGTTCTAAGAATAAAAGATGGGGGAAGGGGAGAGTTATAGTGACAGGGTAGTTGGCAAAAGACTGCTCAAGTCAGGATGCCTCCAGCAGGTGAATGCAGCCAGGGAAGTGCGCATGGGATGTGGCTATGGAGGACCCTCTTGTATCCCTCCTGGGAAACCTGCATGCTCGATCACCTCCCTGAAATGCCTGTACACCAATGCACGCAGCTTGGGGAACAAACAGGAAGAACTAGAGATGTGTGTGCGGTCGCAGGGCCATGATCTCATTGCCATTACAGAGACATGGTGGGATAGCTCGCATGACTGGAGTGCTGTCATGGATGGCTACGTGCTTTTTAGGAAAGACAGGCCAGGAAAGCGAGGTGGTGGAGTTGCTCTTTATGTGAGAGAGCAACTGGAATGTATTGAGCTGTGCCTAGGGGTGGATGAAGAGCGAGTCGAGAGCTTATGGGTAAGGATCAAAGGGCAGGCTAATAGAGGTGACACTGTTGTGGGTGTTTACTACAGGCCACCTGATCAGGATGAGGAAGTTGATGAGGCCTTCTACAGACAGCTGGAAGTAGCCTCACAATCCCAGGCCCTGGTTCTCATGGGGGACTTCAACCACCCCGATATCTGCTGGAAAGACAACACAGCTAGGCACAAACAGTCCTGGAGGTTCCTGCAGAGCATTGGTGACAACTTCTTGACCCAGGTGGTGGAGGAGCCAACAAGGAGAGGTGTGCTGCTGGACCTCGTACTAACAAACAAAGAAGGACTGGTGGAAGATGTGAAGGTTGGGGGCTGCCTTGGCTGCAGTGACCATGAGATGGTGGAGTTCAGGATCCTGCGAGGAGGCAGCAGGGCACCAAGTAGGATCGCAACCCTGGACTTCAGGAGAGCAAACTTTGGCCTCTTCAGGGACCTACTTGGAGGAATCCCATGGGTGAGGGCCCTGGAAGGAAGGAGTGTTCAAGAGAGTTGGTTAATATTCAAACATCACTTCCTCCAGGCTCAAGAGCAGTGCATCCCTATGAGTAGGAAGTCAAGCAAAGGAGGTAGGAGACCTGCATGGATGAGCAAGGAGCTCCTGGCAAAACTCAACCAGAAGAAGGAAGTATACAGAAAGTGGAAAGGGGGACAGGCCACTTGGGAGGAATATAGGAATGTTGTCAGAGTATGCAGGGATGCGACGAGGAAGGCTAAGGCCCGTTTGGAATTAAATCTGGTGAGAGATGTCAAGGACAACAAGAAGGGCTTCTTCAAATACATCAGCAGCAAGAGGAAGACTAGGGAAAATGTGGGCCCTTTGCTGAATGGAGTGGGTGCCCTGGTGACGAAGGATGCAGAGAAGGCAGAGTTACTGAATGCCTTCTTTGCTTCAGTCTTTACTGCTCAGGCCAGCCCTCAGGAGCCCCAGACCCTGGAGGCAAGAGAGAAAGTCTGGAGAGAGGAAGACTTTCCCTTGGTGGAGGAGGAGTGGGTTAGAGATCATTTAAGCAAACTTGACACCCACAAATCCATGGGCCCTGATGGGATGCACCCACGAGTGCTGAGGGAGCTGGCGGATGTCATTGCTAAGCCACTCTCCATCATCTTTGAAAGGTCATGGAGAACAGGAGAGGTGCCTGAGGACTGGAAGAAAGCCAATGTCACCCCAGTCTTCAAAAAGGGCAAGAAGGAGGACCCAGGGAACTACAGGCCAGTCAGCCTCACCTCCATCCCTGGAAAGGTGATGGAGCAGCTCATCCTGGAAGCCATCTCCACGCATGTGGAGGAAAAGAAGGTGATCAGGAGTAGTCAGCATGGCTTCACCAAGGGGAAATCATGCCTAACCAATCTGATAGCCTTCTATGATGGAATGACTGGCTGGGTAGATGAGGGGAGAGCAGTGGATGTTGTCTACCTAGACTTCAGCAAGGCTTTTGACACTGTCTCCCATAGCATCCTCATAGACAAGCTCAGGAAGTGTGGGTTAGATGAGTGGACAGTGAGGTGGATTGAGACCTGGCTGAATGGCAGAGCTCAGAGAGTTGTGATCAGTGGCGCAGAGTCTAGTTGGAGGCCTGTAGCTAGCGGTGTCCCCCAGGGGTCAGTACTGGGTCCAGTCTTGTTCAACTTCTTCATCAATGACCTGGATGAAGGCACAGAGTGCACACTCAGCAAGTTTGCTGACGATACAAAACTGGGAGGAGTGGCCGATACGCCAGAGGGCTGTGCTGCCATTCAAAGAGACCTGGACAGGCTGGAGAGGTGGGCAGAGAGGAACCTCATGAAGTTCAACAAAGGGAAGTGCAGGGTCCTGCACCTGGGGAGGAATAACCCCAGTCACCAGTACAGGTTGGGGGTTGACCTGCTGGAAAGCAGCTCTGCTGAGAAGGACCTGGGAGTGCTGGTGGACACCAAGTTAAGCATGAGGCAGCAATGTGCCCTTGTGGCCAAGAAGGCCAATGGTATCCTGGGCTGCATCAGAAAGAGTGTTGCCAGCAGGTCGAGGGAAGTGATTCTCCCCCTCTACTCAGCCCTGGTGAGGCCACATCTGGAGTACTGCGTCCAGTTCTGGGCTCCCCAGTACAAGAGGGATGTGGCACTACTGGAGCAAGTCCAGCGAAGGGCTACAAAGATGATTAGGGGACTGGAGCATCTCTCTTATGAGGAAAGGCTGAGAGAGCTGGGCCTGTTTAGCTTGGAGAAGAGAAGGCTGAGAGGAGATCTTATCAACGTGTACAAGTATCTGAAGGGAGGGTGTCGAGAGGATGGGACCAGACTCTTTTCAGTGGTGCCGAGCGACAGGACGCAAGGCAATGGGCACAAACCGAAACACAGACGCTTCCATCTTAACATGAGGAAAAACTTTTTCACTGTGAGGGTGACAGAGCACTGGAACAGGTTGCCCCGAGAGGTGGTGGAGTCTCCTTCTCTGGAGATATTCAAAAGCCGCCTGGATGCAATCCTGTGCAATGTGCTCTAGGTGACCCTGCTTGAGCAGGGGGGTTGGACTAGATGATCTCCTGAGGTCCCTTCCAACCTCAGTGATTCTGTGATTCTGTGATAAATGGCATAAAAACAAAAAGATTCAGGGACAGCATTTGCAACTGAAGAATCATTTTGTACTGCTGATTAATAATTTGCCCATAAAAGCTTTGTCTATGACCAGATTCAGGCTCCTGCTACTGAGTCAGCATTGTTTCAACACAGCGCCCTTTTGCCACAGTGAGGATGCAACTTCTTGAGACTCAGCTCCACTACTTAACCAAAAACACCGACTGAAACAAATGCAGTGGAAGACCTGAGATGCTATAGCTGTATCTAGGGCTCTGCATGTAGATCAACTCAGCACTGCAGCACATCCATTTGACAGCTCACTCCACCTGACAAAACACTGGAGAAACAGCTCATAGAGTGCTGAGGCACATTGCTGTGGAAAGTTCTCCACAACAAGCTGCAATTTTAATCTGGACATTGAGATACACACTGTAAAAATATTATGCCATTTTGATGGATGGTAGAAGCCTGAGAAAAGGGAAGAGGGGATATCTGATCGTGTTTGATGAAGAAATTCATATTCTCCACAGTGTCACGTGTTTGTAAACTTGTCAATCAGTGTTTCCATTTTGGTCAACATTTCCAACAGGTAGTGGTAAACGGAGGGAACAAGAAGTGTTGCCTCAGTAGGTAGAAAGAGCCAGAAAAGAGAGGGGGACTCTGTGAAGAGGCAGAAGTTTGCCCAAGAATTGAAGGCATCAACACTGTGTAGCAATACTATATTTGAGAACTTCTGTAGCCCAGCCCAGCCCTACTTCCCCTCTCCCTGCTGCATGATCACTGCTTTGTGGGTAAGGGAAGAACTTTTAATGAAGTGGGCATGCAGCAGATAGGAATACCATGACTGAAAGTTAGCTATCACCACTGCCTTATCAACCCAAAGGTTACTTTGAAGTCTAGCTACTCCTCAGTTCTATTGACTATTTTCAAAAATGACTTGGAAGATGGGGGGGGGGGGGGGGAAAAAAAACACACAAACAAAAATTACAGAAAACACCAAGCCAGGCAGTTTAGTGAACACTTTATAGAGGAGGGCTAGAATTCACATTGATAAAGTGAAAGCCTGAAAAATCAGCAACCTGAAATTCAACAGAGACAACATCAATGTATATAAGGAAGAGAATGACTAGATAGAAAATAGCTAGAAGGTAGTACAGGAGAATACAACCCAAGTAACAGCTGATTACTAGCTGAATACAATGTACTGCAAAAAAACTAAATTCTTTTGCTTCCCACTTCAAGCAGTCAGATCCTTTTTTAATTTTGCTGAAATAGCTGAATTTACACAAGAATGTACTGAATTTGAAAAAAAACAAGAATATTTACACATTACCTACAAACGCATTAAAACAGAAGCTAACAGACAAATACTGAGGCATGTTCCTGTGGAAGTCCTAGTCAGCCATATACAGAGGGTTCAGCTGAGAAATTGGAGGGAGCGGCTGTCAAGAAGAGGAGCTAAAAGAAGTCTCTACATGCATGAGCACCCATTCAGTTCATTGATGAGCCCCCAGCTAGTACATGCATGAGTGCCCAATTTATTTATGCATGAGCATCTAATTAGTTCACACATGAGTGCCCACTTAATTTGCGCATGAGATCCCAACCTGCACACACATGAGCGCCCAGTTAATATGTGCACAAGCACCCAGTTAGCTCACACATGAGCACTGTGTTGGGTATAAATTGCAGGGTGTAGGTTAGCAGGGGGATGCAGTGGTGACTTGTGTTGGAGAAGCCTGTGAATGGCCAAGTACCAGTCACAGCAGTTCCAGCCACCTCTGAATCAAATGGAAACCTATCACACGCTCATACTGCAGCCAGAGGAGCACACGGTGCCTCTTCTCAAACTTATTTAAGAAAGACTGGCAGCCACAAGGAAAGAGAGAGACATCTGAAGATACACGTAGGGAGATGCTTGAGGAGATACTTGGAGGGAGAGACTGCTAAGGAGATATGCAGCTGGAGATGCACTCTTGGAAGGAGGTGCTCTGACAAAGTGGTACACTTCTGAGGGGACTGCGGCCTGAGAGTGACCCATGCTGGAGCAGGGACATCCCCGAGGGACTATGGCCCATTGGCGACCCAGGCCAGAGCAAGGTCACTGAGAAGCATGGAGGAACAGAGGAAAACCAGTAAGAAGCATGAAGAGCAGCAGACAAAGAATGTTATGCACATGCACCCAACCTCCTGTGTCACCTGTCACCTCACTGAAGGAAATGGAACAGACTAAGTATAACCTGTAGTAAAAATATGGGAAGTTGAGACTAGGAGTGGGGAGGATAGGCATTTGGCTTAATTTGAGCCTTGGGAAGGGGAAGAAAGCTGTTTAGTAAAGTGTTAGTTTAATTGTTTATGTTTTCATTTTCTCAATACCCAAATCAGTGTTAACTGGCAGTAATTTAAATTACATAAAAATTCCCTGAGTCAAGACTTGTTTTGCCCACGACATTCTGGCACCTCCAACGTTATTCATTTCTATTGCAACTACACTGGGCGTGGGAGGCATTACCCAACGGAAAATGGAGAGCAAGGGCTAGCAACACACACTGACTTGACTGATAGCCCCCTAGGGTCGAGAACAGCCACTACACTGGTATGTCAGAGGAGCAAATCTTTACCCAAATTCTTTGCATTCTCATTGGCAAGAATTCCCAGCCACAGAAACAGTTTATTCATAGAGGAGACTGCAGTTCTCCTGACTCTTGAACTAAAACAGCAAAATAACAGTGAGACAGAGAGAAAGACTTCTGCTTTCCAATTGCCATGGGGCAGGAAATGTTTTTTGACCTTTGCTCCAGGGCTGACAGTTCTGTTTTGGGAAATTTGATCCTTTTGCCCATTCGTTTCTTCCAAGAAATAGCAGCTGGGATGACATACCACAGTAACTTTCACAACCACTCAACATAGATGCCCAGCTGGGACAGGCAGAGTCCAGCTCCCAGTGGGAAGAGGGGCTTGGAAAGCTTATCTATAGGTATTATCTATAGGTAACCATTTCGAGGTGTAGTTTTGAACTCTGCTATACTCCGTACCATCTCCAGTTGGGAATCTTGGGCAGGGAGGCAAATGGATCTGACAAAAGTAGACAAAGAACAGACTCCTGAACTGAAGAGCATCCTGAAACCAAGCATTTAAGACTTGAGGCAAACCTCTTCACAGAGGTGAAGCCCAAGAAGAAACGAGGAGTAATTCTTAGTCAAAAAATAAATATTACAGGGTCCTAACAGTGAGTCAGAAAAAGCTCCATACTAGGTTTTCAGTAATGATATACATGGACTGTGCTTCACAATTGATTTTTTTTTTCCTGAGCATTAGACTTGCCACGTATTATGAGAACTATGCACCTGCGAATTCCAGTGAAAATGTACCATCTATTAAGCATTCACTTCAGATAGCACACACATTTTAAAATGGCCAACTGGAAAATAACCTAACTGCTTTTTACAGGCCTTTTACAGGCTTCTTTCTGCCTCTGAAGTTCAGATAAAAACCTAAGCTAGCAAAGTCTCACAATAATCATTATTCCTGCTATTTATTTACAATTTTGAAAACCTAACTCATGTAGTTAAGATGCTGATAACATAATTACTAGCAAAAAGAAAGCTTCTCAATTAAAGTTAGTATATTACAGATCTCAAGGGTGCTTTTACAGAAAACAAAGATGCTTTTGCTTAACAGCTGGCCATGAAAGAAGCTTTTCCCAGGCAATTTTGGGAAACCTAAGATAACCTTTGTTAAAAAGTGTAATGTTCGGTCAAGTTTCAAGTAGACATTCTCTTTGTCTGCCTAAGGAGAGAAGACTGTAATGCTGCCTAATGCAGGGAAAAACAGCTTTACAGCCAAATAATATATACCAAATATAGCCACAAATATACTAAACCACAAATATACTAAAATTAAAACATTGGTCATTACTGGTGGACATCAGATCTTGTAACCATCCTCACTGATAAATGTTGTCTATGCTAAAATACCAGAGATAAGATCCCGAATACTCAGTGAGACCTCTGTGATAAAAAAAAAAAAAAAAAAAAAGAAGAAGAAGAAGAAGAAGAATCAGAGGCTCAATTTAACGCATTAGCATGTTTAGTTTTGGTCCCCCTTCAGGAAAGAGAGAAAAGCTGCAGATCCTCAAAAGCTTTTTGCTGAAATCAATTCTTGATAAACAAGGCTGTGTAATACTGATTGATTTTATCCTCCAGAATAATATTTTTATACAGAATATTTAATCGGAAAAATTAAATTAGGGGAAATAAAGGGAAAAATTAGTTTAGATAATCAGAATTCTTGCATGCAAGAATTATTTCTGCACTCCATACAACTTTCTAGCCCCAATCAAACTAGCTATGCAGCTATTAGATATTGAAAAAATAAATAAATGAAAAAGAAATTTTAAAACTATATATGGCTAAAATAGGGGAAAATGTTCTCTCTGCTTTAGCACAGCAAAAATATTTGCCTTCTGGCAGAGAAGCTTAGAAAATTTGAACCTAAAAGGTGTACATTCCAGACAAATTAGTAATAGGTTTCAAAATGGAAATCTAAAAAATTTGCCGATGTGCCATTCAAAACTATAGCCACCAACAACCCACTTTATTTCAGTTCTTTTACTTCACCCCTTTTACTTTTGTTTTCAAGACTAGGCCCAGTTTGTGCTCTCTGATAGACAACTGCAGTGTCTTGCACAGTATTTGGCTTTATGCAGCCAAACAACATTCACACACCACATACTCACAAGCTGTATTGAGAGCTATGGAGCGCTGTTCCATCTTGTAAATTATATTCTCCTATTTTCTTCTTTATGCGTTATTATTACTAACCAGACTAGTATTGTGAAAGGAAGCAAATCTAAACTAGATAAATATAAATAAAAATATATAAATACAATTTTTGAAGCTATCAGATTCTTGACCAGAAATATTCTTGAATGTTTCAGAAAGAATGATTTTCCTACCACCTTTAATTTTACAATAGATTGTACTAAAATGTGCAAATATTGGCTGACATCTGGCTCCTTCCCCAAGTACAAGTCTGTGACTATGTGCATTCCTTACAAAAGCTTTGATTTAAGAACTGTACCTCATTGCTAGTCCATTCAAGCAGTCTCTGCACTGCTAAAGCTTTTTTACATCTAAAAATGTAATACTCCAAATCAATTATTTTTGGTTTAATTATATTCAAATACTTCTGCATATCCATTGAAAACAATATGTTTGAAATCCCCAACTCCATGGGGTCCCCACTCATCCGAGTTCTTGAGAAAAAGCAGTCAATAAATATGTACAAGATGCTACCACAGCATATGCTCAACAAAAGATTAAACACAGCCATTAGAATTTCTAAAGAGACCCAGCCCACTGGCACCAGGCACGACGTGTCGGAGGAAAGCTGCGATGCAGAGGAAGCCCGCTAGCCAAGAGCAACAGTGCATGTAATCTGAGGGAGACAACAAATAAAGCCAGATGAAATTTCTCACTTGAAATATTTGTTGTGAAAAATATCCTTTTAAGTGACAGATAACCATTTTCAAATTTGAGTCAGTTCAGTTGAGAATCATCCCAAAAATAATGTTTAAAAAGGGAGCATGTAAATTCACTTTAACTATCAATTGAAAACATTTTAACATTAGAATGCTTAAAGATGTTGACAGTAAACCTTCCTTTTTGGGGGCTCAGCAAATGTTTCTTTCATTATAAATTTTTTTCCTAGTATTGCATAATTTCTAGCCAGTCAGAAAGTAAAATAAAAATCTGTAAATGACTGTATCTACTGATAAAAGCAAATTATGCATCTGAAGATTTCATTCAGCAACCGCATTCAAGTATGTGCTTATGTCTTACTGAAGATAAGTTGATAGCTTTCCATATGAGCAGCCCTTTCCAAAGCATATTAAGCTTCTAAGTATTTTTCCCTCAGATTTTCATAAGGACGCCGTCAAACCGTCTTTCCAACTTCCATTAATTTCAATACAATTCCATATGAATGAGGCATCTAACTATCTTAACTACCTGGTCTGCTCAATTGTTTCTGAAATTCCACTAGTCTTCTAATTACATCCTTAAACACCTCAATACTTTTGAAAATACAGCCCTTAATGTCTTTATAGATAGGCTTTTTGCCTACCTGATGTCCTCCTCCGTATCTTCTATAAAAGTGAAATAATAAACGATCCCCAAACCCAGGTAACTATTCAGACAAAGATGATTTAATACAGCATTAAACATGTAGCATCAAACTCAGATCTAACATACTAACTTCACTGACTTTCAGTAATTCGCAGAAATAAATCCATTTGCTCCATAACCAAGCAGCTTCAGCAACTTTTCATTTTTCTACTCAGGATCCATTCTGTGCAAGACGGTGTCAGGAGCGGCCTGCCTGCCATCTACATAAGGATTCACTCTCACAGCCAAAAATAATGGCTGGCATGTTCAAAATAATCTAGAGTAGTTGAGCACAGCCTAAGGCAGTTCTCAATTTTACTGTGATTTCAGCACTTAAGTCCTTTGGATTTCCTTGAAATGCCTGATTCACTGATCACAAATTCACTGATGCTCCAAATGAAGAAAATTGCATCCTGATTGAATAAATGAACCTGGACCATGAACACCTCGACCAGGAAGCTCCGTACCCTTCTGTGGTGGTTTGTTATTTTATACAAACTCCAGTTTGACAAGCTCTTCTGAATAAAATGTCATACAACTTAGTACACTCCTATTCGGTTGTTGTCCCATAAATACTGATGCTGAAATCTGAAAGGGAATTATTGCAAAACCAGCAATTGCAAAAAAGGTAATAATTATTTATTAAGAATTAAGCAAAGTGTACTCAAGAGGAATTGAACTGGCTAATTGCATTGAAACAATGCAGAATTTTAAATTCGTGTAGTGAACCTCTGTTTATACCACAGGAGAATTCTTTTACATCACAATCTACCATCAAATATATATAGTACTAGAAGAACAAGATGTAAGCCTGTAATTAAAATTTTCATATATTAGAATCTAGACTGAGAAGAAAATGAAAACAAACCCTATAGAGAAAAAATTGTTTTATCTATGGCTTAGAAAATTTTGGAAACCACCCACAAACACGACACTTATAAAACAAAAACAAAATGACCATTACAACTTATTTATTTTATAAAGATATTTGCAATCATTGCATCTGGATACATGCACACTCATAAAAAGCAGCAGCTGTGGCCCATGGCCAGCGAGTTGATATTTTAAAATCTTCCAGACCCCTTGACAATCAGGGGGCTCCACCCCACGTTTTTAGTGGTACTACTTTAATTGCTGCAACTGGAAATGGTTTTGTTTTCCAGTACATAGAATTAGAAAATAAATTCTATTGCTGATTCTGGAAAACTGTCAAATATTTACATAAAGAACCATTCAAAGCAAATAGTAAATTAGTCTGTGATTTATGCTTGACATAGTAAAATGATCAAAGACAGATACACATTCTGAAATGTGCAGGGAACCATAAAATGTACTAGACACTGCTAATATATGAAATTATCAAAGACCTCCCAAATGACTTAAGTTAATTCAAGCCCCTTGTTCACAATTAGTCTGTTATCATGAAATCTGCCATTTGGTTCCCTATCACATCTATGCAGAGAAAGTAGCACACACTGGAAAATAGTTAGATTACTAAATCCTTACATCTTTCCTCTCATTTGGAAAGAAAAAAAAAAAAGGATCTGTTTAAAGAAATATATTTCTTTCATGTGAACTTGATGCTGTCTAATCTAATTCTTGATGTTTCTTCCATTGAACGGTTAGGTGTCCTTTGAGGAAGAAAAACAGCTGCTGTTTTGATAACAAACAAAAAAATAGTTGCATCTCTGCTTTCAAAGAGACAAGTTGTTTTTATTTCCTCTGAAGAAGCTCATTACAATATGACGGACAAAATGTCAGAAATAATTAAGTGCAAAAGGTGAAAAAATATATATATATTTTTTATTTATTTAGGGAGAGAAAGAGATCAACCACTGGAAACAATGCTATGTTTCTGCAGGCCCTTCCTTCCCTTCCCCCAGATTCTTGGTCACTTGACATGAATTTATTACAAAATAAATTAGAAGCAAAAGAAAACTAAGGAGTTTTATAACGTATACAAAAGTGTCATTAAGGTGCTTTTTCTTAGTGAAAAGAAAGTTAAAAGAACTTGCTGTTAGAATAGAGACTGTTGCAAGACAGTGTACGCGCACACACACGCTGCTTGCACTTCAGAGAAGGAGCAAAGCTCTCTGTGAAGCTCAAAAGGCTCTGGACTTTTCTCATTTCATATTGAGGAGGTCGTGCCTCCCCCCACCCCAGGGTCAGTGTTGTAAACGTCAACCCATCAAGATAAGAACGCTGAGGCAGATGATATTAATTACCTGTCCTTTCAAGTCATCCCTGTCTCACATCTGGTTTCCTCTGTGCAGCATTCAGCAAGGCCAATAAAAGCAGGGAGGGGGCCAGGAACGAGAAGCCACTTCAGCAGCTTGCTCCTTCCCCGCATTGCTAATGGCACACCACCACTTCATTCGGTGCACGCACACACACATGGTACCGTAAATAATTTTTAGTGCAAAACAGTTAGTGGGAGTCCTGCAGACCAAAGTCTGCCTGAAAATTGTGGGATTAGCCTTAGCCATACCACTGTATTGGTTGAAATTAATTCCATATCTTTTACTACTTTTCATAAAATTTGTTGGCAGAAATTGGACTTTTTCAGGTATATGGTGTTTCCCAAAGCCTGGTTCTGAGACTTTTAAATAGATCAAATATTGGAGCTGCAGTAATTCAACATTCTTAATAGATCTCACTGTTCAGACATCTTCCCTTGCTTGGTTTTCATTTCAATATACAACATGTCCCTCGGACCAGGCACATCACCATTCTTTTTTTTTTTCCCCCTCAAGTCAAAATAGATAATAAAATGATCATTTTAGCTAAACTGTATATGCTCAGTTTCACCTTTTCTCAAATTGTGTCTCAGGCATTTTTGCTGCTTTCTACATAAACTAAACCGTTAATGTATTTGTTTTGAACAGCAATGCAGTCAGGTCAAAATTTTCTTTTGAGTTGTTTCTTATGAACATCACAAAGAGTTAAGAATCCTAGGGTAATCTACGAGATACATACTTCTGTTTTAAATTACTGTACTGGAAGGTATTTTCAAATTTTCCAAAGTTCTTTGAAAAATCTCAAGAATTATATGGCATATGCACTCCTAAGATTGTTGGGCAATACTGAGAAAAAACAAAATAAAACAAAACCACACTTAAAATAGACTCTCTGGTTAGGAATCAGGTATGGCTGGAAATAGTACGAGTAGGGAGAAGTAGGAACAAGAATAAGAAATGTTAATTCACCTCTGCTGGAGCTTATTAAAAAGCTAAGCATTGCCTTTTGTTTAATCTAAAATATTCAAATTTTATTGAAATTTTTGTTTGAATTTCTAAGTCAAAGCCGTGTTTTTTTCTTAAACCAAATGTTTTTATCAAACAAGCAGGTGACCTCTGTATGAAAAGTGCCCATGAAATGCAAATTTCATACCATGTCTTCAAGGTTTCACTGTGGGAACATTGTGTTTCTTTTGTAAGGAAGATTTCTGAGAGAATAGGACAGATAACTCTACACTGCTTATGCCTGTCTTGTCACTCTGACACTTCTTGCTCAAATATATATAGAAATTAAGTCAATTTTACACATCTGTAAATTTTATATCTGTGATTTTAAACACACCCAGAATCTAAAGTCAATGGCTTCAAGTCATCCAATCACAAGCAATGAAACAAAAAGTATAGTTTTCATTTCTTTGCAACTTTATCTCTGTCAAGTTCTTATTGACATCCCCATTGCCATCAAATTTACACAGCACATTCAGTTTTAGTAAGAGGAGGAAACTCATCTCCTCTGTAAACTCTTTCTATCGTGATGTCCCGTTTGGTGGCCATCCCTCACTACCTGGCCACAAAACCGTCGCGTCAGCGCAGGACCCGACTTTCATGTCAGGTCTCCGTCAGCATGCCAACAGACTGCTTACTTCCAGGAATGGAAAGGAAGAAGAGAATTCCAGACCTGAGTCCGATTTATTTGCTTGCCTTCCCATCCTGGAAGAAAAGCTCCTCTAAGGAGTAACGGTACCAAAAGCGTTGCCCAGCTTTTCCCACAGTATCTGTGAGAAAAGACGTTTCCATTTGCTCCAACTCCATCTTTCACTTCCCCACTGCTGCTCCCTGTACGACCTCAAAAGCAGAGCTGTTAGCTGCCTCCTGAAGCCATTTGCATCAGCAAAGTCTTAGAAGAGGCTCCACAGTTTGGGGATGGATGGGAGTGCTCTTAGCCATGGAGGTGAAATCCACATCTGTCTGTGGCTAGCACAACCGGTGAGTCAGTAAGTTTCTAGGCAAAGCCCAGGTTCAAAACAGGACTAGCATGCAACAAAAATACAACCTGTGTTCTTTACTTCATCATTGTGAGCATGCAGAAAGGAATCAGAAGGAATTTACAAACTTCAGCCCTAAGATTCTTTATGTATTAAGCAAGACGGGGGACACAAATAGAAAGCATGAAGCATCCTGAGCTGTTATGATGATGTAAAGAATAGTCTTCTGAAGCATCTTCTGAACCATTCAATCACTTACCAATAGCTTCCAAAGAGAAATCTTTTGCAGATATTTCACTTCCTTGATCTGCTGAAGAATCGTGCCTGATTAACAGGAATGAATAGCACAGGGACCCCACACTGTGGGTGGAAGAAGTCACGATGCTCTATAGACAGAATAGAGAACTTGGAAGGCTTCTCAGAAGAAACAGGCTGAGTGGGATCAAAGGTACAGCTACCCCTGCAACCATGACCACTGGCAGGTCTAAACCTGGTTAGCTGGTGGCAGTCCCTGTGTGCAGGCCCAGGCACGTTCCGGTGTGCCGCAGTGCTGGCCTGGTGCTTACAGATATACTTTCCATATTTACACCGGAAGGGAGATCAGACTCAGAGGGTTATAAAGTTCTGGTGGGTGCTGACCCCGTTGTCCCTAATTTAAAAGCCACCACTGCATAAACCTAATTGTAACTCCACCCCTAGATTATGACTTACACTATGGGATACTCCAGTGCCTCAGGCTAAAGGACAGCTCGTGAGAGAATTCCAGTAGCCACTCTTGCTTTACTTTGGCAGCCCCTCCTGAGACCCACTTAAATACAAATCTCAGCTTTTCTTTCCCAGATCCCAACCGTAACTTTGCTCCTGGGATAAGTCTTATGTATCGGGATACTCTGATACGCCAGGCTAATGACTGGCCAGGTGTGATTTCTAGTAACAGCCCTCATTTGACATTGGCAGCCCCTCTCGTGTCTCGGCTTTCTCTCTCAGAGCCATAGCCTTAGTGGCAGCTCTTGCATTGCTTACAAGGTGGGACATGCCACCAGCAGGCACAAGGCACCTCCTCTTCCATGTGCTGAGGGCTGGGTCTGGTGTTGGCACGTGCACCACTGTTGTCAGTGGTTAGCGCAAGAAGAAAGTAACTCAGAGAGACTTTACTGAGGTGACCCCCAATATAGTCCTGATGTGAAAGGACCCCACAGTCCCCAGTGGACAAGCAACTCCTGACCATGACACACACATTTTCTTCTAACCAAGCAAACAAATTAAACAAACAGGGAGCTAATTGCCCCTCGTTCTCTCAGAGAGGAGGAGGACTATACAGAAAACTTCTGGAGGGTGCATCATGGGAAGAATACTGACCTCCCATAAGTATCCCTTCACTAGACATATCTGGTGGATCTGATGGAAAAGCATTAAAAACAGTGACTGCTCAGGGAGGACAGTAGAAGTGGACGCCTCCCAGTGCAAATGGAAAGTTGCTGGCAAGGCACAGAGGAGCTGAATTATCCTGTTCTCGCACAGGATCAGGATGTGAAAGGTTGGATCTGTCCCAGCTGCAACCCTCCACACCGTTTTCTCCCTTTTTCTTCTCTTAATGCACAGGCTCTAAAGAACAGGCATAGATAGAGCAGGAAAAATCTTAACCTGGTAACAGAAATACATGTTATGTGCCAATTTCTCTGATGATTTTTCAAACAGAAAGCCGAATACTTGCCCTGGACCTCTGTTACATTCCTGATTTCAGGTCAGCCAAGTGCAAAATATAATTTAGTGATGAAATGACACTGCAGTATGGAACTGTGCAGCAGTTATGAACTCATCAGCTTTTAACTCAAATATGCTTCAAATTATGCAAGCACGCTAGGCTATTCAGTTGGTAATCATTAGGAAATAGATCCTTTATACCCTAAACCAGGAACTGTGGGTTTTAGTCTCTATCCTACTCAAAATATCTCTTCAAGCCTATATGAAGCCTGGCTTTTCTAGACAAAGTAGAAATCCTCATCAGACTTCTCTATCTAGGAATGATTTTCTATGTCTTTTTGTCTCTTTTCTCTCTGTTTAATATCACTAAGATTTGTACTGAGTTTCAGTTCCCAAATATTCCTAGAATCATTAGACCCCTTCCACAGCATGGAAACCAGAAACTAGTTTGATTTTCATGTTTTATTTATTCAGTCCCAGGACTGAAAACTCCATACCCAATGTCCTTTACCTCCTTCCTGTTCCATCAATAAGCACTATACCTTTTTTCCATTCCTTAAACTATCCTGTCTCTACTTTTTTTTTTTCTCTTTCAAAGTCTCAAACTGCTACTCTATGTAACATGTTTCCTGCAGAAGTCCTATTAATTTTGCAACACCAGAACCATTTTCATATATATTGTACAATTAAATATAAGGGTCATTTAGCTATATCATTTGTGCATATAAATCTAATGCTAAAGAGTGGTATGCCTGTACTAAAGGAACAATATATACACAAGCTTTTATTTACTAAATAAAAGGATTTACAATTCCTCTGAACTCTTCTTTCACTTGTGCTGCCAAAGACAGACCAGATAAATACTGTAGTGTGATCTGTTTATTATTTTAATTATAGTCATTATCTACTTAAAACACTATATGATAGTCAATCAAAATCAGATACTCAGATACACAAAATGTTAATTTTGGAATTGTTTAAATTCAGTCATTTCATGCATATCAACTTTCATACTATATTTAATCACATGCTCACATTTATGCTTTTTCCACGAGATCCCTGCCTCATTTAATGGCCAACATTATTTTATTACAACCTATTTTATGTTGTGGTTTTTTTATTGCTTAATGTGTGGCAACAAGCTTATTTCCTGTGTCATTCCTGAACTGCTGTGTTTCTCTCTAGTGTATGATTTAAAAAAAACCTAAGTTAATCTTCAGAGAACTTTCCATGATGTTATGGGGAAAATTATGCTGTCAGTCACACCTGCACCAGATAATTGATCCCAGCAATAAAAAGAATAATTTCATTTCCATTAGTGCAACACAATCATACAGAACAGCAGAGTATATGAGGTTATATGGAATACATATTTTCAGCGAGACAGCCCGCAGTAACAGAACGTCAGCCACCCGCTAGCAGCGCTTACATTTAACAGTGCAACGCTATTAACTACAGAGTAAGTAGAACAGACTTAACCTATGTTAAACTTCACACTATTTCATTCAGATTGGTTCTGGGGCCTGCACTGGCCCATTTAGAAGTAGCACAGGTATCTTTATGCACATGGCACTCTGTATAGTCGACCCGCCCTTTGATCCACCTCTGCCAAAAAATCTCCAAAGCAGCCTTTGGCAAGATAATGATGTTGTTGTTCTTCTCCTGTCAGTAAACCTGGGACAATAATATTTATCTCCCTCTAGCATTTAAGAATGTGATGCAAGAATTAACTGGTTTGCAAAATATTTTGAACATGCAAGTATGAAAAAAACAGATCTAGGCTATCTTGTAAAAAGCATCTGCAATTACACTTGTACGTCCCTGATCTCGGCTAGTTAAGGAAGAGAAATATTCAGGCCACAGATTGGGAATGTTCCAAAGACTCCAATTTAACACTGCGATGACTTAACTGGAAGCCACAACTAAACCAGCCAGCAGCATGACTGCAGTTTATGCTTGTCCTGATCTCTCAGGACGTATGCAATAATTAAACAAACAAATCCTTAGGAAGTAACACCATAAAATGATAACTAGTCTGGCAATTCTTAGCTTGTGCCTGGATTCAAAGACTCAGCATATAGCAAAAGCTGGATGTAACATTCAATTATACAGCACATGTGGTAAGGAGGTACTAGAGTAACGATATATCATCCTTGAACAATAAACTTCTTATTGTTCTACCACATATATGTATTGCCTTCGGGTGTTCGAGCAGATAAGAGTATGCAATAGTTACCTTTCTCTTTTCTGAACGTATGCAGAAATTATAACTAAATTTTCTAATCATGAAAGGAACTATCACACAATCATTACAACCAAATTTACTATATTTCAGTCAAAGCCCTTTCAAAACGCCTTCCTTATTAGTTATGTCTCCTTTCAGGATATTAAAGGCCTGACTCCCTCCAAGACAGTATGCCCAGCTGCAGCCCAGAGAAGTACTGCCTGGATAACTACTGTATATGGACAGTAGACACGAGCCCTTGACTTTCACTGCTTCAGCTTCTTTGGATGCACCAAAAGAATACAAGTTTCCTATACACTGGTGTGCAAGAAAAACAATTACTAAAACATTTTCTCCAAGCAATAAGTGCATGATGTCTCCTTATAGAAGTATTTAAAAGAGAAACCAGTTTACACAGTAAATGAGATGAACAACCTTGCATTACAATATCAGGCCTTAAATCATTAAATATTCTCAGTATAAAAATGATTATAACAAAATCTTAGAAGGATGACAATTAGCTGCGTCACTATGAACATCAACTTATCTATGTTCTCCACTCGCTCAACCAGCACAGAAATCCATTTTTAACAGACTGCATACCCAGACAGATGAAACCATTTCATTTTTAGTTTGACTAAACCCTGGTTTTGAAGTTCCAGATCTGAATTCAGCATATTTGTTAAGTAAATACTTTGAAGATTATTGTTTAGAATTATTAAGCTAAACTCAAAAATCTGAAACAAGCAAGTTTAGGAACCAGCATTTTTGGTTTTGACAAATTAAAAGAAAAAAGAAAAAAAAAACAAAAAACAGTGAGAGAGGAATTCAGCTGATGCCAAGTCATACTTTCATGAGAAAATAAGGAGGCATGAAAGTTAAAGCAATGGATTAACATTTAAGGAATATGTTTCTCTCCAGGATGCTGCTCACATATGCTGGACTCCTTGTGTTTATAATGATAGATGCAGGTTAGCCCTTTACCTACAGCAAATCATCCAGTGAAAGATGGCATTGCATTTGTAGTATGCCTTTAAATGTCTAGATAGCAAATGTCAAAACTATTTGATCTGATTTTATAAAATGAACTTTCAAGACTTTGAAAGATAGTTTACACTTTGAAAAGAGATTAAAAACTTCTGTGTTGATCTCAAATAATAGACAGAAAACATTCACATGCTTTAGGGAAAAGGAGCTGCAGCGCACTATGAACACATGAAACCAAACAGGCAGTCTAATGTTTTCTGGGTATGTTTTCCAAAACCTATTTGAGACAGACGTGACAACTTAAGTCCCACTTAACTTCTCCTGCTTAGCGACAAGAGATGTTTGATAATGCATGGACATTTAACAGTAAGAACCATGCTTGTAGACTGCCACAGAAATGAAGGAGGTATAAAAAGCTCTAAATGTCTGCATATTCTCTTACAAAAAGAAGTAACACTATCAAATTGCTTAAATGATTAAGGGTCCTAAGCATAACTTTTAAATGATGTAGCCTGAGCTTTCAGTGCGACTTCAGCACTTATATGCATAAATCTTCTCTGAAAACATTTAATTCATATTTATTATTCCACCAAATATCACAGTCTGTCTTTTAGCCCACCACACTGGAATCCTCACTGAAAGAGGATTCTTCGAAGAAAGGTACTACCTGTGACGGACTACTGCCGGTCATACTGCAAAGCACTACCTTTGAGAGCAGAAGTAGTAATAGGATGCCAGCAATAGGAACTAGCACTAGTAACAAGCTTAGGTGTGCAAGCACTTAATGAAAGAAGTAATTTTGGAATTTTCATTATTTTCCAGATCAGTTGTTTTCAGTCACTAAGGTGCCAAAACGTGCAACTTTCAACCTTGTCAAATAATTGCATCTTACCTGTAAGCAGCAGTACAACTTCCAGCTCTCCAGTTCACTACCACCAGCTACTCATCTTGAGAAACAACTTCAAACTTAATTTAAAAAGGTGAAAGTACAGAAGGGAGAGCCTGCAGCCACTCTTGCATGCTAAGGCCCATTTTTACTTGCTCTGAATGTTCAATAATATTAATAAGCTGAGCTAGAAGGGCAATGCTGGTGCCTTTCGAGGCCTTTGCTGTTGGTACCCACAGGCAGAGTGGCCCTGAACAAGACTGCTCACAGCATTGTGTAAGTGCTGGCTTTGAAATGGAGAGTAAGTAGTCATGCTACTGAACAGTGCTGAAGGACAAGACATACATACCCTTGCCATTTTGTTTAAAATGACAGTAAAGATAGTAAAAGCCAAATGATTTGTCTGAGCAACTTTTCTTAGCAAATTGATGCAAGAAATGGAGTTTTGCCTGAAAGTATCACACATGGACTGAACACATACCAAATATCAGGGGAAAAGTGATGCAGCCTCTTCTAATTTTAGTGACATTAATAGAACTATGCTGATTTACGCAAGCTAATAATGTAGGCGTACTATTACAGAGTGTTTCATTTAGCTATGGACTTTAAACCTGCACACCCAAAGCCAACACATTTAAGACTCAACCTTTCCAGTGGCTTCCAGTGTGTTTGAGGACAATATGGAAACAGCCTTGGGTGAATTAGGCACAGATAGTGTCACTAAGTCTACACCACCGAGACACTGTTACGTAAAGAGTATGTATAAAAACAATGTAGCATACTGCTTGCATATTTGAAAAAAAATCTCCCCATTACATGCAATAGCCAAGAAGGAAAGAAACAGATCATAGCTTGCAACAGAATGTACTTAGCCGAGACGTTACAAGATGAGCAGCCAAGGCCTGACCACTGCCTGATGTCATTTAATAGCTTTCAAACCCATACTGTTTAAGAATGTGAAGTCCTAATGTTTCTCTAAATAAATGGAGATAAATATGTGCATATATTCTCAAAATAGCTATTGAAAGGAAAACAGGTTAATGTTAGTACATTCCTTTAAAAAAAAGTTTGGGTATAAGTTAGTTCAAAACCATTATCATCCCAATGTAATTATATTAATCAGACTAATGAGCTATGTGAATTTATCCCATACTTGATATAGCTATCTACACGTTTATTAATACACAGATTAAGAGATAATACCAGATCTAGTAAACAGAGACATTCCACATTGAAAACTGTATACTGATGGTTGGAGACTCTCAACTACCTCTTGTTATTTACCTCCAGAATATGGATTTTCGGTAAAATCTTGGAAATTCTTAGAAATGTTGTAGATCTAAGAACTCCTAGAAAGCAGAAGGAATTCCTGGAAAGCAATGCTACAGTCCTATAAAAGAAATTAAAGGAAATTCCTAGAAAGCAAAGGGAATTTCCTAGAAGCCACAGGGAATTTCCTAGAAGCCACAGGGAATTTCCTAGAAGCCACAGGGAATCCCTAAGAAGATTTTAGACCGAGGAATTCCAGGAAAGGACTGACCAATGCCTAGAAGCATTCCAAATCTTAAAATTTCCTAGAAATGTGTGGAAAATTCCTAGAAAACTTTAGGGACTCTTAGAAAGCACAGGGAAAATTCTTAGAAGGCAGCAGCAAATTCTTAGAAATCAGTAAAAGCAAAAGGAATATGTGGGAAGCAGAGGGAAATTCCTAGAAAGGTTCAAGACCTAGGGATTCCTAGAAAGCTGGGGAAATTTCCTAAAAAGTAATGTTAGGCTCTTAGAAAGCAAAGGGAATTCCTAGAAAGGTCCTAGATCTAGGAATCCCCAGAAAGCAGAGGGAATACCTGGAAAGCAGTGGTAGTTTCCTAGAAAGTATGGGAAAAATTCCTAGAGAGCTGCAGGGACTTCTAGAAATCAGAAGAAAAATTCCTGAAAGGGTCTAGATCTAGGACTTCCTAGCAAGCAGAAAGAATCCTTTGAAAGCAACAGTAGTTCCCTAAAAAGCATATGGAATTCCTAGAAAGCAAATGGAAAATTCCTAGGAAGCAAGGAGAATTCCTAGAAATAACCTTTTTAGACTTTTTCCCTTATGCTAGCTCCAGGAATTCCTAGAAAACACTCAAAAATCCCTGGAAAGGTTCTCAGTCTAGGAATTCCTGGAAAAATACTCAGAAATTTTTAGAAAGATCATAACAATTCATAGAAGCTCCCAAAGATTACTAGAAATGTTCTAGATAAGAAATTCCTAAATCTCTCAAGAATTCCTAGAAATGTCATTAAAATATCCTAGAAAGAACACTGAAAATTTGTAGGAAGCACTTAAAAAAAATTGTAGAAATGTTCTAGGTACAGACATTCTGGAAAGCACTTGAAAATTCCTGGAAAGCACTTGAAAATTCCTGGAAAGGTACTGGATCCAGGAATTTCTAGAGAACAAGAAAATTCCATGGACATAGCTCAGAAAATTCCTAGAAAGATCACAAAAATTCCTAGAGAGTGTTGACTCCCACAGATTCCTAGAAATAACTTAGAAATCCCTACAAAGCACTGAAAATTTCCTATGAATCAGGAATTCCTATGCCCTGTCATAGGACACATCAAAAGAGCTGGGAACATTCTCCAGAGTCTCCAAAAAGATTAAGCAACGCCATAGATGTTGCCCAAGAAACCTTAAGAGCCAGTATCCAGCACTCAGAATAAGACAACCGAGAGGGCTCTCTGGTTACATTAACACTCCTGGAGCTTGAGGAGCTTTCACAAATTGCCATGCTTGGACAGCACAGATTATTGCAAAATGCTGTTTCTAATTCATTCTTTGCCTTCCATGCAAATCAAATTCTAGAAAAATTTGTCTGTCTGAGAATATATTAAGAACAAAATGCTTTCATAGCTAGTGTTTATATTGCCTTTGCAGTAAAGCGATGCAGTTTTAAACAGTTAAAACATAACCAATATAACCACAAGAAAATATAATTTCAAACACACACAAATGAATTAAAAACATAAAACAGTCTAAAACAACAGATAATAGAAGCCACACCCAGAACCAACTTATAATAAAACTGTTTATACCACAGTCACATGATATATATGTTATTTTCTGTCACACACACGAAGCTTCATGAAGCACTGTAACTTTAACTTACTAGGCAAAATCCAACAAATAATTAGACTGCCATAACCATGTCCAGAAATTCCTATGTTTTCATCATATATAATATAAAGAGAGAAGAAAAGCACTATCTTAATCCTTATAAAAGGATACATCTCTAAATGAAACCAATTTTTATTCCTCTTTGGAGAAATATGTATTCTACAGATACTGATAAAATGATGTTGCAGTTATATCACCAGCATAAGACAGAAATATTGGGGTTCAGTTCCAAGCTCTATCCCATACTTTCTGTATGAAAAGCACTTAATGATCATATTTCAATTTTTATTTATTAAGATGTACTGTATTTCACTGTAAGTATAGTACTGGTCAGTTCATTCTGGAGTCCTGTCTTTTTCCTTCTTCACGCAGCTGGTCGGCCAAGTCAAGCTCAATAGGTAGTAACACAGGACAAGGATTCCTGCAATCATGGCAAACTATTAACAATTCCCATTTTAAGGGGCACTGATATTGTAACACCAGTCACACAAGAATGCAGACACAGAAAACACTTGATGTGGAAAAAAAACAATGTCTGAACTAAACTGAAAAACAAGTAGGTCTCATTTTGACTGCAAAAAGCCATCTACCCATTCCTAAATATTTTTTGTTAGAAGGAACATCGGATAAGGAAGGAAAAGGAGCTGTTAGAGTATGGTATATGGTGCAGATGAGAGCACTGATAAGAAGGGACAGGAATGCTAATGACTACTGATAATTAATATTTAGCATTTCTAAAGCCTTTTCATCTGTAGACCTAAAAAGCCCTTATTAGAAGCATGCAACTTATTTTTTCCATTTAATAGATGAAGGAATGGACAAAGAGTCTCTCCAATTTACTTGTATTAAGCAAGCGTATTCTGGTAGTGTCTAGGGACCTGCAAGTACAAAACCTGTTTTTCTAGATTTTGCACCAAAAACCTGTAATAAAATAGTTGCTGCCCCAAACAATTTACAATTGAAATAGACAGGGCAATAAAAGGATGGGGAAAAATGTTCAACATACACACGGCATTTAGCACACAGTCTTTTTGTAATTTTGGGGGGGTCAGAAGGATTGGAGGAGGGACTAAAAGAAATGTAAGTGAAGGGAAAAGGGACACCAAAGAAAATGAATGTTGGACTAGACAGAGTGGGAAAGAATTACTGGGGGGAAAACATGGAATGTGAGCAAGATTAAAAGAATGAGAAAAAGCTGGCAAATCATAAGGCAGAGGAAGTTCCCCAAAACAAACAATTCCTTGCTGTTACTATATGAACTGAAGCAGCTCTGTATTTGCTGTCTGCTACTAGCTGCACTGTGTGGTTCTTCCACTCGCTCCTCTCTGCAGGTTTCCCCAAAGCCGCATGAGAGTGAAGACTTGCCTGATCTAGAAGACAAGTGATCCAGCTGGGATGATGGCTACATCCACTCAGTGTGCCACAATAAAATTTGCTAAACCGTGCATTCAGCTAGGCAAACTAATTTGCTGAAGCAATTAGGAAGTGAATTAGACTAGAAATAGAGAGAGATTTCCGTTTCTTTGTATATGCATTCATGTGCATGACTGACCCCAAGTAGAGGGGTCCTTTTATTCTCCAAACTAGCAGATGCTGCACTAACCTGAAAGCTTAAGAGGCTCTGTTCAACTGGAAGAGGACAGTTTGATTAGACTAAGCCTATATCTGAAGAGCTGTGACAACAAGCAAGTGTTGAGAGGGAAAATACACAAAATATCTGGGACATAAAGGAAAATCCTAAAAACTATTATTTACATTACAGCAGTTTCTACAAGATCCCACACCACTAGGCACCTTCACAGATACATACTGTGAGACAGTCCTGCCGCGCAGAGTTTGTCATCTAAACAGACATGAAAGACAGAGGCAAGAAAGAAAAATAGATGCACAGAGCAGGCAAGCAACTTGCTCAAGTCACTGGACAAGTTGACGGCCAAGAGAAAAACAGAAATAAGACTTCTAAGTCACAGTATATAATCAGACAACTAGAAGCAGTCAAATTCGAACAGTTTAAGAAGCTATTGCTCATAACTGAGACAAGCTTTAGGCCTTGTGAGCAATCCTGGTTTATTTCTGTCCAGAGTAAGACAACTCAACCTAAACTATAACTGCAAGTGAGATGAAGTCAAACCACAACTAGAAATCAAAACTGACACTAGTAGTCAAATATTATGTGCATGAAACAATATGGACTGTCTGAAAATAGTCCAGAAAGTGTCAATCAGTGTTTTCAGATAGTCCCACTGGTCTCTTTAAACAGAGGTATAACACATAAAACTACAATAGCTACATAAAATTATCTGACTTAAATCCAAAATAGCATCATAAGCTATTGCATTCGTTTCATGAAATCAGGCTTTTTCCTGCTAGGATAATAGCTACATAAGAACGATATTCTTTCCAAAAAGATCAGATGTAAAACTGCCTATTAAGAAAATAAAAGGCCATATTTAAAGGACAGATGGAGGGTGGAATGGCTTTTTGGAAAAGCCTTTGAGAAGATTAGACTGAATAATTAGCTGATAGTGAACTACTAATGAAAACACACAGAGACAAAAAGATTCTTAGATTCATAGAGCAGGGATAAGGGCATTTTGTTACCTTTCTGTTCAACGCTGTTGGAATCACTCCTACAATACTGGGGTCTACAACACAGATAAATTACGGATGGCTCAGAGAAAAGAGCAATTAATTAAATGATGACTCATGGAATGCAAGCTATCTGGGTTAGCAAAGAAGGATAAGATATCACCTGGTTGTGATGACCTAATGCAAAACAAATGTTTGATAGTGGGAAGTAGGACCCAGGTAAGTACAAATCAGAGTTCTGTTTCAGGGAGGGCAATTGTGGCTGGAGACACTGCTAAGTCTAAATAGACCCACTATCTAAGGTATAAGTTATATTCTCCAAACCTGCACACTTAGAAATGAAGATGCAGGTTTATCTAAAGGATATACTTCTGCTCAGACAAGAATCCCTCCAGTAAAGTTCTCTGTTTTATGTGTGCATGTCACATTGCGGGCAGAAAAATGTCCCAGCTGTACAAACCACATACCTAACTTTTCCTTATGCCCAGGAGTCACAAGACATACAATCTTTGAAGAACAGCAGAGAGTGATTTGGTCTTTGTAAGTGTTAGCCTTAGCAATCTCTGCTCATTTTCTAACTCCAACAGATGAGGATTTGGGTTATCCATTTGCTCCTCACCTATACAGCCACAATCTGGTCACGTGCCATAGCCACATCATATGAACAGCCGCACAATCAAAGTATTCACCAGCCACACGTGGTTCAAGACCCATAAGGTAGATATTCTCGCAATGGGTAATCACTGCAGCCCTTTCCAGTTCTATAACGTATGGATCTGATAAACCAATTATTGAAGTTTCCTGCTATTCTAACTGATCAAATTTTAGTCTAATTAAGTGAGGCAGTAAGCCCTTAAGATCAAAGCCCATACTGAAAAGTATATTTATCTTAATTCTGGAACAGACAGTATCATTAGAAAACTCTATAAGCAAGGTCTTTAAAGACAGGTTCACTACAGAGTGGGGCTCCTGTTCATCAAGATACCTGAATTTTCTTTAGCTACATGAGGAATCCTATTTTAGTTCAACAAAGCATTTACTCACATGTACAAAATACACACTCACATGTAAGTATTTGTTTTCATCCCGTTCCATTTTATGGCGCTACTTGTATGGTTAAGACAAGCATATGTTCAAATGCTTGGCGGAAAGCAAGCTCCGGTGAACATGATCACATGTAATAGCACTTGAGAGCAAGCACAGTGGAAGAGTCCCCACTAGAGACTCTTGGGTTCTATATTATCACTGCCTTGTTCTGCAATCTTAGACATATACATGAATTTCTCTGTTTACCATGTTAGACCTTTAACTGGATATAGTAATCATAAAACTGGGAATGAAGATGTGAGGGCTTAACCAGCTAATGTTTTAGAATTCCCTAACTGTACAAAATCTTTTGCATTATGATGGTAAAACAGCAAAATAAATCATGTCTGGTCTCTAACGTGGGCCCTTGCAGAGATCATTTGTACTCCTACCATCCAACTATATTAAATAAAGTTTAGCATTTCTCTACTTATCAGGCCAAATTTTCAAAGCAGCAAGTGGGAGGTACATGCATAAATCCTGTTACTTGTTAACAGAGTTTTTGCACAAACTTTCCATGCTACCCTTTAGAAATTTAGCCTATAATCTACACTTGTGTAACATGTCTGCTGTAGGTGTAGACAGGACTGTCATAAAACATTACGTCCCAAATCTTCAGTTATGCCATGTAGTTTTTCATTTTCTTTTCTTTTCCTTTTTTTTTTTTTTTTTTAACTGTAACTATTGTATTCTACTCTGGATAGTAATTCTGCTTGTCAGGATTCAAGCCTTTCTACATTCCATGCTCTGATTTCTAAGGCTATGTAGGTAGAAGGGGATTGGGGACAGAGGAAAGAAAAACTTTTCAGTTCTTTCACTCCTATCAAGGTTACTGTATAATGATGCCTGCTTACTAACAAAAAAAAAAATCCATTTCATAATATGTGTCATTACTCTCAAAATACATAGCTTTTCAATTAAAAGGAGGCATTGGGAATTAAAAAAGGGAACGATTCCTCCTCTCTGTACATAATGCACATAAAAAGAAACAAGACAAAAATAGATTGAAAACTTAGGGAAACAAAATTAGCAAGCCTAGCAAAGCCACATAACTGGATTAATTCAATTGCTATGACATTACAGAAAAAGGCTCTCTGTTTTCAACGAATTGCAACAAGATGTTGTGGCAGAAGTCATTGCCCATGTTATAATACTCAGGAGAAGAAGGAGCTTAACAGCTATTGTGATTTCATTTCAGATTTTTTTGTTGAGAATCCAGCAAAAGTAAAGTTTCAGTTGTTGGATCTATGCCCTTTTCTTCTCCCCTCTTCCGGCAAATGCACTTCTAGCTGCCGCAACTAGATTCAGCTGCCTCAACAGACATCCTTGAAGAAGTCATAGACCAGCGTACCATTATAGAAATGTTTCAAAATACACACAAATAGAATGTAATGATGTATTGTTTAATAATAGTTGTCACATCTTTGCTTAGACAAATAGCTGTGCAAATTGAATATTCAAAACATGTCAAAGCTAGAGCTGTCTCAAAAATTTGTAGTGAAATATTTTTGTTCCACTCAAAACTGTATTTTTGTGGAAATATCTTTATTTTAATAAAATTTTGATCAAAGAAAATTTCTCAGTACTACAATAGAATTTGTGGGCAAAATGAGGGAGCAAAAGGTCCCAAAGGAAAAAGTCAAAAGAAAAGAAGAGAGCTGAATGATGTTTATTTCCTAGCACAAATAGCTCTTACTTATGGATTGCCCCCCCATCCCCAAATTCAAAAGGCCTCAGTCTGATTCCAGAAACCTCATTGTAATTTTCAAAGAAAAAGAAATCAGATCTTTTGTATGTAATAGGTATACAATGAAAGATACCATATTGTTAACTTCAAGGACTTCAAAAATCAGAAGCCTGGCCTCTCAAACCATTCCATTAAATAAGCTTTATAATCATGAGATTTTGTTTTCTTTCAAAGAAAGTATAGGAGTTTTTTATTTTTATTCTGTCTTTTGAGTCTTTAGTGGAGATATTTTTTAAACTTTTCAGTCACAAAGGCAGAAATCTGTGAAAAATATTCATTATACTTACTTTAGTCACACAGCTAAAGTGGGGTTCAGGGCACCTAAATTTGGAATTCTAAGTTCCATATTTAGTCAACAGACTAAATTATAAATCCTTCTAGAAAGTGGAGTCCCTCAGTTAGCTGTCTATTGTTATTATGATTCTGCATTTGAACACTTGACTAAAGACCTAAGGCTTTAAGAAAAGGAATACTGTGATAAAGTCATGATATGTGGCAACCTGCAATAGAGAATGCTCTCAGTTTTTCTCCATCACTTTGGTATTCCAGGCTATCAAGGCTTCCTCCTAAACCCAATTACACGTTTACAGAAGGTGAAGAGAAAACAAATGATACAATAAAAGTACAATTTATGTCATTTATCTTGCATCAACCTCCTCCTCCCCCCCCCAGCCCTGGTCATTGATATCCTCATCCATCACTGACTTCTTATATTCAGCTGGATTGCATAAACGATCAAGGATTAATCATGTTCAGAAAGGGTTGCAGGGTGAGCAGCTTAAGTACATCTACATTGCAGAAATAGTGTAAATGATCAGCAAAGTTAGCTCAGATAGGAACACTCACATTCAGCTCTCTGAAATACAAGTGTTCCTAATGCAAAACTCTTGTTACCGGGCCCTCAGTATTTCTGCCCTTGTCCCTGTTTACTTGTATCCCATGATTCTTTTCCAGGCAGCTAAATCAGCTAGGGCAGACTCTGTATCTTCCTAAAAGGGATTTGTGGGAGACAAACTGGAGATCTACCAACAGTCAATGGGAATTAAGGGCCGGATTCCAGCCCAGTTCACACACAGCTCAGGTTTCAGTCCTTAACCAAAACTGTTGAAGATAGTATGGAATCACAGCACAAGCAACCACATGCTTTGGAGCTCTGTTTATGACATGAAGAATGATAGGCAAAATATTTGTAAGAACAAAGGCTAAGAATACAATATAGAAATGGCCTTAGATTTGAAAGCTCATAAGAGCAGAGATTTACCAGGTTTGTAATGGCCATTTAAACAAATAATCATCAGAGCTATAGCCTTGAATAAACAATGACAACATCCAACAGTTCTTTAGTGCTTTTCTCCTGCAAACCACTAAACAATAAATCTCAAAATACCTTTGTTAAGAAATATATGATCATTTCATCCATTTCACAGATGAACGTACCTAAGGGCTTGATCCAGAAAAAATAACTAAACTGGGATATTTATCCTGGGCAAAATCAGGAACATTATCTATTCCTACCTTCATCACTTGTCTCTTTCAAACCAAGTGCATCTCATCATACAGCCTATGATAATCTCATATAAAGACAGCATATAAGCACTGAGCAAGCAAATAATATGTGAAGATATTTTCTAACTTTTTCTTTTTATTGCTTAATCCTTAGAAGTAAACAATACACTTCAGGTAATAAATATGGTGCCATATGGATAGGGAGAGATAAAAGACTGTCAGGAAATTGCCAAGATTGGTGTTCCTCTGCAAAGGATATAGTATCTACAGTGCTGCCAAAATAAAACAGGGACAAGTGAGGACAGAAAACCATCTGGCCGGATTGCAGCAAAACCAAAAAAAATCTATACCAGTGACAAAAACAGAGAGAAAATAATTAATCCAATAATCATGATCTAATAAATTCTGTTATTAATTTTTATATCTGAGAAATATTATTCAACATGCAAAAGCAGCCTTAAAAGCATGACTTTTGTTTTATATTTCTATTATATTCTATAATGCAAACAGGAAAAAAGGTTTTTGTAAAACACCATTTATAAATATTTGGCCGATGTGCAGTCATTTCAGGCTATTGACAATGCCAGTTGCACTCCTTCACTCAGATTGACTACAGGATCCTCATTTGTCTAGAAGAATAGAAGGTATCGGCATTATCACTCTACAGTTATCTGAAAGATTTGCATTTCAGCCTACATTTCTGATTATTTACACAGGAACTCTTTTGTAGAATGATTTAAAGTGACTCAACTAAATAACCAAAGTAGCTAGCCCAAACAAATAAAGACCACAATCCAAAAAAGAGAGAGTATTTCAGAGTCTGTATAATTATTAGCTAACAACTGGACAAGGATGCAAGTACAAATGGGTATATAGCTCATATGCTCCTCATAGCCCTTGGCGACATTCACCAGCTGTCATGTAACAGGGAAAGACTTCCCTTCCACTTATAATTAAAATCTGTTCTTGCGTGGCTACTGACATTGAGTGGCCATAACCCAGAGATCTGCACTATCATACCATATTTGGATTGCCAGTAAATATATGCCAAGAGTTGAAAAACGGATGTTTACAATCGGATTTTGTAGTCCACATTTAGATGTCCAGACAAGTGACATGGAATTTAAGGATTTAAGTAACTAGATGCTCCCAATTTAAGCAACAAATCACGTGATCATTAGAAGAAACACATTGCAGTTCATGTCCTGGGGCATAAAAGTTTCTATCAGCATATGAAAGTGCTTCTTTCTACTTGTCTGATTTCATATTGACTACAATTTTGTATTACAAAGAAAGAAAGAAACTACTCCCTCCCTCCTCGTTCCCTCCAGCCTCCCACAAAACTAACAATATACGCCAGAGTTTCTGGGATAAGAGAAAGTCAAACGTCACTTTATGGTCCAGAAAAATTCTTCATACTATTTCTGAATAAGTCATTATGGATGAATGAATTAGACAGCATGGTGCATTTGTGCATGTCAGCATTTCCTATGCTTACAGATTTCAAGACATACATATCTCAAGATATGGGTTGCCGAGGAAAGGGAAATACTATTGCAGCTTATAGGTAGAATCGTATTTGCCAACGGCTATTATGTCATATTTGTTTGTACAAACCATTTGGAGGGAAAATCTCATCCTTTAGGTCTCTAATTAGGCCATCTGACATACTGACTCCCTCCTCAAAAGTGCTGAGCTCTGTCAGCTTGAAAACTGGGGTCACGTGGCACCTTCCATGATGTGTAGCAGGTTTGTCGACAACGCCACCTCACTCTGCAAATGGCTATTACTGTCTAAGAAGCTAGTGACCCCAGCTTCTTGTCAGCTCATCCCTGCCAAAGGGATGAGACACATATGCCCTCTTCATCTATTTCAGTAAGTCAGGTTAGTTTAAACCACAGCAGAAGGTAATTCGGCTAAGCTGGCTGACTTTGCACTGGAACAGATGATGCCCACACGCATTCTGTGCCACCTGCACGAAGTCTAGGGCAGAAACCTCCCGCAGAGGCAGCTGGAGGAAAAGCACAGGCAAGTGGCAGTCAGGGTGGAGGGGAGGGAAAAATTACAGTGATGTCTTCAGCTACCCAAGCTGGATGAAGATGACATCTGGCCATGCCTTTAGGTGCTCAGAAGAAAATAATTTTTTCAGTTGTTTCACAAGGCATAATGAATCATACCATTAAATAGTTCAAATGTTTATGGAAAAAAAAGAGAGAGAAAATCATTCTAAATGTTTCTTAATATAGCTCACAGAATGTAAAAATGATTAAACACTTAATTGTATTTCTCATTCTCATTGATTTAGTGTTGAACTTTGAAAATTCTGCCTTATATAAACAAAATAGGGGTCAGATTAATTAAACTCACTGTTGTGGTCAGTTGCTGTTTCATAAATATTTGTTTAAAGTTTTTTTTATTTAGTTCTACAACTAAAAAGCCCTGCTTATAACTCTCCATGAAATATCCAAATATCTTTGTCTTAAGAATCTGCTGGAGTTGAGCATTTGGGTTCTGAGCGTTTCCAGCATTATCAGGTTAGAACAGAACAAACAGACTAAAGTCTGACATCAGCACTCTTCCCAGCAGGATACACTGCTTTTTTCATTAGAATCTTTGAGCTTGAGATCAGACACAGGGAAAGATTAAAACAAATATGAATTTAATCAAGGGATTCTACTTTCCTGGTGTGGGAACAGGAACATGCTGACATAAATAGAGGACGAAGCACTGGGGCGTCTGAACCAAATCAAAGACGGCTTGCTTACCACTAACTGCTCAGATGATCCATATCATAACAACAAAAAGAAAAACAATTATTTATTCTTTTTGATGTTGCTGCTCAGAAGTAACTTCCTTTTTGAAGAGAGCAGGGTCAAAGCCAAGTTATTGTTTTTGCTTGAAACTTTGTCAGTGAGGGAGTAAAAGTTATTAGGTATGACTTACTTTAGGGATTTATGTGGGAAAGTTAGAGATGTTCATTTCTTGTGGGTAATAACTTGGAAAAAAAGTAATTGTAAAATGAACTGAAATTCATCATTGTTATGGAAAATTAGATCATTAGAGAAAACAATAAAGCAGATAGTGCATTGAAGCCTCCTAAAATAGATGGTACACAGCCAGCTCTCAGCCTGAGCTAACGGCCAAAATCAAGTCTAGATACTACATAACGCTGAGAAGATCCTGCAGTTAGAGATAAGTATGCTCTGCATTTGCAAATGAGTGGGTGAACAGAAAACTGAGCTTTTTTCTAGTGCACTGCAGATTTAACAAGTGGTCAAAGTCTCTTTTGACTTATTAGTGAATGCAACTAATAAAACCAATTAGAAGGACAAAGTCAAATGAGACAAAATAATGTATCTGCAAAAATGCAGATTTGGTGACTTGAAATTTTGTTATACTATTTGTGATTCATTAAAACTGTGTCCTCAGCCTCATAAAAGACACAAAGATGAAGACAAATTCTGCCCAGAAGAGTTTGCATGTCAAATTTATATACAGAAATAAACTGAAGAGTTTACATACATACAAACATTAATGTTCATAGCATACTTGTTAAGTATACAAGCTTACTGTCCCCATTTTACAGATGTGGAAAGTGATGTTAATGTTTTAAGTTCACAGAGTGCTTGGAGACCCACCTGAAGACACTCATTTTGCCTTATAACTGTAAATTATGTAGCTCTGATTTTCAAGATAAAGAAATCCAAAACATGAACCCCAAATTAAGTCAAAGGAATTGCAGGTTTCTAGCACTTGACAGGGCATGTAACTGGTCTTATTTTATTTGCAGCTATCTGGAACATAACATAACTTCAGATAACCACAGTAATCCATACTTCCCCCCACTGATTTCAAAAGGGAACAGAGCAGGTTCAGAACTATTATATGGTTATTTTATTGTAAAAAGAGGTTGAAGCATTAGATCAAAATCTGGTTGCACTTACTAAGCTACAAGCCTGATGATATGGGAATTTCACACAGATACTTCCACACAAAAATGGAAACGCAGGTTTCCAATCTGAGTTGATATGTAAGCCACAAACCTCATTGGCTGGACTAACCCCAAATTAAATCACTTTCAAAAACAGATCACAGCTTTTCTGTGTGAACAATGGTGAAGCTGAGGCTAAAAGCCAGAAAAGAGCTATGATGCAGTGAAGACATACTTTGAAAGTGAGAATGTTTCTCATTCTGCATAAAAGTAAAAAGCAAATCTAAGTTCATTTCAAACAGGAGAAGCCAGAATCCATGTGACGCACAATACCTGATGGCAAACTCAAGCCAGCATGCTCTGTGGCAAGTACATACTTAAACAAAATGCATCCTTGGGAAGGCAGAATGTAGTATTTCTCCTCTTCCTAATAAGTGCACTAATCCTTATACAGCATTTCCTAACTAATTAATTCATGAACCTATAAATATTAAACACTGCAATTTTACAACTCTACAGCAAAACATCAAAAATAGTATCTTAGAAAACACTACAGATTTTTGTTTGAGACAAAAAGATTTGACAAACAAAAGGAGCACAAAGCTGACAAGAATACTTATAGACTCTTGGAGACAGACCTAGTGAGAGAAATAAAGTGCTTCTGAGGCATATTTCTAGGCAAAGTTCTGATTACTTTGGTTTTCATCAGGAGAAAGAGAGGAAAGACCTTGAAATACAGAGGGAGGGAGAAAAGTGAAAACAAAAACCAAACAATATATGAATAGCAACAAAACATGCATGTAATAGTAAGTGGAAGATTTTTATCAGCAGAAGGAAAGATAGTTGAAGTTCAGTCAGCGTAACTGCTTGAGAAGGGCCAAGTCTAGGTATATCCTGGTGATAACACTGTGCAACATAGGCCTTGTTTTTTGTCTAAAAGCTGGAAAGCCAGATGTCTCTGCATCCACCGTTCCAAATAAAGAATCCCCTCTGTGTTCCTTGCACCTGCTTCCTCTCTTTTCTCCAGCAGGAGGGATACCATACTAGTGCTGAGGGCATGAGCCAGAACACAGAGCAGCTAAATCAGAAAACAACCTTGGGATATCTGATATGGGATATTCCGGGGGGCGGGGGGGAAGAAAAAAGAAAAAGACTACTATTCAGCCTCAGGAAGTTCCATGTCAGCAAAGCAGACCAAAACTCTTTAAAAAGGCAGCGTTGAAAGGGACAGTGAGGAAGAGACGTGAAACCTGACTGACGCAGCTGATTTGGTTCAAGCAGAAACACACAGGAAAACCGAATGCTTATTTTTAAGAAGGCGGCACTTTCTAAAAATCAGCCTCATTTTCAGTGTCTAAAGCATAGGCTTCATGAGCATATCAGTAGTGATTTTTGAAAATGTGGGCCAAAGACTGGAAACCTGTCATACAGTCCAGAATGCTATACCCAAGTCTGGCACTACTGCAGAGAAACAACCCCTCAGTTGTCCCACAGATGTGATTTAGGAAACTAAACACATTATTCAATCAAATTGACACAACCTTTGATTTTTGACATATCAAATAGCATTGAGAAAGTTACAGACTACAGAAGAGTCTGGAAATGTTTCTGAATTAACATTTACATTGTATGAGGAAGATGTGGGTCCTTACTCAGCTAAATGACAGTTAGGCAGCTAGACTCATTTATATTGTACACCAATCTCTTCCCATATAGCTGGTTAACACTTTCAGCAATCTTGCAGATGTCCAACTACATCAAGATGCTCAGAGGATATTAAGTAAAATCCCATACTGTCCCCAGGCACTCAGTCCCCTCGGTAGATTACATTTCACCTCCAAAAAGAGTGAGAGGAAATGAAAACCCAGAACAACCAACAGCTGAATAAAACGATTTGGTCAGCTCTTTGACAGTAAAGACAGCCACATAATGGATATTTTCAATACTAATAGTGCTTGAAACAAGATATCTAAAAAGACCAATAGCGGACATATTAACAAAAGCAGCCATCCTTTGGGTGTGCCATATGTTATCCACAACTAAGGTTATTTTCAGTAACATTAGTAGAGTCATATATAACATATCTGCGTGCACTTTGGAACACAGTGCATCAGAGAGGCTTGGGAGGCAGGACTGGCTGGAGTTGATACGTCCACATGGTACAACACAGCACTCTACAGAGATGCCTACTCTGATTCCAAAACCTGTTGAGCTGTTAGCACAGAATTATAATTGGACTAACACACCTCACTCTCAGTAAGGCTAATTCCCTCAGACTCATGTCACCCAGATACGGCTATAGCTGTTTCTGGCTATTTGACTAGCACAGCTGGTGCTCTCTTTGGAATCTGCATTGTGCTCTGCTGCACACCACAGACATTCCAGGAGTTTTGTCCAGGCTTCACCTCATGACTGATCATCACAACTTAAAGCTTAGATTACACAGCCACAAAACATTGCAGTCACTGGTGATCCACAGAATTCAAATTTTGAAATCTGTTCTTCAGCTAAAATGCTCCTGACCACAATCCATCACTTTTGTAATTCATGTAGAGTAGTTCATGTAGAGAACACAGGACCAAAAATCATCCTGCAAAAATCTTCATGATGCCATTTTTATCTGAAGCTTTGGTTGAGACATAGGATCTTCCCCGTATTCCTCATTTAAGTCTCAACACAGGGAACATACTCATCTCCAGTACTGCAGCAAGAGAACAGAATATAATGTCCAGAGTTCCTGCACTTGGTCTCCGACTTAGGGGAGTGTTTCCTGTAACAACTGCCAGAGTAGGAAGTGCATCTCCAGATCCTTATATTTGACCCACAACAGCAGAGGGCAAGGGAAGGAGTGAGAAAGAAAGACTCATAGGATCCCTATCCCTCCCTTTAAAAAAAGTATAACCAGTCACCTTACTGCAGGACAACACTAAAACCAGGAACACAGCCCATATTAGAGATAGCCCTGTGATAGTCCTAAATGACTTGCTGTGTCTATATGGTGCAATCCCACACAGACTTATTAACTTAAATCCCGAAAACAATACAGCTGTCTTAACAGGATCCTGCAGCCTGAATGCAAGACTGTGCTAATGCTGCTATTCTTGGAATCGGGGATATCTTATCCCTTCTGCAGTGTAGTTACCTATTATAAAGGAAGAGTCACATGAATGCAGATGGGAAGTATTCTGCATGCTGACATAGAGGGCTCTGGACGAACTGTAGGAAGTGTGAACCGACAGAGGCAAGGCTTTGCAAAACTAGAGAGGATCTCTCTAAGGGAAAAGCTCCTAGGAGGCAGTAACTTCTCCCGGTTCATTTCCACTCTACTTCACCAGCCTTCTTACATGTAGTATATGAAGAACATGCACTCATGGTATAGGAAGGCAATAAGAAGCCACAAGCACTTAAAAAAAACCCTAAACAACAAAAAACAACACAAATATGATGAGAAAAGTCACTTCAATCCAGTAATAACAAGAGAGATCTGAGCTAGCTGTTGTTATGAAGAATGAAGTTTAAGGAAGTGCAGTTAGCAGGCAAGATTTTCAAGATAACCTACTCAACTCAACTTGCATTGCTCTCCTTGCATGCTGCAAGGAGAAAATTCCAGCTGGGGACACACTCCTGAATGGGAAAAAGACTACCTTTACTGGAAATATAACTAACCAGGGGGGTTATTTGAACTTCTCCATCTGCTCAGTGGATTTCTATGCGGTGGAATCTAAATACATTTCTGGTTTGTTTATTTCAGGTAAGAAGAAGTTTCTGTAATAATTGTCCATTACTGCAACTGTATGAACAACTGACTTCTATTTGCCCTACTGAGAATACAGCCTTCTTTATAATACTTTTGAAAATTCACATGTCAAAAATGTGATTGCATTGTTTTCCTTTTTACAAAATCTTTGTGATCGCACTGACTTCAGAGAGAGACAAATATTTTCATGCCTTTGTTTAATAAAAATCAGTCAAAAAATATGAATACAGAAATCTTAACAAAAAATCCTAATGAAGACATATATTCTTTTCAATATACGGGCAGCATTGTTTCAGTATAGTTTGAAAGCTTACAAATTTAACAAATTGTAAGTGTGATTAGATTGTAATTGTATAAATTATATATGTGATTACAATACTATTTTATAATGACTTCTACACCCTTAGGATATTGTCATCATTATTAGAGTACAGCTTAGCTCATTCTATAGAATCCACAGCCCAGATTCTGCACTGCAGGGTATCCACTTAGCACCATTTCAGCACTTCACTGCACTGCAGTAAGGTATTGTCTTATACTCCTGGTATTCTAGAATGATCACCTTACTGTCTTACAAATTCTTTTTTAAATTCATATATACGTGTATATATGCGTGTGTATGTGTATGTGTGTAAAACATAAGGCTTGTATAGTCTTGTATGTAATAGCCATCGTTAGTCATAGGACTGGTTTCCTGAGAACTCCAGGAAGGTTTAGGAAGGTTTATTGAATCCAGCTGGCCTAAAATTAGTGAAGTACATAGACTAAATTTATGCAGTTATATACATGCAAGTTGCACTCTCATCCAAGGATTTAGATTTATTTATCTACACTTCGTACAGAAGAGATACTGTAAAAGAATACAGAAGTCAAACTTTGAACAGATAGGAAATACCAACAGAAAACGTGCTTGGGTAATCTTGAGTCAAGTTACTATGACACACTCTTTGATTACTTGATTACCTGTTCTGAGGATTCCTGCCTCTTCCAGTGCACGTTATGAAAGGTGTTATCTTATTTAAATAGGGATTAAAAAATTACTGATCACATGGTTCCAGACTTTCTTGACCATTGCCATCAAACTCTACTCACTACACAGGGAATACTCATTCCCTCAGGGGATTTTTTTGTGTGATGCTCATCACCACAATAATTGTTTCACAAACATAAATTAATTATGTCTTCATAATACAACACTGAGACATAACAGGGGAGCAGAAGAAAAAGTAAAAACACATCTCAGAGACTGTGCATTCTAAGAACTAAAAGGCTAGTCTCAAATAAGTAAAGTCAATAACTGAAGTAAGATGAAGACAAAAAGAGATAGAAAAAGCATGATCAATGATTAAAGAAGAAGTCTCTTAAAATTTACAGACTGAAAGATTTTACTTGTTCCAGATAGCAGCTCTTTCTTCAG